>NW_027480456.1:652642-1305284 GCF_051401765.1 Calliopsis andreniformis | reverse complement strand
ATTGAGTATTGGAGATTGAGGATTGAGGACTGAGGGTGGAGAATTGAGGATTGAGGATTGAGGATTGAGGATTGAGGATTGAAGGTTGAGGATTGGGTATTGAGGATTGAATATTGAGGATTGAGAATTGAGGATTGACGATTGAGGATTGAGGACTGAGGATTGAGGATTCAGGATTGAAGATTGAGGGTTGGGGATTGAGGATCAATGATTGGGGATTGTGGATTGAGGATTGAGGATTGAGGATTGAGGATTGAGGATTGAGTACTGAAGATTGAGGACAGAGGGTTGAGGATTGAGGAATGATGTTTGAGGATTGAGATTTGATGATTGAATAGTTTGGATTGAGTATTGTATCCTGAGAATTCAGGATATTCTATTGAATATTGAGAATTGATGGTTGATGGTTGAGTATTGAGGATTGATGGTTGATGGTCGTGCGTTGAATATTGAGGATTGAGGGTTCAGGATTGAGGATTCTGTATAGAAGATTGAAAACTGAGGATTGAGGATTGAGGATTGACAATTGAGGGTTGAAGATTGGGTATTGATGATTGAAGTTTGAGGATTGAGGATTGAGCGTTGAGGGTTGAGGACGAGGGGTGAGGGATGAGGATTGAGGTTTGAGGACTGATGATTGAGTATTCAGGATTGAGGATTTACGACTGATGGTTGAGGATTGGAGATTGAGTATTGAGAAATGAAGATTGAGGGCTAAGGATTGAGGATTGAAGATTGAGGATTGAGGGTTGAGGATTGAAGATTGAGAATTGAGAATTGGGGATTGATGGTTGAGTATTGAGGATTGATGGTTGAGGTCTGTGTGTTGAATATTGAGGATTGAGGACTCAGGGTTGAGGACTGACCATTGTAGATTGCGGACTGAGGATTGAGGATTGAGGATTGAGGATTGAAGGTTGTATATTGATGATTGAAGATTGAGGGTTGAGGATTGAGTGTTGAGGATTGAGTACGAGGACTGAGGATTGAGGATTGAGGATTGAGGAATGAGGATAGAGGTTTGAGGATTGAGGATTGAGGATTGATAATTGAGGATTGAGGATTGAGGATTGAGGATTGAGGATTGAGGATTGAAGATTGGGTATTGAGGATTGTAGATTGAGGATTGAGGATTGAGGATTGAGGATTGAGGATAGAGGATTGCAGATTGAGGTATTGGGACTGAGGATTGAAGATTGAGGATTGAGGATTGAGGATTGAGGATTGGGGATCGAGGATTGAAGATTCAGTATTGAGGATTGAAGATTGAGAATTGAGGATTGAGGATTGAACATTGATGACTGAGTGTTGAGGGCTGAGTGATGAGAATTGATGTTTGTGGATAGAGATTTGAAGATTGCAGATTGAGTATTGAGTATTGAAAACTGTGAATTGATGATATTCTATTGAGGATTGAGGATTGACAACTGATTGTTGAGGACTGAGGGCTGAAGATTGAGGATTCAGCATTGAGGATTCAGGATTGAGGTTTGAAGAGTGAGGATTGAGGATTGAGGGCTGAGGATTGAGGATTGAGGATTGAGGATTGAAGATTGAGGATTGGGTATTGCGGATTGAACATTGAGGATTGAGGATTGAGGATTGAGTATTGAGGATTGAGGATTGAGGGTTGAGGATTGAAGATTGAGTATTGAGCATTGAAGATTGGCGATGGAGGATTGAGGATTGAAGATTGAGGACTGAGTGTTGAGGGTTGCGTGATGAGAATTGATGTTTGTGTATTGAGATTTGAAGATTGAAGAATGGGGATTGAGTATTGAAAACTGTGAATTCAAGATATTCTATTGAGGATTGAGGATTGACAATTGATTGTTGAGGACTGAGGGCTGAAGATTGAGGATTCAGGGTTGAGGATTCGGGATTGAGGTTTGATGACTGAGGATTGAGGGTTGAGGATTGAGGATTGAGGATTGACGCTTGATGATTGAGGACTAAGAATGGAGGATTGAAGAGAGAGGACTGAGCGTTGAGGATTGAGTGTTGAGAATTGATGTTTGAGGATTGAGATTTGATTATTGAATATTGTGGATTGAGTATTGTACCATGAGAATTCAGGATATTCTATTGAGTATTGAGAATTTAGGATTGATGGTTGAGTATTGAGGATTGATGGTTGGGGGTTGTGTGTTGAATATTGAGGATTGAGGATTGAGGATTGAGAATTGAGGATTGAGGATTGATGATTGAGTATTGATGATTGAAGATTGAGGATTGAGGATTGAGGGTTGAGGATTGAGGACGAGGACTGACGGTTGAGGATTGAGGTTTGAGGATTGACGATTGAGTATTGAAGATTGAGGATTGATGACTGAGGATTGAGGATTGAGGATTGAGGATTGAGGATTGAGGAATGAAGATTGAGTATTGAGGATTGAATTTGAGGATTGAGGATTGCGGATTGAGGATTGAGGATGTGGGCTGAGGGTTGAGAATTGAGGTTTGAGTATTGAATCCTGAGAATTCAGGATATTCTGTTGATTATCGGGAATTGAGCATTGATGGTTGAGTATTGAGGATTGTGGATTGAGGATTGAGGATTGAGTATTGAAGATTGAGGATTGATGATTTAGGATTGAGGGTTGGGGGTTGAGTATTGAGGATTGAGGATTGAAGATTGAGTATTGAGGATTGAAGATTGAGGATTGAGGATTGAGGATTGAGGACTGAGGATTGAGGATTGAGGATTGAAGATTGAGGATTGAGGATTGAGGATTGAGGGTTGAAGATTGAGTACTGAGTGTTGAGGGTTGAGTGACGAGAGTTGATGTCTGTGGATTGAGATTTGAAGATTGAAGAATGGGGATTGAGTGTTGAAAACAGTGAATTCAGGATAGTCTGTTGAGGATTGAGGATTGACAATTGATGGTTGAGGACTGAGGGCTGAAGATTGAGGATTCAGGATTGAGGATTCGGGATTGAGGTTTGATGACCGGGGATTGAGTATTGGGTATTGAAGATTGAGTATTCATGACTGAGGATTGAGGATTGAGGATTGAGTATAGAGGATTGAGGATTGAAGATTGAGTATTGAGGATTGAAGATTGAGCATTGAGGATTGAGGATTGAGGATGGAGGATGAGGGCTGAGGGTTGAGGATTGAGGTTTGAGTATTGAATCCTGAGAATTCAGGATATTCTATTGAGTATTGAGAATTGAAGATTGAGGATTGAGTATTGAGAATTGAGGATGAGGACTGAGGGTTGAGGACTGAGGTTTGAGGAATGAGGATTGAGGATTGAGGATTGAGGTTTGAGGATTGATGATTGAGGATTGAGGATTGAGGATTGAGGATTGAGGATTGAGGATTGAGAATTGAGGATGAGGACTGAGGGTTGAGGATTGAGGTTTGAGGAATGAGGATTGAGTATTGAGGATTGAGGGTTGAGGATTGAGGATTGAGGATTGAGTATTGAAGATTGAGGATTGATGATTTAGGATTGAGGATTGAGGGTTGAGTATTGAGGATTGAGGATTGAAGATTGAGTCATGAGGATTGAAGATTGAGGACTGAGGATTGAGGATTGAAGACTGAGGATTTGGGACCGAGGATTGAAGATTGAGGATTTATGATTGAGGATTGAGGATTGAGGATTGAGGATTGAGGATTGAGGATTGAAGATTGGGTATTGAGGATTGTAGATTGAGGATTGAGGATTGAGGATTGAGGATTGAGGATAGAGGATTGCAGATTGAGGACTGGGGATTGAGGATTGAAGATTGAGGATTGAGTATTGAAGGTTGAGGATTGATGATTGAGGATTGAGGATTGGGGATTGAGGATTGAGGATTGAGGATTGAAGATTGAGTATAGAGGATTGTAGGTTGAGGATTGAGGATTGAATATTGAGGATTGAGGATTGGGGATTGAGGATCTATGGTTGGAGATTGATTATTGATGATTGAAGATTGAGGATTGAGGATTGAGGATTGAGAATTGAGAATTGAGAATGAGGACTGAGGGTTGAGGATTGAGGTTTGAGGAATGAGGATTTAGGATTGAGGATTTAGGATTGATGATTGAGGATTGAAGATTGAGTATTAAGTATTGTAGATTGAGGATTGAGGATTGAGGATTGAGGATTGAGGATTGAGGATTGAAGACTGAGGATTTGGGACTGAGGATTGAAGATTGAGGATTGAGGACTGAGGATTGAGGATTGGGGATTGAGGATTGAAGATTCAGTATTGAGGATTGAAGATTGAGAATTGAGGATTGAGGATTGAACATTGAGGACTGAGTGTTGAGGGTTGAGTGATGAGAATTGATGTTTGTGGATAGTGATTTGAAGATTGCAGATTGAGTATTGAGTATTCAAAACTGTGAATTGAGGATATTCTATTGAGGATTGAGGATTGAGTACTGAGAATTGAGGATTGAGGATAGATGATTGTGTATTGATGATTGAAGATTGAGGATTGAGGATTGAGGGTTGAGGATTGAGGACGAGGACTGACGGTTGAGGATTGAGGACGAGGACTGACGGTTGAGGATTGAGGTTTGAGGATTGAGGATTGAGGATTGACGCTTGAGGATTGAGGATTAAGGATGGAGGGTTGAAGAGAGAGGACTGAGTGTTGAGGGTTGAGTGTTGAGAATTGATGTTTGACGGTTGAGGTTTGATTATTGAATATTGTGGATTGGGTGTTGTACCATGAGAATTCAGGATATTCTATTGAGTATTGAGAATTGAGGATTGATGGTTGAGTATTGAGGATTGATGGTTGAGTTTTGTGTGTTCAATATTGAGGATTGAGTATTGAGGATTGAGAATTGAGGGTTGAGGATTGATGATTGAGTATTGATGATTGAAGATTGAGGATTGAGGATTGAGGGTTGAGGATTGAGGACGAGGTCTGACGGTTGAGGATTGAGGTTTGAGGACTGAGGATTGAGCATTGAGGATTGAAGATTGAGGACTGGGAGTTGAGGATTGAAGCTTGAGGATTAAGGATTGATGATTGGGGATTGAGGATCTAGGATTGGAGATTGATTATTGAGGATTGAAAATTGAGGATAGAGGATTGAGGATTGAGAATTGAGAAATGAGGACGAGGACTGAGGGTTGAGGATTGAGGTTTGAGGAATGAGGATTGAGGGTTGTGGATTGAGGATTGAGGATTGAGTGTTGAGGATTGAGTATTGAAGATTGAGTATTCATGACTGAGGATTGAGGATTGAGGATTGAGGATAGAGTATTGAGGATTGAGGATTGAGTAATGAGGTTTGAATGTTGATCATTGAGGATTGAGTATTGAGGATGGAGGATGAGGGCTGAGGGTTGTGGATTGAGGTTTGGGTATTGAATCCTGAGAATTCAGGATATCCTATTGAGTATTGAGAATTGAGGATTGAGGATTGAGAACTGAGAATCGAGGATGAGGACTGAGGGTTGAGGATTGAGGATTGAGGAATCAGGATTGAGCATTGAGGATTGAGGGTTGAGGATTGATGATTGAGGATTGAGGATTGAGGATTGAGGGTTGAGGATTGAGGATTGAGCATTGAGGATGAGGACTGTGGGTGAGGATTGAATTTTGAGGAATGAGGTTTGAGGATTGAGGATTGAGGATTGAGGATTGAGGGTTGAGGATTGAGTACTGAAGATTGAGTATTCATGACTGAGGATTGAGTATTGAGGATTGAGGATAGAGGATTGAGGAATGAAGATTGAGTATTGAGGATTGAAGATTGAGGATTGAGGATTGAATATTGAGGATGGAGGATGAGGGCTGAGGGTTGCGGATTGAGGTTTGAGTATTGAATCCTGAGAATTCAGGATATTCTATTGAGTATTGAGAATTGAGGATTGAGGACTGAGAATTGAGAATTGAGAATTGAGAATTGAGGATGAGGACTGTGGGTTGAGGATTGATGTTTGAGGAATGAGGATTGAGGTTTGAGGATTGAGGATTGAGGATTTATGATTGAGGATTGAGGATTGAGGGTTGAGGATTGAGGATTGAGGATTGAAGATTGGGTATTGAGGATTGTAGATTGAGGATTGAGAATTGAGGATTGAGGATTGAGGATAGAGGATTGCAAATTGAGGACTGGGGATTGAGGATTGAAAATTGAGGATTGAGTATTGAAGGTTGAGGATTGATGATTGAGGATTGAGGATTGGGGGTTGAGGATTGAGGATTGAGGATTGAAGATTGAGTATAGAGGATTGCAGGTTGAGGATTGAGGATTGAATATTGAGGATTGAGGATTGGGGATTGAGGATCTATGATTGGAGATTGATTATTGAGGATTGAAGATTGAGGATTGAGGATTGAGGATTGAGAATTGAGAATTGAGAATGAGGACTGAGGGTTGAGGATTGAGGATTTATGATTGAGGATTGAGGATGAGGATTGAGGATTGAGGATTGAGGATTGAAGATTGGGTATTGAGGATTGTAGATTGATGATTGAGGATTGAGGATTGAGGATTGAGGATAGAGGATTGCAGATTGAGGACTGGGGATTGAGGATTGAAAATTGAGGATTGAGTATTGAAGGTTGAGGATTGATGATTGAGGATTGAGTATTGGGGATTGAGGATTGAGGATTGAGGATAGAAGATTGAGTATAGAGGATTGCAGGTTGAGGATTGAGGATTGAATATTGAGGATTGAGGATTGGGGATTGAGGATCTATGGTTGGAGATTTATTATTGAGGATTGAAGATTGAGGATTGAGGATTGAGGATTGAGAATTGAGAATTGAGAATGAGGACTGAGGGTTGAGGATTGAGGTTTGAGGAATGAGGATTGAGGATTGAGGATTTAGGATTGATGAATGAGGATTGAAGATTGAGTATTAAGTATTGTAGATTGAGGATTGAGGATTGGGGATTGAGGATTGAGGATTGAGGATTGATGACTGAGTATTTGGGACTGAGGATTGAAGATTGAGGATTGAGCATTGAGGATTGAAGATTGAGGACTGGTGATTGAGGATTGAAGATTGAGGATTGAGTACTGAAGGTTGAGGATTGATGATTGAGGATTGAGGATTGAGGATTGAGGACTGAGGATTGAGAATTGAGGATTGAGGATTGGAGATTGAGGATTGGGTATTGCGGATTGAACATTGAGGATTGAGGATTGAGGATTGAGTATTGAGGATTGAGGATTGAGGATTGAGGATTGAGGATTGAAGGTTGAGTATTGAGGATTGAAGATTGACGATGGAGGATTGAGGATTGAAGATTGAGGACTGAGTGTTGAGGGTTGCGTGATGACAACTGATGTTTGTGGATTGAGATTTGAAGATTGAAGAATAGGGATTGAGTGTTGAAAACAGTGAATTCAGGATAGTCTGTTGAGGATTGAGGATTGACAATTGATGGTTGAGGACTGAGGGCTGAAGATTGAGGATTCAGGATTGAGGATTCGGGATTGAGGTTTGATGACCGGGGATTGAGTGTTGAGGATTGAGGATTGAGGATTGACGATTGAGGATTGAGTATTAAGAATGGAGGATTGAAGAGAGAGGACTGAGTGTTGAGGATTGAGTGTTGAGAATTGATGTTTGAGGATTTAGGTTTGACTATTGAATATTGTGCATTGAGAATTGTAACATGAGAATTCAGGATATTCTATTGAGTATTGAGAATTGAGGGTTGATGGTTGAGTATTGAGTATTGATGGCTGATGGTTGTGTGTTGATTATCGAGGATTGAGGACTGACGCTTGAGGATTGAGGATTAAGGATGGTGGATTGAAGGGAGAAAACTGAGTGTTGAGGATTGAGTGTTGAGAATTGATGTTTGAGGATTGAGGTTTGATTATTGAATATTGTGGATTGAGTATTGTACCATGAGAACTCAGGATATTCTATTGAGTATCGAGAATTGAGGATTGATGGTTGAGTATTGAGGATTGATGGTTGGGGGTTGTGTGTTGAATATTGAGGATTGAGGATTGAGGATTGAGAATTGAGGATTGAGGGTTGAGGATTGAGGACGAGGACTGACGGCTGAGGATTGAGGTTTGAGGATTGAGGATTGAGCACTGAGGATTGAGATTGATTTCTGGGGATTGAGGATTGAAGATTGAGGATTAAGGATTGATGATTGGGGATTGAGGATCTAGGATTGGAGATCCATTATTGAGGATTGAAGATTGAGGATTGAGGATTGAGGATTGAGAATTGAGAATTGAGAATTGAGGATGTGGACTGAGGGTTGAGGAATGAGGTTTGAGGAATGAGGATTGAGGATTGAGGATTGAGGATTGAGGATTGAGGATTGAGGATTGTGTATTGAAGATTGAGTATTCATGACTGAGGATTGAGGATTGAGGATTGAGTATAGAGGATTGAGGATTGAAGATTGAGTATTGAGGATTGAAGATTGAGCATTGAGGATTGAGGATTGAGGATGGAGGATGAGGGCTGAGGGTTGAGGATTGAGGTTTGAGTATTGAATCCTGAGAATTCAGGATATTCTATTGAGTATTGAGAATTGAAGATTGAGGATTGAGTATTGAGAATTGAGGATGAGGACTGAGGGTTGAGGATTGAGGTTTGGGGAATGAGGATTGAGGATTGAGGATTGAGGTTTGAGGATTGATGATTGAGGATTGAGGATTGAGGATTGAGGATTGAGGATTGAGGATTGAGAATTGAGGATGAGGACTGAGGGTTGAGGATTGAGGTTTGAGGAATGAGGATTGAGGATTGAGGATTGAGGGTTGAGGATTGAGGATTGAGGATTGAGTATTGAAGATTGAGTATTCATGACTGATGATTGAGGATTGAGGATTGAGGATAGAGGATTGAGGATTGAAGATTGAGTATTGAGGATTGAAGATTGAAGATTGAGGATTGAGGATTGAGGATGGAGGATGAGGGCTGAGGGTTGAGGATTGAGGTTTGAGTATTGAATCCTGAGAATTCAGGATATTCTATAGAGTATTGAGAATTGAGGATTGAGGATTGAGAATTGAGAATTGAGGATGAGGACTGAGGATTGAGGATTGAGTATTGAGGATTGTAGGTTGAGGATTGAGGATTGAATATTGAGGATTGAGGATTGGGGACTGAGGATCTAGGATTGGAGACTGATTATTGAGGATTGAATATTGAGGATTGAGGATTGAGAATTGAGAATTGAGAATTGAGGATGAGGTCTGAGGGTTGAGGATTGAGGTTTGAGGAATGAGGATTGAGGATTGAGGATTGAGTATTGAAGATTGATTGTTCATGACTGAGGATTGAGGATTGAGGATTGAGGATTGAGGATTGAAGATTGAGGACTGTTGTTTGCGGATTGAGTGTTGAGAATTGATGTCTGGGGATTGAGATTTGATGATTGAATATTGTGGATTCAGTATAGAATCCTGAGAATTCAGGATATTCTATTGAGTATTGAGTATTGAGGATTAATGGTTGAGGGTTGTGGCAGGAATATTGAGGATTCAGGATTGAGGATTGAGGATTGAGGATTGTTTGCTGAGGATTGAGGATTGAGTGTTGAGGATTGAGGATTGCTGATTGAGGATGAAGAGTGAGGGCTGAGGATTGTGGTTGGAGGACTCAGGATTCAGGATTGACGTTTGAGGATTGAGGATTGAAGATTGAGTATTGAGGATTGAAGATTGTGGAATTGGGATTGAGGATTGAGGATTGAGGATTGAGGATTGAAGATTGAGTATTGAGGGTTGAGGATTGAGGATTGAAGATTGAGGATGAGGACTGAGTGCTGAGGATTGAGGATTGAAGGTTGAGGATCGAGGATTGAGGATTGATGATTGAGGATTGAAGATTGAGGTTTGAGGACTGAGGATTGAGGATGAGGATTGAGGATCGAGGATTGACGATTGAGGATTGAGGACTGAGGATTGAGTGTTGAGGATTGAAGATTGAGAATTGAGAATTGGGGATTGATGGTTGAGGTCTGTGTGTTGAATATTGAGGTTTGCGGACTGAGGATTGAGGATTGAGGATTGAGGATTGAGGACTGAGGTTTGAGGATTGAGTGTTGAGCACTGAGGATTGAGGACTGAGGATTGAGGATTTAGGACTGAGGATTGACGTTTGAGGATTGTGGATTGACGATTGAAATTGAGGTTTGGCGATTGAGGACTGAAGGTTGGGAGTTGAGGATTGAGGATTGATGATGGAGGATGAGGACTGAGGTTTGAGGATTGAGGTTTCAGGACTCAGGGTTCAGGATTGAGGTTTGAGGATTGTGTATTGGTGATTGAGCATTGAGGATTGAGGGTGGAGGACTGAGGATTGAGGATTGAGGATTGTGGATTGAGGATTGAAGATTGAGGATTGGGGATTGAGGGTTGAAGATTGAGGATTGAGGATCGAGGATTGAGGATTGAGGATTGAGGATTGAGGACTGAGGATTGAGGCTTGAAGATTGAATATTGAGGATTGAAGATTGAGGGTTGAGGATTGAGGTTTGAGGACTGAGGATTGTGGATTGAGGTTTGATGATTGAGGATTGAGAATTGAGGATTGAGGATTGAAGATTGAGGATTGAGGATTGTGGATTGAGGATTGAGGATTGAGGATTGAGGATTGAGGATTGAGGATTGAAGATAGAGTATTGAGGATTGATGACTGAGGATTGAGGATTGAGGATTGAGGATTGAGGACTGAGGTTTGAGGATTGAGTGTTGAGCACTGAGGATTGAGGATTGAGGATTGAGGATTGAGGATTGAGAATTGAGAATTGAGAATTGAGGATGAGGTCTGAGGGTTGAGGATTGAGGTTTGAGGAATGAGGATTGAGGATTGAGGATTGAGTATTGAAGATTGATTGTTCATGACTGAGGATTGAGGATTGAGGATTGAGGATTGAGGATTGAAGATTGAGGACTGTTGTTTGCGGATTGAGTGTTGAGAATTGATGTCTGGGGATTGAGATTTGATGATTGAATATTGTGGATTCAGTATAGAATCCTGAGAATTCAGGATATTCTATTGAGTTTTGAGTATTGAGGATTAATGGTTGAGGGTTGTGGCAGGAATATTGAGGATTCAGGATTGAGGATTGAGGATTGAGGATTGTTTGCTGAGGATTGAGGATTGAGTGTTGAGGATTGAGGATTGCTGATTGAGGATGAAGAGTGAGGGCTGAGGATTGTGGTTGGAGGACTCAGGATTCAGGATTGACGTTTGAGGATTGAGGATTGAAGATTGAGTATTGAGGATTGAAGATTGTGGAATTGGGATTGAGGATTGAGGATTGAGGATTGAGGATTGAAGATTGAGTATTGAGGGTTGAGGATTGAGGATTGAAGATTGAGGATGAGGACTGAGTGCTGAGGATTGAGGATTGAAGGTTGAGGATCGAGGATTGAGGATTGATGATTGAGGATTGAAGATTGAGGTTTGAGGACTGAGGATTGAGGATGAGGATTGAGGATCGAGGATTGACGATTGAGGATTGAGGACTGAGGATTGAGTGTTGAGGATTGAAGATTGAGAATTGAGAATTGGGGATTGATGGTTGAGGTCTGTGTGTTGAATATTGAGGTTTGCGGACTGAGGATTGAGGATTGAGGATTGAGGATTGAGGACTGAGGTTTGAGGATTGAGTGTTGAGCACTGAGGATTGAGGACTGAGGATTGAGGATTTAGGACTGAGGATTGACGTTTGAGGATTGTGGATTGACGATTGAAATTGAGGTTTGGCGATTGAGGACTGAAGGTTGGGAGTTGAGGATTGAGGATTGATGATGGAGGATGAGGACTGAGGTTTGAGGATTGAGGTTTCAGGACTCAGGGTTCAGGATTGAGGTTTGAGGATTGTGTATTGGTGATTGAGCATTGAGGATTGAGGGTGGAGGACTGAGAATTGAGGATTGAGGATTGTGGATTGAGGATTGAAGATTGAGGATTGGGGATTGAGGGTTGAAGATTGAGGATTGAGGATCGAGGATTGAGGATTGAGGATTGAGGATTGAGGACTGAGGATTGAGGCTTGAAGATTGAATATTGAGGATTGAAGATTGAGGGTTGAGGATTGAGGTTTGAGGACTGAGGATTGTGGATTGAGGTTTGATGATTGAGGATTGAGAATTGAGGATTGAGGATTGAAGATTGAGGATTGAGGATTGTGGATTGAGGATTGAGGATTGAGGATTGAGGATTGAGGATTGAGGATTGAAGATAGAGTATTGAGGATTGATGACTGAGGATTGAGGATTGAGGATTGAGGATTGAGGACTGAGGTTTGAGGATTGAGTGTTGAGCACTGAGGATTGAGGATTGAGGATTGAGGATTTTGGACTGAGGATTGACGTTTGAGGATTGAGGATTGAGGATTGAAGATTGAGGTTTGGCGATCGAGGACTGAAGGCCGAGAGTTTGGGATTGAGGACTGATGATGGAGGATGAGGACTGAGGGATGAGGATTGAGGTTTCAGGACTCAGGATTCAGGATTCAGGATTGAGGTTTGAGGATTGAGGATTGAAGATTGAGTACTGAGTATTGAAGATTAAGGATTGTGGATTGAGGATTGAGGATTGAGGATTGAGGACTGAGGATTGAGGCTTGAAGATTGAATATTGAGGATTGAAGATTGAGGGTTGAGGATTGAGGTTTGAGGACTGAGGATTGTGGATTGAGGTTTGATGATTGAGGATTGAGAATTGAGGATTGAGGATTCAAGATTGAGGATTGAGGTTTGAGGAATGAGGATTGAGGATTGAGGATTTAGGATTGATGATTGAGGATTGAAGATTGAGTATTAAGTATTGTAGATTGAGGATTGAGGATTGAGGATTGAGGATTGAGGTTTGAGGATTGAAGATTGAGTATTAAGTATTGTAGGTTGAGGATTGAGGATTGAGGATTGAGGATTGAGGTTTGAGGATTGAGGATTGAGGATTTATGATTGAGGATTGAGGATGAGGATTGAGGATTGAGGATTGAGGATTGAAGATTGGGTATTGAGGATTGTAGATGGATGATTGAGGATTGAGGATTGAGGATTGAGGATAGAGGATTGCAGATTGAGGACTGGGGATTGAGGATTGAAAATTGAGGATTGAGTATTGAAGGTTGAGGATTGATGATTGAGGATTGAGGATTGGGGATTGAGGATTGAGGATTGAGGATTGAAGATTGAGTATAGAGGATTGCAGGTTGAGGATTGAGGATTGAATATTGAGGATTGAGGATTGGGGATTGAGGATCTATGGTTGGAGATTGATTATTGAGGATTGAAGGTTGAGGATTGAGGATTGAGGATTGAGAATTGAGAATTGAGAATGAGGACTGAGGGTTGAGGATTGAGGTTTGAGGAATGAGGATTGAGGATTGAGGATTTAGGATTGATGATTGAGGATTGGAGATTGAGTATTAAGTATTGTAGATTGAGGATTGAGGATTGGGGATTGAGGATTGAGGATTGAGGATTGATGACTGAGTATTTGGGACTGAGGATTGAAGCTTGAGGATTGAGCATTGAGGATTGAAGATTGAGGACTGGGGATTGAGGATTGAAGATTGAGGATTGAGCACTGAAGGTTGAGGATTGATGATTGAGGATTGAATATTGAGTATTGAATATTGTAGACTGAGGATTGAGGTTTGTGGAGTGAGGACTGAGTGTTGAGGGTTGAGAATTGAGGATTGACGATTGAGGATTGAAGACTGAGGATTGGGTATTGAGGATTGAATATTGAGGATAAGGGACTGAGTGTTGAGGGTTGAGTGATGAGAATTAATGTTTGTGGATAGAGATTTGAGGATTGCAGATTGAGTATTGAGTATTGAAAACTGTGAATTGATGATATTCTATTGAGGATTGAGGATTGACAACTGATTGTTGAGGACTGAGGGCTGAAGATTGAGGATTCAGTATTGAGGATTCAGGATTGAGGTTTGAGGAGTGAGGATTGTGGATTGAGGACTGAGGATTGAGAATTGAGGATTGAGGATTGGAGATTGAGGATCGGGTATTGCGGATTGAACATTGAGGGTTGAGGATTGAGGATTGAGTATTGAGGATTGAGGATTGAGGATTGAGGATTGAGGATTGAAGGTTGAGTATTGAGGATTGAAGATTGACGATGGAGGATTGAGGATTGAAGATTGAGGACTGAGTGTTGAGGGTTGCGTGATGACAACTGATGTTTGTGGATTGAGATTTGAAGATTGAAGAATAGGGATTGAGTGTTGAAAACAGTGAATTCAGGATAGTCTGTTGAGGATTGAGGATTGACAATTGATGGTTGAGGACTGAGGGCTGAAGATTGAGGATTCAGGATTGAGGATTCGGGATTGAGGTTCGATGACCGGGGATTGAGTGTTGAGGATTGAGGATTGAGGATTGACGATTGAGGATTGAGTATTAAGAATGGAGGATTGAAGAGAGAGGACTGAGTGTTGAGGATTGAGTGTTGAGAATTGATGTTTGAGGATTGAGGTTTGACTATTGAATATTGTGCATTGAGAATTGTACCATGAGAATTCAGGATATTCTATTGAGTATTGAGAATTGAGGGTTGATGGTTGAGTATTGAGTATTGATGGCTGATGGTTGTGTGTTGATTATCGAGGATTGAGGACTGACGCTTGAGGATTGAGGATTAAGGATGGTGGATTGAAGGGAGAAAACTGAGTGTTGAGGATTGAGTGTTGAGAATTGATGTTTGAGGATTGAGGTTTGATTATTGAATATTGTGGATTGAGTGTTGTACCATGAGAATTCAGGATATTCTATTGAGTATCGAGAATTGAGGATTGATGGTTGAGTATTGAGGATTGATGGTTGGGGGTTGTGTGTTGAATATTGAGGATTGAGGATTGAGGATTGAGAATTGAGGATTGAGTGTTGAGGATTGAGGACGAGGACTGACGGCTGAGGATTGAGGTTTGAGGATTGAGGATTGAGCACTGAGGATTGAGATTGATTTCTGGGGATTGAGGATTGAAGATTGAGGATTAAGGATTGATGATTGGGGATTGAGGATCTAGGATTGGAGATCCATTATTGAGGATTGAAGATTGAGGATTGAGGATTGAGGATTGAGAATTGAGAATTGAGAATTGAGGATGTGGACTGAGGGTTGAGGATTGAGGTTTGAGGAATGAGGATTGAGGATTGAGGATTGAGGATTGAGGATTGAGGATTGAGGATTGTGTATTGAAGATTGAGTATTCATGACTGATGATTGAGGATTGAGGATTGAGGATAGAGGATTGAGGATTGAAGATTGAGTATTGAGGATTGAAGATTGAAGATTGAGGATTGAGGATTGAGGATGGAGGATGAGGGCTGAGGGTTGAGGATTGAGGTTTGAGTATTGAATCCTGAGAATTCAGGATATTCTATAGAGTATTGAGAATTGAGGATTGAGGATTGAGAATTGAGAATTGAGAATTGAGGATGAGGACTGAGGGTTGAGGATTGAGTATTGAGGATTGTCGGTTGAGGATTGAGGATTGAATATTGAGGATTGAGGATTGGGGACTGAGGATCTAGGATTGGAGACTGATTATTGAGGATTGAATATTGAGGATTGAGGATTGAGAATTGAGAATTGAGAATTGAGGATGAGGTCTGAGGGTTGAGGATTGAGGTTTGAGGAATGAGGATTGAGGATTGAGGATTGAGCATTGAAGATTGATTGTTCATGACTGAGGATTGAGGATTGAGGATTGAGGATTGAGGATTGAAGATTGAGGACTGTTGTTTGCGGATTGAGTGTTGAGAATTGATGTCTGGGGATTGAGATTTGATGATTGAATATTGTGGATTCAGTATAGAATCCTGAGAATTCAGGATATTCTATTGAGTATTGAGTATTGAGGATTAATGGTTGAGGGTTGTGGCAGGAATATTGAGGATTCAGGATTGAGGATTGAGGATTGAGGATTGTTTGCTGAGGATTGAGGATTGAGTGTTGAGGATTGAGGATTGCTGATTGAGGATGAAGAGTGAGGGCTGAGGATTGTGGTTGGAGGACTCAGGATTCAGGATTGACGTTTGAGGATTGAGGATTGAAGATTGAGTATTGAGGATTGAAGATTGTGGAATTAGGATTGAGGATTGAGGATTGAGGATTGAGGATTGAAGATTGAGTATTGAGGGTTGAGGATTGAGGATTGAAGATTGAGGATGAGGACTGAGTGCTGAGGATTGAGGATTGAAGGTTGAGGATTGAGGATTGAGGATTGATGATTGAGGATTGAAGATTGAGGTTTGAGGACTGAGGATTGAGGATGAGGATTGAGGATCGAGGATTGACGATTGAGGATTGAGGACTGAGGATTGAGTGTTGAGGATTGAAGATTGAGAATTGATAATTGGGGATTGATGGTTGAGGTCTGTGTGTTGAATATTGAGGTTTGCGGACTGAGGATTGAGGATTGAGGATTGAGGATTGAGGACTGAGGTTTGAGGATTGAGTGTTGAGCACTGAGGATTGAGGATTGAGGATTGAGGATTTAGGACTGAGGATTGACGTTTGAGGATTGTGGATTGACGATTGAAATTGAGGTTTGGCGATTGAGGACTGAAGGTTGGGAGTTGAGGATTGAGGATTGATGATGGAGGATGAGGACTGAGGTTTGAGGATTGAGGTTTCAGGACTCAGGGTTCAGGATTGAGGTTTGAGGATTGTGTATTGGTGATTGAGCATTGAGGATTGAGGGTGGAGGACTGAGGATTGAGGATTGAGGATTGTGGATTGAGGATTGAAGATTGAGGATTGGGGATTTAGGGTTGAAGATTGAGGATTGAGGATCGAGGATTGAGGATTGAGGATTGAGGATTGAGGACTGAGGATTGAGGCTTGAAGATTGAATATTGAGGATTGAAGATTGAGGGTTGAGGATTGAGGTTTGAGGACTGAGGATTGTGGATTGAGGTTTGATGATTGAGGATTGAGAATTGAGGATTGAGGATTGAAGATTGAGGATTGAGGATTGTGGATTGAGGATTGAGGATTGAGGATTGAGGATTGAAGATAGAGTATTGAGGATTGATGACTGAGGATTGAGGATTGAGGATTGAGGATTGAGGACTGAGGTTTGAGGATTGAGTGTTGAGCACTGAGGATTGAGGATTGAGGATTGAGGATTTTGGACTGAGGATTGACGTTTGAGGATTGAGGATTGAGGATTGAAGATTGAGGTTTGGCGATTGAGGACTGAAGGCTGAGAGTTTGGGATTGAGGACTGATGATGGAGGATGAGGACTGAGGGATGAGGATTGATGTTTCAGGACTCAGGATTCAGGATTCAGGATTGAGGTTTGAGGATTGAGGATTGAAGATTGAGTACTGAGTATTGAAGATTAAGGATTGAGGATTGAGGATTGAGGATTGAGGATTGAGGACTGAGGATTGAGGCTTGAAGATTGAATATTGAGGATTGAAGATGGAGGGTTGAGGATTGAGGTTTGAGGACTGAGGATTGTGGATTGAGGTTTGATGATTGAGGATTGAGAATTGAGGATTGAGGATTGAAGATTGAGGATTGAGGTTTGAGGAATGAGGATTGAGGATTGAGGATTTAGGATTGATGATTGAGGATTGAAGATTGAGTATTAAGTATTGTAGATTGAGGATTGAGGATTGAGGATTGAGGATTGAGGTTTGAGGATTGAAGATTGAGTATTAAGTATTGTAGATTGAGGATTGAGGATTGAGGATTGAGGATTGACGTTTGAGGATTGAGGATTGAGGATTTATGATTGAGGATTGAGGATGAGGATTGAGGATTGAGGTTTGATGATTGAGGATTGAGAATTGAGGATTGAGGATTGAAGATTGAGGATTGAGGTTTGAGGAATGAGAATTGAGGATTGAGGATTTAGGATTGATGATTGAGGATTGAAGATTGAGTATTAAGTATTGTAGATTGAGCATTGAGGATTGAAGATTGAGGACTGGGGATTGAGGATTGAAGATTGAGTATTAAGTATTGTAGATTGAGGATTGAGGATTGGGGATTGAGGATTGAGGATTGAGGATTGATGACTGAGTATTTGGGACTGAGGATTGAAGCTTGAGGATTGAGCATTGAGGATTGAAGATTGAGGACTGGGGATTGAGGATTGAAGATTGAGGATTGAGTACTGAAGGTTGAGGATTGATGATTGAGGATTGAATATTGAGTATTGAGTATTGTAGACTGAGGATTGAGGTTTGTGGAGTGAGGACTGAGTGTTGAGGGTTGAGAATTGAGGATTGACGATTGAGGATTGAAGACTGAGGATAGGGTATTGAGGATTGAATATTGAGGATAAGGGACTGAGTGTTGAGGGTTGAGTGATGAGAATTAATGTTTGTGGACAGAGATTTGAGGATTGCAGATTGAGTATTGAGTATTGAAAACTGTGAATTGATGATATTCTATTGAGGATTGAGGATTGACAACTGATTGTTGAGGACTGAGGGCTGAAGATTGAGGATTCAGTATTGAGGATTCAGGATTGAGGTTTGAGGAGTGAGGATTGTGGATTGAGGACTGAGGATTGAGAATTGAGGATTGAGGATTGGAGATTGAGGATTGGGTATTGCGGATTGAACATTGAGGGTTGAGGATTGAGGATTGAGTATTGAGGATTGAGGATTGAGGATTGAGGATTGAGGATTGAAGGATGAGTATTGAGGATTGAAGATTGACGATGGAGGATTGAGGATTGAAGATTGAGGACTGAGTGTTGAGGATTGAGTGTTGAGAATTGATGTTTGAGGATTGAGGTTTGACTATTGAATATTGTGCATTGAGAATTGTACCATGAGAATTCAGGATATTCTATTGAGTATTGAGAATTGAGGGTTGATGGTTGAGTATTGAGTATTGATGGCTGATGGTTGTGTGTTGATTATCGAGGATTGAGGACTGACGCTTGAGGATTGAGGATTAAGGATGGTGGATTGAAGGGAGAAAACTGAGTGTTGAGGATTGAGTGTTGAGAATTGATGTTTGAGGATTGAGGTTTGATTATTGAATATTGTGGATTGAGTGTTGTACCATGAGAATTCAGGATATTCTATTGAGTATCGAGAATTGAGGATTGATGGTTGAGTATTGAGGATTGATGGTTGGGGGTTGTGTGTTGAATATTGAGGATTGAGGATTGAGGATTGAGAATTGAGGATTGAGTGTTGAGGATTGAGGACGAGGACTGACGGCTGAGGATTGAGGTTTGAGGATTGAGGATTGAGCACTGAGGATTGAGATTGATTTCTGGGGATTGAGGATTGAAGATTGAGGATTAAGGATTGATGATTGGGGATTGAGGATCTAGGATTGGAGATCCATTATTGAGGATTGAAGATTGAGGATTGAGGATTGAGGATTGAGAATTGAGAATTGAGAATTGAGGATGTGGACTGAGGGTTGAGGATTGAGGTTTGAGGAATGAGGATTGAGGATTGAGGATTGAGGATTGAGGATTGAGGATTGAGGATTGTGTATTGAAGATTGAGTATTCATGACTGAGGATTGAGGATTGAGGATTGAGTATAGAGGATTGAGGATTGAAGATTGAGTATTGAGGATTGAAGATTGAGCATTGAGGATTGAGGATTGAGGATGGAGGATGAGGGCTGAGGGTTGAGGATTGAGGTTTGAGTATTGAATCCTGAGAATTCAGGATATTCTATTGAGTATTGAGAATTGAAGACTGAGGATTGAGTATTGAGAATTGAGGATTGAGGATTGTGGATTGAGGATTGAGGATTGAGGATTGAGGATTGAAGATAGAGTATTGAGGATTGATGACTGAGGATTGAGGATTGAGGATTGAGGATTGAGGACTGAGGTTTGAGGATTGAGTGTTGAGCACTGAGGATTGAGGGTTGAGGATTGAGGATTTTGGACTGAGGATTGACGTTTGAGGATTGAGGATTGAGGATTGAAGATTGAGGTTTGGCGATTGAGGACTGAAGGCTGAGAGTTTGGGATTGAGGACTGATGATGGAGGATGAGGACTGAGGGATGAGGATTGAGGTTTCAGGACTCAGGATTCAGGATTCAGGATTGAGGTTTGAGGATTGAGGATTGAAGATTGAGTACTGAGTATTGAAGATTAAGGATTGAGGATTGAGGATTGAGGATTGAGGATTGAGGACTGAGGATTGAGGCTTGAAGATTGAATATTGAGGATTGAAGATGGAGGGTTGAGGATTGAGGTTTGAGGACTGAGGATTGTGGATTGAGGTTTGATGATTGAGGATTGAGAATTGAGGATTGAGGATTGAAGATTGAGGATTGAGGTTTGAGGAATGAGGATTGAGGATTGAGGATTTAGGATTGATGATTGAGGATTGAAGATTGAGTATTAAGTATTGTAGATTGAGGATTGAGGATTGAGGATTGAGGATTGAGGATTGAGGTTTGAGGATTGAAGATTGAGTATTAAGTATTGTAGATTGAGGATTGAGGATTGAGGATTGAGGATTGAGGTTTGAGGATTGAGGATTGAGGATTTATGATTGAGGATTGAGGATGAGGATTGAGGATTGGGGATTGAGGATTGAAGATTGGGTATTGAGGATTGTAGATTGATGATTGAGGATTGAGGATTGAGGATTGAGGATCGGGGACTGAGGATTGAAGATTAAGGATTGAGGATTGAGGATTGAGGATTGACGATTGAGGATTGAGGATTGAGGATTGAAGGTTGAGATCTGATGTTTGAGGATTGAGTGTTGAGGATCGATGTTAGAGAATTAAGATTTGATGATTGAATATTGTGGAATGAGTAAACTATTCTGACAATTCAGGATACTCTATTGAGTATTGAGAATTGAGGATTGATGGTTGAGTATTGAGCATTGATGGTTGTGGGTTGTGTGTTGAATATCGAGGATCGAGGATTGAGTGTTGAGGATTGAGAATGAGGACCGAGGTTTGAGGATTGAAGAATGAGGACTGAGGATTGAGGATTGAGTTATGAGGACCGAGGGTTGAGGATTGAGGTTTGAGGTCTGAGGATTGAGGATTGAGTATTGAAAACTGTGAATTAAGGATATTCTATTGAGGAGTTAGGATTGACAATTGATTGTTGAGGATTGAGGGTTGAAGATTGAGTATTGAGGATTGAGGACGAGGACTGGTGGCTGAGGATACAGGCTCGAGGACTGATGATTGAGGATTGAGGATAGAGTATTGAGGATTGAGCATTGAGGATTGAAGGTTGAGGATTGGTGATTGAGGATTGAAGATTGAGGATTGAGGATTGAGGATTGAGGATTGAGGATTGGAGATTGAGTATTGAGGATTGGAGATTGAGGATTGAGGGTTGAGGATTGAGGATTGATGATTGAGGATTGGGGATTGAGGACTGAAGATTGAGGATTGAGGATTGAGGTTTGAGGATTGAAGATTGAGGATAGAAGATTGAGTATTGAGGATTGAAGATTGAGGATTGAGGATTGAGGATTGAAGTTTGTGGACTGAGTGTTGCGGGTTGAGTCATGATACTTGATGTTTGTGGATTGAGATTTGAAGATTGAAATTTGAGGATAGTGTACTGAAAACTGTGAATTGAGGGTATTCTATTGAGGATTGAGGATTGACAATTGATTGTTGAGGATTGAGGGCTGAAGATTGAGGATTCAGGATTGAGGATTGAGGATTGAAGATTGAGGATTCTGGATTGATGGTTCAGGATTGCGGTTTGAGGACTGAGGATTGAGGGTTGAGGATTGAGGATTAAGGATGGTGGATTGAAGGGAGAAAACTGAGTGTTGAGGATTGAGTGTTGAGAATTGATGTTTGAGGATTGAGGTTTGATTATTGAATATTGTGGATTGAGTATTGTACCATAAGAACTCAGGATATTCTATTGAGTATCGAGAATTGAGGATTGATGGTTGAGTATTGAGGATTGATGGTTGGGGGTTGTGTGTTGAATATTGAGGATTGAGGATTGAGGATTGAGAATTGAGGATTGAGGGTTGAGGATTGAGGACGAGGACTGACGGCTGAGGATTGAGGTTTGAGGATTGAGGATTGAGCACTGAGGATTGAGATTGATTTCTGGGGATTGAGGATTGAAGATTGAGGATTAAGGATTGATGATTGGGGATTGAGGATCTAGGATTGGAGATCCATTATTGAGGATTGAAGATTGAGGATTGAGGATTGAGGATTGAGAATTGAGAATTGAGAATTGAGGATGTGGACTGAGGGTTGAGGATTGAGGTTTGAGGAATGAGGATTGAGGATTGAGGATTGAGGATTGAGGATTGAGGATTGAGGATTGTTATTGAAGATTGAGTATTCATGACTGAGGATTGAGGATTGAGGATTGAGTATAGAGGATTGAGGATTGAAGATTGAGTATTGAGGATTGAAGATTGAGCATTGAGGATTGAGGATTGAGGATGGAGGATGAGGGCTGAGGGTTGAGGATTGAGGTTTGAGTATTGAATCCTGAGAATTCAGGATATTCTATTGAGTATTGAGAATTGAAGATTGAGGATTGAGTATTGAGAATTGAGGATGAGGACTGAGGGTTGAGGATTGAGGTTTGGGGAATGAGGATTGAGGATTGAGGATTGAGGTTTGAGGATTGATGATTGAGGATTGAGGATTGAGGATTGAGGATTGAGGATTGAGGATTGAGAATTGAGGATGAGGACTGAGGGTTGAGGATTGAGGTTTGAGGAATGAGGATTGAGGATTGAGGATTGAGGGTTGAGGATTGAGGATTGAGGATTGAGTATTGAAGATTGAGTATTCATGACTGATGATTGAGGATTGAGGATTGAGGATAGAGGATTGAGGATTGAAGATTGAGTATTGAGGATTGAAGATTGAAGATTGAGGATTGAGGATTGAGGATGGAGGATGAGGGCTGAGGGTTGAGGATTGAGGTTTGAGTATTGAATCCTGAGAATTCAGGATATTCTATAGAGTATTGAGAATTGAGGATTGAGGATTGAGAATTGAGAATTGAGAATTGAGGATGAGGACTGAGGGTTGAGGATTGAGTATTGAGGATTGTAGGTTGAGGATTGAGGATTGAATATTGAGGATTGAGGATTGGGGACTGAGGATCTAGGATTGGAGACTGATTATTGAGGATTGAATATTGAGGATTGAGGATTGAGAATTGAGAATTGAGAATTGAGAATTGAGGATGAGGTCTGAGGGTTGAGGATTGAGGTTTGAGGAATGAGGATTGAGGATTGAGGATTGAGTATTGAAGATTGATTGTTCATGACTGAGGATTGAGGATTGAGGATTGAGGATTGAGGATTGAAGATTGAGGACTGTTGTTTGCGGATTGAGTGTTGAGAATTGATGTCTGGGTATTGAGATTTGATGATTGAATATTGTGGATTCAGTATAGAATCCTGAGAATTCAGGATATTCTATTGAGTATTGAGTATTGAGGATTAATGGTTGAGGGTTGTGGCAGGAATATTGAGGATTCAGGATTGAGGATTGAGGATTGAGGATTGTTTGCTGAGGATTGAGGATTGAGTGTTGAGGATTGAGGATTGCTGATTGAGGATGAAGAGTGAGGGCTGAGGATTGTGGTTGGAGGACTCAGGATTCAGGATTGACGTTTGAGGATTGAGGATTGAAGATTGAGTATTGAGGATTGAAGATTGTGGAATTAGGATTGAGGATTGAGGATTGAGGATTGAGGATTGAAGATTGAGTATTGAGGGTTGAGGATTGAGGATTGAAGATTGAGGATGAGGACTGAGTGCTGAGGATTGAGGATTGAAGGTTGAGGATTGAGGATTGAGGATTGATGATTGAGGATTGAAGATTGAGGTTTGAGGACTGAGGATTGAGGATGAGGATTGAGGATCGAGGATTGACGATTGAGGATTGAGGACTGAGGATTGAGTGTTGAGGATTGAAGATTGAGAATTGAGAATTGGGGATTGATGGTTCAGGTCTGTGTGTTGAATATTGAGGTTTGCGGACTGAGGATTGAGGATTGAGGATTGAGGATTGAGGACTGAGGTTTGAGGATTGAGTGTTGAGCACTGAGGATTGAGGATTGAGGATTGAGGATTTAGGACTGAGGATTGACGTTTGAGGATTGTGGATTGACGATTGAAATTGAGGTTTGGCGATTGAGGACTGAAGGTTGGGAGTTGAGGATTGAGGATTGATGATGGAGGATGAGGACTGAGGTTTGAGGATTGAGGTTTCAGGACTCAGGGTTCAGGATTGAGGTTTGAGGATTGTGTATTGGTGATTGGGCATTGAGGATTGAGGGTGGAGGATTGAGGATTGAGGATTGAGGATTGTGGATTGAGGATTGAAGATTGAGGATTGGGGATTGAGGGTTGAAGATTGAGGATTGAGGATCGAGGATTGAGGATTGAGGATTGAGGTTTGAGGACTGAGGATTGAGGCTTGAAGATTGAATATTGCGGATTGAAGATTGAGGGTTGAGGATTGAGGTTTGAGGACTGAGGATTGTGGATTGAGGTTTGATGATTGAGGATTGAGAATTGAGGATTGAGGATTGAAGATTGAGGATTGAGGATTGTGGATTGAGGATTGAGGATTGAGGATTGAGGATTGAAGATAGAGTATTGAGGATTGATGACTGAGGATTGAGGATTGAGGATTGAGGATTGAGGACTGAGGTTTGAGGATTGAGTGTTGAGCACTGAGGATTGAGGATTGAGGATTGAGGATTTTGGACTGAGGATTGACGTTTGAGGATTGAGGATTGAGGATTGAAGATTGAGGTTTGGCGATTGAGGACTGAAGGCTGAGAGTTTGGGATTGAGGACTGATGATGGAGGATGAGGACTGAGGGATGAGGATTGAGGTTTCAGGACTCAGGATTCAGGATTCAGGATTGAGGTTTGAGGATTGAGGATTGAAGATTGAGTACTGAGGATTGAAGATTAAGGATTGAGGATTGAGGATTGAGGATTGAGGATGGATGATTGAGGATTGGGGATCGAGGCTTGACGATTGAGGATTGAGGATTGATGATTGAGGATTGAGGATTGAGGATTGAGGGTTGAAGATTGAGTATTGATGATTGAAGTTTGAGGATTGAGGATTGAGCGTTGAGGGTTGAGGACGAGGAGTGAGGGATGAGGATTGAGGTTTGAGGACTGATGATTGAGTATTCAGGATTGAGGATTTACGATTGAGGGTTGAGGATTGAAGATTGAGAATTGAGAATTGGGGATTGATGGTTGAGTATTGAGGATTGATGGTTGAGGTCTGTGTGTAGAATATTGAGGATTGAGGACTCAGGGTTGAGGACTGAGCATTGTGGATTGAGGACTGAGGATTGAGGATTGAGTATTGAGGATTGAAGGTTGTGTATTGATGATTGAAGATTGAGGGTTGAGGATTGAGTGTTGAGGATTGAGTACGAGGACTGAGGATTGAGGATTGAGGATTGAGGATTGAGGATTGAGGATTGAGGATTGAGGTTTGAATATTGAGGATTGGGGATTGAGGATTGAACATTGAGGGTTGAGGATTGTGGATTGAGTATTGAGGATTGAGGATTGGAGATTGAGTATTGAGAATTGAAGGTTGAGGATTGAGGGTTGAGGACTGAGGACACAGGATAAAGGATATAGGATGAGGACTGAGGGTTGAGGATTGAGGTTTGGCGACTGAGGATTGAGGATTGAGGATTGTGGATTGAGGAATGACGTTTGAGGATTGGGGATTGAGGATTGTAGTATTGAAGATGGAGGATTGAGGTTTTATCATTAAGGAGAGAGGATTGGGGACTGAGCGTCGAGGACTGAGTATTGAGGATTGAAGTCTGAGGATTGGGGACTGAGGATTGAGGACTGAGGATTGGGGATTGAGGATTGAGGATTGAGGATTAGCGCTTGAGTGTTGAGGATGGAGGATTGAGGATTGAGGATTGAGGATTGAAGATTGAGGATTGAGGATTGAGGATTGAGGATTGAGGATTGAGGATTGAGGATTGAAGATAGAGTATTGAGGATTGATGACTGAGGATTGAGGATTGAGGATTGAGGACTGAGGACTGAGTTTTGAGGATTGAGTGTTGAGCACTGAGGATTGAAGATTGAGGATTGAGGATTTAGGACTGAGGATTGACGTTTGAGGATTGAGGATTGAGGATTGAAGATTGAGGTTTGGCGATTGAGGACTGAAGGTTGAGAGTTGAGGATTGAGGATTGATGATGGAGGATGAGGACTGAGGGTTGAGGATTGAGGTTTCAGGACTCAGGATTCAGGATTGAGGTTTGAGGATTCAGGATTGAAGATTGAGGACTGACTGTTGACGGTTAAGTGATGAGTGTTGATGTTTGTGGATTGAGATTTGAAGATTGAAGATTGTGGGGTGAGTGTTGAAAACTGTGAATTGAGGATATTCTATTGAGGATTGACGTCAGACTGTTGACGGTTAAGTGATGAGAATTGATGTTTGTGGATTGAGATTTGAAAATAGAAGACTGATGATTGAGTATTGAAAACTGTGAATTAAGGATATTCTATTGAGGAGTTAGGATTGACAATTGATTATTGAGGATTGAGGGCTGAAGATTGAGTATTGAGGATTGAGGACGAGGACTGGTGGTTGAGGATACAGGCTCGAGGACTGGTGATTGAGGAGTGAGGATTGAGTATTGAGGATTGAGCATTGAGGATTGAAGGTTGAGGATTGGTGATTGAGGATTGAAGATTGAGGATTGAAGATTGAGGATTGAGGATTGAGGATTGGAGATTGAGTATTGAGGATTGGAGATTGAGGATTGAGGATTGAGGATTGAGGATTGAGGATAGAGGCTGAGGACTGACGATTGAGGATTGAGGTTTGAGGACTGAGGATTGAGGATGAGGATTGAGGATCGAGGATTGACGATTGAGGATTGAGGATTGATGACTGAGGATTGGGGATTGAGGACTGAAGATTGAGGATTGAGGATTGAGGGTTGAGGATTGAAGATTGAGTATTGAAGATTGAGTATTGAGGATTGAAGGTTGAGGATTGAGGATTGAGGATTGAAGTTTGTGGACTGAGTGTTGTGGGTTGAGTCATGAGACTTGATGTTTGTGGATTGAGATTTGAAGATTGAAGTTTGAGGATTGTGTACCGAAAACTGTGAATTGAGGGTATTCTATTGAGGATTGAGGATTGACAATTGATTGTTGAGGATTCAGGGCTGAAGGTTGAGGATTCAGGATTGAGGATTGAGGATTGAAGATTGAGGATTCTGGATTGATGATTCAGGATTGAGGTTTGAGGACTGAGGATTGAGGGTTGAGGATTTAGGAGTGAGGATTGATGTTTGAGGATTGAGGATTGAGGATTGAGGATTGAGGATTGAATGTTGAGGATTGAGTATTGGGTGTTGAGGATTGAGGATTGATGATTGAGGATGACGAGTGAGGGTTGAGGATTGGGGTTTGAAGACTCAGGATTCAGGATTGACGTTTGAGGATTGAGGATTGAAGACTGAGTATTGAGGATTGAAGATTGAGGAATTAGGATTGAGGATTGAGGATTATGGAATGAGGATTGAAGATTGAGTATTGGGTATTGAAGGTTGAGGATTGAGGTTTGTGTATTGAGGATTGAGGATTGAGGATTGAAGAATGAGGATTGAGGATTGAGGATTGAGGATTGAGTATTGAAGATTGAGGATTGGGTATTGAGGATTGAAGATTGAGGATTGAGAATTGCGGATTGAGGATTGAAGATTGAGGATTGAGGCTTGAGGATTTAGAATTGGAGATTGGGTATTGAGGATTGAAGGTTGAGGATTGAGGATTGAGTGTTGAGGATTGAAGATTGAGGATTGAAGATTGAGGATTGAGGATTGAGGATAGAGTATTGAGGACTGAGTGTTGAGGATTGAGGTTTGAGGACTGAGGATTGAGGATTGAGGATTGAGGATTGAGGACTGAGGTTTGAGGATTGAGTGTTGAGCACTGAGGATTGAGGATTGAGGATAGAGGATTTAGGACTGAGGATTGACGTTTGAGGATTGAGGATTGACGATTGAAGATTGAGGTTTGGCGATTGAGGACTGAAGGTTGAGAGTTGAGGATTGAGGATTGATGATGGAGGATGAGGACTGAGGTTTGAGGATTGAGGTTTCAGGACTCAGGGTTCAGGATTGAGGTTTGAGGATTGTGTATTGGTGATTGAGCATTGAGGATTGAGGGTGGAGGATTGAGGATTGAGGATTGAGGATTGTGGATTGAGGATTGAAGATTGAGGATTGGGGATTGAGGGTTGAAGATTGAGGATTGAGGATCGAGGATTGAGGATTGAGGATTGAGGATTGAGGACTGAGGATTGAGGCTTGAAGATTGAATATTGAGGATTGAAGATTGAGGGTTGAGGATTGAGGTTTGAGGACTGAGGATTGTGGATTGAGGTTTGATGATTGAGGATTGAGAATTGAGGATTGAGGATTGAAGATTGAGGATTGAGGATTGTGGATTGAGGATTGAGGATTGAGGATTGAGGATTGAAGATAGAGTATTGAGGATTGATGACTGAGGATTGAGGATTGAGGATTGAGGATTGAGGATGGATGATTGAGGATTGGGGATTGAGGCTTGACGATTGAGGATTGAGGATTGATGATTGAGGATTGAGGATTGAGGATTGAGGGTTGAAGATTGAGTATTGATGATTGAAGTTTGAGGATTGAGGATTGAGCGTTGAGGGTTGAGGACGAGGAGTGAGGGATGAGGATTGAGGTTTGAGGACTGATGATTGAGTATTCAGGATTGAGGATTTACGATTGAGGGTTGAGGATTGAAGATTGAGAATTGAGAATTGGGGATTGATGGTTGAGTATTGAGGATTGATGGTTGAGGCCTGTGTGTAGAATATTGAGGATTGAGGACTCAGGGTTGAGGACTGAGCATTGTAGATTGAGGACTGAGGATTGAGGATTGAGTATTGAGGATTGAAGGTTGTGTATTGATGATTGAAGATTGAGGGTTGAGGATTGAGTGTTGAGGATTGAGTACGAGGACTGAGGATTGAGGATTGAGGATTGAGGATTGAGGATTGAGGATTGAGGATTGAGGTTTGAATATTGAGGATTGGGGATTGAGGATTGAACATTGAGGGTTGAGGATTGTGGATTGAGTATTGAGGATTGAGGATTGGAGATTGAGTATTGAGAATTGAAGGTTGAGGGTTGAGGGTTGAGGACTGAGGACAGAGGATAAAGGATATAGGATGAGGACTGAGGGTTGAGGATTGAGGTTTGGCGACTGAGGATTGAGGATTGAGGATTGTGGATTGAGGAATGACGTTTGAGGATTGGGGATTGAGGATTGTAGTATTGAAGATGGAGGATTGAGGTTTTATCATTAAGGAGAGAGGATTGGGGACTGAGCGTCGAGGACTGAGTATTGAGGATTGAAGTCTGAGGATTGGGGACTGAGGATTGAGGACTGAGGATTGGGGATTGAGGATTGAGGATTGAGGATTAGCGCTTGAGTGTTGAGGATGGAGGATTGAGGATTGAGGATTGAGGATTGAAGATTGAGGATTGAGGATTGAGGATTGAGGATTGAGGATTGAGGATTGAGGATTGAGGATTGAAGATAGAGTATTGAGGATTGATGACTGAGGATTGAGGATTGAGGATTGAGGACTGAGGACTGAGTTTTGAGGATTGAGTGTTGAGCACTGAGGATTGATGATTGAGGATTGAGGATTTAGGACTGAGGATTGACGTTTGAGGATTGAGGATTGAGGATTGAAGATTGAGGTTTGGCGATTGAGGACTGAAGGTTGAGAGTTGAGGATTGAGGATTGATGATGGAGGATGAGGACTGAGGGTTGAGGATTGAGGTTTCAGGACTCAGGATTCAGGATTGAGGTTTGAGGATTGAGGATTGAAGATTGAGGACTGACTGTTGACGGTTAAGTGATGAGTGTTGATGTTTGTGGATTGAGATTTGAAGATTGAAGATTGTGGGGTGAGTGTTGAAAACTGTGAATTGAGGATATTCTATTGAGGATTGACGTCAGACTGTTGACGGTTAAGTGATGAGAATTGATGTTTGTGGATTGAGATTTGAAAATAGAAGACTGATGATTGAGTATTGAAAACTGTGACTTAAGGATATTCTATTGAGGAGTTAGGATTGACAATTGATTATTGAGGATTGAGGGCTGAAGATTGAGTATTGAGGATTGAGGACGAGGACTGGTGGTTGAGGATACAGGCTCGAGGACTGGTGATTGAGGATTGAGGATTGAGTATTGAGGATTGAGCATTGAGGATTGAAGGTTGAGGATTGGTGATTGAGGATTGAAGATTGAGGATTGAAGATTGAGGATTGAGGATTGAGGATTGGAGATTGAGTATTGAGGATTGGAGATTGAGGATTGAGGATTGAGGATTGAGGATTGAGGATAGAGGCTGAGGACTGACGATTGAGGATTGAGGTTTGAGGACTGAGGATTGAGGATGAGGATTGAGGATCGAGGATTGACGATTGAGGATTGAGGATTGATGATTGAGGATTGGGGATTGAGGACTGAAGATTGAGGATTGAGGATTGAGGGTTGAGGATTGAAGATTGAGTATTGAAGATTGAGTATTGAGAATTGAAGGTTGAGGATTGAGGATTGAGGATTGAAGTTTGTGGACTGAGTGTTGTGGGTTGAGTCATGAGACTTGATGTTTGTGGATTGAGATTTGAAGATTGAAGTTTGAGGATTGTGTACCGAAAACTGTGAATTGAGGGTATTCTATTGAGGATTGAGGATTGACAATTGATTGTTGAGGATTCAGGGCTGAAGGTTGAGGATTCAGGATTGAGGATTGAGGATTGAAGATTGAGGATTCTGGATTGATGATTCAGGATTGAGGTTTGAGGACTGAGGATTGAGGGTTGAGGATTTAGGAGTGAGGATTGATGTTTGAGTATTGAGGATTGAGGATTGAGGATTGAGGATTGAATGTTGAGGATTGAGTATTGGGTGTTGAGGATTGAGGATTGATGATTGAGGATGACGAGTGAGGGTTGAGGATTGGGGTTTGAAGACTCAGGATTCAGGATTGACGTTTGAGGATTGAGGATTGAAGATTGAGTATTGAGGATTGAAGATTGAGGAATTAGGATTGAGGATTGAGAATTATGGATTGAGGATTGAAGATTGAGTATTGGGTATTGAAGGTTGAGGATTGAGGTTTGTGTATTGAGGATTGAGGATTGAGGATTGAAGAATGAGGATTGAGGATTGAGGATTGAGGATTGAGTATTGAAGATTGAGGATTGGGTATTGAGGATTGAAGATTGAGGATTGAGAATTGAGGATTGAGGATTGAAGATTGAGGATTGAGGCTTGAGGATTTAGAATTGGAGATTGGGTATTGAGGATTGAAGGTTGAGGATTGAGGATTGAGTGTTGAGGATTGAAGATTGAGGATTGAAGATTGAGGATTGAGGATTGAGGATAGAGTATTGAGGACTGAGTGTTGAGGATTGAGGTTTGAGGACTGAGGATTGAGGATCGAGGATTGAGGATTGAGGACTGAGGTTTGAGGATTGAGTGTTGAGCACTGAGGATTGAGGATTGAGGATAGAGGATTTAGGACTGAGGATTGACGTTTGAGGATTGAGGATTGACGATTGAAGATTGAGGTTTGGCGATTGAGGACTGAAGGTTGAGAGTTGAGGATTGAGGATTGATGATGGAGGATGAGGACTGAGGTTTGAGCATTGAGGTTTCAGGACTCAGGGCTCAGGATTGAGGTTTGAGGATTGAGGATTGAAGATTGAGGATTGAAGATTGAGGACTGAGTGTTCAGGATTGAGTTTTGAGAATTGATGTTTGAGGATTGAGAATTGATGATTGAATATTGTGGATTGAGTATTGAAAACAGAGAATACAGGGTATTCTATTGAGTATTGAGAATTGAGGAATGATGATTGAGTATTGAGGATTGATGGTTGAGGGTTGTGGGATGAATAATGAGGATTCAAAATTGAGGATTGAGGATTGAGTATTGGAGATTGAGGATTGAGGATTGAGTATTGGAGATTGAGGATTGAGGACTGAGGGTGGAGAATTGAGGATTGAGGATTGAGGATTGAGGATTGAGGATTGAAGGTTGAGGATTGAGAATTGAGGACTGAGGATTGAGGATTGAGGACTGAGGATTGAGAATTGAGGATTGATGGTTGGGTATTGAAGATTGATGGTTCAGGGTTGTGTGTTGAATATTGAGGAATGAGGATTCAGGATTGAGGATTGTGTATTGAAGGTTGAGGACTGAGGATTGAGGATTGAGGATTGAGGATTGCGGATTGAAGATTGATTGTTGATGATTGAAGATTGAGTATTGAGGCTTGAATGTTGAGGATTGACGATTGAGCATTGAGGATTGATGGTTGTGGATTGAGGATTGAAGATTGAGTATTGAGGATTGAAGGTTGAGGATTGAGGATTGATGACTGAGGATTGAGTATGAGGACTGAGGATTGAGGATTGAGGATTGATGGTTGAAGATTGTGGATTGGGGTTTGAGGATCGAAGATTGAGGTTTGAGGATTGAGGATTGGGGATTGAGGATTTAGAATTGGAAATTGGGTATTGAGGATTGAAGGTTGAGGATTGAGGATTGAGGATTGAGGATGGAGGATGAGGGCTGAGGGTTGAGGATTGAGGTTTGAGTATTGAATCCTGAGAATTCAGGATATTCTATTCAGTATTGAGAATTGAAGATTGAGGATTGAGGATTGAGAATTGAGGATGAGGACTGAGGGTTGAGGATTGAGGTTTGAGGAATGAGGATTGAGGATTGAGGATTGAGGTTTGAGGATTGAGGACTGAGGCTTGAGGGTTGAGGATTGAAGTGTGAGTATTGAAGACTGATGATTGTGGATTGAGGATTGAAGGTTGAGTATTGAGGATTGAAGATTGAGGATTGAGGATTGAGGACTGAGGATTGAGTATGATGACTGAGGACTGAGTATTGAGGATTGATGATTGCAGATTGAGGATTGGGGATTGTGGATCGAAGATTGAGGATTGAGGATTGAGGATTGGGGATTGAGGATTTAGAATTGGAGATTGGTTATTGAGGATTGAAGGTTGAGGATTGAGGATTGAGGATTGAGGATGGAGGATGAGGGCTGAGGGTTGAGGATTGAGGTTTGAGTATTGAATCCTGAGAATTCAGGATATTCTATTGAGTATTGAGAATTGAAGATTGAGGATTGAGTATTGAGAATTGAGGATGAGGACTGAGCGTTGAGGATTGAGGTTTGAGGAATGAGGATTGAGGATTGAGGATTGAGGTTTGAGGATTGATGATTGAGGATTGAGGATTGAGGATTGAGGATTGAGGATTGAGGATTGAGAATTGAGGATGAGGACTGAGGGTTGAGGATTGAGGTTTGAGGAATGAGGATTGAGGATTGAGGATTGAGGGTTGAGGATTGAGGATTGAGGATTGAGTATTGAAGATTGAGTATTCATGACTGATGATTGAGGATTGAGGATTGAGGACAGAGGATTGAGGATTGAAGATTGAGTATTGAGGATTGAAGATTGAGGATTGAGGATTGAGGATTGAGGATGGAGGATGAGGGCTGAGGGTTGAGGATTGAGGTTTGAGTATTGAATCCTGAGAATTCAGGATATTCTATAGAGTATTGAGAATTGAGGATTGAGGATTGAGAATTGAGAATTGAGAATTGAGGATGAGGACTGAGGGTTGAGGATTGAGTATTGAGGATTGTAGGTTGAGGATTGAGGATTGGATATTGAGGATTGAGGATTGGGGACTGAGGATCTAGGATTGGAGAATGATTATTGAGGATTGAATATTGAGGATTGAGGATTGAGAATTGAGAATTGAGAATTGAGGATGAGGTCTGATGCTTGAGGATTGAGGTTTGAGGAATGAGGATTGAGGATTGAGGATTGAGTATTGAAGATTGATTGTTCATGACTAAGGATTGAGGATTGAGGATTGAGGATTGAGGATTGAGGATTGAGGACTGTTGTTTGCGGATTGAGTGTTGAGAATTGATGTCTGGGGATTGAGATTTGATGATTGAATATTGTGGATTCAGTATAGAATCCTGAGAATTCAGGATATTCTATTGAGTATTGAGTATTGAGGATTAATGGTTGAGGGTTGTGGCATGAATATTGAGGATTCAGGATTGAGGATTGAGGATTGAGTATTGGAGATTGAGGATTGAGGATTGATGATTGAGGATGGAGGATTGAAGATTGAGTATTGAGGATTGAAGATTGAGGATTGAGTATTGAAGACTGAAGATTGAGGATTGAGGATTGAGGATTGAGGATTGGAGATTGAGTATTGAGGATTGAAGATTGAGGGCTAAGGATTGAGGATTGAGGACTGAGGATTGAGTGTTGAGGATTGAAGATTGAGAATTGAGAATTGGGGATTGATGGTTGAGGTCTGTGTGTTGAATATTGAGGATTGAGGACTCAGGGTTGAGGATTGAGCATTGTAGATGGAGGACTGAGGACTGAGGATTGATGATTGAGGATTGAAGGTTGTGTATTGATGATTGAAGATTGAGGATTGAGGATTGAGTGTTGAGGATTGAGGACGAGGACTGACGATTGAGGATTGAGGATTGAGGATTGAGGATTGAGGATTGAGGATTAACGTTTGAAGATTGAGGATGGAGGATTCAGGATTGAGGATTGAGCATTGAAGATTGAGGATTGAGGATTGAGGAAAGAGGATTGAGGATTGAGGATTGAGGGTTGAGGATTGAAGATAGAGTATTGAGGATTGATGACTGAGGATTGAGGATTGAGGATTGAGGATTGTGGACTGTGGTTTGAGGATTGAGTGTTGAACACTGAGGATTGTGGATTGATGATTGAGGATTGAAGGTTGAGGATTGAGGATTGAGGATTGAGGATTGAAGACTGAGGACTGAGTGTTTAGGGTTGAGTGATGAGAATTGATGTTTGTGGATTGAGATTTGAAGATTGAAGGTTGAGGATTGAGTATTGAAAACTGTGAATTGAGGATATTCTATTGAGGATTGGGTAGTGACTATTGATTTTTGTGGATTGAGGGCTGAAGAGTGAGGATTCAGGATTGAGGATTCAGGATTGAGGTTTGAGGACTGAGGATTGAAGCCTGAGGATTGGGGATTGGGGATTGTGGAGTGAGGATTGAGGATTGAGGATTGAGGATCGAAGATTGAGGACTGACATTTGAGGATTGAGAGCTGAGGATTGATGTTAGAGAGTTGAGATTTGATGATTGAATATTGTGGATTGAGTATAGAATCCTGAGAATTCAGGCTGTTTTATTGAGTATTGAGAATTGAGGATTGATCGTTGAGTATTGAGTATTGATAGCTGATGGTTGTGTATTGAATATCAAGGATTGAGGATTGAGGATTGAGGATTGAGGATTGAAGATTGAGTATTGATGATTGAAGATCGAGGATTGAGGATCGTGGATTCTGGATTGAAGATTGAGGATTGGGGATTGAGGTTTGAAGATTAAGGATTGAGGATTGAGGATTGAGGTTTGAGGTTTGAAGATTAAGGATTGTGGATTGAGGATTGAGGATTGAGTGTTGAGGATTGAGGATTGAAGATAGAGTATTGAGGATTGAATATTGAGGATTGAGGATTGAGGATTGAGGATTGAAGATTGAGGACTGATGTTTGTGTACTTAGTGTTGAGGATTGATGACTGAGGACTGAGATTTGATGATTGAATATTGTGGATTGAGTAATGAATCCAGAGAATTCAGGATATTCTATTGAATCTTGAGGAATGAGAATTGATGGTTGGGTATTGAGGATTGATGGTTGAGGGCTGTGTGTTGAAAATTGAGTATTGAGTATTGAGGACTGAGGATTGAGGTTTGAGGACTGAGGATTGAGGATTGTGGATTGAGGATTGAGGATTGAGGATTGAGGATTAAAGATTGAGGATCGGGGACTGAGGATTGAAGATTAAGGATTGAGGATTGAGGATTGAGGATTGACGATTGAGGATTGAGGATTGAGGATTGAAGATTGAGATCTGATGTTTGAGGATTGAGTGTTGAGGATCGATGTTAGAGAATTAAGATTTGATGATTGAATATTGTGGAATGAGTAAAGTATTCTGACAATTCAGGATACTCTATTGAGTATTGAGAATTGAGGATTGATGGTTGAGTATTGAGCATTGATGGTTGTGGGTTGTGTGTTGAATATCGAGGATCGAGGATTGAGTGTTGAGGATTGAGAATGAGGACCGAGGTTTGAGGATTGAAGAATGAGGACTGAGGATTGAGGATTGAGTTATGAGGACTGAGGGTTGAGGATTGAGGTTAGAGGTCTGAGGATTGAGGATTGAGTATTGAAAACTGTGAATTAAGGATATTCTATTGAGGAGTTAGGATTGACAATTGATTGTTGAGGATTGAGGGCTGAAGATTGAGTATTGAGGATTGAGCATTGAGGATTGAAGGTTGAGGATTGGTGATTGAGGATTGAAGATTGAGGATTGAGGATTGAGGATTGAGGATTGAGGATTGGAGATTGAGTATTGAGGATTGGAGATTGAGGATTGAGGGTTGAGGATTGAGGATTGATGATTGAGGATTGGGGATTGAGGACTGAAGATTGAGGATTGAGGATTGAGATTTGAGGATTGAAGATTGAGGATAGAAGATTGAGTATTGAGGATTGAAGATTGAGGATTGAGGATTGAGGATTGAAGTTTGTGGACTGAGTGTTGCGGGTTGAGTCATGATACTTGATGTTTGTGGATTGAGATTTGAAGATTGAAGTTTGAGGATAGTGTACTGAAAACTGTGAATTGAGGGTATTCTATTGAGGATTGAGGATTGACAATTGATTGTTGAGGATTGAGGGCTGAAGTTTGAGGATTCAGGATTGAGGATTGAGGATTGAAGATTGAGGATTCTGGATTGATGGTTCAGGATTGCGGTTTGAGGACTGAGGATTGAGGGTTGAGGATTGATGAGTGAGGATTGATGTCTGGGGATTGAGGATTGAGGATTGAGGATTGAGGATTGTTTGCTGAGGATTGAGGATTGAGTGTTGAGGATTGAGGATTGCTGATTGAGGATGAAGAGTGAGGGCTGAGGATTGTGGTTTGAGGACTCAGGATTCAGGATTGACGTTTGAGGATTGAGGATTGAAGATTGAGTATTGAGGATTGAAGATTGAGGATTGAGGATTGAGGATTGAGGATTGAGGAATGAAGAGTGAGGATTGGGGATTGAGGATTGACGATTGTGGATTGAGGATTGAAGATTGAGTACTGAGGATTGAAGATTAAGGATTGAGGATTGAGGATTGAGGATTGAGGATTGAGGACTGAGGTTTGAGGATTGAGTGTTGAGCACTGAGGATTGAGGATTGAGGATTGAGGATTTTGGACTGAGGATTGACGTTTGAGGATTGAGGATTGAGGATTGAAGATTGAGGTTTGGCGATTGAGGACTGAAGGTTGAGAGTTGAGGATTGAGGACTGATGATGGAGGATGAGGACTGAGGTATGAGGATTGAGGTTTCAGGACTTAGGATTCAGGATTCAGGATTGAGGTTTGAGGATTGAGGATTGAAGATTGAGTACTGAGGATTGAAGATTAAGGATTGAGGATTGAGGATTGAGGATTGAGGATGGATGATTGAGGATTGGGGATTGAGGCTTGACGATTGAGGATTGAGGATTGATGGTTGAGGATTGAGGATTGAGGATTGAGGGTTGAAGATTGAGTATTGGGGATTGAAGGTTGAGGATTGAGGATTGAGTGTTGAGGATTGAGGACGAGGACTGAGAGTTGAGGATTGAGGATTGAGGACTGAGGATTGAGGATTCAGGATTGAAGATTGAAGGTTGGGGATTGAGGATCGATGATTGAGGATTGAGGATTGAGGATTGAGGATTGAGTATTGAAGATTGAGGACAGAGGGTCGAGGATTGAGGAATGATGTTTGAGGATTGCGATTTGATGATTGAATAGTTTCGATTGAGTATTGTATCCTGAGAATTCAGGATATTCTATTGAATATTGAGAATTGATGGTTGATGATTGAGTATTGATGATTCATGGTTGATGGTCGTGTGTTGAATATTGAGGATTGAGGATTCAGGATTGAGGATTGTGTATAGAAGATTGAAAACTGAGGATTGAGTATTGAGGATTGACGATTGAGGGTTGAAGATTGAGTATTGATGATTGAAGTTTGAGGATTGAGGATTGAGCGTTGAGGGTTGAGGACGAGGAGTGAGGGATGAGGATTGAGGTTTGAGGACTGATGATTGAGTATTCAGGATTGAGGATTTACGATTGAGGGTTGAGGATTGAAGATTGAGTATTGAGGACTGAAGATTGAGGATTGAGGATTGAGGATTGAGGATTGAGGATTGAGGATTTAGAATTGGAGATTGGTTATTGAGGATTGAAGGTCGAGGATTGTGGATTGAGTGTTGAGGGTTGAGGATTGATGATTCAGGATGAGGAGTGAGGGTTGAGGTTTGAGGTTTGAGGACTCAGGATTCAGGATTGACGTTTGAGGATTGAGGGTTGAAGATTGAGTATTCAGGATTGATGATTGAGGATTGAGGATTGAGTATTGAAGACTGAGGACTGAGTGTTGAGGATTGAAGATTGAGCATTGAGGATTGAGGGTCGAAGATTGAGGATTGAGGATTGAGGATTGAGGAATGTGGATTGACGATTTAGAACTGGATATTGGGTCTTGAGTATTGAAGGTTGAGGATTGAGGATTGAGTGTTGAGGATTGAAGATTGAGGATTGAGGATTGAGGATTGAGGATTGAGGATTTAGAATTGGAGATTGGGTACTGAGGATTGAAGATTGAGAATTGAGAATTGGGGATTGATGGTTGAGGATTGAGGACTCAGGGTGGAGAATTGAGCATTGTAGATTGAGGACTGAGGATTGAGGATTGAGGATTGAGGATTGAAGGTTGTGTATTGATGATTGAAGATTGAGGATTGAGGATTGAGTGTTGAGGATTGAGGACGAGGTCTGAGGATTGAGGATTGAGGATTGGAGATTGAGTATTGAGAATTGAAGGTTGAGTATTGAGGGTTGAGGACTGAGGACAGAGGATAAATGATAGAGGATAAGGACTGAGGGTTGAGGATTGAGGTTTGACGACTGAGGATTGAGGATTGAGGATTGTGGATTGAGGAATGACGTTTGAGGATTGGGGATTGAGGATTGTAGTATTGAAGATGGAGGATTGAGGTTTTATCATTAAGGATAGATGATTGGGGACTGAGCGTCGAGGACTGAGTATTGAGGATTGAGGATTGAAGTCTGAGGTTTGGGGACTGAGGATTGAGGACTGAGGACTGAGGATTGAGGATTGAGGATTGAGGATTAACGTTTGAGGATTGAGGATGGAGGATTGAGGATTGAGGATTGAGGATTGAAGATTGAGGATTGAGGATTGTGGATTGAGGATTGAGGATTGAGTATTGAGGATTGAAGATAGAGTATTGAGGATTGATGACTGAGGATTGAGGATTGAGGATTGAGGATTGAGGACTGAGGTTTGAGGATTGAGTGTTGAGCACTGAGGATTGAGGATTGAGGATTGAGGATTTTGGACTGAGGATTGACGTTTGAGGATTGAGGATTGAGGATTGAAGATTGAGTACTGAGGATTGAAGATTAAGGATTGAGGATTGAGGATTGAGGATTGATGATTGAGTATTGGGGATTGAGGCTTGACGATTGAGGATTGAGGATTGATGATTGAGGATTGAGGATTGAGGATTGAGGGTTGAAGATTGAGTATTGGGGATTGAAGGTTGAGGATTGAGGATTGAGTGTTGAGGATTGAGGACGAGGACTGAGAGTTGAGGATTGAGGATTGAAGATTCAGGATTGAAGATTGAAGGTTGGGGATTGAGGATCGATGATTGAGGATTGAGGATTGAGGATTGAGGATTGAGGATTGAGGATTGAGGATAGAGGATTGAGGATTGCGTATTGAAGATTGAGGACAGAGGGTTGAGGATTGAGGAATGATGTTTGAGGATTGAGGTTTGATGATTGAATAGTTTGGATTGAGTATTGTATCCTGAGAATTCAGGATATTCTATTGAATATTGAGAATTGATGGTTGATGATTGAGTATTGAGGATTGATGGTTGATGGTCGTGTGTTGAATATTGAGGATTGAGGATTCAGGATTGAGGATTGTGTATAGAAGATTGAAAACTGAGGATTGAGGATTGAGGATTGACGATTGAGGGTTGAAGATTGAGTATTGATGATTGAAGTTTGAGGATTGAGGATTGAGCGTTGAGGGTTGAGGACGAGGAGTGAGGGATGAGGATTGAGGTTTGAGGACTGATGATTGAGTATTCAGGATTGAGGATTTACGATTGAGGGTTGAGGATTGAAGATTGAGTATTGAGGACTGAAGATTGAGGATTGAGGATTGAGGATTGAGGATTGGAGATTGAGTATTGAGAAATGAAGATTGAGGGCTAAGGATTGAGGATTGAGCATTGAGGATTGAGGGTTGAGGATTGAAGATTGAGAATTGAGAATTGGGGATTGATGGTTGAGTATTGAGGATTGATGGTTAAGGTCTGTGTGTTGAATATTGAGGATTGAGGACTCAGGGTTGAGGACTGAGCATTGTAGATTGAGGACTGAGGATTGAGGATTGAGTATTGAGGATTGAGGATTGAGGATTGAGTATTGAGGATTGAGGATTGGAGATTGAGTATTGAGGATTGGAGATTGAGGATTGAGGATTGAGGATTGAGGATTGAGGATAGAGGCTGAGGACTGACGATTGAGGATTGAGGTTTGAGGACTGAGGATTGAGGATGAGGATTGAGGATCGAGGATTAACGATTGAGGATTGAGGATTGATGATTGAGGATTGGGGATTGAGGACTGAAGATTGAGGATTGAGGATTGAGTGTTGAGGATTGAGGATTGAGTATTGAAGATTGAGTATTGAGGATTGAAGGTTGAGGATTGAGGATTGAGGATTGAAGTTTGTAGACTGATTGTTGCGGGTTGAGTCATGAGACTTGATGTTTGTGGATTGAGGATTCAGTGTTGAGGATTGAGGACGAGGACTGAGAGTTGAGGATTGAGGATTGAGGACTGAGGATTGAGGATTCAGGATTGAAGACTGAGGATTGAGGATCGAGGATTGAGGATTGGAGATTGAGTATTGAGAATTGAAGATTGAGGATTGAGGATTGAGGATTGAGGACAGAGGATAGAGGATAGAGGATGAGGACTGAGGGTTGAGGATTGCGGTTTGACGACTGAGGATTGAGGATTGAGGATTGTGGATTGAGGAATGACGTTTGAGGATTGGGGATTGAGGATTGTGGTATTGAAGATGGAGGATTGAATGTTTTATCATTAAGGATAGAGGATTGGGGACTGAGCGTCGAGGACTGAGTGTTGAGGATTGAGGATTGAAGATTGAGGATTGAGGATTGAGGACTGAGGATTGAGGATTGAGGATTGAGGATTGAAGATGGAGTATTGAGGATTGATGACTGAGGATTGAGGATTGAGGATTGAGGATTGAGGACTGAGGTTTGAGGATTGAGTGTTGAGCACTGAGGATTGAGGATCGAGGATTGAGGATTTAGGACTGAGGATTGACGTTTGAGGATTGAGGATTGAGGATTGAAGATTGAGGTTTGGCGATTGAGGACTGAAGGTTGAGAGTTGAGGATTGAGGATTGATGATGGAGGATGAGGACTGAGGGTTGAGGATTGAGGTTTCAGGACTCAGGATTCAGGATTGAGGTTTGAGGATGGAGGATTGAAGATTGAGTATTGAGGATTGAAGATTGAGGAATTAGGATTGAGGATTGAGGATTGAGGATTGAGGATAGAAAATTGAGTATTGGGTATTGACGGTTGAGGATTGAGGATTGAGTATTGAGGATTGAGGATTGAGGATTGAAGATTGAGTATTGAGGGTTGAGGATTGAGGATTGAAGATTGAGGACGAGGACTGTGGGTTGAGGATTGAGGTTTGAGGACTGAGGATTGACGATTGATGTTTGAGGATTGAGGATTGGAGATTGAGTATTGAGGATTGAAGATTGTGGATTGAGGATTGAGGATTGAGGATTGAGGAATGAAGATTGAGGATTGGGGACTGAGGATTGACGATTGAGGGTTGAGGATTGGGGATTGAGGATTCAGGATTGAGGATTGAAGATTGAGTATTGGGGATTGAAGGTTGAGGATTGAGGATTGAGTTTTGAGGATTGAGGACGAGGACTGAGAGTTGAGGATTGGGGATTGAGGACTGAGGATTGAGGATTCAGGATTGAAGATTGAGGGTTGGGGATTGAGGATCGATGATTGGGGATTGACGATTGAGGATTGAGGATTGAGGATTGAGGATTGAGGATTGAGTACCGAAGATTGAGGACAGAGGGTTGAGGATTGAGGATTGATGTTTGAGGATTGAGATTTGATGATTGAATATTTTGGATTGAGTATTGTATCCTGAGAATTCATTATATTCTATTGAATATTGACAATTGATGGTTGATGGTTGATTATTGAGGATTGATGATTGATGGTCGTGTGTTGAATATTGAGGATTGAGGATTCAGGATTGAGGATTGAGTATAGAAGGTTGAAAACTGAGGATTGAGGATTGAGGCTTGACGATTGAGGATTGAGGATTGATGATTGAGGATTGAGGATTGAGGATTGAGGGTTGAAGATTGAGTATTGGGGATTGAAGGTTGAGGATTGAGGATTGAGTGTTGAGGATTGAGGACGAGGACTGAGAGATGAGGATTGAGGATTGAGGACTGAGGATTGAGGTATCAGGATTGAAGATTGAAGGTTGGGGATTGAGGATCGATGATTGAGGATTGAGGATTGAGGATTGAGGATTGAGGATTGAGGATTGAGAATTGAGGATTGAGTATTGAAGATTGAGGACAGAGGGTTGAGGATTGAGGAATGATGTTTGAGGATTGAGGTTTGATGATTGAATAGTTTGGATTGAGTATTGTATCCTGAGGATTCAGGATATTCTATTGAATATTGAGAATTGATGGTTGATGGTTGAGTATTGAGGATTGATGGTTGATGGTAGTGTGTTGAATATTGAGGATTGAGGATTCAGGATTGAGGATTCTGTATAGAAGATTGAAAACTGAGGATTGAGGATTGAGGATTGACGATTGAGGGTTGAAGATTGGGGGTTGAGGATTGAGGATTTAGAATTGGAGATTGGGTATTGAGGATTGAAGGTTGAGGATTGAGGATTGAGTGTTGAGGATTGAAGATTGAGGATTGAGGATTGGGGGTTGAGGATCTAGAATTGGAGATGGGGTATTGAGGATTGAAGGTTGAGGATTGAGGATTGAGTGTTGAGGATTGAAGATTGAGGATTGAGGATTGGGGGTTGAGGATTGAGGATTTAGAATTGGAGATTGGGTATTGAGGATTGAAGGTTGAGGATTGAGGATTGAGTGTTGAGGATTGAAGATTGAGGATTGAGGATTGGGGGTTGAGTATTGAGGACTGAGGGTTGAGGATTGAGGTTTGAGGCCTGAGGATTGAGGATTGACGGTTGGGGATTGAGGACTGAGGTTTGAGTATTGAGTGTTGAGGACTGAGGATTGAGGATTGAGGATTGAGGATTTAGGACTGAGGATTGACGTCTGAGGATTGAGGATTGCGGATTTTGGATTGAAGATTGAGGACTGAGGGTTGAGCATTGAGTGTTGAGTATTGATGTTTGAGGATTGAGATTTGAAGATTGAATATTGTGGATCGAGTATTGAAAACTGAGAATACAGGATATTCTATTGAGTATTGAGTATTGAGTATTGAGGATTGATGATTGAGTATTGAGGATTGATGGCTGAGGTTTGTGGGATGAATATTGAGGATTCAGGATTGAGGATTGAGGACTGATGATTGAGTATTCAGGATTGAGGATTTACGATTGAGGGCTGACGATTGAAGATTGAGTATTGGGGACTGAAGATTGAGGATTGAGGATTGAGGATTGAGGATTGGAGATTGAGTATTGAGGATTGAAGATTGAGGGCTAAGGATTGAGGATTGAGGATTGAGGATTGAGGGTTGAGGATTGAAGATTGATAATTGAGAATTGGGGATTGATGGTTGAGTATTGAGGATTGATGGTTGAGGTCTGTGTGTTGAATATTGAGGATTGAGGACTCAGGGTTGAGGATTGAGCATTGTAGATTGAGGACTGAGGATTGAGGATTGAGGATTGAGGATTGAAGGTTGTGTATTGATGATTGAGTATTGATGATAGAAGTTTGAGGATTGAGGATTGAGCGTTGAGGGTTGAGGACGAGGAGTAAGGTATGAGGATTGAGGTTCGAGGACTGATGATTGAGTATTCAGGATTGAGGATTTACGATTGAGGGTTGAGGATTGAAGACTGAGTATTGAGGACTGAAGATTGAGGATTGAGGATTGAGGATTGAGGATTGGAGATTGAGTATTGAGGATTGGGGATTGATGGTTGAGCATTGGGGATTGATGGTTGAGGGCTGTGTGTTGAATATTGAGGATTGAGCACTCAGGGTTGAGGATTGAGCATTGTAGATTGAGGACTGAGGATTGAGGATTGAGGATTGAGGATTGAAGGTTGTGTATTGATGATTGAAGATTGAGGATTGAGGATTGAGTGTTGAGGATTGAGTACGAGGACTGAGGATTGAGGATTGAGGATTGAGGATTGAAGATTGAGGATTGAGGATAGAGGCTGAGGACTGACGATTGAGGATTGAGGTTTGAGGACTGAGGATTGAGGATGAGGATTGAGGATCGAGGATTAACGATTGAGGATTGAGGATTGATGATTGAGGATTGGGGATTGAGGACTGAAGATTGAGGATTGAGGATTGAGTGTTGAGGATTGAGGATTGAGTATTGAAGATTGAGTATTGAGGATTGAAGGTTGAGGATTGAGGATTGAGGATTGAAGTTTGTAGACTGATTGTTGCGGGTTGAGTCATGAGACTTGATGTTTGTGGATTGAGGATTCAGTGTTGAGGATTGAGAACGAGGACTGAGAGTTGAGGATTGAGGATTGAGGGCTGAGGATTGAGGATTCAGGATTGAAGACTGAGGATTGAGGATCGAGGATTGAGGATTGGAGATTGAGTATTGAGAATTGAAGATTGAGGATTGAGGATTGAGGATTGAGGACAGAGGATAGAGGATAGAGGATGAGGACTGAGGGTTGAGGATTGCGGTTTGACGACTGAGGATTGAGGATTGAGGATTGTGGATTGAGGAATGACGTTTGAGGATTGGGGATTGAGGATTGTAGTATTGAAGATGGAGGATTGAATGTTTTATCATTAAGGATAGAGGATTGGGGACTGAGCGTCGAGGACTGAGTGTTGAGGATTGAGGATTGAAGATTGAGGATTGAGGATTGAGGACTGAGGATTGAGGATTGAGGATTGAGGATTGAAGATGGAGTATTGAGGATTGATGACTGAGGATTGAGGATTGAGGATTGAGGATTGAGGACTGAGGTTTGAGGATTGAGTGTTGAGCACTGAGGATTGAGGATCGAGGATTGAGGATTTAGGACTGAGGATTGACGTTTGAGGATTGAGGATTGAGGATTGAAGATTGAGGTTTGGCGATTGAGGACTGAAGGTTGAGAGTTGAGGATTGAGGATTGATGATGGAGGATGAGGACTGAGGGTTGAGGATTGAGGTTTCAGGACTCAGGATTCAGGATTGAGGTTTGAGGATGGAGGATTGAAGATTGAGTATTGAGGATTGAAGATTGAGGAATTAGGATTGAGGATTGAGGATTGAGGATTGAGGATAGAAAATTGAGTATTGGGTATTGACGGTTGAGGATTGAGGATTGAGTATTGAGGATTGAGGATTGAGGATTGAAGATTGAGTATTGAGGGTTGAGGATTGAGGATTGAAGATTGAGGACGAGGACTGTGGGTTGAGGATTGAGGTTTGAGGACTGAGGATTGACGATTGATGTTTGAGGATTGAGGATTGGAGATTGAGTATTGAGGATTGAAGATTGTGGATTGAGGATTGAGGATTGAGGATTGAGGAATGAAGATTGAGGATTGGGGACTGAGGATTGACGATTGAGGGTTGAGGATTGGGGATTGAGGATTCAGGATTGAGGATTGAAGATTGAGTATTGGGGATTGAAGGTTGAGGATTGAGGATTGAGTTTTGAGGATTGAGGACGAGGACTGAGAGTTGAGGATTGGGGATTGAGGACTGAGGATTGAGGATTCAGGATTGAAGATTGAGGGTTGGGGATTGAGGATCGATGATTGGGGATTGACGATTGAGGATTGAGGATTGAGGATTGAGGATTGAGGATTGAGTACCGAAGATTGAGGACAGAGGGTTGAGGATTGAGGATTGATGTTTGAGGATTGAGATTTGATGATTGAATATTTTGGATTGAGTATTGTATCCTGAGAATTCATTATATTCTATTGAATATTGACAATTGATGGTTGATGGTTGATTATTGAGGATTGATGATTGATGGTCGTGTGTTGAATATTGAGGATTGAGGATTCAGGATTGAGGATTGAGTATAGAAGGTTGAAAACTGAGGATTGAGGATTGAGGCTTGACGATTGAGGATTGAGGATTGATGATTGAGGATTGAGGATTGAGGATTGAGGGTTGAAGATTGAGTATTGGGGATTGAAGGTTGAGGATTGAGGATTGAGTGTTGAGGATTGAGGACGAGGACTGAGAGATGAGGATTGAGGATTGAGGACTGAGGATTGAGGTATCAGGATTGAAGATTGAAGGTTGGGGATTGAGGATCGATGATTGAGGATTGAGGATTGAGGATTGAGGATTGAGGATTGAGGATTGAGAATTGAGGATTGAGTATTGAAGATTGAGGACAGAGGGTTGAGGATTGAGGAATGATGTTGAGGATTGAGGTTTGATGATTGAATAGTTTGGATTGAGTATTGTATCCTGAGGATTCAGGATATTCTATTGAATATTGAGAATTGATGGTTGATGGTTGAGTATTGAGGATTGATGGTTGATGGTAGTGTGTTGAATATTGAGGATTGAGGATTCAGGATTGAGGATTCTGTATAGAAGATTGAAAACTGAGGATTGAGGATTGAGGATTGACGATTGAGGGTTGAAGATTGATGATTGAGGATTGGGGATTGAGGACTGAAGATTGAGGATTGAGGATTGAGGGTTGAGGATTGAAGATTGAGTATTGAAGATTGAGTATTGAGGATTGAAGGTTGAGGATTGAGGATTGAGGATTGAAGTTTGTGGACTGAGTGTTGTGGGTTGAGTCATGAGACTTGATGTTTGTGGATTGAGATTTGAAGATTGAAGTTTGAGGATTGTGTACCGAAAACTGTGAATTGAGGGTATTCTATTGAGGATTGAGGATTGACAATTGATTGTTGAGGATTCAGGGCTGAAGGTTGAGGATTCAGGATTGAGGATTGAGGATTGAAGATTGAGGATTCTGGATTGATGATTCAGGATTGAGGTTTGAGGACTGAGGATTGAGGGTTGAGGATTTAGGAGTGAGGATTGATGTTTGAGTATTGAGGATTGAGGATTGAGGATTGAGGATTGAATGTTGAGGATTGAGTATTGGGTGTTGAGGATTGAGGATTGATGATTGAGGATGACGAGTGAGGGTTGAGGATTGGGGTTTGAAGACTCAGGATTCAGGATTGACGTTTGAGGATTGAGGATTGAAGATTGAGTATTGAGGATTGAAGATTGAGGAATTAGGATTGAGGATTGAGAATTATGGATTGAGGATTGAAGATTGAGTATTGGGTATTGAAGGTTGAGGATTGAGGTTTGTGTATTGAGGATTGAGGATTGAGGATTGAAGAATGAGGATTGAGGATTGAGGATTGAGGATTGAGTATTGAAGATTGAGGATTGGGTATTGAGGATTGAAGATTGAGGATTGAGAATTGAGGATTGAGGATTGAAGATTGAGGATTGAGGCTTGAGGATTTAGAATTGGAGATTGGGTATTGAGGATTGAAGGTTGAGGATTGAGGATTGAGTGTTGAGGATTGAAGATTGAGGATTGAAGATTGAGGATTGAGGATTGAGGATAGAGTATTGAGGACTGAGTGTTGAGGATTGAGGTTTGAGGACTGAGGATTGAGGATCGAGGATTGAGGATTGAGGACTGAGGTTTGAGGATTGAGTGTTGAGCACTGAGGATTGAGGATTGAGGATAGAGGATTTAGGACTGAGGATTGACGTTTGAGGATTGAGGATTGACGATTGAAGATTGAGGTTTGGCGATTGAGGACTGAAGGTTGAGAGTTGAGGATTGAGGATTGATGATGGAGGATGAGGACTGAGGTTTGAGCATTGAGGTTTCAGGACTCAGGGCTCAGGATTGAGGTTTGAGGATTGAGGATTGAAGATTGAGGATTGAAGATTGAGGACTGAGTGTTCAGGATTGAGTTTTGAGAATTGATGTTTGAGGATTGAGAATTGATGATTGAATATTGTGGATTGAGTATTGAAAACAGAGAATACAGGGTATTCTATTGAGTATTGAGAATTGAGGAATGATGATTGAGTATTGAGGATTGATGGTTGAGGGTTGCGTGATGAATAATGAGGATTCAAAATTGAGGATTGAGGATTGAGTATTGGAGATTGAGGATTGAGGATTGAGTATTGGAGATTGAGGATTGAGGACTGAGGGTGGAGAATTGAGGATTGAGGATTGAGGATTGAGGATTGAGGATTGAAGGTTGAGGATTGGGTATTGAGAATTGAATATTGAGGATTGAGAATTGAGGACTGAGGATTGAGGATTGAGGACTGAGGATTGAGAATTGAGGATTGATGGTTGGGTATTGAAGATTGATGGTTCAGGGTTGTGTGTTGAATATTGAGGAATGAGGATTCAGGATTGAGGATTGTGTATTGAAGGTTGAGGACTGAGGATTGAGGATTGAGGATTGAGGATTGCGGATTGAAGATTGATTGTTGATGATTGAAGATTGAGTATTGAGGCTTGAATGTTGAGGATTGACGATTGAGCATTGAGGATTGATGGTTGTGGATTGAGGATTGAAGATTGAGTATTGAGGATTGAAGGTTGAGGATTGAGGATTGATGACTGAGGATTGATTATGAGGACTGAGGATTGAGGATTGAGGATTGATGGTTGAAGATTGTGGATTGGGGTTTGAGGATCGAAGATTGAGGTTTGAGGATTGAGGATTGGGGATTGAGGATTTAGAATTGGAAATTGGGTATTGAGGATTGAAGGTTGAGGATTGAGGATTGAGGATTGAGGATGGAGGATGAGGGCTGAGGGTTGAGGATTGAGGTTTGAGTATTGAATCCTGAGAATTCAGGATATTCTATTCAGTATTGAGAATTGAAGATTGAGGATTGAGGATTGAGAATTGAGGATGAGGACTGAGGGTTGAGGATTGAGGTTTGAGGAATGAGGATTGAGGATTGAGGATTGAGGTTTGAGGATTGAGGACTGAGGCTTGAGGGTTGAGGATTGAAGTGTGAGTATTGAAGACTGATGATTGTGGATTGAGGATTGAAGGTTGAGTATTGAGGATTGAAGATTGAGGATTGAGGATTGAGGACTGAGGATTGAGTATGATGACTGAGGACTGAGTATTGAGGATTGATGATTGCAGATTGAGGATTGGGGATTGTGGATCGAAGATTGAGGATTGAGGATTGAGGATTGGGGATTGAGGATTTAGAATTGGAGATTGGTTATTGAGGATTGAAGGTTGAGGATTGAGGATTGAGGATTGAGGATGGAGGATGAGGGCTGAGGGTTGAGGATTGAGGTTTGAGTATTGAATCCTGAGAATTCAGGATATTCTATTGAGTATTGAGAATTGAAGATTGAGGATTGAGTATTGAGAATTGAGGATGAGGACTGAGCGTTGAGGATTGAGGTTTGAGGAATGAGGATTGAGGATTGAGGATTGAGGTTTGAGGATTGATGATTGAGGATTGAGGATTGAGGATTGAGGATTGAGGATTGAGGATTGAGAATTGAGGATGAGGACTGAGGGTTGAGGATTGAGGTTTGAGGAATGAGGATTGAGGATTGAGGATTGAGGGTTGAGGATTGAGGATTGAGGATTGAGTATTGAAGATTGAGTATTCATGACTGATGATTGAGGATTGAGGATTGAGGACAGAGGATTGAGGATTGAAGATTGAGTATTGAGGATTGAAGATTGAGGATTGAGGATTGAGGATTGAGGATGGAGGATGAGGGCTGAGGGTTGAGGATTGAGGTTTGAGTATTGAATCCTGAGAATTCAGGATATTCTATAGAGTATTGAGAATTGAGGATTGAGGATTGAGAATTGAGAATTGAGAATTGAGGATGAGGACTGAGGGTTGAGGATTGAGTATTGGGTGTTGAGGATTGAGGATTGATGATTGAGGATGACGAGTGAGGGTTGAGGATTGGGGTTTGAAGACTCAGGATTCAGGATTGACGTTTGAGGATTGAGGATTGAAGATTGAGTATTGAGGATTGAAGATTGAGGAATTAGGATTGAGGATTGAGGATTATGGATTGAGGATTGAAGATTGAGTATTGGGTATTGAAGGTTGAGGATTGAGGTTTGTGTATTGAGGATTGAGGATTGAGGATTGAAGAATGAGGATTGAGGATTGAGGATTGAGGATTGAGTATTGAAGATTGAGGATTGGGTATTGAGGATTGAAGATTGAGGATTGAGAATTGAGGATTGAGGATTGAAGATTGAGGATTGAGGCTGGAGGGTTGAGGATTGAAGAGTGAGTATTGAGGACTGATGATTGTGGATTGAGGATTGAAGGTTGAGTATTGAGGATTGAAGATTGAGGATTGAGGATTAAGGACAGAGGATTGAGTATGAGGACTGAAGACTGAGGATTGAGGATTGATGATTGAAGATTGAGGATTGGGGATTGTGGATCGAAGATTGAGGATTGAGGATTGATGATTGGGCATTGAGGATTTAGAATTGGAGATTGGGTATTGAGGATTGAAGGTTGAGGATTGAGGATTGAGTGTTGAGGATTGAAGATTGAGGATTGAAGATTGAGGATTGAGGATTGAGGATAGAGTATTGAGGACTGAGTGTTGAGGATTGAGGTTTGAGGACTGAGGATTGAGGATTGAGGATTGAGGATTGAGGACTGAGGTTTGAGGATTGAGTGTTGAGCACTGAGGATTGAGGATTGAGGATAGACGATTTAGGACTGAGGATTGACGTTTGAGGATTGAGGATTGACGATTGAAGATTGAGGTTTGGCTATTGAGGACTGAAGGTTGAGAGTTGAGGATTGAGGATTGATGATGGAGGATGAGGGCTGAGGTTTGAGGATTGAGGTTTCAGGACTCGGGGCTCAGGATTGAGGTTTGAGGATTGAGGATTGAGGATTTAGCATAGAGGATTGAGGACTGAGGATTGAGGATTGAGGATTGACGCTTGAGGATTGAAGATTGAAGATTGAGGATTGAAGATTGAGGACTGAGTGTTCAGGATTGAGTTTTGAGAATTGATGTTTGAGGATTGAGATTTGATGATTGAATATTGTGGATTGAGTATTGAAAACAGAGAATACAGGGTATTCTGTTGAGTATTGAGAATTGAGGAATGATGATTGATTATTGAGGATTGATGGTTGAGGGTTGTGGGATGAATAATGAGGATTCAGGATTGAGGATTGAGGATTGAGTATTGGAAATTGAGGACTGAGGATTGAGTATTGGAGATTGAGGATTGAGGACTGAGGGTGGAGAATTGAGGATTGAGGATTGAGGATTGAGGATTGAGGATTGAAGGTTGAGGATTGGGTATTGAGAATTGAATATTGAGGATTGAGAATTGAGGACTGAGGATTGAGGATTGAGGTCTGAGGATTGAGAATTGAGGATTATGGTTGGGTATTGAAGATTGATGGTTCAGGGTTGTGTGTTGAATATTGAGGAATGAGGATTCAGGATTGAGGATTGTGTATTGAAGGTTGAGGACTGAGGACTGAGGATTGAGGATTGAGGATTGCGGATTGAAGATTGATTGTTGATGATTGAAGATTGAGGATTGAGGCTTGAATGTTGAGGATTGACGATTGAGTATTGAGGATTGATGGTTGTGGATTGAGGATTGAAGATTGAGTATTGAGGATTGAAGGTTGAGGATTGAGGATTGATGACTGAGGATTGAGTATGAGGACTGAGGATTGAGGATTGAGGATTGATGGTTGAAGATTGTGGATTGGGGTTTGAGGATCGAAGATTGAGGATTGAGGATTGAGGATTGAGGATTGAGGATTGAGGATTTAGAATTCGAGATTGGGTATTGAGGATTGAAGGTCAAGGATTCAGGATTGAGTGTTGAGTGTTGAGGATTGATGATTGAGGATGAGGAGTAAGGGTTGAGGGTTGAGGTTTGAGGACTCAGGATTCAGGATTGACGTTTGAGGATTGAGGATTGAAGATTGACTATTGAGGATTGAAAATTGAGGAATTAGGATTGAGGATTGAGGATTGAGGATTGAGGATGGAGGATTGAGGATTGAGGATTGGGGATTGAAGATTGAGGATTGAGGATTGAAGATTGAAGATTGAGGATTGGGGATTGAGGATTGAGGATTGAGGAATGAAGATTGAGGATTGAGTATTGAGTGTTGAAGATTGAGTATTGGGGATGAAGGTTGAGGATTGAGGATTGAGTGTTGAGGATTGAGGATTGAGGATTGGAGATTGAGTATTGAGAATTGAAGATTGAGGGCTAAGGATTGAGGATTGAGGATTGAGGATTGAGGATTTTGGACTGAGGATTGACGTTTGAGGATTGAGGATTGAGGATTGAAGATTGAGGTTTGGCGATTGAGGACTGAAGGTTGAGAGTTGAGGATTGAGGATTGAGGATTGAGGATTGATGATTGAGGATTGAGGATTGAGGATTGAGGGTTGAAGATTGAGTATTCGGGATTGAAGGTTGAGGATTGAGGATTGAGTGTTGAGGATTGAGGACGAGGACTGAGAGTTGAGGATTGAGGATTGAGGACTGAGGATTGAGGATTGAGGATTGAAGATTGAAGGTTGGGGATTGAGGATCGATGATTGAGGATTGAGTATTGAGGATTGAGGATTGAGGATTGAGGATAGAGGATTGAGGATTGAGTATTGAAGATTGAGGACAGGGGGTTGAGGATTGAGGAATGATGTTTGAGGATTGAGATTTGATGATTGAATAGTTTGGATTGAGTATTGTATCCTGAGAATTCAGGATATTCTATTGAATATTGAGAATTGATGGTTGATGATTGAGTATTGAGGATTGATGGTTGATGGTCGTGTGTTGAATATTGAGGATTGAGGATTCAGGATTGAGGATTGTGTATAGAAGATTGAAAACTGAGGATTGAGGATTGAGGATTGACGATTGAGGGTTGAAGATTGAGTATTGATGATTGAAGTTTGAGGATTGAGGATTGAGCGTTGAGGGTTGAGGACGAGGAGTGAGGGATGAGGATTGAGGTTTGAGGACTGATGATTGAGTATTCAGGATTGAGGATTTACGATTGAGGGTTGAGGATTGAAGATTGAGTATTGAGGACTGAAGATTGAGGATTGAGGATTGAGGATTGAGGATTGGAGATTGAGTATTGAGAAATGAAGATTGAGGGTTAAGGATTGAGGATTGAGCATTGAGGATTGAGGGTTGAGGATTGAAGATTGAGAATTGAGAATTGGGTATTGATGGTTGAGTATTGAGGATTGATTGTTGAGGTCTGTGTGTTGAATATTGAGGATTGAGGACTCAGGGTTGAGGACTGAGCATTGTAGATTGAGGACTGAGGATTGAGGATTGAGGATTGAGGATTGAAGGTTGTGTATTGATGATTGAAGATTGAGGGTTGAGGATTGAGTGTTGAGGATTGAGTACGAGGACTGAGGATTGAGGATTGAGGATTGAGGATTGAGGATTGAGGATTGAGGATTGAGGTTTGAATATTGAGGATTGGGGATCGAGGATTGAACATTGAGGGTTGAGGATTGTGGATTGAGTATTGAGGATTGAGGATTGGAGATTGAGTATTGAGAATTGAAGGTTGAGGATTGAGGGTTGAGGACTGAGGACAGAGGATAAAGGATATAGGATGAGGACTGAGGGTTGAGGATTGAGGTTTGGCGACTGAGGATTGAGGATTGAGGATTGTGGATTGAGGAATGACGTTTGAGGATTGGGGATTGAGGATTGTAGTATTGAAGATGGAGGATTGAGGTTTTATCATTAAGGAGAGAGGATTGGGGACTGAGCGTCGAGGACTGAGTATTGAGGATTGAAGTCTGAGGATTGGGGACTGAGGATTGAGGACTGAGGATTGAGGATTGAGGATTGAGGATTGAGGATCAGCGTTTGAGTGTTGAGGATGGAGGATTGAGGATTGAGGATTGAGGATTGAAGATTGAGGATTGAGGATTGAGGATTGAGGATTGAGGATAGAGGATTGAGGACTGAAGATAGAGTATTGAGGATTGATGACTGAGGATTGAGGATTGAGGATTGAGGACTGAGGACTGAGTTTTGAGGATTGAGTGTTGAGCACTGAGGATTGAAGATTGAGGATTGAGGATTTAGGACTGAGGATTGACGTTTGAGGATTGAGGATTGAGGATTGAGTATTGAGGATTGAGGATTGGAGATTGAGTATTGAGGATTGGAGATTGAGGATTGAGGATTGAGGATTGAGGATTGAGGATAGAGGCTGAGGACTGACGATTGAGGATTGAGGTTTGAGGACTGAGGATTGAGGATGAGGATTGAGGATCGAGGATTAACGATTGAGGATTGAGGATTGATGATTGAGGATTGGGGATTGAGGACTGAAGATTGAGGATTGAGGATTGAGTGTTGAGGATTGAGGATTGAGTATTGAAGATTGAGTATTGAGGATTGAAGGTTGAGGATTGAGGATTGAGGATTGAAGTTTGTAGACTGATTGTTGCGGGTTGAGTCATGAGACTTGATGTTTGTGGATTGAGGATTCAGTGTTGAGGATTGAGGACGAGGACTGAGAGTTGAGGATTGAGGATTGAGGACTGAGGATTGAGGATTCAGGATTGAAGACTGAGGATTGAGGATCGAGGATTGAGGATTGGAGATTGAGTATTGAGAATTGAAGATTGAGGATTGAGGATTGAGGATTGAGGACAGAGGATAGAGGATAGAGGATGAGGACTGAGGGTTGAGGATTGCGGTTTGACGACTGAGGATTGAGGATTGAGGATTGTGGATTGAGGAATGACGTTTGAGGATTGGGGATTGAGGATTGTAGTATTGAAGATGGAGGATTGAATGTTTTATCATTAAGGATAGAGGATTGGGGACTGAGCGTCGAGGACTGAGTGTTGAGGATTGAGGATTGAAGATTGAGGATTGAGGATTGAGGACTGAGGATTGAGGATTGAGGATTGAGGATTGAAGATGGAGTATTGAGGATTGATGACTGAGGATTGAGGATTGAGGATTGAGGATTGAGGACTGAGGTTTGAGGATTGAGTGTTGAGCACTGAGGATTGAGGATCGAGGATTGAGGATTTAGGACTGAGGATTGACGTTTGAGGATTGAGGATTGAGGATTGAAGATTGAGGTTTGGCGATTGAGGACTGAAGGTTGAGAGTTGAGGATTGAGGATTGATGATGGAGGATGAGGACTGAGGGTTGAGGATTGAGGTTTCAGGACTCAGGATTCAGGATTGAGGTTTGAGGATGGAGGATTGAAGATTGAGTATTGAGGATTGAAGATTGAGGAATTAGGATTGAGGATTGAGGATTGAGGATTGAGGATAGAAAATTGAGTATTGGGTATTGACGGTTGAGGATTGAGGATTGAGTATTGAGGATTGAGGATTGAGGATTGAAGATTGAGTATTGAGGGTTGAGGATTGAGGATTGAAGATTGAGGACGAGGACTGTGGGTTGAGGATTGAGGTTTGAGGACTGAGGATTGACGATTGATGTTTGAGGATTGAGGATTGGAGATTGAGTATTGAGGATTGAAGATTGTGGATTGAGGATTGAGGATTGAGGATTGAGGAATGAAGATTGAGGATTGGGGACTGAGGATTGACGATTGAGGGTTGAGGATTGGGGATTGAGGATTCAGGATTGAGGATTGAAGATTGAGTATTGGGGATTGAAGGTTGAGGATTGAGGATTGAGTTTTGAGGATTGAGGACGAGGACTGAGAGTTGAGGATTGGGGATTGAGGACTGAGGATTGAGGATTCAGGATTGAAGATTGAGGGTTGGGGATTGAGGATCGATGATTGGGGATTGACGATTGAGGATTGAGGATTGAGGATTGAGGATTGAGGATTGAGTACCGAAGATTGAGGACAGAGGGTTGAGGATTGAGGATTGATGTTTGAGGATTGAGATTTGATGATTGAATATTTTGGATTGAGTATTGTATCCTGAGAATTCATTATATTCTATTGAATATTGACAATTGATGGTTGATGGTTGATTATTGAGGATTGATGATTGATGGTCGTGTGTTGAATATTGAGGATTGAGGATTCAGGATTGAGGATTGAGTATAGAAGGTTGAAAACTGAGGATTGAGGATTGAGGCTTGACGATTGAGGATTGAGGATTGATGATTGAGGATTGAGGATTGAGGATTGAGGGTTGAAGATTGAGTATTGGGGATTGAAGGTTGAGGATTGAGGATTGAGTGTTGAGGATTGAGGACGAGGACTGAGAGATGAGGATTGAGGATTGAGGACTGAGGATTGAGGTATCAGGATTGAAGATTGAAGGTTGGGGATTGAGGATCGATGATTGAGGATTGAGGATTGAGGATTGAGGATTGAGGATTGAGGATTGAGAATTGAGGATTGAGTATTGAAGATTGAGGACAGAGGGTTGAGGATTGAGGAATGATGTTTGAGGATTGAGGTTTGATGATTGAATAGTTTGGATTGAGTATTGTATCCTGAGGATTCACGATATTCTATTGAATATTGAGAATTGATGGTTGATGGTTGAGTATTGAGGATTGATGGTTGATGGTAGTGTGTTGAATATTGAGGATTGAGGATTCAGGATTGAGGATTCTGTATAGAAGATTGAAAACTGAGGATTGAGGATTGAGGATTGACGATTGAGGGTTGAAGATTGGGGGTTGAGGATTGAGGATTTAGAATTGGAGATTGGGTATTGAGGATTGAAGGTTGAGGATTGAGGATTGAGTGTTGAGGATTGAAGATTGAGGATTGAGGATTGGGGGTTGAGGATCTAGAATTGGAGATGGGGTATTGAGGATTGAAGGTTGAGGATTGAGGATTGAGTGTTGAGGATTGAAGATTGAGGATTGAGGATTGGGGGTTGAGGATTGAGGATTTAGAATTGGAGATTGGGTATTGAGGATTGAAGGTTGAGGATTGAGGATTGAGTGTTGAGGATTGAAGATTGAGGATTGAGGATTGGGGGTTGAGTATTGAGGACTGAGGGTTGAGGATTGAGGTTTGAGGCCTGAGGATTGAGGATTGACGGTTGGGGATTGAGGACTGAGGTTTGAGTATTGAGTGTTGAGGACTGAGGATTGAGGATTGAGGATTGAGGATTTAGGACTGAGGATTGACGTCTGAGGATTGAGGATTGCGGATTTTGGATTGAAGATTGAGGACTGAGGGTTGAGCATTGAGTGTTGAGTATTGATGTTTGAGGATTGAGATTTGAAGATTGAATATTGTGGATCGAGTATTGAAAACTGAGAATACAGGATATTCTATTGAGTATTGAGTATTGAGTATTGAGGATTGATGATTGAGTATTGAGGATTGATGGCTGAGGTTTGTGGGATGAATATTGAGGATTCAGGATTGAGGATTGAGGACTGATGATTGAGTATTCAGGATTGAGGATTTACGATTGAGGGCTGACGATTGAAGATTGAGTATTGGGGACTGAAGATTGAGGATTGAGGATTGAGGATTGAGGATTGGAGATTGAGTATTGAGGATTGAAGATTGAGGGCTAAGGATTGAGGATTGAGGATTGAGGATTGAGGGTTGAGGATTGAAGATTGATAATTGAGAATTGGGGATTGATGGTTGAGTATTGAGGATTGATGGTTGAGGTCTGTGTGTTGAATATTGAGGATTGAGGACTCAGGGTTGAGGATTGAGCATTGTAGATTGAGGACTGAGGATTGAGGATTGAGGATTGAGGATTGAAGGTTGTGTATTGATGATTGAGTATTGATGATAGAAGTTTGAGGATTGAGGATTGAGCGTTGAGGGTTGAGGACGAGGAGTAAGGTATGAGGATTGAGGTTCGAGGACTGATGATTGAGTATTCAGAATTGAGGATTTACGATTGAGGGTTGAGGATTGAAGACTGAGTATTGAGGACTGAAGATTGAGGATTGAGGATTGAGGATTGAGGATTGGAGATTGAGTATTGAGGATTGGGGATTGATGGTTGAGCATTGGGGATTGATGGTTGAGGTCTGTGTGTTGAATATTGAGGATTGAGCACTCAGGGTTGAGGATTGAGCATTGTAGATTGAGGACTGAGGATTGAGGATTGAGGATTGAGGATTGAAGGTTGTGTATTGATGATTGAAGATTGAGGATTGAGGATTGAGTGTTGAGGATTGAGTACGAGGACTGAGGATTGAGGATTGAGGATTGAGGATTGAAGATTGAGGATTGAGGATAGAGGCTGAGGACTGACGATTGAGGATTGAGGTTTGAGGACTGAGGATTGAGGATGAGGATTGAGGATCGAGGATTAACGATTGAGGATTGAGGATTGATGATTGAGGATTGGGGATTGAGGACTGAAGATTGAGGATTGAGGATTGAGTGTTGAGGATTGAGGATTGAGTATTGAAGATTGAGTATTGAGGATTGAAGGTTGAGGATTGAGGATTGAGGATTGAAGTTTGTAGACTGATTGTTGCGGGTTGAGTCATGAGACTTGATGTTTGTGGATTGAGGATTCAGTGTTGAGGATTGAGGACGAGGACTGAGAGTTGAGGATTGAGGATTGAGGACTGAGGATTGAGGATTCAGGATTGAAGACTGAGGATTGAGGATCGAGGATTGAGGATTGGAGATTGAGTATTGAGAATTGAAGATTGAGGATTGAGGATTGAGGATTGAGGACACAGGATAGAGGATAGAGGATGAGGACTGAGGGTTGAGGATTGCGGTTTGACGACTGAGGATTGAGGATTGAGGATTGTGGATTGAGGAATGACGTTTGAGGATTGGGGATTGAGGATTGTAGTATTGAAGATGGAGGATTGAATGTTTTATCATTAAGGATAGAGGATTGGGGACTGAGCGTCGAGGACTGAGTGTTGAGGATTGAGGATTGAAGATTGAGGATTGAGGATTGAGGACTGAGGATTGAGGATTGAGGATTGAGGATTGAAGATGGAGTATTGAGGATTGATGACTGAGGATTGAGGATTGAGGATTGAGGATTGAGGACTGAGGTTTGAGGATTGAGTGTTGAGCACTGAGGATTGAGGATCGAGGATTGAGGATTTAGGACTGAGGATTGACGTTTGAGGATTGAGGATTGAGGATTGAAGATTGAGGTTTGGCGATTGAGGACTGAAGGTTGAGAGTTGAGGATTGAGTATTGATGATGGAGGATGAGGACTGAGGGTTGAGGATTGAGGTTTCAGGACTCAGGATTCAGGATTGAGGTTTGAGGATGGAGGATTGAAGATTGAGTATTGAGGATTGAAGATTGAGGAATTAGGATTGAGGATTGAGGATTGAGGATTGAGGATAGAAAATTGAGTATTGGGTATTGACGGTTGAGGATTGAGGATTGAGTATTGAGGATTGAGGATTGAGGATTGAAGATTGAGTATTGAGGGTTGAGGATTGAGGATTGAAGATTGAGGACGAGGACTGTGGGTTGAGGATTGAGGTTTGAGGACTGAGGATTGACGATTGATGTTTGAGGATTGAGGATTGGAGATTGAGTATTGAGGATTGAAGATTGTGGATTGAGGATTGAGGATTGAGGATTGAGGAATGAAGATTGAGGATTGGGGACTGAGGATTGACGATTGAGGGTTGAGGATTGGGGATTGAGGATTCAGGATTGAGGATTGAAGATTGAGTATTGGGGATTGAAGGTTGAGGATTGAGGATTGAGTTTTGAGGATTGAGGACGAGGACTGAGAGTTGAGGATTGGGGATTGAGGACTGAGGATTGAGGATTCAGGATTGAAGATTGAGGGTTGGGGATTGAGGATCGATGATTGGGGATTGACGATTGAGGATTGAGGATTGAGGATTGAGGATTGAGGATTGAGTACCGAAGATTGAGGACAGAGGGTTGAGGATTGAGGATTGATGTTTGAGGATTGAGATTTGATGATTGAATATTTTGGATTGAGTATTGTATCCTGAGAATTCATTATATTCTATTGAATATTGACAATTGATGGTTGATGGTTGATTATTGAGGATTGATGATTGATGGTCGTGTGTTGAATATTGAGGATTGAGGATTCAGGATTGAGGATTGAGTATAGAAGGTTGAAAACTGAGGATTGAGGATTGAGGCTTGACGATTGAGGATTGAGGATTGATGATTGAGGATTGAGGATTGAGGATTGAGGGTTGAAGATTGAGTATTGGGGATTGAAGGTTGAGGATTGAGGATTGAGTGTTGAGGATTGAGGACGAGGACTGAGAGATGAGGATTGAGGATTGAGGACTGAGGATTGAGGTATCAGGATTGAAGATTGAAGGTTGGGGATTGAGGATCGATGATTGAGGATTGAGGATTGAGGATTGAGGATTGAGGATTGAGGATTGAGAATTGAGGATTGAGTATTGAAGATTGAGGACAGAGGGTTGAGGATTGAGGAATGATGTTTGAGGATTGAGGTTTGATGATTGAATAGTTTGGATTGAGTATTGTATCCTGAGGATTCAGGATATTCTATTGAATATTGAGAATTGATGGTTGATGGTTGAGTATTGAGGATTGATGGTTGATGGTAGTGTGTTGAATATTGAGGATTGAGGATTCAGGATTGAGGATTCTGTATAGAAGATTGAAAACTGAGGATTGAGGATTGAGGATTGACGATTGAGGGTTGAAGATTGGGGGTTGAGGATTGAGGATTTAGAATTGGAGATTGGGTATTGAGGATTGAAGGTTGAGGATTGAGGATTGAGTGTTGAGGATTGAAGATTGAGGATTGAGGATTGGGGGTTGAGGATCTAGAATTGGAGATGGGGTATTGAGGATTGAAGGTTGAGGATTGAGGATTGAGTGTTGAGGATTGAAGATTGAGGATTGAGGATTGGGGGTTGAGGATTGAGGATTTAGAATTGGAGATTGGGTATTGAGGATTGAAGGTTGAGGATTGAGGATTGAGTGTTGAGGATTGAAGATTGAGGATTGAGGATTGGGGGTTGAGTATTGAGGACTGAGGGTTGAGGATTGAGGTTTGAGGCCTGAGGATTGAGGATTGACGGTTGGGGATTGAGGACTGAGGTTTGAGTATTGTGTGTTGAGGACTGAGGATTGAGGATTGAGGATTGAGGATTTAGGACTGAGGATTGACGTCTGAGGATTGAGGATTGCGGATTTTGGATTGAAGATTGAGGACTGAGGGTTGAGCATTGAGTGTTGAGTATTGATGTTTGAGGATTGAGATTTGAAGATTGAATATTGTGGATCGAGTATTGAAAACTGAGAATACAGGATATTCTATTGAGTATTGAGTATTGAGTATTGAGGATTGATGATTGAGTATTGAGGATTGATGGCTGAGGTTTGTGGGATGAATATTGAGGATTCAGGATTGAGGATTGAGGACTGATGATTGAGTATTCAGGATTGAGGATTTACGATTGAGGGCTGACGATTGAAGATTGAGTATTGGGGACTGAAGATTGAGGATTGAGGATTGAGGATTGAGGATTGGAGATTGAGTATTGAGGATTGAAGATTGAGGGCTAAGGATTGAGGATTGAGGATTGAGGATTGAGGGTTGAGGATTGAAGATTGATAATTGAGAATTGGGGATTGATGGTTGAGTATTGAGGATTGATGGTTGAGGTCTGTGTGTTGAATATTGAGGATTGAGGACTCAGGGTTGAGGATTGAGCATTGTAGATTGAGGACTGAGGATTGAGGATTGAGGATTGAGGATTGAAGGTTGTGTATTGATGATTGAGTATTGATGATAGAAGTTTGAGGATTGAGGATTGAGCGTTGAGGGTTGAGGACGAGGAGTAAGGTATGAGGATTGAGGTTCGAGGACTGATGATTGAGTATTCAGGATTGAGGATTTACGATTGAGGGTTGAGGATTGAAGACTGAGTATTGAGGACTGAAGATTGAGGATTGAGGATTGAGGATTGAGGATTGGAGATTGAGTATTGAGGATTGGGGATTGATGGTTGAGCATTGGGGATTGATGGTTGAGGTCTGTGTGTTGAATATTGAGGATTGAGCACTCAGGGTTGAGGATTGAGCATTGTAGATTGAGGACTGAGGATTGAGGATTGAGGATTGAGGATTGAAGGTTGTGTATTGATGATTGAAGATTGAGGATTGAGGATTGAGTGTTGAGGATTGAGTACGAGGACTGAGGATTGAGGATTGAGGATTGAGGATTGAAGATTGAGGATTGAGGATAGAGGCTGAGGACTGACGATTGAGGATTGAGGTTTGAGGACTGAGGATTGAGGATGAGGATTGAGGATCGAGGATTGACGATTGAGGATTGAGGATTGAAGATTGGGTATTGAGGACTGACGATTGAGGATTGAGGATTGAGGATTGAGGATTGGAGATTGAGTATTGAGAATTGAAGATTGAGGGCTAAGGATTGAGGATTGAGGATTGAGGATTGAGGATTTTGGACTGAGGATTGACGTTTGAGGATTGAGGATTGAGGATTGAAGATTGAGGTTTGGCGATTGAGGACTGAAGGTTGAGAGTTGAGGATTGAGGATTGAGGATTGAGGATTGATGATTGAGGATTGAGGATTGAGGATTGAGGGTTGAAGATTGAGTATTGGGGATTGAAGGTTGAGGATTGAGGATTGAGTGTTGAGGATTGAGGACGAGGACTGAGAGTTGAGGATTGAGGACTGAGGATTGAGGATTGAGGATTGAAGATTGAAGGTTGGGGTTTGAGGATCGATGATTGAGGATTGAGTATTGAGGATTGAGGATTGAGGATTGAGGATAGAGGATTGAGGATTGAGTATTGAAGATTGAGGACAGAGGGTTGAGGATTGAGGAATGATGTTTGAGGATTGAGATTTGATGATTGAATAGTTTGGATTGAGTATTGTATCCTGAGAATTCAGGATATTCTATTGAATATTGAGAATTGATGGTTGATGATTGAGTATTGAGGATTGATGGTTGATGGTCGTGTGTTGAATATTGAGGATTGAGGATTCAGGATTGAGGATTGTGTATAGAAGATTGAAAACTGAGGATTGAGGATTGAGGATTGACGATTGAGGCTTGAAGATTGAGTATTGATGATTGAAGTTTGAGGATTGAGGATTGAGCGTTGAGGGTTGAGGACGAGGAGTGAGGGATGAGGATTGAGGTTTGAGGACTGATGATTGAGTATTCAGGATTGAGGATTTACGATTAAGGGTTGAGGATTGAAGATTGAGTATTGAGGACTGAAGATTGAGGATTGAGGATTGAGGATTGAGGATTGAGGATTGGAGATTGAGTATTGAGAAATGAAGATTGAGGCTTAAGGATTGAGGATTAAGCATTGAGGATTGAGGGTTGAGGAATGAAGATTGAGAATTGAGAATTGGGGATTGATGGTTGAGTATTGAGGATTGATGGTTGAGGTCTGTGTGTTGAATATTGAGGATTGAGGACTCAGGGTTGAGGACTGAGCATTGTAGATTGAGGACTGAGGATTGAGGATTGAGGATTGAGGATTGAAGGTTGTGTATTGATGATTGAAGATTGAGGGTTGAGGATTGAGTGTTGAGGATTGAGTACGAGGACTGAGGATTGAGGATTGAGGATTGAGGATTGAGGATTGAGGATTGAGGATTGAGGTTTGAATATTGAGGATTGGGGATTGAGGATTGAACATTGAGGGTTGAGGATTGTGGATTGAGTATTGAGGATTGAGGATTGGAGATTGAGTATTGAGAATTGAAGGTTGAGGATTGAGGGTTGAGGACTGAGGACAGAGGATAAAGGATATAGGATGAGAACTGAGGGTTGAGGATTGAGGTTTGGCGACTGAGGATTGAGGATTGAGGATTGTGGATTGAGGAATGACGTTTGAGGATTGGGGATTGAGGATTGTAGTATTGAAGATGGAGGATTGAGGTTTTATCATTAAGGAGAGAGGATTGGGGACTGAGCGTCGAGGACTGAGTATTGAGGATTGAAGTCTGAGGATTGGGGACTCAGGATTGAGGACTGAGGATTGAGGATTGAGGATTGAGGATTGAGGATCAGCGTTTGAGTGTTGAGGATGGAGGATTGAGGATTGAGGATTGAGGATTGAAGATTGAGGATTGAGGATTGAGGATTGAGGATTGAGGATTGAGGATTGAGGATTGAGGACTGAAGATAGAGTATTGAGGATTGATGACTGAGGATTGAGGATTGAGGATTGAGGACTGAGGACTGAGTTTTGAGGATTGAGTGTTGAGCACTGAGGATTGAAGATTGAGGATTGAGGATTTAGGACTGAGGATTGACGTTTGAGGATTGAGGATTGAGGACTGAGTATTGAGGATTGAGGATTGGAGATTGAGTATTGAGGATTGGAGATTGAGGATTCAGGATTGAGGATTGAAGATTGAGTATTGGGGATTGAAGGTTGAGGATTGAGGATTGAGTTTTGAGGATTGAGGACGAGGACTGAGATTTGAGGATTGGGGAATGAGGACTGAGGATTGAGGATTCAGGATTGAAGATTGAGGGTTGGGGATTGAGGATCGATGATTGGGGATTGAGGATTGAGAATTGAGGATTGAGGATTGAGGATTGAGGATTGAGTACTGAAGATTGAGGACAGAGGGTTGAGGATTGAGGATTGATGTTTGAGGATTGAGATTTGATGATTGAATATTTTGGATTGAGTATTGTATCCTGAGAATTCAGGATATTCTATTGAATATTGATAATTGATGGTTGATGGTTGATTATTGAGGATTGATGATTGATGGTCGTGTGTTGAATATTGAGGATTGAGGATTCAGGATTGAGGATTGAGTATAGAAGGTTGAAAACTGAGGATTGAGGATTGAGGCTTGACGATTGAGGATTGAGGATTGATGATTGAGGATTGAGGATTGAGGATTGAGGGTTGAAGATTGAGTATTGGGGATTGAAGGTTGAGGATTGAGGATTGAGTGTTGAGGATTGAGGACGAGGACTGAGAGTTGAGGATTGAGGATTGAGGACTGAGGATTGAGGTATCAGGATTGAAGATTGAAGGTTGGGGATTGAGGATCGATGATTGAGGATTGAGGATTGAGGATTGAGGATTGAGGATTGAGGATTCAGGATTGAGGATTGAGTATTGAAGATTGAGGACAGAGGGTTGAGGATTGAGGAATGATGTTTGAGGATTGAGACTTGATGATTGAATAGTTTGGATTGAGTATTGTATCCTGAGAATTCAGGATATTCTATTGAATATTGAGAATTGATGGTTGATGGTTGAGTATTGAGGATTGATGGTTGATGGTAGTGTGTTGAATATTGAGGATTGAGGATTCAGGATTCAGGATTCTGTATAGAAGATTGAAAACTGAGGATTGAGGATTGAGGATTGACGATTGAGGGTTGAAGATTGGGGGTTGAGGATTGAGGATTTAGAATTGGAGATTGGGTATTGAGGATTGAAGGTTGAGGATTGAGGATTGAGTGTTGAGGATTGAAGATTGAGGATTGAGGATTGGGGGTTGAGGATTTAGAATTGGAGATGGGGTATTGAGGATTGAAGGTTGAGGATTGAGGATTGAGTGTTGAGGATTGAAGATTGAGGATTGAGGATTGGGGGTTGAGGATTGAGGATTTAGAATTGGAGATTGGGTATTGAGGATTGAAGGTTGAGGATTGAGGATTGAGTGTTGAGGATTGAAGATTGAGGATTGAGGATTGGGGGTTGAGTATTGAGGACTGAGGGTTGAGGATTGAGGTTTGAGGCCTGAGGATTGAGGATTCACGGTTGGGGATTGAGGACCGAGGTTTGAGTATTGAGTGTTGAGGACTGAGGATTGAGGATTGAGGATTGAGGATTGAGGATTTAGGACTGAGGATTGACGTCTGAGGATTGAGGATCGCGGATTTTGGATTGAAGATTGAGGACTGAGGGTTGAGCATTGAGTGTTGAGTATTGATGTTTGAGGATTGAGATTTGAAGATTGAATATTGTGGATCGAGTATTGAAAACTGAGAATACAGGATATTCTATTGAGTATTGAGTATTGAGTATTGAGGATTGATGATTGAGTATTGAGGATTGATGGCTGAGGTTTGTGGGATGAATATTGAGGATTCAGGATTGAGGATTGAGGACTGATGATTGAGTATTCAGGATTGAGGATTTACGATTGAGGGCTGACGATTGAAGATTGAGTATTGGGGACTGAAGATTGAGGATTGAGGATTGAGGATTGAGGATTGGAGATTGAGTATTGAGGATTGAAGATTGAGGGCTAAGGATTGAGGATTGAGGATTGAGGATTGAGGGTTGAGGATTGAAGATTGATAATTGAGAATTGGGGATTGATGGTTGAGTATTGAGGATTGATGGTTGAGGTCTGTGTGTTGAATATTGAGGATTGAGGACTCAGGGTTGAGGATTGAGCATTGTAGATTGAGGACTGAGGGTTGAGGATTGAGGATTGAGGATTGAAGGTTGTGTATTGATGATTGAGTATTGATGATAGAAGTTTGAGGATTGAGGATTGAGCGTTGATGGTTGAGGACGAGGAGCAAGGTATGAGGATTGAGGTTCGAGGACTGATGATTGAGTATTCAGGATTTAGGATTTACGATTGAGGGTTGAGGATTGAAGACTGAGTATTGAGGACTGAAGATTGAGGATTGAGGATTGAGGATTGAGGATTGAGGATTGGAGATTGAGTATTGAGGATTGAAGATTGAGGGCTAAGGATTGAGGATTGAGGATTGAGGATTGAGGGTTGAGGATTGAAGATTGAGAATTGAGAATTGGGGATTGATGGTTGAGCATTGGGGATTGATGGTTGAGGTCTGTGTGTTGAATATTGAGGATTGAGCACTCAGGGTTGAGGATTGAGCATTGTAGATTGAGGACTGAGGATTGAGGATTGAGGATTGAGGATTGAAGGTTGTGTATTGATGATTGAAGATAGAGGATTGAGGATTGCGTGTTGAGGATTGAGTACGAGGACTGAGGATTGAGGATTGAGGATTGAGGATTGAGGATTGAGGATTGAGGATTGAGGATTGAGGATTGATGATTGAAGATTGAGTATTGAGTATTGATGATTGAGGATTGAGGATTGAGTATTGTAGATTGTGGACTGAGTGTTGAGGATTGAAGATTGAGCATTGAGGATTGAGGATCGAAGATTGAGGATTGAGGATTGAGGATTGAGGAATGTGGATTGAGGATTTAGAATTGGAGATTGGGTATTGAGGATTGAAGGTTGAGGATTGAGGATTGAGGATTGAGGATTGAGGATTGAGGGCTGAGGTTTGAGGATCGAGTGTTGAGGACTGAGGATTGAGGATTGAGGAATGTGGATTGAGGATTTAGAATTGGAGATTGGGTATTGAGGATTGAAAGTTGAGGATTGAGGACTGAGGATTGAGGATTGAGGATTGAGGACTGATGTTTGAGGATCGAGTGTTGAGGACTGAGGATTGAGGATTGAGGATTGAGGATTGAGGATTTAGGACTGAGGATTGACGTCTGAGGATTGAGGATTGAGGATTTTGGATTGAAGATTGAGGACTGACGGTTGAGGATTGAGTGTTGAGTATTGATGTTTGAGGATTGAGATTTGAAGATTGAATATTGTGGATTGAGTATTGAAAACTGAGAATACAGGATATTCTATTGAGTATTGAGAATTGAGGATTGATGATTGAGTATTGAGGATTGATGGCTGAGGGTTGTGTGATGAATATTGAGGACTCAGGATTGAGGATTGAGGATTGTGTATTGGTGATTGAGGATTGAGGATTGAGGGTGGAGGATTGAGGATTGAGGGTGGAGGATTGAGGATTGAGGTTTGAGGATTGTGGATTGAGGATTGAAGTTTGAGGATTGGGGATTGAGGGTTGAATATTGAGGATTGAGGATCGAGGATTGAGGATTGAGGATTGAGGTTTGAGGATTGAGGATTGAGGATTGAGCATAGAGGATTGAGGACTGAGTATTGAGGATTGAGGATTGACGCTTGAGTATTGAGGATTGAAGATTGAGCATTGAAGATTGAGGACTGAGGGTTCAGGATTGAGTTTTGAGGATTGATGTTTGAGGATTGAGATTTGATGATTGAATATCGTGGATAGAGTATTGAAAACTGAGGATACAGGATATTCTATTGAGTATTGAGGATTGTGTATTGACGATTGAGTATTGAGGAATGACTGATGAGGCTTCTGGGATGAATATTGAGGATTGAGGGCTGAGGATTGAGGATAGAGTATTGAGGATTGAGGATTGAGAATTGAGGATAGAGTATTGAAGATGGAGGATTGAGGATTGAGGATTGAGGATTGAGGATTGAGGTTTGAAGATTGATGGTTGAGTATTGAGGATTGAAGATTCAGTACTGATGTTTCAGGATTGAGGCTTGAGGACTGAGGATTGACGGTTGAGGATTGAGGATTGAGGACTGAGGGTTGATGATTGAATTGTTGAGAATTGATGTTTGAGGATTGAGATTTGATAATTGAGTGTTGTGGATTGAGTATCAAACCTGAGAATTCAGGATATTCTATTGAGTATTGAGGATTGAGTGTTGATGATTGAGTATTGAGAATTGATGGTTGAGGGTAGTGGGTTGAATATTGAGGATTGAGGATTCAGGATTGCGGATTGAGTATTGAAGATTGAGGATTGAGGTTGGATTATTGAGAATAGAGGATTGGGGACTGAGCGCTGAGGATTGAGGTATGAGGACTGAGGATTGAGGATTGAGGATTGAGGATTTTGGACTGAGGATTGACGTTTGAGGATTGAGGATTGAGGATTTTGGATTGAATATTGAGGACTGAGTGTTGAGGATTGAGTGTTGAGTATTGGTGTTTGAGGATTGAGATTTGAAGATTGAATATTGTGGATTGAGTACTGAAAACAGAGAATATAGGGTATTCTATTGAGTATTGAGAATTGAGGAATGATGATTGAGTATTGAGGATTGATGGTTGAGGGTTGTGGGATGAATAATGAGGATTCAGTATCGAGGATTGAGGATTGAGTATTGGAGATTGAGGATTGAGGACTGAGGGCGGAGAATTGAGGATTGAGGATTGTGGATTGAGGATTGAGGATTGAAGGTTGAGGATTGGGTATTGAGGATTGAATATTGAGGATTGAGAATTGAGGATTGAGGATTGAGGATTGAGGACTGAGGATTGAGAATTGAGGATTGATGGTTGGGTATTGAAGATTGATGGTTCAGGGTTGTGTGTTGAATATTGAGGAATGAGGATTCAGGGTTGAGGATTGAGTATTGAAGGTTGAGGACTGAGGATTGAGGATTGACGATTGAGGATTGCGGATTGATGATTGAGTGTTGATGATTGAAGATTGAGGATTGAGGCTTGAGTGTTGAGGATTGACGATTGAGTATTGAGGATTGATGGTTGTGGTTTGAGGATTGATGATTGAGTATTGAGGATTGAAGGTTGAGGATTGAGGATTGCGGACTGAGGATTGAGTATGAGGACTGAGGATTGAGGATTGAGTATCGATGGTTGAAGATTGAGGATTGGGGATTAAGGATCGAAGATTGAGGATTGAGGGTTGAGGATTGAGGATTGAGGATTGAGGATTTAGAATTGTAGATTGGGTATTGAGGATTGAAGGTTGAGGATTGAGGATTGAGTGTTGAGGGTTGAGGATTGATGATTGATGATGAGGAGTGAGGGTTGAGGTTTGAGGTTTGAGGACTCAGGATTCAGGATTGACGTTTGAGGATTGAGGATTAAAGATTGAGTATTGAGGATTGAAGATTGAGGAATTAGGATTGAGGATTGAGGATGGAGGATTGAGGATTGAGGATTGAGGATTGAAGATTGAGGATTGAGGATTGAGGATTGAAGATTGAGGATTGATGATTGAGGATTGAGGAATGAAGATTGAGGATTGGGGACTGAGGATTGACGATTGAGGATTGAGGGCTGAGGATTGAGGATTGAGGATTGAGGATTGAAGATTGAGTATTGGGGATTGATGTTTGAGGATTGAGGATTCAGTGTTGAGGATTGAGGACGAGGACTGAGAGTTGAGGATTGAGGATTGAGGACTGAGGATTGAGGATTCAGGATTGAAGATTGAGGGTTGGGAATTGAGGATCGATGATTGGGGATTGAGGATTGAGGATTGAGGTTTGAGGATTGAGGATTGAGGATTGGAGATTGAGTATTGAGAATTGAAGATTGAGGATTGAGGATTGAGGGTTGAGGACAGAGGATAGAGGATAGAGGATGAGGACTGAGGGTTGAGGATTGAGGATTGAAGATTGAGGAATTAGGATTGAGGATTGAGGATTGAGGATTGAGGATGGAGGATTGAGGATTGAGGATTGAGGTTTTATCATTAAGGATAGAGGATTGGGGACTGAGCGTCGAGGACTGAGTATTGAGGATTGAGGATTGAAGTCTGAGGATTGGGGACCGAGGATTGAGGACTGAGCATTGAGTATTGAGGATTGAGGGTTGAGGATTAACGTTTGAAGATTGAGGATGGAGGATTGAGGATTGAGGATTGAGGATTGGAGGTTGAGGATTGAGGATTGAGGAAAGAGGATTGAGGATTGAGGATTGAGGATTGAAGATAGAGTATTGAGGATTGATGACTGAGGATTGAGGATTGAGGATTGAGGATTGAGGAATGTGGTTTGAGGATTGAGTGTCGAGCACTGAGGATTGAGGATTGAGGATTTAGGACTGAGGATTGACGTTTGAGGATTGAAGATTGAGGATAGAATATTGAGGTTTGGCGATTGAGGACTGAAGGTTGAGAGTTGAGGGTTGAGGTTTGATGATGGAGGATGAGGACTGAGGGTTGAGGATTGAGGTTTCAGGACTCAGGATTCAGGATTCAGGATTGAGGTTTAAGGATAGAGAATTGAAGATTGAGTATTGAGGATTGAGGATTGATTATTGAAGATTGAGGATTGGGTATTGAGGATTGAAGATTGAGGATTGAGAATTGACGATTGAGGATTGAAGATTGAGGATTGAGGCTTGAGGGTTGAGGATTGAAGAGTGAGTATTGAGGACTGATGATTGTGGATTGAGGATTGAAGATTCAGTATTGAGGATTGAAGATTGGGGATTGAGGATTGAGGACTGAGGATTGAGTATGAGGACTGAGGACTGAGGATTGAGGATTGATGATTGAAGATTGAGGATTGGGGATTGTGGATCGAAGATTGAGGATTGAGAATTGAGGATTGGGGATTGAGGATTTAGAATTCGAGATTGGGTATTGAGGATTGAAGGTTGAGGATTGAGGATTGAGTGTTGAGGATTGAAGATTGAGGATTGAAGATTGGGTATTGAGGATTGAAGGTTGAGGATTGAGGATTGAGTGTTGAGGATTGAAGATTGAGGATTGAAGATTGAGGATTGAGGATTGAGGATTGAGTGTTGAGCACTGAGGATTGAGGATTGAGGATCGAGGATTTAGGACTGAGGATTGACGTTTGAGGATTGAGGATTGAGGATTGAGGACTGAGGTTTGAGGATTGAGTGTTGAACACTGAGGATTGTGGATTGATGATTGAGGATTGAAGGTTGAGGATTGAGGATTGAGGATTGAGGATTGAAGACTGAGGACTGAGTGTTTAGGGTTGAGTGATGAGAATTGATGTTTGTGGATTGAGATTTGAAGATTGAAGGTTGAGGATTGAGTATTGAAAACTGTGAATTGAGGATATTCTATTGAGGATTGGGTAGTGACTATTGATTTTTGTGGATTGAGGGCTGAAGAGTGAGGATTCAGGATTGAGGATTCAGGATTGAGGTTTGAGGACTGAGGATTGAAGCCTGAGGATTGGGGATTGGGGATTGTGGAGTGAGGATTGAGGATTGAGGATTGAGGATCGAAGATTGAGGACTGACATTTGAGGATTGAGAGCTGAGGATTGATGTTAGAGAGTTGAGATTTGATGATTGAATATTGTGGATTGAGTATAGAATCCTGAGAATTCAGGATGTTTTATTGAGTATTGAGAATTGAGGATTGATCGTTGAGTATTGAGTATTGATAGCTGATGGTTGTGTGTTGAATATCAAGGATTGAGGATTGAGGATTGAGGATTGAGGATTGAAGATTGAGTATTGATGATTGAAGATCGAGGATTGAGGATCGTGGATTCTGGATTGAAGATTGAGGATTGGGGATTGAGGTTTGAAGATTAAGGATTGAGGATTGAGGATTGAGGTTTGAGGTTTGAAGATTAAGGATTGTGGATTGAGGATTGAGGATTGAGTGTTGAGGATTGAGGATTGAAGATAGAGTATTGAGGATTGAATATTGAGGATTGAGGATTGAGGATTGAGGATTGAAGATTGAGGACTGATGTTTGTGTACTTAGTGTTGAGGATTGATGACTGAGGACTGAGATTTGATGATTGAATATTGTGGATTGAGTAATGAATCCAGAGAATTCAGGATATTCTATTGAATCTTGAGGAATGAGAATTGATGGTTGGGTATTGAGGATTGATGGTTGAGGGCTGTGTGTTGAAAATTGAGTATTGAGTATTGAGGACTGAGGATTGAGGTTTGAGGACTGAGGATTGAGGATTGTGGATTGAGGATTGAGGATTGAGGATTGAGGATTAAAGATTGAGGACTGAAGGTTGAGAGTTGAGGATTGAGGATTGATGATGGAGGATGAGGACTGAGGGTTGAGGATTGAGGTTTCAGGACTCAGGATTCAGGATTGAGGTTTGAGGATGGAGGATTGAAGATTGAGTATTGAGGATTGAAGATTGAGGAATTAGGATTGAGGATTGAGGATTGATAATTGAGGATAGAAAATTGAGTATTGGGTATTGACGGTTGAGGATTGAGGATTGAGTATTGAGGATTGAGGATTGAGGATTGAAGATTGAGTATTGAGGGTTGAGGATTGAGGATTGAAGATTGAGGACGAGGACTGTGGGTTGAGGATTGAGGTTTGAGGACTGAGGATTGACGATTGATGTTTGAGGATTGAGGATTGGAGATTGAGTATTGAGGATTGAAGATTGTGGATTGAGGATTGAGGATTGAGGATTGAGGAATGAAGATTGAGGATTGGGGACTGAGGATTGACGATTGAGGGTTGAGGATTGGGGATTGAGGATTCAGGATTGAGGATTGAAGATTGAGTATTGGGGATTGAAGGTTGAGGATTGAGGATTGAGTTTTGAGGATTGAGGACGAGGACTGAGAGTTGAGGATTGGGGATTGAGGACTGAGGATTGAGGATTCAGGATTGAAGATTGAGGGTTGGGGATTGAGGATCGATGATTGGGGATTGACGATTGAGGATTGAGGATTGAGGATTGAGGATTGAGGATTGAGTACCGAAGATTGAGGACAGAGGGTTGAGGATTGAGGATTGATGTTTGAGGATTGAGATTTGATGATTGAATATTTTGGATTGAGTATTGTATCCTGAGAATTCATTATATTCTATTGAATATTGACAATTGATGGTTGATGGTTGATTATTGAGGATTGATGATTGATGGTCGTGTGTTGAATATTGAGGATTGAGGATTCAGGATTGAGGATTGAGTATAGAAGGTTGAAAACTGAGGATTGAGGATTGAGGCTTGACGATTGAGGATTGAGGATTGATGATTGAGGATTGAGGATTGAGGATTGAGGGTTGAAGATTGAGTATTGGGGATTGAAGGTTGAGGATTGAGGATTGAGTGTTGAGGATTGAGGACGAGGACTGAGAGATGAGGATTGAGGATTGAGGACTGAGGATTGAGGTATCAGGATTGAAGATTGAAGGTTGGGGATTGAGGATCGATGATTGAGGATTGAGGATTGAGGATTGAGGATTGAGGATTGAGGATTGAGAATTGAGGATTGAGTATTGAAGATTGAGGACAGAGGGTTGAGGATTGAGGAATGATGTTTGAGGATTGAGGTTTGATGATTGAATAGTTTGGATTGAGTATTGTATCCTGAGGATTCAGGATATTCTATTGAATATTGAGAATTGATGGTTGATGGTTGAGTATTGAGGATTGATGGTTGATGGTAGTGTGTTGAATATTGAGGATTGAGGATTCAGGATTGAGGATTCTGTATAGAAGATTGAAAACTGAGGATTGAGGATTGAGGATTGACGATTGAGGGTTGAAGATTGGGGGTTGAGGATTGAGGATTTAGAATTGGAGATTGGGTATTGAGGATTGAAGGTTGAGGATTGAGGATTGAGTGTTGAGGATTGAAGATTGAGGATTGAGGATTGGGGGTTGAGGATCTAGAATTGGAGATGGGGTATTGAGGATTGAAGGTTGAGGATTGAGGATTGAGTGTTGAGGATTGAAGATTGAGGATTGAGGATTGGGGGTTGAGGATTGAGGATTTAGAATTGGAGATTGGGTATTGAGGATTGAAGGTTGAGGATTGAGGATTGAGTGTTGAGGATTGAAGATTGAGGATTGAGGATTGGGGGTTGAGTATTGAGGACTGAGGGTTGAGGATTGAGGTTTGAGGCCTGAGGATTGAGGATTGACGGTTGGGGATTGAGGACTGAGGTTTGAGTATTGAGTGTTGAGGACTGAGGATTGAGGATTGAGGATTGAGGATCTAGGACTGAGGATTGACGTCTGAGGATTGAGGATTGCGGATTTTGGATTGAAGATTGAGGACTGAGGGTTGAGCATTGAGTGTTGAGTATTGATGTTTGAGGATTGAGATTTGAAGATTGAATATTGTGGATCGAGTATTGAAAACTGAGAATACAGGATATTCTATTGAGTATTGAGTATTGAGTATTGAGGATTGATGATTGAGTATTGAGGATTGATGGCTGAGGTTTGTGGGATGAATATTGAGGATTCAGGATTGAGGATTGAGGACTGATGATTGAGTATTCAGGATTGAGGATTTACGATTGAGGGCTGACGATTGAAGATTGAGTATTGGGGACTGAAGATTGAGGATTGAGGATTGAGGATTGAGGATTGGAGATTGAGTATTGAGGATTGAAGATTGAGGGCTAAGGATTGAGGATTGAGGATTGAGGATTGAGGGTTGAGGATTGAAGATTGATAATTGAGAATTGGGGATTGATGGTTGAGTATTGAGGATTGATGGTTGAGGTCTGTGTGTTGAATATTGAGGATTGAGGACTCAGGGTTGAGGATTGAGCATTGTAGATTGAGGACTGAGGATTGAGGATTGAGGATTGAGGATTGAAGGTTGTGTATTGATGATTGAGTATTGATGATAGAAGTTTGAGGATTGAGGATTGAGCGTTGAGGGTTGAGGACGAGGAGTAAGGTATGAGGATTGAGGTTCGAGGACTGATGATTGAGTATTCAGGATTGAGGATTTACGATTGAGGGTTGAGGATTGAAGACTGAGTATTGAGGACTGAAGATTGAGGATTGAGGATTGAGGATTGAGGATTGGAGATTGAGTATTGAGGATTGGGGATTGATGGTTGAGCATTGGGGATTGATGGTTGAGGTCTGTGTGTTGAATATTGAGGATTGAGCACTCAGGGTTGAGGATTGAGCATTGTAGATTGAGGACTGAGGATTGAGGATTGAGGATTGAGGATTGAAGGTTGTGTATTGATGATTGAAGATTGAGGATTGAGGATTGAGTGTTGAGGATTGAGTACGAGGACTGAGGATTGAGGATTGAGGATTGAGGATTGAAGATTGAGGATTGAGGATAGAGGCTGAGGACTGACGATTGAGGATTGAGGTTTGAGGACTGAGGATTGAGGATGAGGATTGAGGATCGAGGATTAACGATTGAGGATTGAGGATTGATGATTGAGGATTGGGGATTGAGGACTGAAGATTGAGGATTGAGGATTGAGTGTTGAGGATTGAGGATTGAGTATTGAAGATTGAGTATTGAGGATTGAAGGTTGAGGATTGAGGATTGAGGATTGAAGTTTGTAGACTGATTGTTGCGGGTTGAGTCATGAGACTTGATGTTTGTGGATTGAGGATTCAGTGTTGAGGATTGAGGACGAGGACTGAGAGTTGAGGATTGAGGATTGAGGACTGAGGATTGAGGATTCAGGATTGAAGACTGAGGATTGAGGATCGAGGATTGAGGATTGGAGATTGAGTATTGAGAATTGAAGATTGAGGATTGAGGATTGAGGATTGAGGACACAGGATAGAGGATAGAGGATGAGGACTGAGGGTTGAGGATTGCGGTTTGACGACTGAGGATTGAGGATTGAGGATTGTGGATTGAGGAATGACGTTTGAGGATTGGGGATTGAGGATTGTAGTATTGAAGATGGAGGATTGAATGTTTTATCATTAAGGATAGAGGATTGGGGACTGAGCGTCGAGGACTGAGTGTTGAGGATTGAGGATTGAAGATTGAGGATTGAGGATTGAGGACTGAGGATTGAGGATTGAGGATTGAGGATTGAAGATGGAGTATTGAGGATTGATGACTGAGGATTGAGGATTGAGGATTGAGGATTGAGGACTGAGGTTTGAGGATTGAGTGTTGAGCACTGAGGATTGAGGATCGAGGATTGAGGATTTAGGACTGAGGATTGACGTTTGAGGATTGAGGATTGAGGATTGAAGATTGAGGTTTGGCGATTGAGGACTGAAGGTTGAGAGTTGAGGATTGAGGATTGATGATGGAGGATGAGGACTGAGGGTTGAGGATTGAGGTTTCAGGACTCAGGATTCAGGATTGAGGTTTGAGGATGGAGGATTGAAGATTGAGTATTGAGGATTGAAGATTGAGGAATTAGGATTGAGGATTGAGGATTGAGGATTGAGGATAGAAAATTGAGTATTGGGTATTGACGGTTGAGGATTGAGGATTGAGTATTGAGGATTGAGGATTGAGGATTGAAGATTGAGTATTGAGGGTTGAGGATTGAGGATTGAAGATTGAGGACGAGGACTGTGGGTTGAGGATTGAGGTTTGAGGACTGAGGATTGACGATTGATGTTTGAGGATTGAGGATTGGAGATTGAGTATTGAGGATTGAAGATTATGGATTGAGGATTGAGGATTGAGGATTGAGGAATGAAGATTGAGGATTGGGGACTGAGGATTGACGATTGAGGGTTGAGGATTGGGGATTGAGGATTCAGGATTGAGGATTGAAGATTGAGTATTGGGGATTGAAGGTTGAGGATTGAGGATTGAGTTTTGAGGATTGAGGACGAGGACTGAGAGTTGAGGATTGGGGATTGAGGACTGAGGATTGAGGATTCAGGATTGAAGATTGAGGGTTGGGGATTGAGGATCGATGATTGGGGATTGACGATTGAGGATTGAGGATTGAGGATTGAGGATTGAGGATTGAGTACCGAAGATTGAGGACAGAGGGTTGAGGATTGAGGATTGATGTTTGAGGATTGAGATTTGATGATTGAATATTTTGGATTGAGTATTGTATCCTGAGAATTCATTATATTCTATTGAATATTGACAATTGATGGTTGATGGTTGATTATTGAGGATTGATGATTGATGGTCGTGTGTTGAATATTGAGGATTGAGGATTCAGGATTGAGGATTGAGTATAGAAGGTTGAAAACTGAGGATTGAGGATTGAGGCTTGACGATTGAGGATTGAGGATTGATGATTGAGGATTGAGGATTGAGGATTGAGGGTTGAAGATTGAGTATTGGGGATTGAAGGTTGAGGATTGAGGATTGAGTGTTGAGGATTGAGGACGAGGACTGAGAGATGAGGATTGAGGATTGAGGACTGAGGATTGAGGTATCAGGATTGAAGATTGAAGGTTGGGGATTGAGGATCGATGATTGAGGATTGAGGATTGAGGATTGAGGATTGAGGATTGAGGATTGAGAATTGAGGATTGAGTATTGAAGATTGAGGACAGAGGGTTGAGGATTGAGGAATGATGTTTGAGGATTGAGGTTTGATGATTGAATAGTTTGGATTGAGTATTGTATCCTGAGGATTCAGGATATTCTATTGAATATTGAGAATTGATGGTTGATGGTTGAGTATTGAGGATTGATGGTTGATGGTAGTGTGTTGAATATTGAGGATTGAGGATTCAGGATTGAGGATTCTGTATAGAAGATTGAAAACTGAGGATTGAGGATTGAGGATTGACGATTGAGGGTTGAAGATTGGGGGTTGAGGATTGAGGATTTAGAATTGGAGATTGGGTATTGAGGATTGAAGGTTGAGGATTGAGGATTGAGTGTTGAGGATTGAAGATTGAGGATTGAGGATTGGGTGTTGAGGATCTAGAATTGGAGATGGGGTATTGAGGATTGAAGGTTGAGGATTGAGGATTGAGTGTTGAGGATTGAAGATTGAGGATTGAGGATTGGGGGTTGAGGATTGAGGATTTAGAATTGGAGATTGGGTATTGAGGATTGAAGGTTGAGGATTGAGGATTGAGTGTTGAGGATTGAAGATTGAGGATTGAGGATTGGGGGTTGAGTATTGAGGACTGAGGGTTGAGGATTGAGGTTTGAGGCCTGAGGATTGAGGATTGACGGTTGGGGATTGAGGACTGAGGTTTGAGTATTGAGTGTTGAGGACTGAGGATTGAGGATTGAGGATTGAGGATTTAGGACTGAGGATTGACGTCTGAGGATTGAGGATTGCGGATTTTGGATTGAAGATTGAGGACTGAGGGTTGAGCATTGAGTGTTGAGTATTGATGTTTGAGGATTGAGATTTGAAGATTGAATATTGTGGATCGAGTATTGAAAACTGAGAATACAGGATATTCTATTGAGTATTGAGTATTGAGTATTGAGGATTGATGATTGAGTATTGAGGATTGATGGCTGAGGTTTGTGGGATGAATATTGAGGATTCAGGATTGAGGATTGAGGACTGATGATTGAGTATTCAGGATTGAGGATTTACGATTGAGGGCTGACGATTGAAGATTGAGTATTGGGGACTGAAGATTGAGGATTGAGGATTGAGGATTGAGGATTGGAGATTGAGTATTGAGGATTGAAGATTGAGGGCTAAGGATTGAGGATTGAGGATTGAGGATTGAGGGTTGAGGATTGAAGATTGATAATTGAGAATTGGGGATTGATGGTTGAGTATTGAGGATTGATGGTTGAGGTCTGTGTGTTGAATATTGAGGATTGAGGACTCAGGGTTGAGGATTGAGCATTGTAGATTGAGGACTGAGGATTGAGGATTGAGGATTGAGGATTGAAGGTTGTGTATTGATGATTGAGTATTGATGATAGAAGTTTGAGGATTGAGGATTGAGCGTTGAGGGTTGAGGACGAGGAGTAAGGTATGAGGATTGAGGTTCGAGGACTGATGATTGAGTATTCAGGATTGAGGATTTACGATTGAGGGTTGAGGATTGAAGACTGAGTATTGAGGACTGAAGATTGAGGATTGAGGATTGAGGATTGAGGATTGGAGATTGAGTATTGAGGATTGGGGATTGATGGTTGAGCATTGGGGATTGATGGTTGAGGTCTGTGTGTTGAATATTGAGGATTGAGCACTCAGGGTTGAGGATTGAGCATTGTAGATTGAGGACTGAGGATTGAGGATTGAGGATTGAGGATTGAAGGTTGTGTATTGATGATTGAAGATTGAGGATTGAGGATTGAGTGTTGAGGATTGAGTACGAGGACTGAGGATTGAGGATTGAGGATTGAGGATTGAAGATTGAGGATTGAGGATAGAGGCTGAGGACTGACGATTGAGGATTGAGGTTTGAGGACTGAGGATTGAGGATGAGGATTGAGGATCGAGGATTGACGATTGAGGATTGAGGATTGAAGATTGGGTATTGAGGACTGACGATTGAGGATTGAGGATTGAGGATTGAGGATTGGAGATTGAGTATTGAGAATTGAAGATTGAGGGCTAAGGATTGAGGATTGAGGATTGAGGATTGAGGATTTTGGACTGAGGATTGACGTTTGAGGATTGAGGATTGAGGATTGAAGATTGAGGTTTGGCGATTGAGGACTGAAGGTTGAGAGTTGAGGATTGAGGATTGAGGATTGAGGATTGATGATTGAGGATTGAGGATTGAGGATTGAGGGTTGAAGATTGAGTATTGGGGATTGAAGGTTGAGGATTGAGGATTGAGTGTTGAGGATTGAGGACGAGGACTGAGAGTTGAGGATTGAGGACTGAGGATTGAGGATTGAGGATTGAAGATTGAAGGTTGGGGTTTGAGGATCGATGATTGAGGATTGAGTATTGAGGATTGAGGATTGAGGATTGAGGATAGAGGATTGAGGATTGAGTATTGAAGATTGAGGACAGAGGGTTGAGGATTGAGGAATGATGTTTGAGGATTGAGATTTGATGATTGAATAGTTTGGATTGAGTATTGTATCCTGAGAATTCAGGATATTCTATTGAATATTGAGAATTGATGGTTGATGATTGAGTATTGAGGATTGATGGTTGATGGTCGTGTGTTGAATATTGAGGATTGAGGATTCAGGATTGAGGATTGTGTATAGAAGATTGAAAACTGAGGATTGAGGATTGAGGATTGACGATTGAGGCTTGAAGATTGAGTATTGATGATTGAAGTTTGAGGATTGAGGATTGAGCGTTGAGGGTTGAGGACGAGGAGTGAGGGATGAGGATTGAGGTTTGAGGACTGATGATTGAGTATTCAGGATTGAGGATTTACGATTAAGGGTTGAGGATTGAAGATTGAGTATTGAGGACTGAAGATTGAGGATTGAGGATTGAGGATTGAGGATTGAGGATTGGAGATTGAGTATTGAGAAATGAAGATTGAGGCTTAAGGATTGAGGATTAAGCATTGAGGATTGAGGGTTGAGGAATGAAGATTGAGAATTGAGAATTGGGGATTGATGGTTGAGTATTGAGGATTGATGGTTGAGGTCTGTGTGTTGAATATTGAGGATTGAGGACTCAGGGTTGAGGACTGAGCATTGTAGATTGAGGACTGAGGATTGAGGATTGAGGATTGAGGATTGAAGGTTGTGTATTGATGATTGAAGATTGAGGGTTGAGGATTGAGTGTTGAGGATTGAGTACGAGGACTGAGGATTGAGGATTGAGGATTGAGGATTGAGGATTGAGGATTGAGGATTGAGGTTTGAATATTGAGGATTGGGGATTGAGGATTGAACATTGAGGGTTGAGGATTGTGGATTGAGTATTGAGGATTGAGGATTGGAGATTGAGTATTGAGAATTGAAGGTTGAGGATTGAGGGTTGAGGACTGAGGACAGAGGATAAAGGATATAGGATGAGAACTGAGGGTTGAGGATTGAGGTTTGGCGACTGAGGATTGAGGATTGAGGATTGTGGATTGAGGAATGACGTTTGAGGATTGGGGATTGAGGATTGTAGTATTGAAGATGGAGGATTGAGGTTTTATCATTAAGGAGAGAGGATTGGGGACTGAGCGTCGAGGACTGAGTATTGAGGATTGAAGTCTGAGGATTGGGGACTCAGGATTGAGGACTGAGGATTGAGGATTGAGGATTGAGGATTGAGGATCAGCGTTTGAGTGTTGAGGATGGAGGATTGAGGATTGAGGATTGAGGATTGAAGATTGAGGATTGAGGATTGAGTATTGAGGATTGAGGATTGAGGATTGAGGACTGAAGATAGAGTATTGAGGATTGATGACTGAGGATTGAGGATTGAGGATTGAGGACTGAGGACTGAGTTTTGAGGATTGAGTGTTGAGCACTGAGGATTGAAGATTGAGGATTGAGGATTTAGGACTGAGGATTGACGTTTGAGGATTGAGGATTGAGGACTGAGTATTGAGGATTGAGGATTGGAGATTGAGTATTGAGGATTGGAGATTGAGGATTCAGGATTGAGGATTGAAGATTGAGTATTGGGGATTGAAGGTTGAGGATTGAGGATTGAGTTTTGAGGATTGAGGACGAGGACTGAGATTTGAGGATTGGGGAATGAGGACTGAGGATTGAGGATTCAGGATTGAAGATTGAGGGTTAGGGATTGAGGATCGATGATTGGGGATTGAGGATTGAGGATTGAGGATTGAGGATTGAGGATTGAGGATTGAGTACTGAAGATTGAGGACAGAGGGTTGAGGATTGAGGATTGATGTTTGAGGATTGAGATTTGATGATTGAATATTTTGGATTGAGTATTGTATCCTGAGAATTCAGGATATTCTATTGAATATTGATAATTGATGGTTGATGGTTGATTATTGAGGATTGATGATTGATGGTCGTGTGTTGAATATTGAGGATTGAGGATTCAGGATTGAGGATTGAGTATAGAAGGTTGAAAACTGAGGATTGAGGATTGAGGCTTGACGATTGAGGATTGAGGATTGATGATTGAGGATTGAGGATTGAGGATTGAGGGTTGAAGATTGAGTATTGGGGATTGAAGGTTGAGGATTGAGGATTGAGTGTTGAGGATTGAGGACGAGGACTGAGAGTTGAGGATTGAGGATTGAGGACTGAGGATTGAGGTATCAGGATTGAAGATTGAAGGTTGGGGATTGAGGATCGATGATTGAGGATTGAGGATTGAGGATTGAGGATTGAGGATTGAGGATTCAGGATTGAGGATTGAGTATTGAAGATTGAGGACAGAGGGTTGAGGATTGAGGAATGATGTTTGAGGATTGAGACTTGATGATTGAATAGTTTGGATTGAGTATTGTATCCTGAGAATTCAGGATATTCTATTGAATATTGAGAATTGATGGTTGATGGTTGAGTATTGAGGATTGATCGTTGATGGTAGTGTGTTGAATATTGAGGATTGAGGATTCAGGATTGAGGATTGTGTATAGAAGATTGAAAACTGAGGATTGAGTATTGAGGATTGACGATTGAGGGTTGAAGATTGAGTATTGATGATTGAAGTTTGAGGATTGAGGATTGAGCGTTGAGGGTTGAGGACGAGGAGTGAGGGATGAGGATTGAGGTTTGAGGACTGATGATTGAGTATTCAGGATTGAGGATTTACGATTGAGGGTTGAGGATTGAAGATTGAGTATTGAGGACTGAAGATTGAGGATTGAGGATTGAGGATTGAGGATTGAGGATTGAGGATTTAGAATTGGAGATTGGTTATTGAGGATTGAAGGTCGAGGATTGTGGATTGAGTGTTGAGGGTTGAGGATTGATGATTCAGGATGAGGAGTGAGGGTTGAGGTTTGAGGTTTGAGGACTCAGGATTCAGGATTGACGTTTGAGGATTGAGGGTTGAAGATTGAGTATTCAGGATTGATGATTGAGGATTGAGGATTGAGTATTGAAGACTGAGGACTGAGTGTTGAGGATTGAAGATTGAGCATTGAGGATTGAGGATCGAAGATTGAGGATTGAGGATTGAGGATTGAGGAATGTGGATTGACGATTTAGAACTGGATATTGGGTCTTGAGTATTGAAGGTTGAGGATTGAGGATTGAGTGTTGAGGATTGAAGATTGAGGATTGAGGATTGAGGATTGAGGATTGAGGATTTAGAATTGGAGATTGGGTACTGAGGATTGAAGATTGAGAATTGAGAATTGGGGATTGATGGTTGAGGATTGAGGACTCAGGGTGGAGAATTGAGCATTGTAGATTGAGGACTGAGGATTGAGGATTGAGGATTGAGGATTGAAGGTTGTGTATTGATGATTGAAGATTGAGGATTGAGGATTGAGTGTTGAGGATTGAGGACGAGGTCTGAGGATTGAGGATTGAGGATTGGAGATTGAGTATTGAGAATTGAAGGTTGAGTATTGAGGGTTGAGGACTGAGGACAGAGGATAAATGATAGAGGATAAGGACTGAGGGTTGAGGATTGAGGTTTGACGACTGAGGATTGAGGATTGAGGATTGTGGATTGAGGAATGACGTTTGAGGATTGGGGATTGAGGATTGTAGTATTGAAGATGGAGGATTGAGGTTTTATCATTAAGGATAGATGATTGGGGACTGAGCGTCGAGGACTGAGTATTGAGGATTGAGGATTGAAGTCTGAGGTTTGGGGACTGAGGATTGAGGACTGAGGACTGAGGATTGAGGATTGAGGATTGAGGATTAACGTTTGAGGATTGAGGATGGAGGATTGAGGATTGAGGATTGAGGATTGAAGATTGAGGATTGAGGATTGTGGATTGAGGATTGAGGATTGAGTATTGAGGATTGAAGATAGAGTATTGAGGATTGATGACTGAGGATTGAGGATTGAGGATTGAGGATTGAGGACTGAGGTTTGAGGATTGAGTGTTGAGCACTGAGGATTGAGGATTGAGGATTGAGGATTTTGGACTGAGGATTGACGTTTGAGGATTGAGGATTGAGGATTGAAGATTGAGTACTGAGGATTGAAGATTAAGGATTGAGGATTGAGGATTGAGGATTGATGATTGAGTATTGGGGATTGAGGCTTGACGATTGAGGATTGAGGATTGATGATTGAGGATTGAGGATTGAGGATTGAGGGTTGAAGATTGAGTATTGGGGATTGAAGGTTGAGGATTGAGGATTGAGTGTTGAGGATTGAGGACGAGGACTGAGAGTTGAGGATTGAGGATTGAAGATTCAGGATTGAAGATTGAAGGTTGGGGATTGAGGATCGATGATTGAGGATTGAGGATTGAGGATTGAGGATTGAGGATTGAGGATTGAGGATAGAGGATTGAGGATTGCGTATTGAAGATTGAGGACAGAGGGTTGAGGATTGAGGAATGATGTTTGAGGATTGAGGTTTGATGATTGAATAGTTTGGATTGAGTATTGTATCCTGAGAATTCAGGATATTCTATTGAATATTGAGAATTGATGGTTGATGATTGAGTATTGAGGATTGACGGTTGATGGTCGTGTGTTGAATATTGAGGATTGAGGATTCAGGATTGAGGATTGTGTATAGAAGATTGAAAACTGAGGATTGAGGATTGAGGATTGACGATTGAGGGTTGAAGATTGAGTATTGATGATTGAAGTTTGAGGATTGAGGATTGAGCGTTGAGGGTTGAGGACGAGGAGTGAGGGATGAGGATTGAGGTTTGAGGACTGATGATTGAGTATTCAGGATTGAGGATTTACGATTGAGGGTTGAGGATTGAAGATTGAGTATTGAGGACTGAAGATTGAGGATTGAGGATTGAGGATTGAGGATTGGAGATTGAGTATTGAGAAATGAAGATTGAGGGCTAAGGATTGAGGATTGAGCATTGAGGATTGAGGGTTGAGGATTGAAGATTGAGAATTGAGAATTGGGGATTGATGGTTGAGTATTGAGGATTGATGGTTAAGGTCTGTGTGTTGAATATTGAGGATTGAGGACTCAGGGTTGAGGACTGAGCATTGTAGATTGAGGACTGAGGATTGAGGATTGAGTATTGAGGATTGAAGGTTGAGGATTGAGGATTGAGGATTGAAGTTTGTGGACTGAGTGTTGCGGGTTGAGTCATGAGACTTGATGTTTGTGGATTGAGATTTGAAGATTGAAGTTTGAGGATTGTGTACTGAAAACTGTGAATTGAGGGTATTCTATTGAGGATTGAGGATTGACAATTGATTGTTGAGGATTCAGGGCTGAAGATTGAGGATTCAGGATTGAGGATTGAGGATTGAAGATTGAGGATTCTGGATTGATGATTCAGGATTGAGGTTTGAGGACTGAGGATTGAGGGTTGAGGATTTAGGAGTGAGGATTGATGTTTGAGGATTGAGGATTGAGGATTGAGGATAGAGGATTGAAGGTTGAGGATTGAGTATTGGGTGTTGAGGATTGAGGATTGATGATTGAGGATGACGAGTGAGGGTTGAGGATTGGGGTTTGAAGACTCAGGATTCAGGATTGACGTTTGAGGATTGAGGATTGAAGATTGAGTATTGAGGATTGAAGATTGAGGAATTAGGATTGAGGATTGAGGATGATGGATTGAGGATTGAAGATTGAGTATTGGGTATTGAAGGTTGAGGATTGAGGTTTGTGTATTGAGGATTGAGGATTGAGGATTGAAGAATGAGGATTGAGGATTGAGGATTGAGGATTGAGTATTGAAGATTGAGGATTGGGTATTGAGGATTGAAGATTGAGGATTGAGAATTGAGGATTGAGGATTGAAGATTGAGGATTGAGGCTTGAGGGTTGAGGATTGAAGAGTGAGTATTGAGGACTGATGATTGTGGATTGAGGATTGAAGGTTGAGTATTGAGGATTGAAGATTGAGGATTGAGGATTAAGGACAGAGGATTGAGTATGAGGACTGAAGACTGAGGATTGAGGATTGATGATTGAAGATTGAGGATTGGGGATTGTGGATCGAAGATTGAGGATTGAGGATTGAGGATTGGGGATTGAGGATTTAGAATTGGAGATTGGGTATTGAGGATTGAAGGTTGAGGATTGAGGATTGAGTGTTGAGGATTGAAGATTGAGGATTGAAGATTGAGGATTGAGGATTGAGGATAGAGTATTGAGGACTGAGTGTTGAGGATTGAGGTTTGAGGACTGAGGATTGAGGATTGAGGATTGAGGATTGAGGACTGAGGTTTGAGGATTGAGTGTTGAGCACTGAGGATTGAGGATTGAGGATAGACGATTTAGGACTGAGGATTGACGTTTGAGGATTGAGGATTGACGATTGAAGATTGAGGTTTGGCTATTGAGGACTGAAGGTTGAGAGTTGAGGATTGAGCATTGATGATGGAGGATGAGGGCTGAGGTTTGAGGATTGAGGTTTCAGGACTCGGGGCTCAGGATTGAGGTTTGAGGATTGAGGATTGAGGATTTAGCATAGAGGATTGAGGACTGAGGATTGAGGATTGAGGATTGACGCTTGAGGATTGAGGATTGAAGATTGAGGATTGAAGATTGAGGACTGAGTGTTCAGGATTGAGTTTTGAGAATTGATGTTTGAGGATTGAGATTTGATGATTGAATATTGTGGATTGAGTATTGAAAACAGAGAATACAGGGTATTCTGTTGAGTATTGAGAATTGAGGAATGATGATTGAGTATTGAGGATTGATGGTTGAGGGTTGTGGGATGAATAATGAGGATTCAGGATTGAGGATTGAGGATTGAGTATTGGAAATTGAGGACTGAGGATTGAGTATTGGAGATTGAGGATTGAGGACTGAGGGTGGAGAATTGAGGATTGAGGATTGAGGATTGAGGATTGAGGATTGAAGGTTGAGGATTGGGTATTGAGAATTGAATATTGAGGATTGAGAATTGAGGACTGAGGATTGAGGATTGAGGTCTGAGGATTGAGAATTGAGGATTATGGTTGGGTATTGAAGATTGATGGTTCAGGGTTGTGTGTTGAATATTGAGGAATGAGGATTCAGGATTGAGGATTGTGTATTGAAGGTTGAGGACTGAGGACTGAGGATTGAGGATTGAGGATTGCGGATTGAAGATTGATTGTTGATGATTGAAGATTGAGGATTGAGGCTTGAATGTTGAGGATTGACGATTGAGTATTGAGGATTGATGGTTGTGGATTGAGGATTGAAGATTGAGTATTGAGGATTGAAGGTTGAGGATTGAGGATTGATGACTGAGGATTGAGTATGAGGACTGAGGATTGAGGATTGAGGATTGATGGTTGAAGATTGTGGATTGGGGTTTGAGGATCGAAGATTGAGGATTGAGGATTGAGGATTGAGGATTGAGGATTGAGGATTTAGAATTCGAGATTGGGTATTGAGGATTGAAGGTCAAGGATTCAGGATTGAGTGTTGAGTGTTGAGGATTGATGATTGAGGATGAGGAGTGAGGGTTGAGGGTTGAGGTTTGAGGACTCAGGATTCAGGATTGACGTTTGAGGATTGAGGATTGAAGATTGACTATTGAGGATTGAAAATTGAGGAATTAGGATTGAGGATTGAGGATTGAGGATTGAGGATGGAGGATTGAGGATTGAGGATTGGGGATTGAAGATTGAGGATTGAGGATTGAAGATTGAAGATTGAGGATTGGGGATTGAGGATTGAGGATTGAGGAATGAAGATTGAGGATTGAGTATTGAGTGTTGAAGATTGAGTATTGGGAATGAAGGTTGAGGATTGAGGATTGAGTGTTGAGGATTGAGGATTGAGGATTGGAGATTGAGTATTGAGAATTGAAGATTGAGGGCTAAGGATTGAGGATTGAGGATTGAGGATTGAGGATTTTGGACTGAGGATTGACGTTTGAGGATTGAGGATTGAGGATTGAAGATTGAGGTTTGGCGATTGAGGACTGAAGGTTGAGAGTTGAGGATTGAGGATTGAGGATTGAGGATTGATGATTGAGGATTGAGGATTGAGGATTGAGGATTGAGGGTTGAAGATTGAGTATTCGGGATTGAAGGTTGAGGATTGAGGATTGAGTGTTGAGGATTGAGGACGAGGACTGAGAGTTGAGGATTGAGGATTGAGGACTGAGGATTGAGGATTGAGGATTGAAGATTGAAGGTTGGGGATTGAGGATCGATGATTGAGGATTGAGTATTGAGGATTGAGGATTGAGGATTGAGGATAGAGGATTGAGGATTGAGTATTGAAGATTGAGGACAGGGGGTTGAGGATTGAGGAATGATGTTTGAGGATTGAGATTTGATGATTGAATAGTTTGGATTGAGTATTGTATCCTGAGAATTCAGGATATTCTATTGAATATTGAGAATTGATGGTTGATGATTGAGTATTGAGGATTGATGGTTGATGGTCGTGTGTTGAATATTGAGGATTGAGGATTCAGGATTGAGGATTGTGTATAGAAGATTGAAAACTGAGGATTGAGGATTGAGGATTGACGATTGAGGGTTGAAGATTGAGTATTGATGATTGAAGTTTGAGGATTGAGGATTGAGCGTTGAGGGTTGAGGACGAGGAGTGAGGGATGAGGATTGAGGTTTGAGGACTGATGATTGAGTATTCAGGATTGAGGATTTACGATTGAGGGTTGAGGATTGAAGATTGAGTATTGAGGACTGAAGATTGAGGATTGAGGATTGAGGATTGAGGATTGGAGATTGAGTATTGAGAAATGAAGATTGAGGGTTAAGGATTGAGGATTGAGCATTGAGGATTGAGGGTTGAGGATTGAAGATTGAGAATTGAGAATTGGGTATTTATGGTTGAGTATTGAGGATTGATTGTTGAGGTCTGTGTGTTGAATATTGAGGATTGAGGACTCAGGGTTGAGGACTGAGCATTGTAGATTGAGGACTGAGGATTGAGGATTGAGGATTGAGGATTGAAGGTTGTGTATTGATGATTGAAGATTGAGGGTTGAGGATTGAGTGTTGAGGATTGAGTACGAGGACTGAGGATTGAGGATTGAGGATTGAGGATTGAGGATTGAGGATTGAGGATTGAGGTTTGAATATTGAGGATTGGGGATCGAGGATTGAACATTGAGGGTTGAGGATTGTGGATTGAGTATTGAGGATTGAGGATTGGAGATTGAGTATTGAGAATTGAAGGTTGAGGATTGAGGGTTGAGGACTGAGGACAGAGGATAAAGGATATAGGATGAGCACTGAGGGTTGAGGATTGAGGTTTGGCGACTGAGGATTGAGGATTGAGGATTGTGGATTGAGGAATGACGTTTGAGGATTGGGGATTGAGGATTGTAGTATTGAAGATGGAGGATTGAGGTTTTATCATTAAGGAGAGAGGATTGGGGACTGAGCGTCGAGGACTGAGTATTGAGGATTGAAGTCTGAGGATTGGGGACTGAGGATTGAGGACTGAGGATTGAGGATTGAGGATTGAGGATTGAGGATCAGCGTTTGAGTGTTGAGGATGGAGGATTGAGGATTGAGGATTGAAGATTGAGGATTGAGGATTGAGGATTGAGGATTGAGGATAGAGGATTGAGGACTGAAGATAGAGTATTGAGGATTGATGACTGAGGATTGAGGATTGAGGATTGAGGACTGAGGACTGAGTTTTGAGGATTGAGTGTTGAGCACTGAGGATTGAAGATTGAGGATTGAGGATTTAGGACTGAGGATTGACGTTTGAGGATTGAGGATTGAGGATTGAGTATTGAGGATTGAGGATTGGAGATTGAGTATTGAGGATTGGAGATTGAGGATTGAGGATTGAGGATTGAGGATTGAGGATAGAGGCTGAGGACTGACGATTGAGGATTGAGGTTTGAGGACTGAGGATTGAGGATGAGGATTGAGGATCGAGGATTAACGATTGAGGATTGAGGATTGATGATTGAGGATTGGGGATTGAGGACTGAAGATTGAGGATTGAGGATTGAGTGTTGAGGATTGAGGATTGAGTATTGAAGATTGAGTATTGAGGATTGAAGGTTGAGGATTGAGGATTGAGGATTGAAGTTTGTAGACTGATTGTTGCGGGTTGAGTCATGAGACTTGATGTTTGTGGATTGAGGATTCAGTGTTGAGGATTGAGGACGAGGACTGAGAGTTGAGGATTGAGGATTGAGGACTGAGGATTGAGGATTCAGGATTGAAGACTGAGGATTGAGGATCGAGGATTGAGGATTGGAGATTGAGTATTGAGAATTGAAGATTGAGGATTGAGGATTGAGGATTGAGGACAGAGGATAGAGGATAGAGGATGAGGACTGAGGGTTGAGGATTGCGGTTTGACGACTGAGGATTGAGGATTGAGGATTGTGGATTGAGGAATGACGTTTGAGGATTGGGGATTGAGGATTGTAGTATTGAAGATGGAGGATTGAATGTTTTATCATTAAGGATAGAGGATTGGGGACTGAGCGTCGAGGACTGAGTGTTGAGGATTGAGGATTGAAGATTGAGGATTGAGGATTGAGGACTGAGGATTGAGGATTGAGGATTGAGGATTGAAGATGGAGTATTGAGGATTGATGACTGAGGATTGAGGATTGAGGATTGAGGATTGAGGACTGAGGTTTGAGGATTGAGTGTTGAGCACTGAGGATTGAGGATCGAGGATTGAGGATTTAGGACTGAGGATTGACGTTTGAGGATTGAGGATTGAGGATTGAAGATTGAGGTTTGGCGATTGAGGACTGAAGGTTGAGAGTTGAGGATTGAGGATTGATGATGGAGGATGAGGACTGAGGGTTGAGGATTGAGGTTTCAGGACTCAGGAATCAGGATTGAGGTTTGAGGATGGAGGATTGAAGATTGAGTATTGAGGATTGAAGATTGAGGAATTAGGATTGAGGATTGAGGATTGAGGATTGAGGATAGAAAATTGAGTATTGGGTATTGACGGTTGAGGATTGAGGATTGAGTATTGAGGATTGAGGATTGAGGATTGAAGATTGAGTATTGAGGGTTGAGGATTGAGGATTGAAGATTGAGGACGAGGACTGTGGGTTGAGGATTGAGGTTTGAGGACTGAGGATTGACGATTGATGTTTGAGGATTGAGGATTGGAGATTGAGTATTGAGGATTGAAGATTGTGGATTGAGGATTGAGGATTGAGGATTGAGGAATGAAGATTGAGGATTGGGGACTGAGGATTGACGATTGAGGGCTGAGGATTGGGGATTGAGGATTCAGGATTGAGGATTGAAGATTGAGTATTGGGGATTGAAGGTTGAGGATTGAGGATTGAGTTTTGAGGATTGAGGACGAGGACTGAGAGTTGAGGATTGGGGATTGAGGACTGAGGATTGAGGATTCAGGATTGAAGATTGAGGGTTGGGGATTGAGGATCGATGATTGGGGATTGATGATTGAGGATTGAGGATTGAGGATTGAGGATTGAGGATTGAGTACCGAAGATTGAGGACAGAGGGTTGAGGATTGAGGATTGATGTTTGAGGATTGAGATTTGATGATTGAATATTTTGGATTGAGTATTGTATCCTGAGAATTCATTATATTCTATTGAATATTGACAATTGATGGTTGATGGTTGATTATTGAGGATTGATGATTGATGGTCGTGTGTTGAATATTGAGGATTGAGGATTCAGGATTGAGGATTGAGTATAGAAGGTTGAAAACTGAGGATTGAGGATTGAGGCTTGACGATTGAGGATTGAGGATTGATGATTGAGGATTGAGCATTGAGGATTGAGGGTTGAAGATTGAGTATTGGGGATTGAAGGTTGAGGATTGAGGATTGAGTGTTGAGGATTGAGGACGAGGACTGAGAGATGAGGATTGAGGATTGAGGACTGAGGATTGAGGTATCAGGATTGAAGATTGAAGGTTGGGGATTGAGGATCGATGATTGAGGATTGAGGATTGAGGATTGAGGATTGAGGATTGAGGATTGAGAATTGAGGATTGAGTATTGAAGATTGAGGACAGAGGGTTGAGGATTGAGGAATGATGTTTGAGGATTGAGGTTTGATGATTGAATAGTTTGGATTGAGTATTGTATCCTGAGGATTCAGGATATTCTATTGAATATTGAGAATTGATGGTTGATGGTTGAGTATTGAGGATTGATGGTTGATGGTAGTGTGTTGAATATTGAGGATTGAGGATTCAGGATTGAGGATTCTGTATAGAAGATTGAAAACTGAGGATTGAGGATTGAGGATTGACGATTGAGGGTTGAAGATTGGGGGTTGAGGATTGAGGATTTAGAATTGGAGATTGGGTATTGAGGATTGAAGGTTGAGGATTGAGGATTGAGTGTTGAGGATTGAAGATTGAGGATTGAGGATTGGGGGTTGAGGATCTAGAATTGGAGATGGGGTATTGAGGATTGAAGGTTGAGGATTGAGGATTGAGTGTTGAGGATTGAAGATTGAGGATTGAGGATTGGGGGTTGAGGATTGAGGATTTAGAATTGGAGATTGGGTATTGAGGATTGAAGGTTGAGGATTGAGGATTGAGTGTTGAGGATTGAAGATTGAGGATTGAGGATTGGGGGTTGAGTATTGAGGACTGAGGGTTGAGGATTGAGGTTTGAGGCCTGAGGATTGAGGATTGACGGTTGGGGATTGAGGACTGAGGTTTGAGTATTGAGTGTTGAGGACTGAGGATTGAGGATTGAGGATTGAGGATTTAGGACTGAGGATTGACGTCTGAGGATTGAGGATTGCGGATTTTGGATTGAAGATTGAGGACTGAGGGTTGAGCATTGAGTGTTGAGTATTGATGTTTGAGGATTGAGATTTGAAGATTGAATATTGTGGATCGAGTATTGAAAACTGAGAATACAGGATATTCTATTGAGTATTGAGTATTGAGTATTGAGGATTGATGATTGAGTATTGAGGATTGATGGCTGAGGTTTGTGGGATGAATATTGAGGATTCAGGATTGAGGATTGAGGACTGATGATTGAGTATTCAGGATTGAGGATTTACGATTGAGGGCTGACGATTGAAGATTGAGTATTGGGGACTGAAGATTGAGGATTGAGGATTGAGGATTGAGGATTGGAGATTGAGTATTGAGGATTGAAGATTGAGGGCTAAGGATTGAGGATTGAGGATTGAGGATTGAGGGTTGAGGATTGAAGATTGATAATTGAGAATTGGGGATTGATGGTTGAGTATTGAGGATTGATGGTTGAGGTCTGTGTGTTGAATATTGAGGATTGAGGACTCAGGGTTGAGGATTGAGCATTGTAGATTGAGGACTGAGGATTGAGGATTGAGGATTGAGGATTGAAGGTTGTGTATTGATGATTGAGTATTGATGATAGAAGTTTGAGGATTGAGGATTGAGCGTTGAGGGTTGAGGACGAGGAGTAAGGTATGAGGATTGAGGTTCGAGGACTGATGATTGAGTATTCAGGATTGAGGATTTACGATTGAGGGTTGAGGATTGAAGACTGAGTATTGAGGACTGAAGATTGAGGATTGAGGATTGAGGATTGAGGATTGGAGATTGAGTATTGAGGATTGGGGATTGATGGTTGAGCATTGGGGATTGATGGTTGAGGTCTGTGTGTTGAATATTGAGGATTGAGCACTCAGGGTTGAGGATTGAGCATTGTAGATTGAGGACTGAGGATTGAGGATTGAGGATTGAGGATTGAAGGTTGTGTATTGATGATTGAAGATTGAGGATTGAGGATTGAGTGTTGAGGATTGAGTACGAGGACTGAGGATTGAGGATTGAGGATTGAGGATTGAAGATTGAGGATTGAGGATAGAGGCTGAGGACTGACGATTGAGGATTGAGGTTTGAGGACTGAGGATTGAGGATGAGGATTGAGGATCGAGGATTAACGATTGAGGATTGAGGATTGATGATTGAGGATTGGGGATTGAGGACTGAAGATTGAGGATTGAGGATTGAGTGTTGAGGATTGAGGATTGAGTATTGAAGATTGAGTATTGAGGATTGAAGGTTGAGGATTGAGGATTGAGGATTGAAGTTTGTAGACTGATTGTTGCGGGTTGAGTCATGAGACTTGATGTTTGTGGATTGAGGATTCAGTGTTGAGGATTGAGGACGAGGACTGAGAGTTGAGGATTGAGGATTGAGGACTGAGGATTGAGGATTCAGGATTGAAGACTGAGGATTGAGGATCGAGGATTGAGGATTGGAGATTGAGTATTGAGAATTGAAGATTGAGGATTGAGGATTGAGGATTGAGGACAGAGGATAGAGGATAGAGGATGAGGACTGAGGGTTGAGGATTGCGGTTTGACGACTGAGGATTGAGGATTGAGGATTGTGGATTGAGGAATGACGTTTGAGGATTGGGGATTGAGGATTGTAGTATTGAAGATGGAGGATTGAATGTTTTATCATTAAGGATAGAGGATTGGGGACTGAGCGTCGAGGACTGAGTGTTGAGGATTGAGGATTGAAGATTGAGGATTGAGGATTGAGGACTGAGGATTGAGGATTGAGGATTGAGGATTGAAGATGGAGTATTGAGGATTGATGACTGAGGATTGAGGATTGAGGATTGAGGATTGAGGACTGAGGTTTGAGGATTGAGTGTTGAGCACTGAGGATTGAGGATCGAGGATTGAGGATTTAGGACTGAGGATTGACGTTTGAGGATTGAGGATTGAGGATTGAAGATTGAGGTTTGGCGATTGAGGACTGAAGGTTGAGAGTTGAGGATTGAGGATTGATGATGGAGGATGAGGACTGAGGGTTGAGGATTGAGGTTTCAGGACTCAGGATTCAGGATTGAGGTTTGAGGATGGAGGATTGAAGATTGAGTATTGAGGATTGAAGATTGAGGAATTAGGATTGAGGATTGAGGATTGAGGATTGAGGATAGAAAATTGAGTATTGGGTATTGACGGTTGAGGATTGAGGATTGAGTATTGAGGATTGAGGATTGAGGATTGAAGATTGAGTATTGAGGGTTGAGGATTGAGGATTGAAGATTGAGGACGAGGACTGTGGGTTGAGGATTGAGGTTTGAGGACTGAGGATTGACGATTGATGTTTGAGGATTGAGGATTGGAGATTGAGTATTGAGGATTGAAGATTGTGGATTGAGGATTGAGGATTGAGGATTGAGGAATGAAGATTGAGGATTGGGGACTGAGGATTGACGATTGAGGGTTGAGGATTGGGGATTGAGGATTCAGGATTGAGGATTGAAGATTGAGTATTGGGGATTGAAGGTTGAGGATTGAGGATTGAGTTTTGAGGATTGAGGACGAGGACTGAGAGTTGAGGATTGGGGATTGAGGACTGAGGATTGAGGATTCAGGATTGAAGATTGAGGGTTGGGGATTGAGGATCGATGATTGGGGATTGACGATTGAGGATTGAGGATTGAGGATTGAGGATTGAGGATTGAGTACCGAAGATTGAGGACAGAGGGTTGAGGATTGAGGATTGATGTTTGAGGATTGAGATTTGATGATTGAATATTTTGGATTGAGTATTGTATCCTGAGAATTCATTATATTCTATTGAATATTGACAATTGATGGTTGATGGTTGATTATTGAGGATTGATGATTGATGGTCGTGTGTTGAATATTGAGGATTGAGGATTCAGGATTGAGGATTGAGTATAGAAGGTTGAAAACTGAGGATTGAGGATTGAGGCTTGACGATTGAGGATTGAGGATTGATGATTGAGGATTGAGGATTGAGGATTGAGGGTTGAAGATTGAGTATTGGGGATTGAGGATTGAGTGTTGAGGATTGAGGACGAGGACTGAGAGATGAGGATTGAGGATTGAGGACTGAGGATTGAGGTATCAGGATTGAAGATTGAAGGTTGGGGATTGAGGATCGATGATTGAGGATTGAGGATTGAGGATTGAGGATTGAGGATTGAGGATTGAGAATTGAGGATTGAGTATTGAAGATTGAGGACAGAGGGTTGAGGATTGAGGAATGATGTTTGAGGATTGAGGTTTGATGATTGAATAGTTTGGATTGAGTATTGTATCCTGAGGATTCAGGATATTCTATTGAATATTGAGAATTGATGGTTGATGGTTGAGTATTGAGGATTGATGGTTGATGGTAGTGTGTTGAATATTGAGGATTGAGGATTCAGGATTGAGGATTCTGTATAGAAGATTGAAAACTGAGGATTGAGGATTGAGGATTGACGATTGAGGGTTGAAGATTGGGGGTTGAGGATTGAGGATTTAGAATTGGAGATTGGGTATTGAGGATTGAAGGTTGAGGATTGAGGATTGAGTGTTGAGGATTGAAGATTGAGGATTGAGGATTGGGGGTTGAGGATCTAGAATTGGAGATGGGGTATTGAGGATTGAAGGTTGAGGATTGAGGATTGAGTGTTGAGGATTGAAGATTGAGGATTGAGGATTGGGGGTTGAGGATTGAGGATTTAGAATTGGAGATTGGGTATTGAGGATTGAAGGTTGAGGATTGAGGATTGAGTGTTGAGGATTGAAGATTGAGGATTGAGGATTGGGGGTTGAGTATTGAGGACTGAGGGTTGAGGATTGAGGTTTGAGGCCTGAGGATTGAGGATTGACGGTTGGGGATTGAGGACTGAGGTTTGAGTATTGAGTGTTGAGGACTGAGGATTGAGGATTGAGGATTGAGGATTTAGGACTGAGGATTGACGTCTGAGGATTGAGGATTGCGGATTTTGGATTGAAGATTGAGGACTGAGGGTTGAGCATTGAGTGTTGAGTATTGATGTTTGAGGATTGAGATTTGAAGATTGAATATTGTGGATCGAGTATTGAAAACTGAGAATACAGGATATTCTATTGAGTATTGAGTATTGAGTATTGAGGATTGATGATTGAGTATTGAGGATTGATGGCTGAGGTTTGTGGGATGAATATTGAGGATTCAGGATTGAGGATTGAGGACTGATGATTGAGTATTCAGGATTGAGGATTTACGATTGAGGGCTGACGATTGAAGATTGAGTATTGGGGACTGAAGATTGAGGATTGAGGATTGAGGATTGAGGATTGGAGATTGAGTATTGAGGATTGAAGATTGAGGGCTAAGGATTGAGGATTGAGGATTGAGGATTGAGGGTTGAGGATTGAAGATTGATAATTGAGAATTGGGGATTGATGGTTGAGTATTGAGGATTGATGGTTGAGGTCTGTGTGTTGAATATTGAGGATTGAGGACTCAGGGTTGAGGATTGAGCATTGTAGATTGAGGACTGAGGATTGAGGATTGAGGATTGAGGATTGAAGGTTGTGTATTGATGATTGAGTATTGATGATAGAAGTTTGAGGATTGAGGATTGAGCGTTGAGGGTTGAGGACGAGGAGTAAGGTATGAGGATTGAGGTTCGAGGACTGATGATTGAGTATTCAGGATTGAGGATTTACGATTGAGGGTTGAGGATTGAAGACTGAGTATTGAGGACTGAAGATTGAGGATTGAGGATTGAGGATTGAGGATTGAGGATTGGAGATTGAGTATTGAGGATTGGGGATTGATGGTTGAGCATTGGGGATTGATGGTTGAGGTCTGTGTGTTGAATATTGAGGATTGAGCACTCAGGGTTGAGGATTGAGCATTGTAGATTGAGGACTGAGGATTGAGGATTGAGGATTGAGGATTGAAGGTTGTGTATTGATGATTGAAGATTGAGGATTGAGGATTGAGTGTTGAGGATTGAGTACGAGGACTGAGGATTGAGGATTGAGGATTGAGGATTGAAGATTGAGGATTGAGGATAGAGGCTGAGGACTGACGATTGAGGATTGAGGTTTGAGGACTGAGGATTGAGGATGAGGATTGAGGATCGAGGATTGACGATTGAGGATTGAGGATTGAAGATTGGGTATTGAGGACTGACGATTGAGGATTGAGGATTGAGGATTGAGGATTGGAGATTGAGTATTGAGAATTGAAGATTGAGGGCTAAGGATTGAGGATTGAGGATTGAGGATTGAGGATTTTGGACTGAGGATTGACGTTTGAGGATTGAGGATTGAGGATTGAAGATTGAGGTTTGGCGATTGAGGACTGAAGGTTGAGAGTTGAGGATTGAGGATTGAGGATTGAGGATTGATGATTGAGGATTGAGGATTGAGGATTGAGGGTTGAAGATTGAGTATTGGGGATTGAAGGTTGAGGATTGAGGATTGAGTGTTGAGGATTGAGGACGAGGACTGAGAGTTGAGGATTGAGGACTGAGGATTGAGGATTGAGGATTGAAGATTGAAGGTTGGGGTTTGAGGATCGATGATTGAGGATTGAGTATTGAGGATTGAGGATTGAGGATTGAGGATAGAGGATTGAGGATTGAGTATTGAAGATTGAGGACAGAGGGTTGAGGATTGAGGAATGATGTTTGAGGATTGAGATTTGATGATTGAATAGTTTGGATTGAGTATTGTATCCTGAGAATTCAGGATATTCTATTGAATATTGAGAATTGATGGTTGATGATTGAGTATTGAGGATTGATGGTTGATGGTCGTGTGTTGAATATTGAGGATTGAGGATTCAGGATTGAGGATTGTGTATAGAAGATTGAAAACTGAGGATTGAGGATTGAGGATTGACGATTGAGGCTTGAAGATTGAGTATTGATGATTGAAGTTTGAGGATTGAGGATTGAGCGTTGAGGGTTGAGGACGAGGAGTGAGGGATGAGGATTGAGGTTTGAAGACTGATGATTGAGTATTCAGGATTGAGGATTTACGATTAAGGGTTGAGGATTGAAGATTGAGTATTGAGGACTGAAGATTGAGGATTGAGGATTGAGGATTGAGGATTGAGGATTGGAGATTGAGTATTGAGAAATGAAGATTGAGGCTTAAGGATTGAGGATTAAGCATTGAGGATTGAGGGTTGAGGAATGAAGATTGAGAATTGAGAATTGGGGATTGATGGTTGAGTATTGAGGATTGATGGTTGAGGTCTGTGTGTTGAATATTGAGGATTGAGGACTCAGGGTTGAGGACTGAGCATTGTAGATTGAGGACTGAGGATTGAGGATTGAGGATTGAGGATTGAAGGTTGTGTATTGATGATTGAAGATTGAGGGTTGAGGATTGAGTGTTGAGGATTGAGTACGAGGACTGAGGATTGAGGATTGAGGATTGAGGATTGAGGATTGAGGATTGAGGATTGAGGTTTGAATATTGAGGATTGGGGATTGAGGATTGAACATTGAGGGTTGAGGATTGTGGATTGAGTATTGAGGATTGAGGATTGGAGATTGAGTATTGAGAATTGAAGGTTGAGGATTGAGGGTTGAGGACTGAGGACAGAGGATAAAGGATATAGGATGAGAACTGAGGGTTGAGGATTGAGGTTTGGCGACTGAGGATTGAGGATTGAGGATTGTGGATTGAGGAATGACGTTTGAGGATTGGGGATTGAGGATTGTAGTATTGAAGATGGAGGATTGAGGTTTTATCATTAAGGAGAGAGGATTGGGGACTGAGCGTCGAGGACTGAGTATTGAGGATTGAAGTCTGAGGATTGGGGACTCAGGATTGAGGACTGAGGATTGAGGATTGAGGATTGAGGATTGAGGATCAGCGTTTGAGTGTTGAGGATGGAGGATTGAGGATTGAGGATTGAGGATTGAAGATTGAGGATTGAGGATTGAGGATTGAGGATTGAGGATTGAGGATTGAGGACTGAAGATAGAGTATTGAGGATTGATGACTGAGGATTGAGGATTGAGGATTGAGGACTGAGGACTGAGTTTTGAGGATTGAGTGTTGAGCACTGAGGATTGAAGATTGAGGATTGAGGATTTAGGACTGAGGATTGACGTTTGAGGATTGAGGATTGAGGACTGAGTATTGAGGATTGAGGATTGGAGATTGAGTATTGAGGATTGGAGATTGAGGATTCAGGATTGAGGATTGAAGATTGAGTATTGGGGATTGAAGGTTGAGGATTGAGGATTGAGTTTTGAGGATTGAGGACGAGGACTGAGATTTGAGGATTGGGGAATGAGGACTGAGGATTGAGGATTCAGGATTGAAGATTGAGGGTTGGGGATTGAGGATCGATGATTGGGGATTGAGGATTGAGGATTGAGGATTGAGGATTGAGGATTGAGGATTGAGTACTGAAGATTGAGGACAGAGGGTTGAGGATTGAGGATTGATGTTTGAGGATTGAGATTTGATGATTGAATATTTTGGATTGAGTATTGTATCCTGAGAATTCAGGATATTCTATTGAATATTGATAATTGATGGTTGATGGTTGATTATTGAGGATTGATGATTGATGGTCGTGTGTTGAATATTGAGGATTGAGGATTCAGGATTGAGGATTGAGTATAGAAGGTTGAAAACTGAGGATTGAGGATTGAGGCTTGACGATTGAGGATTGAGGATTGATGATTGAGGATTGAGGATTGAGGATTGAGGGTTGAAGATTGAGTATTGGGGATTGAAGGTTGAGGATTGAGGATTGAGTGTTGAGGATTGAGGACGAGGACTGAGAGTTGAGGATTGAGGATTGAGGACTGAGGATTGAGGTATCAGGATTGAAGATTGAAGGTTGGGGATTGAGGATCGATGATTGAGGATTGAGGATTGAGGATTGAGGATTGAGGATTGAGGATTCAGGATTGAGGATTGAGTATTGAAGATTGAGGACAGAGGGTTGAGGATTGAGGAATGATGTTTGAGGATTGAGACTTGATGATTGAATAGTTTGGATTGAGTATTGTATCCTGAGAATTCAGGATATTCTATTGAATATTGAGAATTGATGGTTGATGGTTGAGTATTGAGGATTGATGGTTGATGGTAGTGTGTTGAATATTGAGGATTGAGGATTCAGGATTGAGGATTCTGTATAGAAGATTGAAAACTGAGGATTGAGGATTGAGGATTGACGATTGAGGGTTGAAGATTGGGGGTTGAGGATTGAGGATTTAGAATTGGAGATTGGGTATTGAGGATTGAAGGTTGAGGATTGAGGATTGAGTGTTGAGGATTGAAGATTGAGGATTGAGGATTGGGGGTTGAGGATTTAGAATTGGAGATGGGGTATTGAGGATTGAAGGTTGAGGATTGAGGATTGAGTGTTGAGGATTGAAGATTGAGGATTGAGGATTGGGGGTTGAGGATTGAGGATTTAGAATTGGAGATTGGGTATTGAGGATTGAAGGTTGAGGATTGAGGATTGAGTGTTGAGGATTGAAGATTGAGGATTGAGGATTGGGGGTTGAGTATTGAGGACTGAGGGTTGAGGATTGAGGTTTGAGGCCTGAGGATTGAGGATTCACGGTTGGGGATTGAGGACCGAGGTTTGAGTATTGAGTGTTGAGGACTGAGGATTGAGGATTGAGGATTGAGGATTGAGGATTTAGGACTGAGGATTGACGTCTGAGGATTGAGGATCGCGGATTTTGGATTGAAGATTGAGGACTGAGGGTTGAGCATTGAGTGTTGAGTATTGATGTTTGAGGATTGAGATTTGAAGATTGAATATTGTGGATCGAGTATTGAAAACTGAGAATACAGGATATTCTATTGAGTATTGAGTATTGAGTATTGAGGATTGATGATTGAGTATTGAGGATTGATGGCTGAGGTTTGTGGGATGAATATTGAGGATTCAGGATTGAGGATTGAGGACTGATGATTGAGTATTCAGGATTGAGGATTTACGATTGAGGGCTGACGATTGAAGATTGAGTATTGGGGACTGAAGATTGAGGATTGAGGATTGAGGATTGAGGATTGGAGATTGAGTATTGAGGATTGAAGATTGAGGGCTAAGGATTGAGGATTGAGGATTGAGGATTGAGGGTTGAGGATTGAAGATTGATAATTGAGAATTGGGGATTGATGGTTGAGTATTGAGGATTGATGGTTGAGGTCTGTGTGTTGAATATTGAGGATTGAGGACTCAGGGTTGAGGATTGAGCATTGTAGATTGAGGACTGAGGGTTGAGGATTGAGGATTGAGGATTGAAGGTTGTGTATTGATGATTGAGTATTGATGATAGAAGTTTGAGGATTGAGGATTGAGCGTTGATGGTTGAGGACGAGGAGCAAGGTATGAGGATTGAGGTTCGAGGACTGATGATTGAGTATTCAGGATTTAGGATTTACGATTGAGGGTTGAGGATTGAAGACTGAGTATTGAGGACTGAAGATTGAGGATTGAGGATTGAGGATTGAGGATTGAGGATTGGAGATTGAGTATTGAGGATTGAAGATTGAGGGCTAAGGATTGAGGATTGAGGATTGAGGATTGAGGGTTGAGGATTGAAGATTGAGAATTGAGAATTGGGGATTGATGGTTGAGCATTGGGGATTGATGGTTGAGGTCTGTGTGTTGAATATTGAGGATTGAGCACTCAGGGTTGAGGATTGAGCATTGTAGATTGAGGACTGAGGACTGAGGATTGAGGATTGAGGATTGAAGGTTGTGTATTGATGATTGAAGATAGAGGATTGAGGATTGCGTGTTGAGGATTGAGTACGAGGACTGAGGATTGAGGATTGAGGATTGAGGATTGAGGATTGAGGATTGAGGATTGAGGATTGATGATTGAAGATTGAGTATTGAGTATTGATGATTGAGGATTGAGGATTGAGTATTGTAGATTGTGGACTGAGTGTTGAGGATTGAAGATTGAGCATTGAGGATTGAGGATCGAAGATTGAGGATTGAGGATTGAGGATTGAGGAATGTGGATTGAGGATTTAGAATTGGAGATTGGGTATTGAGGATTGAAGGTTGAGGATTGAGGATTGAGGATTGAGGATTGAGGATTGAGGGCTGAGGTTTGAGGATCGAGTGTTGAGGACTGAGGATTGAGGATTGAGGAATGTGGATTGAGGATTTAGAATTGGAGATTGGGTATTCAGGATTGAAAGTTGAGGATTGAGGACTGAGGATTGAGGATTGAGGATTGAGGACTGATGTTTGAGGATCGAGTGTTGAGGACTGAGGATTGAGGATTGAGGATTGAGGATTGAGGATTTAGGACTGAGGATTGACGTCTGAGGATTGAGGATTGAGGATTTTGGATTGAAGATTGAGGACTGACGGTTGAGGATTGAGTGTTGAGTATTGATGTTTGAGGATTGAGATTTGAAGATTGAATATTGTGGATTGAGTATTGAAAACTGAGAATACAGGATATTCTATTGAGTATTGAGAATTGAGGATTGATGATTGAGTATTGAGGATTGATGGCTGAGGGTTGTGTGATGAATATTGAGGACTCAGGATTGAGGATTGAGGATTGTGTATTGGTGATTGAGGATTGAGGATTGAGGGTGGAGGATTGAGGATTGAGGGTGGAGGATTGAGGATTGAGGTTTGAGGATTGTGGATTGAGGATTGAAGTTTGAGGATTGGGGATTGAGGGTTGAATATTGAGGATTGAGGATCGAGGATTGAGGATTGAGGATTGAGGTTTGAGGATTGAGGATTGAGGATTGAGCATAGAGGATTGAGGACTGAGTATTGAGGATTGAGGATTGACGCTTGAGTATTGAGGATTGAAGATTGAGCATTGAAGATTGAGGACTGAGGGTTCAGGATTGAGTTTTGAGGATTGATGTTTGAGGATTGAGATTTGATGATTGAATATCGTGGATAGAGTATTGAAAACTGAGGATACAGGATATTCTATTGAGTATTGAGGATTGTGTATTGACGATTGAGTATTGAGGAATGACTGATGAGGCTTCTGGGATGAATATTGAGGATTGAGGGCTGAGGATTGAGGATAGAGTATTGAGGATTGAGGATTGAGAATTGAGGATAGAGTATTGAAGATGGAGGATTGAGGATTGAGGATTGAGGATTGAGGATTGAGGTTTGAAGATTGATGGTTGAGTATTGAGGATTGAAGATTCAGTACTGATGTTTCAGGATTGAGGCTTGAGGACTGAGGATTGACGGTTGAGGATTGAGGATTGAGGACTGAGGGTTGATGATTGAATTGTTGAGAATTGATGTTTGAGGATTGAGATTTGATAATTGAGTGTTGTGGATTGAGTATCAAACCTGAGAATTCAGGATATTCTATTGAGTATTGAGGATTGAGTGTTGATGATTGAGTATTGAGAATTGATGGTTGAGGGTAGTGGGTTGAATATTGAGGATTGAGGATTCAGGATTGCGGATTGAGTATTGAAGATTGAGGATTGAGGTTGGATTATTGAGAATAGAGGATTGGGGACTGAGCGCTGAGGATTGAGGTATGAGGACTGAGGATTGAGGATTGAGGATTGAGGATTTTGGACTGAGGATTGACGTTTGAGGATTGAGGATTGAGGATTTTGGATTGAATATTGAGGACTGAGTGTTGAGGATTGAGTGTTGAGTATTGGTGTTTGAGGATTGAGATTTGAAGATTGAATATTGTGGATTGAGTACTGAAAACAGAGAATATAGGGTATTCTATTGAGTATTGAGAATTGAGGAATGATGATTGAGTATTGAGGATTGATGGTTGAGGGTTGTGGGATGAATAATGAGGATTCAGTATCGAGGATTGAGGATTGAGTATTGGAGATTGAGGATTGAGGACTGAGGGCGGAGAATTGAGGATTGAGGATTGTGGATTGAGGATTGAGGATTGAAGGTTGAGGATTGGGTATTGAGGATTGAATATTGAGGATTGAGAATTGAGGATTGAGGATTGAGGATTGAGGACTGAGGATTGAGAATTGAGGATTGATGGTTGGGTATTGAAGATTGATGGTTCAGGGTTGTGTGTTGAATATTGAGGAATGAGGATTCAGGGTTGAGGATTGAGTATTGAAGGTTGAGGACTGAGGATTGAGGATTGACGATTGAGGATTGCGGATTGATGATTGAGTGTTGATGATTGAAGATTGAGGATTGAGGCTTGAGTGTTGAGGATTGACGATTGAGTATTGAGGATTGATGGTTGTGGTTTGAGGATTGATGATTGAGTATTGAGGATTGAAGGTTGAGGATTGAGGATTGCGGACTGAGGATTGAGTATGAGGACTGAGGATTGAGGATTGAGTATCGATGGTTGAAGATTGAGGATTGGGGATTAAGGATCGAAGATTGAGGATTGAGGGTTGAGGATTGAGGATTGAGGATTGAGGATTTAGAATTGTAGATTGGGTATTGAGGATTGAAGGTTGAGGATTGAGGATTGAGTGTTGAGGGTTGAGGATTGATGATTGATGATGAGGAGTGAGGGTTGAGGTTTGAGGTTTGAGGACTCAGGATTCAGGATTGACGTTTGAGGATTGAGGATTAAAGATTGAGTATTGAGGATTGAAGATTGAGGAATTAGGATTGAGGATTGAGGATGGAGGATTGAGGATTGAGGATTGAGGATTGAAGATTGAGGATTGAGGATTGAGGATTGAAGATTGAGGATTGATGATTGAGGATTGAGGAATGAAGATTGAGGATTGGGGACTGAGGATTGACGATTGAGGATTGAGGGCTGAGGATTGAGGATTGAGGATTGAGGATTGAAGATTGAGTATTGGGGATTGAAGTTTGAGGATTGAGGATTCAGTGTTGAGGATTGAGGACGAGGACTGAGAGTTGAGGATTGAGGATTGAGGACTGAGGATTGAGGATTCAGGATTGAAGATTGAGGGTTGGGAATTGAGGATCGATGATTGGTGATTGAGGATTGAGGATTGAGGTTTGAGGATTGAGGATTGAGGATTGGAGATTGAGTATTGAGAATTGAAGATTGAGGATTGAGGATTGATGGTTGAGGACAGAGGATAGAGGATAGAGGATGAGGACTGAGGGTTGAGGATTGAGGATTGAAGATTGAGGAATTAGGATTGAGGATTGAGGATTGAGGATTGAGGATGGAGGATTGAGGATTGAGGATTGAGGTTTTATCATTAAGGATAGAGGATTGGGGACTGAGCGTCGAGGACTGAGTATTGAGGATTGAGGATTGAAGTCTGAGGATTGGGGACCGAGGATTGAGGACTGAGCATTGAGTATTGAGGATTGAGGGTTGAGGATTAACGTTTGAAGATTGAGGATGGAGGATTGAGGATTGAGGATTGAGGATTGGAGGTTGAGGATTGAGGATTGAGGAAAGAGGATTGAGGATTGAGGATTGAGGATTGAAGATAGAGTATTGAGGATTGATGACTGAGGATTGAGGATTGAGGATTGAGGATTGAGGAATGTGGTTTGAGGATTGAGTGTCGAGCACTGAGGATTGAGGATTGAGGATTTAGGACTGAGGATTGACGTTTGAGGATTGAAGATTGAGGATAGAATATTGAGGTTTGGCGATTGAGGACTGAAGGTTGAGAGTTGAGGGTTGAGGTTTGATGATGGAGGATGAGGACTGAGGGTTGAGGATTGAGGTTTCAGGACTCAGGATTCAGGATTCAGGATTGAGGTTTAAGGATAGAGAATTGAAGATTGAGTATTGAGGATTGAGGATTGATTATTGAAGATTGAGGATTGGGTATTGAGGATTGAAGATTGAGGATTGAGAATTGACGATTGAGGATTGAAGATTGAGGATTGAGGCTTGAGGGTTGAGGATTGAAGAGTGAGTATTGAGGACTGATGATTGTGGATTGAGGATTGAAGATTCAGTATTGAGGATTGAAGATTGGGGATTGTGGATTGAGGACTGAGGATTGAGTATGAGGACTGAGGACTGAGGATTGAGGATTGATGATTGAAGATTGAGGATTGGGGATTGTGGATCGAAGATTGAGGATTGAGAATTGAGGATTGGGGATTGAGGATTTAGAATTCGAGATTGGGTATTGAGGATTGAAGGTTGAGGATTGAGGATTGAGTGTTGAGGATTGAAGATTGAGGATTGAAGATTGGGTATTGAGGATTGAAGGTTGAGGATTGAGGATTGAGTGTTGAGGATTGAAGATTGAGGATTGAAGATTGAGGATTGAGGATTGAGGATTGAGTGTTGAGCACTGAGGATTGAGGATTGAGGATCGAGGATTTAGGACTGAGGATTGACGTTTGAGGATTGAGGATTGAGGATTGAGGACTGAGGTTTGAGGATTGAGTGTTGAGCACTGAGGATTGAGGATTGAGGATCGAGGATTTAGGACTGAGGATTGACGTTTGAGGATTGAGGATTGACGATTGAAGATTGAGGTTTGGCGATTGAGAACTGAAGGTTGATAGTTGAGGATTGAGGATTGATGATGGAGGATGAGGACTGAGGTGTGAGGATTGAGGTTTCAGGACTCAGGGTTCAGGATTGAGGTTTGAGGATTGCGGATTGAGGATTGAGCATAGAGGATTGAGGACTGAGGATTGAGGATTGAGGATTGACGCTTGAGTATTGAGGATTGAAGATTGAGGATTAAAGATTGAGGACTGAGGGTACAGGATTGAGTTTTGAGAATTGATGTTTGAGGATTGAGATTTGATGATTGAATATCGTGGATAGAGTATTGAAAACTGAGGATACAGGATATTCTATTGAGTATTGAGAATTGTGTATTGTCGATTGAGTATTGAGGAATGACTGATGAGGCTTCTGGGATGAATATTGAGGATTGAGGGCTGAGGATTGAGGACAGAGTATTGAGGATTGAGGATTGAGGATTGAGGTTTGAAGATTGAAGGTTGAGTATTGAGGATTGAAGATTGAGGATTGAGGATTGAGGATTGAGGATTGGAGATTGAGTATTGAGGATTGAAGATTGAGGGTTAAGGATTGAGGATTGAGGATTGAGGATTGAGGGTTGAGGATTGAAGATTGAGAATTGAGAATTGGGTATTGATGGTTGAGTATTGAGGATTGATGGTTGAGGTCTGTGTGTTGAATATTGAGGATTGAGGAATCAGGGTTGAGGATTGAGCATCGTATATTGAGGACTGAGGATTGAGGATTGAGGATTGAGGATTGAATATTGTGTATTGATGATTGAAGATTGAGGATTGAGGATTGAGTGTTGAGGGTTGAGGACGAGGACTGAGGATTGAGGATTGAGGATTGAGGATTGAGGATTGAGGATTGAGGATTGAGGATTGATGATTGAAGATTGAGTATTGAGTATTGATGATTGAGGATTGAGGATTGAGTATTGAAGATTGTGGACTGAGTGTTGAGGATTGAAAATTGAGCATTGAGGATTGAGGATCGAAGATTGAGGATTGAGGATTGAGGATTGAGGAATGTGGATTGAGGATTTAGAATTGGAGATTGGGTATTGAGGATTGAAGGTTGAGGATTGAGGATTGAGTGTTGAGGATTGAAGATTGAGGATTGAGGATTGAGGATTGAGGATTGAGGATTTAGAATTGGAGATTGGGTATTGAGGATTGAAGGTTGAGGATTGAGGATTGAGTTTTGAGGATTGAAGATTGAGGACTGAGGATTGGGGGCTGAGTATTGAGGACTGAGGGTTGAGGATTGAGGTTTGAGGCCTGAGGATTGAGGATTGAGGGTTGGGGATTGAGGACTGAGGTTCGAGTATTGAGTGTTGAGGACTGAGGATAGAGGATTGAGGATTTAGGACTGAGGATTGACGTCTGAGGATTGAGGATTGCGGATTTTGGATTGAAGATTGAGGACTGAGGGTTGAGGATTGAGTGTTGAGTATTGATGTTTGAGGATTGAGATTTGAAGATTGAATATTGTGGATTGAGTATTGAAAACTGAGAATACAGGTTATTCTATTGAGTATTGAGAATTGAGGATTGATGATTGAGTATTGAGGATTGATAGCTGAGGGTTGTGGAATGAATATTGAGGACTCAGGATTGAGGATTGAGGATTGTGTATTGGTGATTGAGGATTGAGGATTGAGGGTGGAGGATTGAGGATTGAGGATTGAGGGTTGGGGATTGAGGACTGAGGTTTGAGTATTGAGTGTTGAGGACTGAGGATTGAGGATTGAGGATTGAGGATTTAGGACTGAGGATTGACGTCTGAGGATTGAGGATTGCGGATTTTGGATTGCAGATTGAGGACTGAGGGTTGAGGATTGAGTGTTGAGTAGTGATGTTTGAGGATTGAGATTTGAAGATTGAATATTGTGGATTGAGTATTGAAAACTGAGAATACAGGTTATTCTATTGAGTATTGAGTATTGAGGATTGATGATTGAGTATTGAGGATTGATGGCTGAGGGTTGTGGAATGAATATTGAGGACTCAGGATTGAGGATTGAGGATTGTGTATTGGTGATTGAGGATTGAGGATTGAGGGTGGAGGATTGAGGATTGAGGATTGAGGATTGTGGATTGAGATTTGAAGATTGAAGGTTGAGGATTGAGTATTGAAAACTGTGAATTGAGGATATTCTATTGAGGATTGAGTATTGACTACTGATTTTTGTGGATTTAGGGCTGAAGAGTGAGGATTCAGGATTGAGGATTCAGGATTGAGGATTGAGGACTGAGGATTGAAGCCTGAGGATTGAGGATTATGGATTGTGGAGTGAGGATTGAGGATTGAGGATTGAGGATCGAAGATTGAGGGCTGACATTTGAGGATTGAGTGCTGAGGATTGATGTTAGAGAATTGAGACTTGATGATTGAATATTGTGGATTGAGTATAGAATCCTGAGAATTCAGGATATTTTATTGAGTATTGAGAATTGAGGATTGATGGTTGAGTATTGAGCATTGATAGCTGATGGTTGTGTGTTGAATATCGACGATTGAGGATTGAGGATTGAGGATTGAGGATTGAGGATTGAGGATTGAAGATAGAGTATTGATGATTGAAGATAGAGGATTGAGGATCGTGGATTCTGGATTGAAGATTGAGGATTGGGGTTTGAGGTTTGAAGATTAAGGATTGAGGGTTGAGGATTGAGGTTTGAGGTTTGAAGATTAAGGATTGAGGATTGAGGGTTGAGGATTGAGGGTTGAGGATTGAGGATTGAAGATAGAGTATTGAGGATTGAAGATTGAGGATTGAGGATTGAGGATTGAGGATTGAGGATTGAAGATTGAGGACTGATGTTTGTGGACTTAGTGTTGAGGATTGATGATTGAGGATTGAGATTGGATGATTGAATATTGTGGATTGAGTAATGAATCCAGAGAATTCAGGATATTCTATTGAATCCTGAGGAATGAGGATTGATGGTTGGGTATTGAGGATTGATGGTTGTGGGCTGTGTGTTGAAAATTGAGGATTGAGTATTGAGGACTGAGGATTGAGGTTTGAGGACTGAGGATTGAGGATTGTGGATTGAGGATTGAGGATTGAGTATTGAGGATTGAAGATTGAGGATCGGGGATTGAGGATTGAAGATTAAGGATTGAGGATTGAGTATTGATGGTTGAAGGTTGAGGATTGGGGATTGAGGATCGAAGATTGAGGATTGAGGATTGAGGATTGAGGATTGAGGATTGAGGATTTAGAATTGGAGATTGGGTATTGAGGATTGAAGGTTGAGGATTGAGGATTGAGTGTTGTGGGTTGAGGATTGATGATTGAGGATGAGGAGTGAGGGTTGAGGTTTGAGGTTTGAGGACTCAGGATTCAGGATTGACGTTTGAGGATTCAGGATTGAAGATTGAGTATTGAGGGTTGATGATTGAGGAATTAGGATTGAGGATTGAAGTTTGAGGATTGGGGACAGAGGATTGAGGACTGAGGATTGAGGATTGAGGATTGAGGGTTTAAGATTAACGTTTGAAGATTGAGGATGGAGGATTGAGGATTGAGGATTGAGGATTGAAGATTGAGGATTGAGGATTGAGGAAAGAGGATTGAGGATTGAGGATTGAGGATTGAAGATAGAGTATTGAGGATTGATGACTGAGGATTGAGGATTGAGGATTGAGGATTGAGGACTGTGGTTTGAGGATTGAGTGTTGAGCACTGAGGATTGAGGATTGAGGATTGAGGATTTAGGACTGAGGATTGGCGTTTGAGGATTGAGGATTGAGGATTGAAGATTGAGGTTTGGCGATTGAGGACTGAAGGTTGAGAGTTGAGGATTGAGGATTGATGATGGAGAATGAGGACTGAAGGTTGAGGATTGAGGTTTCAGGACTCAGGATTCAGGATTCAGGATTGAGGTTTGAGGATAGAGAATTGAAGATTGAGTATTGAGGATTGAAGATTGAGTATTGAGGATTGATGGCTGAGGGTTGTGGAATGAATATTGAGGACTCAGGATTGAGGATTGAGGATTGTGTATTGGTGATTGAGGATTGAGGATTGAGGGTGGAGGATTGAGGATTGAGGATTGAGGATTGTGGATTGAGATTTGAAGATTGAAGGTTGAGGATTGAGTATTGAAAACTGTGAATTGAGGATATTCTATTGAGGATTGAGTATTGACTACTGATTTTTGTGGATTTAGGGCTGAAGAGTGAGGATTCAGGATTGAGGATTCAGGATTGAGGATTGAGGACTGAGGATTGAAGCCTGAGGATTGAGGATTATGGATTGTGGAGTGAGGATTGAGGATTGAGGATTGAGGATCGAAGATTGAGGGCTGACATTTGAGGATTGAGTGCTGAGGATTGATGTTAGAGAATTGAGACTTGATGATTGAATATTGTGGATTGAGTATAGAATCCTGAGAATTCAGGATATTTTATTGAGTATTGAGAATTGAGGATTGATGGTTGAGTATTGAGTATTGATAGCTGATGGTTGTGTGTTGAATATCGACGATTGAGGATTGAGGATTGAGGATTGAGGATTGAGGATTGAGGATTGAAGATAGAGTATTGATGATTGAAGATAGAGGATTGAGGATCGTGGATTCTGCATTGAAGATTGAGGATTGGGGTTTGAGGTTTGAAGATTAAGGATTGAGGGTTGAGGATTGAGGTTTGAGGTTTGAAGATTAAGGATTGAGGATTGAGGGTTGAGGATTGAGGGTTGAGGATTGAGGATTGAAGATAGAGTATTGAGGATTGAAGATTGAGGATTGAGGATTGAGGATTGAGGATTGAGGATTGAAGATTGAGGACTGATGTTTGTGGACTTAGTGTTGAGGATTGATGATTGAGGATTGAGATTGGATGATTGAATATTGTGGATTGAGTAATGAATCCAGAGAATTCAGGATATTCTATTGAATCTTGAGGAATGAGGATTGATAGTTGGGTATTGAGGATTGATGGTTGTGGGCTGTGTGTTGAAAATTGAGGATTGAGTATTGAGGACTGAGGATTGAGGTTTGAGGACTGAGGATTGAGGATTGTGGATTGAGGATTGAGGATTGAGTATTGAGGATTGAAGATTGAGGATCGGGGATTGAGGATTGAAGATTAAGGATTGAGGATTGAGGATTGAGGATTGACGATTGAGGATTGAGGATTGAGGAATGAAGATTGAGATCTGACGTTTGAGGATTGAGTGTTGAGGATCGATGTTAGAGAATTAAGATTTGATGATTGAATATTGTGGAATGAGTAAAGAATTCTGACAATTCAGGATACTCTATTGAGTATTGAGAATTGAGGATTGATGGTTGAGTATTGAGCATTGATGGCTGTGTGTTGTGTGTTGAATATCGAGGATCGAGGATTGAGTGTTGAGGATTGAGAATGAGGACCGAGGTTTGAGGATTGAGGCTTGCGGACTGAGGATTGAGAATTGAGGATTGAGGACTGAGGGTTGAGGATTGAGGTTCGAGGACTGAGGATTGAGGATTGAGGTTTGAGGACTGAGGATTGAGAATGAGGATTGAGGATCGAGGATTGACGATTGAGGATTGAGGATTGATGATTGAGGATTGGGGATTGAGGACTGAAGATTGAGGATTGAGGATTGAGGGTTGAGGATTGAAGATTGAGGATAGAAGATTGAGTATTGAGGATTGAAGATTGAGGATTGAGGATTGAGGATTGAAGTTTGCGGACTGAGTGTTGCTGTTTGAGTAGTGAGACTTGATGCTTGTGGATTGAGATTTGAAGATTGAAGTTTGAGGATAGTGTACTGAAAACTGTGAATTGAGGGTATTCTATTGAGGATTGAGGATTGACAATTGATTGTTGAGGATTGAGGGCTGAAGATTGAGGATTCAGGATTGAGGATTGAGGATTGAAGATTGAGGATTCTGGATTGATGGTTCAGGATTGCGGTTTGAGGACTGAGGATTGAGGGTTGAGGGTTGAGGAGTGAGGATTGATGTCTGAGGATTGAGGATTGAGGATTGAGGATTGAGGATTGAAGGCTGAGGATTGAGGATTGAGTGTTGAGGATTGAGGATTGATGATTGAGGATGAAGAGTGAGGGCTGAGGATTGTGGTTTGAGGACTCAGGATTCAGGATTGGCGATTGAGGATTGAGGATTGAAGATTGAGTATTGAGGATTGAAGATTGAGGAATTAGGATTGCGGATTGAGGATTAGAGGATTGAGGATTGAAGATTCAGTATTGAGGGTTGAGGGTTGAGTATTGAAGATTGAGGATGAGGACTGAATGTTGAGGATTGAGGATTGAAGGTTGAGGATTGAGGATTGAGGATTGATGATTGAGGATTGAAGATTGAGGTTTGAGGACTGAGGATTGAAGCCTGAGGATTGAGGATTCAGGATTGTGGAGTGAGGATTGAGGATTGAGGATTGAAGATTGAGGACTGATGTTTGTGGACTTAGTGTTGAGGATTGATGATTGATGATTGAGATTTGACGATTGAATATTGTGGATTGAGTATTGAATCCAGAGAATTCAGGATATTCTCTTCAGTCTTGAGGAATGAGAGTTGAAGGTTGAGTATTGAGGATTGATGGTAGAGGGCTGTGTGTTGAAAATTGAGGATTGAGGATCGAGGATTGAGGGTTGAGGGTTGAGGATTGAAGATAGAGTATTGAGGGTTGAGGGTTGAGGATTGAAGATTGAGGATGAGGACTGAGGTTTGAGGATTGAGGTTTGAGGACTGAGGATTGAGGATTGATGTTTGAGGATTGAGGATTGGAGATTGAGTATTGTGGATTGAAGATTGAGGATTGAGGATTGAGGATTGAGGATTGAGGAATGAAGAGTGAGGATTGGGGATAGAGGATTGACGATTGTGGATTGAGGATTGACGATTGAGGATTGAGGATTGAGGATTGAAGATTGAGTATTGGGTATTGAAGGTGGAGGATTGAGGATTGAGAGTTGAGGATTGAGGACGAGGACTGAGATTTGAGGATTGAGGATTGAAGACTGGGGATTGAGAATTCAGGTTTGAAGATTGAGGGTTGGGGATTGAGGATCGATGATTGAGGATTGAGGATTGAGGATTGAGGATTGAAGATTGAGGACAGTTGTTTGCGGATTGAGTGTTGAGGGTTGACGTCTGGGGATTGAGATTTGATGATTGAATATTGTGGATTCAGTATAGAATCCTGAGAATTCAGGATATTCTATGCAGTATTGAGGATTGAGTATTAATTGTTGAGTATGGAGGATTGATGGTTGAGGGTTGTGTGTTGAATATTGAGGATTGAGTATTGAGGATTGAGGTTGAGGAGCGAGGGCTGAGGATTGAGGTTTGAGGAATGAGGGTTGAGGATTGAGGTTTGAGGACTGAGGATTGAGGATTGATGTTTGAGGATTGAGGATTGGAGATTGAGTATTGAGGATTGAAGATTGAGGATTGAGGATTGAGGATTGAGGATTGAGGAATGAAGAATGAGGATTGAGGATTGAGGATTGAGGATTGATTATTGAAGATTGAGGATTGGGTATTGAGGATTCAAGATTGAGGATTGAGAATTGAGGATTGAGGATTGAAGATTGAGGATTGAGGCTTGAGGGTTGAGGATTGAAGAGTGAGTATTGAGGACTGATGATTGTGGATTGAGGATTGAAGATTGAGTATTGAGGATTGAAGAATGAGGATTGAGGATTGAGGATTGAGGATTGAGTATTGAAGATTGAGGATTGGGTATTGAGGATTGAAGATTGAGGATTGAGAATTGAGGATTGAGGATTGAAGATTGAGGATTGAGGCTTGAGGGTTGAGGATTGAAGAGTGGGTATTGAGGACTGATGATTGTGGATTGAGGATTGAAGATTGAGTATTGTGGATTGAAGATTGGGGATTGAGGATTGAGGGCTGAGGATTGAGGATAGAGTATTGTGGGTTGAGTATCAAACCTGAGAATTCAGGATATTCTATTGAGTATTGAGGATTGAGTGTTGATGATTGAGTATTGAGGATTGATGGTTGAGGGTAGTGGGTTGAATATTGAGGATTGAGGATTCAGGATTGCGGATTGAGTATTGAAGATTGAGGATTGAGGTTTGATTATTGAGAATAGAGGATTGGGTACTGAGCGTTGAGGATTGATGTATGCGGACTGAGGATTGAGGATTGAGGATTGAGGATTTAGGACTGAGGATTGACGTTTGAGGGTTGAGGATTGAGGATTTTGGATTGAATATTGAGGACTGAGTGTTGAGGATTGAGTGTTGAGTATTGATGTTTGAGGATTGAGATTTGAAGATTGAATATTGTGGATTGAGTATTGAAAACAGAGAGTATAGGGTATTCTATTGAGTATTGAGAATTGAGGAATCATGATTGAGTATTGAGGATTGATGGTTGAGGGTTGTGGAATGAATAATGAGGATTCAGGATTGACGATTGAGGATTGAGTATTGGAGATTGAGGATTGAGGACTGAGGGCGGAGAATTGAGGATTGAGGATTGAGGATTGAGGATTGAGGATTGAAGGTTGAGGATTGGGTATTGAGGATTGAATATTGAGGATTGAGAATTGAGGATTGAGGATTGAGGATTGAGGACTGAGGATTGAGAGTTGAGGATTGATGGTTGGGTATTGAAGATTGATGGTTCAGGGTTGTGTGTTGAATATTGAGGAATGAGGATTCAGGGTTGAGGATTGAGTATTGAAGGTTGAGGACTGAGGATTGAGGATTGAGGATTGAGGATTGCGGATTGAAGATTGAGTGTTGATGATTGAAGATTGAGGATTGAGGCTTGAGTGTTGAGGATTGCGGATTGAGTATTGAGGATTGATGGTTGTGGTTCGAGGATTGATGATTGAGTACTGAGGATTGAAGGTTGAGGATTGAGGATTGAGGACTGAGGATTGAGTATGAGGGCTGAGGATTGAGGATTGAGTATTGATGGTTGAAGGTTGAGGATTGGGGATTGAGGATCGAAGATTGAGGATTGAGGATTGAGGATTGAGGATTGAGGATTGAGGATTTAGAATTGGAGATTGGGTATTGAGGATTGAAGGTTGAGGATTGAGGATTGAGTGTTGTGGGTTGAGGATTGATGATTGAGGATGAGGAGTGAGGGTTGAGGTTTGAGGTTTGAGGACTCAGGATTCAGGATTGACGTTTGAGGATTCAGGATTGAAGATTGAGTATTGAGGATTGAAGATTGAGGAATTAGGATTGAGGATTGAGGATTGAGGATTGAGGATGGAGGATTGAGGATTGAGGATTGAGGATTGAAGATTGAGGATTGAGGATTGAGGATTGAAGATTGAGGATTGATGATTGAGGATTGAGGAATGAAGATTGAGGATTGGGGACTGAGGATCGATGATTGGGGATTGAGGATTTAGGATTGAGGTTTGAGGATTGAGGATTGAGGATTGGAGATTGAGTATTGAGAATTGAAGATTGAGGAATTAGGATTGAGGATTGAGGATTGAGGATTGAGGATAGAAGATTGAGTATTGGGTATTGACGGTTGAGGATTGAGGATTGAGTATTGAGGATTGAGGATTGAGGATTGAGGATTGAGTATTGAGGGTTGAGGATTGAGGATTGAAGATTGAGTATTGGGTATTGAAGGTTGAGGATTGAGAATTGAGTGTTGAGGATTGAGGACGAGGACTGAGAGTTGAGGATTGAGGATTGACGACTGAGGATTGAGGATTCAGGATTGAAGAATGAGGGTTGGGGATTGAGGATCGATGATTGGGGATTGAGGATTGAGGATTGAGGATTGAGGATTGAGGATTGAGGATTGAGTATTGAAGATTGAGGACAGAGGGTTGAGGATTGAGGATTGATGTTTGAGGATTGAGACTTGATGATTCGATATTTTGTATTGAGTATTGTATCCTGAGAATTCAGGATATTCTATTGAATATTGAGAATTGTTGGTTGATGGTTGATTATTGAGGATTGATGATTGATGGTCGTGTGTTGAATATTGAGGATTGAGGATTCAGGATTGAGGATTGAGTATAGAAGGTTGAAAGCTGAGGATTGAGGATTGAGAATTGACGATTGAGGATTGAAGATTGAGTATTGAGGATTGAAGATTGAGGCTTGAGGATTGAGGATTGAGGATTTGAGATTGAGTATTGAGGATTGAAGATTGAGGGTTAAGGATTGAGTATTGAGGATTGAGGATTGAGGGTTGAGGATTGAAGATTGAGAATTGAGAATTGGGGATTGATGGTTGAGTATTGAGGATTGATGGTTGAGGTCTGTGTGTTGAATATTGAGGATTGAGGACTCAGGGTTGAGGATTGAGCATTGTAGATTGAGGACTGAGGATTGAGGATTGAAGATTGTGTATTGATGATTGAAGATTGAGGATTGAGGATTGAGGATTCAGGATTGTGGTTTGAATATTGAGGATTGGGGATTGTGGATTGAGAATTAAATATTGAGGATTGAGGATTGAGGATTGAGGATAGAGGATAGAGGATAGAGGATGAGGACTCAGGGTTGAGGATTGAGGTTTGACGACTGAGGATTGAGGATTGAGGATTGTGGATTGAGGAATGACGTTTGAGGATAGGGGATTGAGGATTGTGGTATTGAAGACGGAGGATTGAGGTTTGATCATGAAGGATAGATGATTGGGGACTGAGCGTCGAGGACTGATTATTGAGGATTGAGGATTGAAGACTGAGTATTGGGGATTGAGGATTTAGGACTGAGGGTTGAGGATTGAGGATTGAGGATTGAGGATTAACGTTTGAGGATTGAGGATTGTGGATTGAGGATTGACGTTTGAGGATTGAGGATTGAGGATTGAAGATTGTGGTTTGGCGATTGTGGACTGAGGATTGAGGATTGAGGATTGAGGATTGAGGATTGAGTATTGAAGATTGAGGACAGAGGGTTGAGGATTGAGGAATGATGTTTGAGGATTGAGATTTGATGATTGAATAGTTTGGATTGAGTATTGTATCCGGAGAATTCAGGATATTCTATTGAATATTGAGAATTGATGGTTGATGGTTGAGTATTGAGGATTGATGGTTGATGGTCGTGTGTTGAATATTGAGGATTGAGGATTCAGGATTGAGGATTGTGTATAGAAGATTGAATACTGTGGATTGAGGATTGAGGATTGACGATTGAGCGTTGAAGATTGAGTATTGATGATTGAAGTTTGAGGATTGAGGTTTGAGCGTTGAGGGTTGAGGATTGAAGATTGAGTATTGAGGACTAAAGATTGAGGATTGAGGATTGAGGATTGAGGATTGGAGGTTGAGTATTGAGAATTGAAGATTGAGGGCTAAGGATTGAGGATTGAGGATTGAGGATTGAGGGTTGAGGATTGAATATTGAGAATTGGGAATTGGGGATTGATGGTTGAGTATTGAGGATTGATGGTTGAGGTCTGTGTGTTGAATATTGAGGATTGAGGTCTCAGGGTTGAGGACTGAGCATTGTAGATTGAGGACTGAGGATTGGGGATTGAGGATTGAGGATTGAAGGTTGTGTATTGTTGATTGAAGATTGAGGGTTGAGGATTGAGTGTTGGGGATTGAGTACGAGGACTGAGGATTGAGGATTGAGAATTGAAGATTGAGGATTGAGGACACAGGATAGAGGATAGAGGATGAGGACTGAGGGTTGGGGATTGAGGTTTGACGACTGAGGATTGAGGATTGAGGATTGCGGATTGAGGAATGACGCTTGAGGATTGGGGATTGAGGATTGTAGTATTGAAGATGTAGGATTGAACGTTTTGTCATTAAGGATAGAGGATTGGGGACTGAGCGTCGAGGACTGAGTGTTGAGGATTGAGGATTGAAGTCTGAGGATTGGGGATTGAGGATTGAGGACTGAGGATTGAGGATTGAGGATTGAGGATTGAGGATTAACGTTTGAGGATTGAGGATGGAGGATTGAGGATTGAGGATTGAGGATTGAAGATTGAGGATTGAGGATTGAGGATTGAGGATTGAGGATTGAGGGTTGAGGATTGAAGATTGAGCATTGAGGAATGAGGATCGGAGATTGAGGATTGAGGATTGAGGATTGAGGAATGTGGATTGAGGATTTAGAATTGGAGATTGGGTATTGAGGATTGAAGGTTGAGGATTGAGGATTGAGGATTGTGGATTGAGGAATGACGTTTGAGGATTGGGGATTGAGGATTGTAGTATTGAAGATGGGGGATTGAGGTTTTATCATTAAGGATAGGGGATTGGGGACTGAGCGTCGAGGACTGAGGATTGAGGATTGAGGATTGAAGTCTGAGGATTGGGGACTGAGGATTGAGGACTGAGGATTGAGGATTGAGGATTGAGGATTGAGGATTGAGGATTAACGTTTGAGGATTGAGGATGGAGGATTGAGGATTGAGGATTGAGGATTGAGGATTGAGGATTGAGGATTGAGGATTGAGGATTGAAGATAGAGTATTGAGGATTGATGACTGAGGATTGAGGATTGAGGATTGAGGATTGAGTACTGAGGTTTGAGGATTGAGTGTTGAGCACTGAGGATTGAGGATTGAGGATTGAGGATTGAGGATTTAGGACTGAGGATTGACGTTTGAGGTTTGAGGATTGAGGATTGAAGATTGAGGTTTGGCGATTGACGACTGAAGGTTGAGTGTTGAGGATTGAGGATTGATGATGGAGGATGAGGACTGAGGGATGAGGATTGAGGTTTCAGGACTCAGGATTCAGGATTCAGGATTGAGGTTTGAGGATTGAGGATTGAAGATTGAGTATTGAGGATTGAAGATTAAGGATTGAGGATTGAGGATTGAGGATTGAGGATTGATGATTGAGGATTGGGGATCGAGGCTTGACGATTGAGGATTGAGGATTGATGATTGAGGATTGACGATTGAGGATTGAGGGTTGAAGATTGAGTATTGGGGATTGAAGGTTGAGGATTGAGGATTGAGTGTTGAGGATTGAGGACGAGGACTGAGAGTTGAGGATTGAGGATTGAGGACTGAGGATTGAGGATTCAGGATTGAAGATTGAGGGTTGGGGATTGAGGATCGATGATTGGAGGTTGAGGATTGAGAATTGAGGATTGAGGATTGAGGATTGAGGATTGGAGATTGAGTATTGAGAATTGAAGATTGAGGATTGAGGATTGAGGATTGAGGACAGAGTATAGAGGATAGAGGATGAGGACTGAGGGTTGGGGATTGAGGTTTGACGACTGAGGATTGAGGATTGAGGATTGTGGATTGAGGAATGACGTTTGAGGATTGGGGATTGAGGATTGTAGTATTGAAGATGTAGGATTGAATGTTTTGTCATTAAGGATAGAGGATTGGGGACTGAGCGTCGAGGACTGAGTGTTGAGGATTGAGGATTGAAGTCTGAGGATTGGGGATTGAGGATTGAGGACTGAGGATTGAGGATTGAGGATTGAGGATTGAGGATTAACGTTTGAGGATTGAGGAAGGAGGATTGAGTATTGAGGATTGAGGATTGAAGATTGAGGATTGAGGATTGAGGATTGAGGATTGAGGATTGAGAATTGAGGATTGAAGATGGAGTATTGAGGATTGAAGATTGAGGAATTAAGATTGAGGATTGAGGATTGAGGATTGAGGATTGAAGATTGAGTATTGGGTATTGGCGGTTGAGAATTGAGGATTGAGTATTGAGGTTTGAGGATTGCGGATTGAAGATTGAGTATTGAGGGTTGAGGATTGAGGATTGAAGATTGAGGGTGAGGACTGAGGGCTGAGGATTGAGGTTTGAGGGCTGAGGGTTAATGATTGATGTTTGAGGATTGAGGATTGGAGATTGACTATTGAGGATTGAATATTGATGATTGAGGGTTGAGGATTGAGGATTGAGTAATGAAGATTGAGGATTGGGTACTGAGGATTGACGATTGAGGATTGAGGATTGAAGATTGAGGATTGAGGATTGAGGATTGAAGATTGAGTATTGGGGATTGAAGGTTGAGGATTGAGGATTGAGTGTTGAGGATTGAGGACGAGGACTGAGAGTTGAGGATTGAGGAGTGAGGACTGAGGATTGAGGATTCAGGATTGAAGATTGAGGGTTGGGGATTGAGGATCGATGATTGGGGAATGAGGATTGAGGTTTGAGGACTGAGGATTGAGTATTCAGGATTGAGGATTTAGGATTGAGGGTTGAGGATTGAAGATTGAGCATTGAGGTTTGAAGATTGAGGATTGAGGATTGAGGATTGGGGATTGGAGACTGAGTATTGAGGATTGAAGATTGTGCGTTGAGGATTGAGGATTGAGGATTGAGGATTGAGGGTTGAGGATTGAAGATTGAGAATTGAGAATTGGGTATTGATGGTTGAGTATTGAGGATTGATGGTTGAGGTCTGTGTGTTGAATATTGAGGATTGAGGACTCAGGGTTGAGGATTGAGCATTGTAGATTGAGGACTGAGTATTGAGGATTGAGGATTGAGGATTGAATATTGTGTATTGATGATTGAAGATTGAGGATTGAGGATTGAGTGTTGAGGATTGAGGACGAGGACTGAGGATTGAGGATTGAGGATTGAGGATTGAGGATTGAGGTTTGAATATTGAGGATTGGGGATTGAGGATTGAGAATTGAAGATTGAGGATTGAGGATTGAGGATTGAGGATAGAGTATAGAGGATAGAGGATGAGGACTCAGGGTTGTGGATTGAGGTTTGACGACTGAGGATTGAGGATTGAGGATTGTGGATTGAGGAATGACGTTTGAGGATTGGGGATTGAGGATTGTAGTATTGAAGACGGAGGATTGAGGTTTGATCATTAAGGATAGACGGTTGGGGACTGAGCGTCGAGGACTCAGTATTGAGGATTGAGGATTGAAGACTGAGGATTGGGGACTGAGGATTGAGGACTGAGGATTGAGGATTGAGGATTGAGTATTGAGGATTAACGTTTGAGGATTGAGGATGGAGGATTGAGAATTGAGGATAGAGGGTTGAAGATTGAAGATTGAGGATTGAGGATTGAGGATTGATGATTGAGGATTGAGGATTGAAGATAGAGTATTGAGGATTGATGACAGAGGATTGAGGATTGAGGATTGAGGATTGAGGATTGAGGATTGATGATTGAGGATCGATGATTGAGGTTTGAGGTTTGAGGATTGAGGATTGAAGATTGAGGTTTGGCGATTGACGACTGAAGGTTGAGAGTTGAGGATTGAGGATTGATGATGGAGGATGAGGACTGAGGGATGAGGATTGAGGTTTCAGGACTCAGGATTCAGGATTCAGGATTGAGGTTTGAGGATTGAGGATTGAAGATTGAGTATTGAGGATTGAAGATTAAGGATTGAGGATTGAGGATTGAGGATTGAGGATTGATGATTGAGGATTGGGGATCGAGGCTTGACGATTGAGGATTGAGGATTGATGATTGAGGATTGACGATTGAGGATTGAGGGTTGAAGATTGAGTATTGGGGATTGAAGGTTGAGGATTGAGGATTGAGTGTTGAGGATTGAGGACGAGGACTGAGAGTTGAGGATTGAGGATTGAGGACTGAGGATTGAGGATTCAGGATTGAAGATTGAGGGTTGGGGATTGAGGATCGATGATTGGAGGTTGAGGATTGAGAATTGAGGATTGAGGATTGAGGATTGAGGATTGGAGATTGAGTATTGAGAATTGAAGATTGAGGATTGAGGATTGAGGATTGAGGACAGAGTATAGAGGATAGAGGATGAGGACTGAGGGTTGGGGATTGAGGTTTGACGACTGAGGATTGAGGATTGAGGATTGTGGATTGAGGAATGACGTTTGAGGATTGGGGATTGAGGATTGTAGTATTGAAGATGTAGGATTGAATGTTTTGTCATTAAGGATAGAGGATTGGGGACTGAGCGTCGAGGACTGAGTGTTGAGGATTGAGGATTGAAGTCTGAGGATTGGGGATTGAGGATTGAGGACTGAGGATTGAGGATTGAGGATTGAGGATTGAGGATTAACGTTTGAGGATTGAGGAAGGAGGATTGAGTATTGAGGATTGAGGATTGAAGATTGAGGATTGAGGATTGAGGATTGAGGATTGAGGATTGAGAATTGAGGATTGAAGATGGAGTATTGAGGATTGAAGATTGAGGAATTAAGATTGAGGATTGAGGATTGAGGATTGAGGATTGAAGATTGAGTATTGGGTATTGGCGGTTGAGAATTGAGGATTGAGTATTGAGGTTTGAGGATTGCGGATTGAAGATTGAGTATTGAGGGTTGAGGATTGAGGATTGAAGATTGAGGGTGAGGACTGAGGGCTGAGGATTGAGGTTTGAGGGCTGAGGATTAATGATTGATGTTTGAGGATTGAGGATTGGAGATTGACTATTGAGGATTGAATATTGATGATTGAGGGTTGAGGATTGAGGATTGAGTAATGAAGATTGAGGATTGGGGACTGAGGATTGACGATTGAGGATTGAGGATTGAAGATTGAGGATTGAGGATTGAGGATTGAAGATTGAGTATTGGGGATTGAAGGTTGAGGATTGAGGATTGAGTGTTGAGGATTGAGGACGAGGACTGAGAGTTGAGGATTGAGGAGTGAGGACTGAGGATTGAGGATTCAGGATTGAAGATTGAGGGTTGGGGATTGAGGATCGATGATTGGGGAATGAGGATTGAGGTTTGAGGACTGAGGATTGAGTATTCAGGATTGAGGATTTAGGATTGAGGGTTGAGGATTGAAGATTGAGCATTGAGGTTTGAAGATTGAGGATTGAGGATTGAGGATTGGGGATTGGAGACTGAGTATTGAGGATTGAAGATTGTGCGTTGAGGATTGAGGATTGAGGATTGAGGATTGAGGGTTGAGGATTGAAGATTGAGAATTGAGAATTGGGTATTGATGGTTGAGTATTGAGGATTGATGGTTGAGGTCTGTGTGTTGAATATTGAGGATTGAGGACTCAGGGTTGAGGATTGAGCATTGTAGATTGAGGACTGAGTATTGAGGATTGAGGATTGAGGATTGAATATTGTGTATTGATGATTGAAGATTGAGGATTGAGGATTGAGTGTTGAGGATTGAGGACGAGGACTGAGGATTGAGGATTGAGGATTGAGGATTGAGGATTGAGGTTTGAATATTGAGGATTGGGGATTGAGGATTGAGAATTGAAGATTGAGGATTGAGGATTGAGGATTGAGGATAGAGTATAGAGGATAGAGGATGAGGACTCAGGGTTGTGGATTGAGGTTTGACGACTGAGGATTGAGGATTGAGGATTGTGGATTGAGGAATGACGTTTGAGGATTGGGGATTGAGGATTGTAGTATTGAAGACGGAGGATTGAGGTTTGATCATTAAGGATAGACGGTTGGGGACTGAGCGTCGAGGACTCAGTATTGAGGATTGAGGATTGAAGACTGAGGATTGGGGACTGAGGATTGAGGACTGAGGATTGAGGATTGAGGATTGAGTATTGAGGATTAACGTTTGAGGATTGAGGATGGAGGATTGAGAATTGAGGATAGAGGGTTGAAGATTGAAGATTGAGGATTGAGGATTGAGGATTGATGATTGAGGATTGAGGATTGAAGATAGAGTATTGAGGATTGATGACAGAGGATTGAGGATTGAGGATTGAGGATTGAGGATTGAGGATTGATGATTGAGGATCGATGATTGAGGATTGAGGATTGAGGATTGAGGATTGAGGATTGAGGATTGAGGATTGAGGATTGAGTATTGAAGATTGAGGACAGAGGGTTGAGGATTGAGGAATGATGTTTGAGGATTGAGATTTGATGATTGAATAGTTTGGATGGAGTATTGTATCCTGAGAATTCAGGATATTCTATTGAATATTGAGAATTGATGGTTGATGGTTGAGTATTGAGGATTCATGGTTGATGGTCGTGTGTTGAATATTGAGGATTGAGGATTCAGGGTTGAGGATTGTGTATAGAAGATTGAAGACTGCGGATTGAGGATTGAGGATTGACGATTGAGAGTTGAAGATTGAGTATTGATGATTGAAGTTTGTGGATTGAGGATTGAGCGTTGAGGTTTGAGGACGAGGAGTGAGGGATGAGGATTGAGGTTTGAGGACTGATGATTGAGTATTCAGGATTGAGGATTTACGATTGAGGGTTGAGGATTGAAGACTGAGTATTGAGGACTGAAGATTGAGGATTGAGGATTGAGGATTGAGGATTGAGGAATGAAGATTGAGGATTGGGGACTGAGGATCGATGATTGGGGATTGAGGATTTAGGATTGAGGTTTGAGGATTGAGGATTGAGGATTGGAGATTGAGTATTGAGAATTGAAGATTGAGGAATTAGGATTGAGGATTGAGGATTGAGGATTGAGGATAGAAGATTGAGTATTGGGTATTGACGGTTGAGGATTGAGGATTGAGTATTGAGGATTGAGGATTGAGGATTGAAGATTGAGTATTGAGGGTTGAGGATTGAGGATTGAAGATTGAGTATTGGGTATTGAAGGTTGAGGATTGAGGATTGAGTGTTGAGGATTGAGGACGAGGACTGAGAGTTGAGGATTGAGGATTGACGACTGAGGATTGAGGATTCAGGATTGAAGAATGAGGGTTGGGGATTGAGGATCGATGATTGGGGATTGAGGATTGAGGATTGAGGATTGAGGATTGAGGATTGAGGATTGAGTATTGAAGATTGAGGACAGAGGGTTGAGGATTGAGGATTGATGTTTGAGGATTGAGACTTGATGATTCGATATTTTGTATTGAGTATTGTATCCTGAGAATTCAGGATATTCTATTGAATATTGAGAATTGTTGGTTGATGGTTGATTATTGAGGATTGATGATTGATGGTCGTGTGTTGAATATTGAGGATTGAGGATTCAGGATTGAGGATTGAGTATAGAAGGTTGAAAGCTGAGGATTGAGGATTGAGAATTGACGATTGAGGATTGAAGATTGAGTATTGAGGATTGAAGATTGAGGCTTGAGGATTGAGGATTGAGGATTTGAGATTGAGTATTGAGGATTGAAGATTGAGGGTTAAGGATTGAGTATTGAGGATTGAGGATTGAGGGTTGAGGATTGAAGATTGAGAATTGAGAATTGGGGATTGATGGTTGAGTATTGAGGATTGATGGTTGAGGTCTGTGTGTTGAATATTGAGGATTGAGGACTCAGGGTTGAGGATTGAGCATTGTAGATTGAGGACTGAGGATTGAGGATTGAAGATTGTGTATTGATGATTGAAGATTGAGGATTGAGGATTGAGGATTCAGGATTGTGGTTTGAATATTGAGGATTGGGGATTGTGGATTGAGAATTAAATATTGAGGATTGAGGATTGAGGATTGAGGATAGAGGATAGAGGATAGAGGATGAGGACTCAGGGTTGAGGATTGAGGTTTGACGACTGAGGATTGAGGATTGAGGATTGTGGATTGAGGAATGACGTTTGAGGATAGGGGATTGAGGATTGTGGTATTGAAGACGGAGGATTGAGGTTTGATCACGAAGGATAGATGATTGGGGACTGAGCGTCGAGGACTGATTATTGAGGATTGAGGATTGAAGACTGAGTATTGGGGATTGAGGATTTAGGACTGAGGGTTGAGGATTGAGGATTGAGGATTGAGGATTAACGTTTGAGGATTGAGGATTGTGGATTGAGGATTGACGTTTGAGGATTGAGGATTGAGGATTGAAGATTGTGGTTTGGCGATTGTGGACTGAGGATTGAGGATTGAGGATTGAGGATTGAGGATTGAGTATTGAAGATTGAGGACAGAGGGTTGAGGATTGAGGAATGATGTTTGAGGATTGAGATTTGATGATTGAATAGTTTGGATTGAGTATTGTATCCGGAGAATTCAGGATATTCTATTGAATATTGAGAATTGATGGTTGATGGTTGAGTATTGAGGATTGATGGTTGATGGTCGTGTGTTGAATATTGAGGATTGAGGATTCAGGATTGAGGATTGTGTATAGAAGATTGAATACTGTGGATTGAGGATTGAGGATTGACGATTGAGCGTTGAAGATTGAGTATTGATGATTGAAGTTTGAGGATTGAGGTTTGAGCGTTGAGGGTTGAGGATTGAAGATTGAGTATTGAGGACTAAAGATTGAGGATTGAGGATTGAGGATTGAGGATTGGAGGTTGAGTATTGAGAATTGAAGATTGAGGGCTAAGGATTGAGGATTGAGGATTGAGGATTGAGGGTTGAGGATTGAATATTGAGAATTGGGAATTGGGGATTGATGGTTGAGTATTGAGGATTGATGGTTGAGGTCTGTGTGTTGAATATTGAGGATTGAGGTCTCAGGGTTGAGGACTGAGCATTGTAGATTGAGGACTGAGGATTGGGGATTGAGGATTGAGGATTGAAGGTTGTGTATTGTTGATTGAAGATTGAGGGTTGAGGATTGAGTGTTGGGGATTGAGTACGAGGACTGAGGATTGAGGATTGAGAATTGAAGATTGAGGATTGAGGACACAGGATAGAGGATAGAGGATGAGGACTGAGGGTTGGGGATTGAGGTTTGACGACTGAGGATTGAGGATTGAGGATTGCGGATTGAGGAATGACGCTTGAGGATTGGGGATTGAGGATTGTAGTATTGAAGATGTAGGATTGAACGCTTTGTCATTAAGGATAGAGGATTGGGGACTGAGCGTCGAGGACTGAGTGTTGAGGATTGAGGATTGAAGTCTGAGGATTGGGGATTGAGGATTGAGGACTGAGGATTGAGGATTGAGGATTGAGGATTGAGGATTAACGTTTGAGGATTGAGGATGGAGGATTGAGGATTGAGGATTGAGGATTGAAGATTGAGGATTGAGGATTGAGGATTGAGGATTGAGGATTGAGGGTTGAGGATTGAAGATTGAGCATTGAGGAATGAGGATCGGAGATTGAGGATTGAGGATTGAGGATTGAGGAATGTGGATTGAGGATTTAGAATTGGAGATTGGGTATTGAGGATTGAAGGTTGAGGATTGAGGATTGAGGATTGTGGATTGAGGAATGACGTTTGAGGATTGGGGATTGAGGATTGTAGTATTGAAGATGGAGGATTGAGGTTTTATCATTAAGGATAGGGGATTGGGGACTGAGCGTCGAGGACTGAGGATTGAGGATTGAGGATTGAAGTCTGAGGATTGGGGACTGAGGATTGAGGACTGAGGATTGAGGATTGAGGATTGAGGATTGAGGATTGAGGATTAACGTTTGAGGATTGAGGATGGAGGATTGAGGATTGAGGATTGAGGATTGAGGATTGAGGATTGAGGATTGAGGATTGAGGATTGAAGATAGAGTATTGAGGATTGAGGATTGAGGATTGAGGATTGAAGATAGAGTATTGAGGATTGATGACTGAGGATTGAGGATTGAGGATTGAGGATTGAGTACTGAGGTTTGAGGATTGAGTGTTGAGCACTGAGGATTGAGGATTGAGGATTGAGGATTGAGGATTTAGGACTGAGGATTGACGTTTGAGGTTTGAGGATTGAGGATTGAAGATTGAGGTTTGGCGATTGACGACTGAAGGTTGAGTGTTGAGGATTGAGGATTGATGATGGAGGATGAGGACTGAGGGATGAGGATTGAGGTTTCAGGACTCAGGATTCAGGATTCAGGATTGAGGTTTGAGGATTGAGGATTGAAGATTGAGTATTGAGGATTGAAGATTAAGGATTGAGGATTGAGGATTGAGGATTGAGGATTGATGATTGAGGATTGGGGATCGAGGCTTGACGATTGAGGATTGAGGATTGATGATTGAGGATTGACGATTGAGGATTGAGGGTTGAAGATTGAGTATTGGGGATTGAAGGTTGAGGATTGAGGATTGAGTGTTGAGGATTGAGGACGAGGACTGAGAGTTGAGGATTGAGGATTGAGGACTGAGGATTGAGGATTCAGGATTGAAGATTGAGGGTTGGGGATTGAGGATCGATGATTGGAGGTTGAGGATTGAGAATTGAGGATTGAGGATTGAGGATTGAGGATTGGAGATTGAGTATTGAGAATTGAAGATTGAGGATTGAGGATTGAGGATTGAGGACAGAGTATAGAGGATAGAGGATGAGGACTGAGGGTTGGGGATTGAGGTTTGACGACTGAGGATTGAGGATTGAGGATTGTGGATTGAGGAATGACGTTTGAGGATTGGGGATTGAGGATTGTAGTATTGAAGATGTAGGATTGAATGTTTTGTCATTAAGGATAGAGGATTGGGGACTGAGCGTCGAGGACTGAGTGTTGAGGATTGAGGATTGAAGTCTGAGGATTGGGGATTGAGGATTGAGGACTGAGGATTGAGGATTGAGGATTGAGGATTGAGGATTAACGTTTGAGGATTGAGGAAGGAGGATTGAGTATTGAGGATTGAGGATTGAAGATTGAGGATTGAGGATTGAGGATTGAGGATTGAGGATTGAGAATTGAGGATTGAAGATGGAGTATTGAGGATTGAAGATTGAGGAATTAAGATTGAGGATTGAGGATTGAGGATTGAGGATTGAAGATTGAGTATTGGGTATTGGCGGTTGAGAATTGAGGATTGAGTATTGAGGTTTGAGGATTGCGGATTGAAGATTGAGTATTGAGGGTTGAGGATTGAGGATTGAAGATTGAGGGTGAGGACTGAGGGCTGAGGATTGAGGTTTGAGGGCTGAGGGTTAATGATTGATGTTTGAGGATTGAGGATTGGAGATTGACTATTGAGGATTGAATATTGATGATTGAGGGTTGAGGATTGAGGATTGAGTAATGAAGATTGAGGATTGGGTACTGAGGATTGACGATTGAGGATTGAGGATTGAAGATTGAGGATTGAGGATTGAGGATTGAAGATTGAGTATTGGGGATTGAAGGTTGAGGATTGAGGATTGAGTGTTGAGGATTGAGGACGAGGACTGAGAGTTGAGGATTGAGGAGTGAGGACTGAGGATTGAGGATTCAGGATTGAAGATTGAGGGTTGGGGATTGAGGATCGATGATTGGGGAATGAGGATTGAGGTTTGAGGACTGAGGATTGAGTATTCAGGATTGAGGATTTAGGATTGAGGGTTGAGGATTGAAGATTGAGCATTGAGGTTTGAAGATTGAGGATTGAGGATTGAGGATTGGGGATTGGAGACTGAGTATTGAGGATTGAAGATTGTGCGTTGAGGATTGAGGATTGAGGATTGAGGATTGAGGGTTGAGGATTGAAGATTGAGAATTGAGAATTGGGTATTGATGGTTGAGTATTGAGGATTGATGGTTGAGGTCTGTGTGTTGAATATTGAGGATTGAGGACTCAGGGTTGAGGATTGAGCATTGTAGATTGAGGACTGAGTATTGAGGATTGAGGATTGAGGATTGAATATTGTGTATTGATGATTGAAGATTGAGGATTGAGGATTGAGTGTTGAGGATTGAGGACGAGGACTGAGGATTGAGGATTGAGGATTGAGGATTGAGGATTGAGGTTTGAATATTGAGGATTGGGGATTGAGGATTGAGAATTGAAGATTGAGGATTGAGGATTGAGGATTGAGGATAGAGTATAGAGGATAGAGGATGAGGACTCAGGGTTGTGGATTGAGGTTTGACGACTGAGGATTGAGGATTGAGGATTGTGGATTGAGGAATGACGTTTGAGGATTGGGGATTGAGGATTGTAGTATTGAAGACGGAGGATTGAGGTTTGATCATTAAGGATAGACGGTTGGGGACTGAGCGTCGAGGACTCAGTATTGAGGATTGAGGATTGAAGACTGAGGATTGGGGACTGAGGATTGAGGACTGAGGATTGAGGATTGAGGATTGAGTATTGAGGATTAACGTTTGAGGATTGAGGATGGAGGATTGAGAATTGAGGATAGAGGGTTGAAGATTGAAGATTGAGGATTGAGGATTGAGGATTGATGATTGAGGATTGAGGATTGAAGATAGAGTATTGAGGATTGATGACAGAGGATTGAGGATTGAGGATTGAGGATTGAGGATTGAGGATTGATGATTGAGGATCGATGATTGAGGTTTGAGGTTTGAGGATTGAGGATTGAAGATTGAGGTTTGGCGATTGACGACTGAAGGTTGAGAGTTGAGGATTGAGGATTGATGATGGAGGATGAGGACTGAGGGATGAGGATTGAGGTTTCAGGACTCAGGATTCAGGATTCAGGATTGAGGTTTGAGGATTGAGGATTGAAGATTGAGTATTGAGGATTGAAGATTAAGGATTGAGGATTGAGGATTGAGGATTGAGGATTGATGATTGAGGATTGGGGATCGAGGCTTGACGATTGAGGATTGAGGATTGATGATTGAGGATTGACGATTGAGGATTGAGGGTTGAAGATTGAGTATTGGGGATTGAAGGTTGAGGATTGAGGATTGAGTGTTGAGGATTGAGGACGAGGACTGAGAGTTGAGGATTGAGGATTGAGGACTGAGGATTGAGGATTCAGGATTGAAGATTGAGGGTTGGGGATTGAGGATCGATGATTGGAGGTTGAGGATTGAGAATTGAGGATTGAGGATTGAGGATTGAGGATTGGAGATTGAGTATTGAGAATTGAAGATTGAGGATTGAGGATTGAGGATTGAGGACAGAGTATAGAGGATAGAGGATGAGGACTGAGGGTTGGGGATTGAGGTTTGACGACTGAGGATTGAGGATTGAGGATTGTGGATTGAGGAATGACGTTTGAGGATTGGGGATTGAGGATTGTAGTATTGAAGATGTAGGATTGAATGTTTTGTCATTAAGGATAGAGGATTGGGGACTGAGCGTCGAGGACTGAGTGTTGAGGATTGAGGATTGAAGTCTGAGGATTGGGGATTGAGGATTGAGGACTGAGGATTGAGGATTGAGGATTGAGGATTGAGGATTAACGTTTGAGGATTGAGGAAGGAGGATTGAGTATTGAGGATTGAGGATTGAAGATTGAGGATTGAGGATTGAGGATTGAGGATTGAGGATTGAGAATTGAGGATTGAAGATGGAGTATTGAGGATTGAAGATTGAGGAATTAAGATTGAGGATTGAGGATTGAGGATTGAGGATTGAAGATTGAGTATTGGGTATTGGCGGTTGAGAATTGAGGATTGAGTATTGAGGTTTGAGGATTGCGGATTGAAGATTGAGTATTGAGGGTTGAGGATTGAGGATTGAAGATTGAGGGTGAGGACTGAGGGCTGAGGATTGAGGTTTGAGGGCTGAGGATTAATGATTGATGTTTGAGGATTGAGGATTGGAGATTGACTATTGAGGATTGAATATTGATGATTGAGGGTTGAGGATTGAGGATTGAGTAATGAAGATTGAGGATTGGGGACTGAGGATTGACGATTGAGGATTGAGGATTGAAGATTGAGGATTGAGGATTGAGGATTGAAGATTGAGTATTGGGGATTGAAGGTTGAGGATTGAGGATTGAGTGTTGAGGATTGAGGACGAGGACTGAGAGTTGAGGATTGAGGAGTGAGGACTGAGGATTGAGGATTCAGGATTGAAGATTGAGGGTTGGGGATTGAGGATCGATGATTGGGGAATGAGGATTGAGGTTTGAGGACTGAGGATTGAGTATTCAGGATTGAGGATTTAGGATTGAGGGTTGAGGATTGAAGATTGAGCATTGAGGTTTGAAGATTGAGGATTGAGGATTGAGGATTGGGGATTGGAGACTGAGTATTGAGGATTGAAGATTGTGCGTTGAGGATTGAGGATTGAGGATTGAGGATTGAGGGTTGAGGATTGAAGATTGAGAATTGAGAATTGGGTATTGATGGTTGAGTATTGAGGATTGATGGTTGAGGTCTGTGTGTTGAATATTGAGGATTGAGGACTCAGGGTTGAGGATTGAGCATTGTAGATTGAGGACTGAGTATTGAGGATTGAGGATTGAGGATTGAATATTGTGTATTGATGATTGAAGATTGAGGATTGAGGATTGAGTGTTGAGGATTGAGGACGAGGACTGAGGATTGAGGATTGAGGATTGAGGATTGAGGATTGAGGTTTGAATATTGAGGATTGGGGATTGAGGATTGAGAATTGAAGATTGAGGATTGAGGATTGAGGATTGAGGATAGAGTATAGAGGATAGAGGATGAGGACTCAGGGTTGTGGATTGAGGTTTGACGACTGAGGATTGAGGATTGAGGATTGTGGATTGAGGAATGACGTTTGAGGATTGGGGATTGAGGATTGTAGTATTGAAGACGGAGGATTGAGGTTTGATCATTAAGGATAGACGGTTGGGGACTGAGCGTCGAGGACTCAGTATTGAGGATTGAGGATTGAAGACTGAGGATTGGGGACTGAGGATTGAGGACTGAGGATTGAGGATTGAGGATTGAGTATTGAGGATTAACGTTTGAGGATTGAGGATGGAGGATTGAGAATTGAGGATAGAGGGTTGAAGATTGAAGATTGAGGATTGAGGATTGAGGATTGATGATTGAGGATTGAGGATTGAAGATAGAGTATTGAGGATTGATGACAGAGGATTGAGGATTGAGGATTGAGGATTGAGGATTGAGGATTGATGATTGAGGATCGATGATTGAGGATTGAGGATTGAGGATTGAGGATTGAGGATTGAGGATTGAGGATTGAGGATTGAGTATTGAAGATTGAGGACAGAGGGTTGAGGATTGAGGAATGATGTTTGAGGATTGAGATTTGATGATTGAATAGTTTGGATGGAGTATTGTATCCTGAGAATTCAGGATATTCTATTGAATATTGAGAATTGATGGTTGATGGTTGAGTATTGAGGATTCATGGTTGATGGTCGTGTGTTGAATATTGAGGATTGAGGATTCAGGGTTGAGGATTGTGTATAGAAGATTGAAGACTGCGGATTGAGGATTGAGGATTGACGATTGAGAGTTGAAGATTGAGTATTGATGATTGAAGTTTGTGGATTGAGGATTGAGCGTTGAGGTTTGAGGACGAGGAGTGAGGGATGAGGATTGAGGTTTGAGGACTGATGATTGAGTATTCAGGATTGAGGATTTACGATTGAGGGTTGAGGATTGAAGACTGAGTATTGAGGACTGAAGATTGAGGATTGAGGATTGAGGATTGAGGATTGAGGAATGAAGATTGAGGATTGGGGACTGAGGATCGATGATTGGGGATTGAGGATTTAGGATTGAGGTTTGAGGATTGAGGATTGAGGATTGGAGATTGAGTATTGAGAATTGAAGATTGAGGAATTAGGATTGAGGATTGAGGATTGAGGATTGAGGATAGAAGATTGAGTATTGGGTATTGACGGTTGAGGATTGAGGATTGAGTATTGAGGATTGAGGATTGAGGATTGAAGATTGAGTATTGAGGGTTGAGGATTGAGGATTGAAGATTGAGTATTGGGTATTGAAGGTTGAGGATTGAGGATTGAGTGTTGAGGATTGAGGACGAGGACTGAGAGTTGAGGATTGAGGATTGACGACTGAGGATTGAGGATTCAGGATTGAAGAATGAGGGTTGGGGATTGAGGATCGATGATTGGGGATTGAGGATTGAGGATTGAGGATTGAGGATTGAGGATTGAGGATTGAGTATTGAAGATTGAGGACAGAGGGTTGAGGATTGAGGATTGATGTTTGAGGATTGAGACTTGATGATTCGATATTTTGTATTGAGTATTGTATCCTGAGAATTCAGGATATTCTATTGAATATTGAGAATTGTTGGTTGATGGTTGATTATTGAGGATTGATGATTGATGGTCGTGTGTTGAATATTGAGGATTGAGGATTCAGGATTGAGGATTGAGTATAGAAGGTTGAAAGCTGAGGATTGAGGATTGAGAATTGACGATTGAGGATTGAAGATTGAGTATTGAGGATTGAAGATTGAGGCTTGAGGATTGAGGATTGAGGATTTGAGATTGAGTATTGAGGATTGAAGATTGAGGGTTAAGGATTGAGTATTGAGGATTGAGGATTGAGGGTTGAGGATTGAAGATTGAGAATTGAGAATTGGGGATTGATGGTTGAGTATTGAGGATTGATGGTTGAGGTCTGTGTGTTGAATATTGAGGATTGAGGACTCAGGGTTGAGGATTGAGCATTGTAGATTGAGGACTGAGGATTGAGGATTGAAGATTGTGTATTGATGATTGAAGATTGAGGATTGAGGATTGAGGATTCAGGATTGTGGTTTGAATATTGAGGATTGGGGATTGTGGATTGAGAATTAAATATTGAGGATTGAGGATTGAGGATTGAGGATAGAGGATAGAGGATAGAGGATGAGGACTCAGGGTTGAGGATTGAGGTTTGACGACTGAGGATTGAGGATTGAGGATTGTGGATTGAGGAATGACGTTTGAGGATAGGGGATTGAGGATTGTGGTATTGAAGACGGAGGATTGAGGTTTGATCACGAAGGATAGATGATTGGGGACTGAGCGTCGAGGACTGATTATTGAGGATTGAGGATTGAAGACTGAGTATTGGGGATTGAGGATTTAGGACTGAGGGTTGAGGATTGAGGATTGAGGATTGAGGATTAACGTTTGAGGATTGAGGATTGTGGATTGAGGATTGACGTTTGAGGATTGAGGATTGAGGATTGAAGATTGTGGTTTGGCGATTGTGGACTGAGGATTGAGGATTGAGGATTGAGGATTGAGGATTGAGTATTGAAGATTGAGGACAGAGGGTTGAGGATTGAGGAATGATGTTTGAGGATTGAGATTTGATGATTGAATAGTTTGGATTGAGTATTGTATCCGGAGAATTCAGGATATTCTATTGAATATTGAGAATTGATGGTTGATGGTTGAGTATTGAGGATTGATGGTTGATGGTCGTGTGTTGAATATTGAGGATTGAGGATTCAGGATTGAGGATTGTGTATAGAAGATTGAATACTGTGGATTGAGGATTGAGGATTGACGATTGAGCGTTGAAGATTGAGTATTGATGATTGAAGTTTGAGGATTGAGGTTTGAGCGTTGAGGGTTGAGGATTGAAGATTGAGTATTGAGGACTAAAGATTGAGGATTGAGGATTGAGGATTGAGGATTGGAGGTTGAGTATTGAGAATTGAAGATTGAGGGCTAAGGATTGAGGATTGAGGATTGAGGATTGAGGGTTGAGGATTGAATATTGAGAATTGGGAATTGGGGATTGATGGTTGAGTATTGAGGATTGATGGTTGAGGTCTGTGTGTTGAATATTGAGGATTGAGGTCTCAGGGTTGAGGACTGAGCATTGTAGATTGAGGACTGAGGATTGGGGATTGAGGATTGAGGATTGAAGGTTGTGTATTGTTGATTGAAGATTGAGGGTTGAGGATTGAGTGTTGGGGATTGAGTACGAGGACTGAGGATTGAGGATTGAGAATTGAAGATTGAGGATTGAGGACACAGGATAGAGGATAGAGGATGAGGACTGAGGGTTGGGGATTGAGGTTTGACGACTGAGGATTGAGGATTGAGGATTGCGGATTGAGGAATGACGCTTGAGGATTGGGGATTGAGGATTGTAGTATTGAAGATGTAGGATTGAACGCTTTGTCATTAAGGATAGAGGATTGGGGACTGAGCGTCGAGGACTGAGTGTTGAGGATTGAGGATTGAAGTCTGAGGATTGGGGATTGAGGATTGAGGACTGAGGATTGAGGATTGAGGATTGAGGATTGAGGATTAACGTTTGAGGATTGAGGATGGAGGATTGAGGATTGAGGATTGAGGATTGAAGATTGAGGATTGAGGATTGAGGATTGAGGATTGAGGATTGAGGGTTGAGGATTGAAGATTGAGCATTGAGGAATGAGGATCGGAGATTGAGGATTGAGGATTGAGGATTGAGGAATGTGGATTGAGGATTTAGAATTGGAGATTGGGTATTGAGGATTGAAGGTTGAGGATTGAGGATTGAGGATTGTGGATTGAGGAATGACGTTTGAGGATTGGGGATTGAGGATTGTAGTATTGAAGATGGAGGATTGAGGTTTTATCATTAAGGATAGGGGATTGGGGACTGAGCGTCGAGGACTGAGGATTGAGGATTGAGGATTGAAGTCTGAGGATTGGGGACTGAGGATTGAGGACTGAGGATTGAGGATTGAGGATTGAGGATTGAGGATTGAGGATTAACGTTTGAGGATTGAGGATGGAGGATTGAGGATTGAGGATTGAGGATTGAGGATTGAGGATTGAGGATTGAGGATTGAGGATTGAAGATAGAGTATTGAGGATTGATGACTGAGGATTGAGGATTGAGGATTGAGGATTGAGGACTGAGGTTTGAGGATTGAGTGTTGAGCACTGAGGATTGAGGATTGAGGATTGAGGATTGAGGATTTAGGACTGAGGATTGACGTTTGAGGTTTGAGGATTGAGGATTGAAGATTGAGGTTTGGCGATTGACGACTGAAGGTTGAGTGTTGAGGATTGAGGATTGATGATGGAGGATGAGGACTGAGGGATGAGGATTGAGGTTTCAGGACTCAGGATTCAGGATTCAGGATTGAGGTTTGAGGATTGAGGATTGAAGATTGAGTATTGAGGATTGAAGATTAAGGATTGAGGATTGAGGATTGAGGATTGAGGATTGATGATTGAGGATTGGAGATCGAGGCTTGACGATTGAGGATTGAGGATTGATGATTGAGGATTGACGATTGAGGATTGAGGGTTGAAGATTGAGTATTGGGGATTGAAGGTTGAGGATTGAGGATTGAGTGTTGAGGATTGAGGACGAGGACCGAGAGTTGAGGATTGAGGATTGAGGACTGAGGATTGAGGATTCAGGATTGAAGATTGAGGGTTGGGGATTGAGGATCGATGATTGGAGGTTGAGGATTGAGAATTGAGGATTGAGGATTGAGGATTGAGGATTGGAGATTGAGTATTGAGAATTGAAGATTGAGGATTGAGGATTGAGGATTGAGGACAGAGTATAGAGGATAGAGGATGAGGACTGAGGGTTGGGGATTGAGGTTTGACGACTGAGGATTGAGGATTGAGGATTGTGGATTGAGGAATGACGTTTGAGGATTGGGGATTGAGGATTGTAGTATTGAAGATGTAGGATTGAATGTTTTGTCATTAAGGATAGAGGATTGGGGACTGAGCGTCGAGGACTGAGTGTTGAGGATTGAGGATTGAAGTCTGAGGATTGGGGATTGAGGATTGAGGTTTGAGGATTGAGGATTGAGGATTGAGGATTGAGGATTAACGTTTGAGGATTGAGGAAGGAGGATTGAGTATTGAGGATTGAGGATTGAAGATTGAGGATTGAGGATTGAGGATTGAGGATTGAGGATTGAGAATTGAGGATTGAAGATGGAGTATTGAGGATTGAAGATTGAGGAATTAAGATTGAGGATTGAGGATTGTGGATTGAGGATTGAAGATTGAGTATTGGGTATTGGCGGTTGAGAATTGAGGATTGAGTATTGAGGTTTGAGGATTGCGGATTGAAGATTGAGTATTGAGGGTTGAGGATTGAGGATTGAAGATTGAGGGTGAGGACTGAGGGCTGAGGATTGAGGTTTGAGGGCTGAGGGTTAATGATTGATGTTTGAGGATTGAGGATTGGAGATTGACTATTGAGGATTGAATATTGATGATTGAGGGTTGAGAATTGAGGATTGAGTAATGAAGATTGAGGATTGGGTACTGAGGATTGACGATTGAGGATTGAGGATTGAAGATTGAGGATTGAGGATTGAGGATTGAAGATTGAGTATTGGGGATTGAAGGTTGAGGATTGAGGATTGAGTGTTGAGGATTGAGGACGAGGACTGAGAGTTGAGGATTGAGGAGTGAGGACTGAGGATTGAGGATTCAGGATTGAAAATTGAGGGTTGGGGATCGAGGATCGATGATTGGGGATTGAGGATTGAGGATTGAGGATTGAGGATTGAGGATTGAGGATTGAGTATTGAAGATTGAGGGCAGAGGGTTGCGAATTGAGGATTGATGTTTGAGGATTGAGATATGGTGATTGAATATTTTGGATTGAGTATTGTATCCTGAGAATTCAGGATATTCTATTGAATATTGAGAATTGATGGTTGATGGTTGATTATTGAGGATTGATGATTGATGGTCGTTTGTTGACTATTGAGGATTGAGGATTCAGGATTGAGGATTGAGTATAGAAGGTTGAAAACTGAGGATTGAGGATTGAGGATTGACGATTGAGGATTGAAGATTGAGTATTGATGATTGAAGTTTGAGGATTGAGGATTGAGCGTTGAGGGTTGAGGACGAGGAGTGATGGATGGGGATTGAGGTTTGAGGACTGAGGATTCAGTATTCAGGATTGAGGATTTAGGATTGAGGGTTGAGGATTGAAGATTGATTATTGAGGATTGAAGATTGAGGATTGAGGATTGAGGATTGAGGATTGGAGATTGAGTATTGAGGATTGCAGATTGAGGGTTAAGGATTGAGGATTGAGGATTGAGGATTGAGGGTTGAGGATTGAAGATTGAGAATTGAGAATTGGGTATTGATGGTTGAGTATTGACGATTGATGGTTGAGGTCTGTGTGTTGAACATTGAGGATTGAGAACTCAGGGTTGAGGATTGAGCATTGTAGATTGAGGACTGAGGATTGAGGATTGAGGATTGAGGATTGAATATTGTGTATTGATGATTGAAGATTGAGGATTGAGGATTGAGTGTTGAGGATTGAGGACGAGGACAGAGGATTGAGGATTGAGGATTGAGCATTGTAGATTGAGGACTGAGGATTGAGGATTGAGGATTGAGGATTGAATATTGTGTATTGATGATTGAAGATTGAGGATTGAGGATTGAGTGTTGAGGATTGAGGACGAGGACTGAGGATTGAGGATTGAGGATGGAGGATTGAGGATTGAGGACTGAGGATTGAAGATTGAGTATTGAGTATTGATGATTGAGGATTGAGGATTGAGTATTGAAGATTGAGGACTGAATGTTGAGAATTGAAGATTGAGCATTGAGGATTGAGGATGGAAGATTGAGGATTGAGGATTGAGGATTGAGGAATGTGGATTGAGGATTTAGAATTGGAGATTGGGTATTGAGGATTGAAGGTTGAGGATTGAAGATTGAGTGTTGAGGATTGAAGATTGAAGATTGAGGATTGGGGGTTGAGTATTGTGGACTGAGGGTTGAGGATTGATGTTTGAGGACTGAGGATTGAGGATTGAGGGTTGGGGATTGAGGACTGAGGTTTGAGTATTGAGTGTTGAGGACTGAGGATTGAGGATTGAGGATTGAGGATTTAGGACTGAGGATTGACGTCTGAGGATTGAGGATTGAGGATTTTGGATTGAAGATTGAGGACTGAGGGTTGAGGATTGAGTGTTGAGTATTGATGTTTGAGGATTGAGGTTTGAAGATTGAATATTGTGGATTGAGTATTGAAAACTGAGAATACAGGATATTCTATTGAGTATTGAGATTTGAGGATTGATGATTGAGTATTGAGGATTGATGGCTGACGGTTGTGGGATGAATATTGAGGACTCAGGATTGAGGATTGAGGATTGTGTATTGGTGATTGAGGATTGAGGGTTGAGGGTGGAGGATTGAGAATTGAGGATAGAGTATTGAAGATGGAGGATTGAGGATTGAGGATTGAGGATTGAGGATTGAGGTTTGAAGATTGAAGGTTGAGTATTGAGGATTGAGGATTGAGGATTGAGGATTTAGGACTGAGGATTGACGTTTGAGGATTGAGGATTGACGATTGAAGTTTGAGGTTTGGCGATTGAGGACTGAAGGTTGAGAGTTGAGGATTGAGGATTGATGATAGAGGATGAGGACTGAGGTTTGAGGATTGAGGTTTCAGGACTCAGGGTTCAGGATTGAGGTTTGAGGATTGAGGATTGAGGATTGAGCATAGAGGATTGAGGACTGAGGATTCAGGAATGAGGATTGACGCTTGAGGATTGAGGATTGAAGATTGAGGATTGAAGATTGAGGACTGAGGGTTCAGGATTGAGTTTTGAGAATTGATGTTTGAGGATTGAGATTTGATGATTGAATATCGTGGATAGAGTATTGAAAACTGAGGATACAGGATATTCTATTGAGTATTGAGAATTGTGTATTGACGATTGTGTATTGAGGAATGACTGATGAGGCTTCTGGGATGAATATTGAGGATTGAGGGTTGAGGATTGAGGATAGAGTATTGAGGATTGAGGATTGAGTATTGAGGATTGAGAATTGTGGATAGAGTATTGAAGATGGAGGATTGAGGATTGAGGATTGAGGATTGAGGATTGAGGTTTGAAGATTGAAGGTTGAGTATTGAGGATTGAAGATTCAGTACTGATGTTTCAGGATCGAGGCTTGAGGACTGAGGATTGACGGTTGAGGATTGAGGATTGAGGACTGAGGGTTAATGATTGAATTGTTGAGAATTTATGTTTGAGGATTGAGATCTGATGATTGAGAATTGTGGATTGAGTATCAAACCTGAGAATTCAGGATATTCTATTCAGTATTGAGGATTGAGTGTTGATGATAGAGTATTGAGGATTGATGGTTGAGGGTAGTGGGTTGAATATTGAGGATTGAGGATTCAGGATTGCGGATTGAGTATTGAAGATTGAGGATTGAGGTTTGATTATTGAGAATAGAGGATTGGGGACTGAGCGTTGAGGATTGAGGTATGAGGACTGAGGATTGAGGATCGAGGATTGAGGATTTAGGACTGAGGATTGACGTTTGAGGATTGAGGATTGAGGATTTTGGATTGAACATTGTGGACTGAGGGTTGAGGATTGTGTGTTGAGTATTGATGTTTGAGGAATGAGATTTGAAGATTGAATATTGTGGATTGAGTATCGAAAACAGAGAATACAGGGTATTCTGTTGAGTATTGGGAATTGAGGAATGATGGTTGAGTATTGAGGATTGATGGTTGAGGGTTGTGGGATGAATAATGAGGATTCAGGATTGATGATTGAGGATTGAGTATTGGAGATTGAGGATTGAGGATTGAGGATTGAGAATTGAGGATTGAGGATTGAGGATTGAGGACTGAGGATTGAGAATTGAGGATTGATGGTTGGGTATTGAAGATTGATGGCTCAGGGTTGTGTGTTGAATATTGAGGAATGTGGATTCAGGATTGAGGATTGAGTATTGAAGGTTGAGGACTGAGGATTGAGGATTGAGGATTGAGGATTGCGGATTGAAGATTCAGTGTTGATGATTGAAGATTGAGGATTGAGGCTTGAGTGTTGAGGATTGACGATTGAGTATTGAGGATTGATGGTTGTGGATTGAGGATTGAAGATTGAGTATTGAGGATTGAAAGTTGAGGATTGAGGATTGAGGACTGAGGATTGAGTAGTAGGACTGAGGATTGAGGATTGAGGATTGATGGTTGAAGCCTGAGGGTTGGGGATTGAGGATCGAAGATTGAGGATTGAGGATTGAGGATTGAGGATTGAGGATTGAGGATTGAGGATTTAGAATTGGAAATTGGGTATTGAGGATTGAAGGTTGAGGATTGAGGATTGAGTGTTGAGGGTCGAGGATTGATGATTGAGGATGAGGAGTGAGGGTTGAGGTTTGAGGTTTGAGGACTCAGGATTCAGTATTGACGTTTGAGGATTGAGGATTGAAGATTGAGTATTGAGGATTGAAGATTGAGAATTGAGGATTGAGTATTGGGTATTGAAGGTTGAGGATTGAGGATTGAGTGTTGAGGATTGAGGACGAGGACTGAGAGTTGAGGATTGAGGATTGACGACTGAGGATTGAGGATTCAGGATTGAAGAATGAGGGTTGGGGATTGAGGATCGATGATTGGGGATTGAGGATTGAGGATTGAGGATTGAGGATTGAGGATTGAGGATTGAGTATTGAAGATTGAGGACAGAGGGTTGAGGATTGAGGATTGATGTTTGAGGATTGAGACTTGATGATTGAATATTTTGTATTGAGTATTGTATCCTGAGAATTCAGGATATTCTATTGAATATTGAGAATTGTTGGTTGATGGTTGATTATTGAGGATTGATGATTGATGGTCGTGTGTTGAATATTGAGGATTGAGGATTCAGGATTGAGGATTGAGTATAGAAGGTTGAAAACTGAGGATTGAGGATTGAGAATTGACGATTGAGGATTGAAGATTGAGTATTGAGGATTGAAGATTGAGACTTGAGGATTGAGGATTGAGGATTTGAGATTGAGTATTGAGGATTGAAGATTGAGGGTTAAGGATTGAGTATTGAGGATTGAAGATTGAGGGTTAAGGATTGAGTATTGAGGATTGAGGATTGAGGGTTGAGGATTGAAGATTGAGAATTGAGAATTGGGGATTGATGGTTGAGTATTGAGGATCGATGGTTGAGGTCTGTGTGTTGAATATTGAGGGTTGAGGACTCAGGGTTGAGGATTGAGCATTGTAGATTGAGGACTGAGGATTGAGGATTGCGGATTGAGGATTGAAGATTGTGTATTGATGATTGAAGATTGAGGATTGAGGATTGAGGATTGAGGATTGTGGTTTGAATATTGAGGATTGGGGATTGTGGATTGAGAATTAAATATTGAGGATTGAGGATTGAGGATTGAGGATAGAGGATAGAGGATAGAGGATGAGGGCTCAGGGTTGAGGATTGAGGTTTGACGATTGAGGATTGAGGATTGAGGATTGTGGATTGAGGAATGACGTTTGAGGATAGGGGATTGAGGATTGTGGTATTGAAGACGGAGGATTGAGGTTTGATCATGAAGGATAGAGGATTGGGGACTGAGCGTCGAGGACTGATTATTGAGGATTGAGGATTGAAGACTGAGGATTGGGGATTGAGGATTTAGGACTGAGGGTTGAGGATTGAGGATTGAGGATTGAGGATTAACGTTTGAGGATTGATGATTGAGGATTGTGGATTGAGGATTGACGTTTGAGGATTGAGGATTGAGGATTGAAGATTGTGGTTTGGCGATTGTGGACTGAGGATTGAGGATTGAGGATTGTGGATTGAGGATTGAGTATTGAAAATTGAGGACAGAGGGTTGAGGATTGAGGAATGATGTTTGAGGATTGAGATTTGATGATTGAATAGTTTGGATTGAGTATTGTATCCGGAGAATTCAGGATATTCTATTGAATATTGACAATTGATGGTTGATGGTTGAGTATTGAGGATTGATGGTTGATGGTCGTGTGTTGAATATTGAGGATTGAGGATTCAGGATTGAGGATTGTGTATAGAAGGTTGAATACTGTGGATTGAGGATTGAGGATTGACGATTGAGCGTTGAAGATTGAGTATTGATGATTGAAGTTTGAGGATTGAGGTTTGAGCGTTGAGGGTTGAGGATTGAAGATTGAGTATTGAGGACTAAAGATTGAGGATTGAGGATTGAGGATTGAGGATTGGAGGTTGAGTATTGAGAATTGAAGATTGAGGGCTAAGGATTGAGGATTGAGGATTGAGGATTGAGGGTTGAGGATTGAATATTGAGAATTGGGAATTGGGGATTGATGGTTGAGTATTGAGGATTGATGGTTGAGGTCTGTGTGTTGAATATTGAGGATTGAGGTCTCAGGGTTGAGGACTGAGCATTGTAGATTGAGGACTGAGGATTGAGGATTGAGGATTGAGGATTGAAGGTTGTGTATTGTTGATTGAAGATTGAGGGTTGAGGATTGAGTGTTGAGGATTGAGTACGAGGACTGAGGATTGAGGATTGAGAATTGAAGATTGAGGATTGAGGACACAGGATAGAGGATAGAGGATGAGGACTGAGGGTTGGGGATTGAGGTTTGACGACTGAGGATTGAGGATTGAGGATTGTGGATTGAGGAATGACGCTTGAGGATTGGGGATTGAGGATTGTAGTATTGAAGATGTAGGATTGAATGTTTTGTCATTAAGGATAGAGGGTTGGGGACTGAGCGTCGAGGACTGAGTGTTGAGGATTGAGGATTGAAGTCTGAGGATTGGGGATTGAGGATTGAGGACTGAGGATTGAGGATTGAGGATTGAGGATTGAGGATTAACGTTTGAGGATTGAGGATGGAGGATTGAGGATTGAGGATTGAGGATTGAAGATTGAGGATTGAGGATTGAGGATTGAGGATTGAGGATTGAGGGTTGAGGATTGAAGATTGAGCATTGAGGATTGAGGATCGGAGATTGAGTATCGAGGATTGAGGATTGAGGAATGTGGATTGAGGATTTAGAATTGGAGATTGGGTATTGAGGATTGAAGGTTGAGGATTGAGGATTGAGGATTGTGGATTGAGGAATGACGTTTGAGGATTGGGGATTGAGGATTGTAGTATTGAAGATGGAGGATTGAGGTTTTATCATTAAGGATAGGGGATTGGGGACTGAGCGTCGAGGACTGAGGATTGAGGATTGAGGATTGAAGTCTGAGGATTGGGGACTGAGGATTGAGGACTGAGGATTGAGGATTGAGGATTGAGGATTGAGGATTAACGTTTGATGATTGAGGATGGAGGATTGAGAATTGAGGATTGAGGATTGAAGGTTGAGGATTGAGGATTGAGGATTGAGGATTGAGGATTGAGGATTGAGGATTGAGGATTGAGGATTGTGGATTGAGGATTGAGGATTGAGGATTGAGGATTGAGGATTGAAGATTGAGGATCGGGGACTGAGGATTGAAGATTAAGGATTGAGGATTGAGGATTGAGGATTGACGATTGAGGATTGAGGATTGAGGATTGAAGATTGAGATCTGATGTTTGAGGATTGAGTGTTGAGGATCGATGTTAGAGAATTAAGATTTGATGATTGAATATTGTGGAATGAGTAAAGTATTCTGACAATTCAGGATACTCTATTGAGTATTGAGAATTGAGGATTGATGGTTGAGTATTGAGCATTGATGGTTGTGGGTTGTGTGTTGAATATCGAGGATCGAGGATTGAGTGTTGAGGATTGAGAATGAGGACCGAGGTTTGAGGATTGAAGAATGAGGACTGAGGATTGAGGATTGAGTTATGAGGACTGAGGGTTGAGGATTGAGGTTTGAGGTCTGAGGATTGAGGATTGAGTATTGAAAACTGTGAATTAAGAATATTCTATTGAGGAGTTAGGATTGACAATTGATTGTTGAGGATTGAGGGCTGAAGATTGAGTATTGAGGATTGAGGACGAGGACTGGTGGTTGAGGATACAGGCTCGAGGACTGATGATTGAGGATTGAGGATAGAGTATTGAGGATTGAGCATTGAGGATTGAAGGTTGAGGATTGGTGATTGAGGATTGAAGATTGAGGATTGAGGATTGAGGATTGAGGATTGAGGATTGGAGATTGAGTATTGAGGATTGGAGATTGAGGATTGAGGGTTGAGGACTGAGGATTGATGATTGAGGATTGGGGATTGAGGACTGAAGATTGAGGATTGAGGATTGAGGTTTGAGGATTGAAGATTGAGGATAGAAGATTGAGTATTGAGGATTGAAGATTGAGGATTGAGGATTGAGGATTGAAGTTTGTGGACTGAGTGTTGCGGGTTGAGTCATGATACTTGATGTTTGTGGATTGAGATTTGAAGATTGAAGTTTGAGGATAGTGTACTGAAAACTGTGAATTGAGGGTATTCTATTGAGGATTGAGGATTGACAATTGATTGTTGAGGATTGAGGGCTGAAGATTGAGGATTCAGGATTGAGGATTGAGGATTGAAGATTGAGGATTCTGGATTGATGGTTCAGGATTGCGGTTTGAGGACTGAGGATTGAGGGTTGAGGATTGAGGAGTGAGGATTGATGTCTGAGGATTGAGGATTGAGGATTGAGGATTGTGGATTGTTTGCTGAGGATTGAGGATTGAGTGTTGAGGATTGAGGATTGCTGATTGAGGATGAAGAGTGAGGGCTGAGGATTGTGGTTTGAGGACTCAGGATTCAGGATTGACGTTTGAGGATTGAGGATTGAAGATTGAGTATTGAGGATTGAAGATTGTGGAATTAGGATTGAGGATTGACGATTGAGGATTGAGGATTGAAAATTGAGTATTGAGGATTGAGGTTGAGGAGCGAGGGCTGAGGATTGAGGTTTGAGGAATGATGGTTGAGGATTGAGGTTTGAGGACTGAGGATTGAGGATTGATGTATGAGGATTGAGGATTGGAGATTGAGTATTGATGATTGAAGATTGAGGATTGAGGATTGAGGATTGAGGATTGAGGAATGAAGAATAAGGATTGAGGATTGAGGATTGAGGATTGATTATTGAAGATTGAGGATTGGGTATTGAGGATTGAAGATTGAGGATTGAGGATTGAGGATTGAGGATTGAGGAATGAAGAATGAGGTTTGAGGACTGAGGATTGAGGATTGAGGATTGAGGATTGAGGGCTGAGGTTTGAGGATTGAGTGTTGAGCACTGAGGATTGAGGATTGAAGATTGAGGATGAGAACTGAGTGCTGAGGATTGAGGATTGAAGGTTGAGGATTGAGGATTGAGGATTGATGATTGAGGATTGAAGATTGAGGTTTGAGGACTGAGGATTGAGGATTAGGATTGAGGATCGAGGATTGACGATTGAGGATTGAGGATTGATGATTGAGGATTGAAGGTTGAGGATTGAGGATTGAGGATTGAGAATTGATGATTGAGGACTGAGTGTTTAGGGTTGAGTGATGAGAATTGATGTCTGTGGATTGAGATTTGAAGATTGAAGATTGAGGATTGAGTATTGAAAACTGTGAATTGAGGATATTCTATAGAGGATTGAGTATTGACAATTGACTGTTGAGGGTTGAGGGCTGAAGAGTGAGGATACAGGATTGAGGATTCAGGATTGATGTTTGAGGACTGAGGATTGAAGCCTGAGGATTGAGGATTGAGGATTGTGGAGTGAGGATTGAGGATTGAGGATTGAGGATTGAAGATTGAGGACTGATGTTTGTGGACTTAGTGTTGAGGATTGATGATTGAGGATTGAGATTTGATGATTGAACATTGTGGATTGAGTATTGAATCCAGAGAATTCAGGATATTCTATTGAATCTTGAGGAATGAGAGTTGAAGGTTGAGTATTGAGGATTGATGGTAGAGGGCTGTGTGTTGAAAATTGTGGATTGAGGATTGAGGATAGAGGGTTGAGGGTTCAGGATTGAAGATTGAGTATTGAGGGTTGAGGGTTGAGGATTGAAGATTGAGGATGAGGACTGAGGTTTGAGGATTGAGGTTTGAGGACTGAGGATTGAGGATTGATGTTTGAGGATTGAGGATTGGAGATTGAGTATTGTGGATTGAAGGTTGAGGATTGAGGATTGAGGATTGAGGATTGAGGAATGAAGAGTGAGGATTGGGGATTGAGGATTGACGATTGTTGATTGAGGATTGACGATTGAGGATTGAAGATTGAGGATTGAAGATTGAGTATTGGGTATTGAAGTTTGACGATTGAGGATTGAGAGTTGAGGATTGAGGACGAGGAATGAGAGTTGAGGATTGAGGATTGAGGACTGAGGATTGAGAATTCAGGTTTGAAGATTGAGGGTTGGGGATTGAGGATCGATGATTGAGGATTGAGGATTGAGGATTGAGGATTGAAGATTGAGGACAGTTGTTTGCGGATTGAGTGTTGAGGGTTGATGTCTGGGGATTGAGATTTGATGATTGAATATTGTGGATTCAGTATAGAATCCTGAGAATTCAGGATATTCTATGGACTATTGAGGATTGAGGATTAATGGTTGAGTATGGAGGATTGATGGTTGAGGGTTGTGTGTTGAATATTGAGGATTGAGTATTGAGGATTGAGGTTGAGGAGCGAGGGCTGAGGATTGAGGTTTGAGGAATGATGGTTGAGGATTGAGGTTTGAGGACTGAGGATTGAGGATTGATGTATGAGGATTGAGGATTGGAGATTGAGTATTGATGATTGAAGATTGAGGATTGAGGATTGAGGATTGAGGATTGAGGAATGAAGAATGAGGATTGAGGATTGAGGATTGAGGATTGATTATTGAAGATTGAGGATTGGGTATTGAGGATTGAAGATTGAGGATTGAGGATTGAGGATTGAGGATTGAGGAATGAAGAATGAGGTTTGAGGACTAAGGATTGAGGATTGAGGATTGAGGATTGAGGGCTGAGGTTTGAGGATTGAGTGTTGAGCACTGAGGATTGAGGATTGAGGATTGAGGATTTAGGACTGAGGATTGACGTTTGAGGATTGTGGATTGACGATTGAAGATTGAGGTTTGGCGATTGAGGACTGAAGGTTGGGAGTTGAGGATTGAGGATTGATGATGGAGGATGAGGACTGAGGTTTGAGGATTGAGGTTTCAGGACTCAGGGTTCAGGATTGAGGTTTGAGGATTGTGTATTGGTGATTGAGCATTGAGGATTGAGGGTGGAGGATTGAGGATTGAGGATTGAGGATTGTGGATTGAGGATTGAAGATTGAGGATTGGGGATTGAGGGTTGAAGATTGAGGATTGAGGATCGAGGATTGAGGATTGAGGATTGAGGATTGAGGACTGAGGATTGAGGCTTGAAGATTGAATATTGAGGATTGAAGATTGAGGGTTGAGGATTGAGGTTTGAGGACTGAGGATTGTGGATTGAGGTTTGATGATTGAGGATTGAGAATTGAGGATTTAGGATTGAAGATTGAGTATTGAGGATTGTGGATTGAGGATTGAGGATTGAGGATTGAGGATTCAAGATAGAGTATTGAGGATTGATGACTGAGGATTGAGGATTGAGGATTGAGGATTGAGGACTGAGGTTTGAGGATTGAGTGTTGAGCACTGAGGATTGAGGATTGAGGATTGAGGATTGAGGATTTTGGACTGAGGATTGACGTTTGAGGATTGAGGATTGAGGATTGAAGATTGAGGTTTGGCGATTGAGGACTGAAAGTTGAGAGTTGAGGATTGAGGACTGATGATGGAGGATGAGGACTGAGGTATGAGGATTGAGGTTTCAGGACTCAGGATTCAGGATTCAGGATTGAGGTTTGAGGATTGAGGATTGAAGATTGAGTACTGAGGATTGAAGATTAAGGATTGAGGATTGAGGATTGAGGATTGAGGATGGATGATTGAGGATTGGGGATTGAGGCTTGACGATTGAGGATTGAGGATTGATGGTTGAGGATTGAGGATTGAGGATTGAGGGTTGAAGCTTGAGTATTGGGGATTGAAGGTTGAGGATTGAGGATTGAGTGTTGAGGATTGAGGACGAGGACTGAGAGTTGAGGATTGAGGATTGAGGACTGAGGATTGAGGATTCAGGATTGAAGATTGAAGGTTGGGGATTGAGGATCGATGATTGAGGATTGAGGATTGAGGATTGAGGATTGAGTATTGAAGATTGAGGACAGAGCCTTGAGGATTGAGGAATGATGTTTGAGGATTGCGATTTGATGATTGAATAGTTTGGATTGAGTATTGTATCCTGAGAATTCAGGATATTCTATTGAATATTGAGAATTGATGGTTGATGATTGAGTATTGATGATTGATGGTTGATGGTCGTGTGTTGAATATTGAGGATTGAGGATTCAGGATTGAGGATTGTGTATAGAAGATTGAAAACTGAGGATTGAGTATTGAGGATTGACGATTGAGGGTTGAAGATTGAGTATTGATGATTGAAGTTTGAGGATTGAGGATTGAGCGTTGAGGGTTGAGGACGAGGAGTGAGGGATGAGGATTGAGGTTTGAGGACTGATGATTGAGTATTCAGGATTGAGGATTTACGATTGAGGGTTGAGGATTGAAGATTGAGTATTGAGGACTGAAGATTGAGGATTGAGGATTGAGGATTGAGGATTGGAGATTGAGTATTGAGAAATGAAGATTGAGGGCTAAGGATTGAGGATTGAGCATTGAGGATTGAGGATTGAGGATTGAAGGTTGTGTATTGATGATTGAAGATTGAGGATTGAGGATTGAGTGTTGAGGATTGAGGACGAGGTCTGAGGATTGAGGATTGAGGATTGAGGATTGAGGATAGAGGATTGAGGATTGAGGTTTGAATATTGAGGATTGGGGATTGAGGATTGAAAATTGAGGGTTGAGGATTGTGGATTGAGGATTGAGGATTGAGGATTGGAGATTGAGTATTGAGAATTGAAGGTTGAGGATTGAGGGTTGAGGACTGAGGACAGAGGATAAATGATAGAGGATAAGGACTGAGGGTTGAGGATTGAGGTTTGACGACTGAGGATTGAGGATTGAGGATTGTGGATTGAGGAATGACGTTTGAGGATTGGGGATTGAGGATTGTAGTATTGAAGATGGAGGATTAAGGTTTTATCATTAAGGATAGATGATTGAGGACAGAGCGTCGAGGACTGAGTATTGAGAATTGAGGATTGAAGTCTGAGGATTGGGGACTGAGGATTGAGGACTGAGGATTGAGGATTGAGGATTGAGGATTGAGGATTAACGTTTGAGGATTGAGGATGGAGGATTGAGAATTGAGGATTAAGGATTGAAGATTGAGGATTGAGGATTGTGGATTGAGGATTGAGGATTGAGGATTGAGGATTGAAGATAGAGTATTGAGGATTGATGACTGAGGATTGAGGATTGAGGATTGAGGATTGAGGACTGAGGTTTGAGGATTGAGCGTTGAGCACTGAGGATTGAGGATTGAGGATTGAGGATTTTGGACTGAGGATTGACGTTTGAGGATTGAGGATTGAGGATTGAAGATTGAGGTTTGGCGATTGAGGACTGAAGGTTGAGAGTTGAGGATTGAGGACTGATGAAGGAGGATGAGGACTGAGGGATGAGGATTGAGGTTTCAGGACTCAGGATTCAGGATTCAGGATTGAGGTTTGAGGATTGAGGATTGAAGATTGAGTACTGAGGATTGAAGATTAAGGATTGAGGATTGAGGATTGAGGATTGATGATTGAGGATTTAGAATTGGATATTGGGTCTTGAGGATTGAAGGTTGAGGATTGAGGATTGAGTGTTGAGGATTGAAGATTGAGGATTGAGGATTGAGGATTGAGGATTGAGGATTTAGAATTGGAGATTGGGTACTGAGGATTGAAGGTTGAGGATTGAGGATTGAGTGTTGAGGATTGAAGATTGACGATTGAGGCTTGAAGATTGAATATTGAGGATTGAAGATTGAGGGTTGAGGATTGAGGTTTGAGGACTGAGGATTGTGGATTGAGGATTGATGATTGAGGATTGAGGATTGAAGATTGAGAATTGAGAATTGGGGATTGATGGTTGAGGATTGAGCACTCAGGGTTGAGAATTGAGCATTGTAGATTGAGGATTGAGGATTGAGTGTTGAGGATTGAGGACGAGGTCTGAGGATTGAGGATTAACGTTTGAGGATTGAGGATGGAGGATTGAGAATTGAGGATTGAGGATTGAAGATTGAGGATTGAGGATTGTGGATTGAGGATTGAGGATTGAGGATTGAGGATTGAAGATAGAGTATTGAGGATTGATGACTGAGGATTGAGGATTGAGGATTGAGGATTGAGGACTGAGGTTTGAGGATTGAGCGTTGAGCACTGAGGGTTGAGGATTGAGGATTGAGGATTTTGGACTGAGGATTGACGTTTGAGGATTGAGGATTGAGGATTGAAGATTGAGGTTTGGCGATTGAGGACTGAAGGTTGAGAGTTGAGGATTGAGGACTGATGAAGGAGGATGAGGACTGAGGGATGAGGGTTGAGGTTTCAGGACTCAGGATTCAGGATTCAGGATTGAGGTTTGAGCATTGAGGATTGAAGATTGAGTACTGAGGATTGAAGATTAAGGATTGAGGATTGAGGATTGAGGATTGATGATTGAGGATTTAGAATTGGATATTGGGTCTTGAGGATTGAAGGTTGAGGATTGAGGATTGAGTGTTGAGGATTGAAGATTGAGGATTGAGGATTGAGGATTGAGGATTGAGGATTTAGAATTGGAGATTGGGTACTGAGGATTGAAGGTTGAGGATTGAGGATTGAGTGTTGAGGATTGAAGATTGACGATTGAGGCTTGAAGATTGAATATTGAGGATTGAAGATTGAGGGTTGAGGATTGAGGTTTGAGGACTGAGGATTGTGGATTGAGGATTGATGATTGAGGATTGAGGATTGAAGATTGAGAATTGAGAATTGGGGATTGATGGTTGAGGATTGAGGACTCAGGGTGGAGGATTGAGCATTGTAGATTGAGGACTGAGGATTGAGGATTGAGGATTGAGGATTGAAGGTTGTGTATTGATGATTGAAGATTGAGGATTGAGGATTGAGTGTTGAGGATTGAGGACGAGGTCTGAGGATTGAGGATTGAGGATTGAGGATTGAGGATAGAGGGTTGAGGATTGAGGTTTGAATACTGAGGATTGGGGATTGAGGATTGAAGATTGAGGGTTGAGGATTGTGGATTGAGGATTGAGGATTGCGGATTGGAGATTGAGTATTGAGAATTGAAGGTTGAGGATTGAGGGTTGAGGACTGAGGACAGAGGATAAATGATAGAGGATAAGGACTGAGGGTTGAGGATTGAGGTTTGACGACTGAGGATTGAGGATTGAGGATTGTGGATTGAGGAATGACGTTTGAGGATTGGGGATTAAGGATTGTAGTATTGAAGATGGAGGATTGAGGTTTTATCATTAAGGATAGATGATTGGGGACTGAGCGTCGAGGACTGAGTATTGAGGATTGAGGATTGAAGTCTGAGGTTTGGGGACTGAGGATTGAGGACTGAGGATTGAGGATTGAGGATTGAGGATTGAGGATTAACGGTTGAGGATTGAGGATGGAGGATTGAGAATTGAGGATTGAGGATTGAAGATTGAGGATTGAGGATTGTGGATTGAGGATTGAGGATTGAGGATTGAGGATTGAAGATAGAGTATTGAGGATTGATGACTGAGGATTGAGGATTGAGGATTGAGGATTGAGGACTGATGTTTGAGGATTGAGTGTTGAGCACTGAGGATTGAGGATTGAGGATTGAGGATTTTGGACTGAGGATTGACGTTTGAGGATTGAGGATTGAGGATTGAAGATTGAGGTTTGGCGATTGAGGACTGAAGGTTGAGAGTTGAGGATTGAGGATTGATGATGGAGGATGAGGACTGAGGGATGAGGATTGAGGTTTCAGGACTCAGGAATCAGGATTCAGGATTGAGGTTTGAGGATTGAGGATTGAAGATTGAGTACTGAGGATTGAAGATTAAGGATTGAGGATTGAGGATTGAGGATTGATGATTGAGGATTCGGGATTGAGGCTTGACGATTGAGGATTGAGGATTGATGATTGAGGATTGAGGATTGAGGATTGAGGGTTGAAGATTGAGTATTGGGGATTGAAGGTTGAGGATTGAGGTTTGTGTATTGAGGATTGAGGATTGAGGATTGAAGAATGAGGATTGAGGATTGAGGATTGAGGATTGAGTATTGAAGATTGAGGATTGAAGGTTGAGGATTGGTGATTGAGGATTGAAGATTGAGGATTGAAGATTGAGGATTGAGGATTGAGGATTGGAGATTGAGTATTGAGGATTGGAGATTGAGGATTGAGGATTGAGGATTGAGGATTGAGGATTGAGGATAGAGGCTGAGGACTGACGATTGAGGATTGAGGTTTGAGGACTGAGGATTGAGGATGAGGATTGAGGATCGAGGATTGACGATTGAGGATTGAGGATTGATGATTGAGGATTGGGGATTGAGGACTGAAGATTGAGGATTGAGGATTGAGGGTTGAGGATTGAAGATTGAGTATTGAAGATTGAGTATTGAGGATTGAAGGTTGAGGATTGAGGATTGAGGATTGAAGTTTGTGGACTGAGTGTTGCGGGTTGAGTCATGAGACTTGATGTTTGTGGATTGAGATTTGAAGATTGAAGTTTGAGGATTGTGTACTGAAAACTGTGAATTGAGGGTATTCTATTGAGGATTGAGTATTGACAATTGATTGTTGAGGATTCAGGGCTGAAGATTGAGGATTCAGGATTGAGGATTGAGGATAGAAGATTGAGGATTCTGGATTGATGATTCAGGATTGAGGTTTGAGGACTGAGGATTGAGGGTTGAGGATTTAGGAGTGAGGATTGATGTTTGAGGATTGAGGATTGAGGATTGAGGATTGAGGATTGAAGGTTGAGGATTGAGTATTGTGTGTTGAGGATTGAGGATTGATGATTGAGGATGACGAGTGAGGGTTGAGGATTGGGGTTTGAAGACTCAGGATTCAGGATTGACGTTTGAGGATTGAGGATTGAAGATTGAGTATTGAGGATTGAAGATTGAGGAATTAGGATTGAGGATTGAGGATTATGGATTGAGGATTGAAGATTGAGTATTGGGTATTGAAGGTTGAGGATTGAGGTTTGTGTATTGAGGATTGAGGATTGAGGATTGAAGAATGAGGATTGAGGATTGAGGATTGAGGATTGAGTATTGAAGATTGAGGATTGGGTATTGAGGATTAAAGATTGAGGATTGAGAATTGAGGATTAAGGATTGAAGATTGAGGATTGAGGCTTGAGGGTTGAGGATTGAAGAGTGAGTATTGAGGACTGATGATTGTGGATTGAGGATTGAAGGTTGAGTATTGAGGATTGAAGATTGAGGATTGAGGATTAAGGACAGAGGATTGAGTATGAGGACTGAAGACTGAGGATTGAGGATTGATGATTGAAGATTGAGGATTGGGGATTGTGGATCGAAGATTGAGGATTGAGGATTGAGGATTGGGGATTGAGGATTTAGAATTGGAGATTGGGTATTGAGGATTGAAGGTTGAGGATTGGGGATTGAGTGTTGAGGATTGAAGATTGAGGATTGAAGATTGAGGATTGAGGATTGAGGATAGAGTATTGAGGACTGAGTGTTGAGGATTGAGGTTTGAGGACTGAGGATTGAGGATTGAGGATTGAGGATTGAGGACTGAGGTTTGAGGATTGAGTGTTGAGCACTGAGGATTGAGGATTGAGGATAGAGGATTTAGGACTGAGGATTGACGTTTGAGGATTGAGGATTGACGATTGAAGATTGAGGTTTGGCTATTGAGGACTGAAGGTTGAGAGTTGAGGATTGAGGATTGATGATGGAGGATGAGGACTGAGGTTTGAGGATTGAGGTTTCAGGACTCGGGGCTCGGGATTGAGGTTTGAGGATTGAGGATTGAGGATTTAGCATAGAGGATTGAGGACTGAGGATTGAGGATTGAGGATTGACGCTTGAGGATTGAGGATTGAAGATTGAGGATTGAAGATTGAGGACTGAGTGTTCAGGATTGAGTTTTGAGAATTGATGTTTGAGGATTGAGATTTGATGATTGAATATTGTGGATTGAGTATTGAAAACAGAGAATACAGGGTATTCTATTGAGTATTGAGAATTGAGGAATGATGATTGAGTATTGAGGATTGATGGTTGAGGGTTGTGGGATGAATAATGAGGATTCAGGATTGAGGATTGAGGATTGAGTATTGGAGATTGAGGATTGAGGATTGAGTATTGGAGATTGAGGATTGAGGACTGAGGGTGGAGAATTGAGGACTGAGGATTGAGGATTGAGGATTGAGGATTGCGGATTGAAGATTGATTGTTGATGATTGAAGATTGAGGATTGAGGCTTGAATGTTGAGGATTGACGATTGAGTATTGAGGATTGATGGTTGTGGATTGAGGATTGAAGATTGAGTATTGAGGATTGAAGGTTGAGGATTGAGGATTGATGACTGAGGATTGAGTATGAGGACTGAGGATTGAGGATTGAGGATTGATGGTTGAAGATTGTGGATTGGGGTTTGAGGATCGAAGATTGAGGATTGAGGATTGAGGATTGAGGATTGAGGATTGAGGATTTAGAATTCGAGATTGGGTATTGAGGATTGAAGGTCAAGGATTCAGGATTGAGTGTTGAGGGTTGAGGATTGATGATTGAGGATGAGGAGTGAGGGTTGAGGGTTGAGGTTTGAGGACTCAGGATTCAGGATTGACGTTTGAGGATTGAGGATTGAAGATTGACTATTGAGGATTGAAGATTGAGGAATTAGGATTGAGGATTGAGGATTGAGGATTGAGGATGGAGGATTGAGGATTGAGGATTGGGGATTGAAAATTAAGGATTGAGGATTGAAGATTGAAGATTGAGGATTGGGGATTGAGGATTGAGGATTGAGGAATGAAGATTGAGGATTGAGTATTGAGTGTTGAAGATTGAGTATTGGGGATTGAAGGTTGAGGATTGAGGATTGAGTGTTGAGGATTGAGGACGAGGACTGAGAGTTGAGGATTGAGGATTGAGGACTGAGCATTGAGGATTCAGGATTGAAGATTGAAGGTTGGGGATTGAGGATCGATGATTGAGGATTGAGGATTGAGGATTGAGGATTGAGGATTGAGGATTGAGGATAGAGGATTGAGGATTGAGTATTGAAGATTGAGGACAGAGGGTTGAGGTTTGAGGAATGATGTTTGAGGATTGAGATTTGATGATTGAATAGTTTGGATTGAGTATTGTATCCTGAGAATTCAGGATATTCTATTGAATATTGAGAATTGATGGTTGATGATTGAGTATTGAGGATTGATGGTTGATGGTCGTGTGTTGAATATTGAGGATTGAGGATTCAGTATTGAGGATTGTGTATAGAAGATTGAAAACTGAGGATTGAGGATTGAGGATTGACGATTGAGGGTTGAAGATTGAGTATTGATGATTGAAGTTTGAGGATTGAGGATTGAGCGTTGATGGTTGAGGACGAGGAGTGAGGGATGAGGATTGAGGTTTGAGGACTGATGATTGAGTATTCAGGATTGAGGATTTACGATTGAGGGTTGAGGATTGAAGATTGGGTATTGAGGACTAACGATTGAGGATTGAGGATTGAGGATTGAGGATTGGAGATTGAGTATTGAGAGTTGAAGATTGAGGGCTAAGGATTGAGGATTGAGGATTGAGGATTGAGGATTTTGGACTGAGGATTGACGTTTGAGGATTGAGGATTGAGGATTGAAGATTGAGGTTTGGCGATTGAGGACTGAAGGTTGAGAGTTGAGGATTGAGGATTGAGGATTGAGGATTGATGATTGAGGATTGAGGATTGAGGATTGAGGGTTGAAGATTGAGTATTGGGGATTGAAGGTTGAGGATTGAGGATTGAGTGTTGAGGATTGAGGACGAGGACTGAGAGTTGAGGATTGAGGACTGAGGATTGAGGATTGAGGATTGAAGATTGAAGGTTGGGGATTGAGGATCGATGATTGAGGATTGAGTATTGAGGATTGAGGATTGAGGATACAGGATAGAGGATTGAGGATTGAGTATTGAAGATTGAGGACAGAGGGTTGAGGATTGAGGAATGATGTTTGAGGATTGAGATTTGATGATTGAATAGTTTGGATTGAGTATTGTATCCTGAGAATTCAGGATATTCTATTGAATATTGAGAATTGATGGTTGATGATTGAGTATTGAGGATTGATGGTTGATGGTCGTGTGTTGAATATTGAGGATTGAGGATTCAGGATTGAGGATTGTGTATAGAAGATTGAAAACTGAGGATTGAGGATTGAGGATTGACGACTGAGGGTTGAAGATTGAGTATTGATGATTGAAGTTTGAGGATTGAGGATTGAGCGTTGAGGGTTGAGGACGAGGAGTGAGGGATTAGGATTGAGGTTTGAGGACTGATGATTGAGTATTCAGGATTGAGGATTTACGATTGAGGGTTGAGGATTGAAGATTGGTTATTGAGGACTGAAGAGTGAGGATTGAGGATTGGGGATTGAGGATTGGAGATTGAGTATTGAGAAATGAAGATTGAGGGTTAAGTCTTGAGGATTGAGCATTGAGGATTGAGGGTTGAGGATTGAAGATTGAGAATTGAGAATTGGGGATTGATGGTTGAGTATTGAGGATTGATGGTTGAGGTCTGTGTGTTGAATATTGAGGATTGAGGACTCAGGGTTGAGGACTGAGCATTGTAGATTGAGGACTGAGGATTGAGGATTGAGGATTGAGGATTGAAGGTTGTGTATTGATGATTGAAGATTGAGGGTTGAGGATTGAGTGTTGAGGATTGAGTACGAGGACTGAGGATTGAGGATTGAGGATTGAGGATTGAGGATTGAGGATTGAGGATAGAGGTTTGAATATTGAGGATTGGGGATTGAGGATTGAACATTGAGGGTTGAGGATTGTGGATTGAGTATTGAGGATTGAGGATTGGAGATTGAGTATTGAGAATTGAAGGTTGAGGATTGAGGGTTGAGGACTGAGGACAGAGGATAAAGGATATAGGATGAGGACTGAGGGTTGAGGATTGAGGTTTGGCGACTGAGGATTGAGGATTGAGGATTGTGGATTGAGGAATGACGTTTGAGGATTGGGGATTGAGGATTGTAGTATTGAAGATGGAGGATTGAGGTTTTATCATTAAGGAGAGAGGATTGGGGACTGAGCGTCGAGGACTGAGTATTGAGGATTGAAGTCTGAGGATTGGGGACTGAGGATTGAGGACTGAGGATTGAGGATTGAGGATTGAGGATTGAGGATCAGCGTTTGAGTGTTGAGGATGGAGGATTGAGGATTGAGGATTGAGGATTGAAGATTGAGGATTGAGGATTGAGGATTGAGGATTGAGGATTGAGGATTGAGGACTGAAGATTGAGTACTGAGGATTGATGACTGAGGATTGAGGATTGAGGATTGAGGACTGAGGACTGAGTTTTGAGGATTGAGTGTTGAGCACTGAGGATTGAAGATTGAGGATTGAGGATTTAGGACTGAGGATTGACGTTTGAGGATTGAGGATTGAGGATTGAGTATTGAGGATTGAGGATTGGAGATTGAGTATTGAGGATTGGAGATTGAGTATTGAGGATTGAGGATTGAGGATTGAGGATAGAGGCTGAGGACTGACGATTGAGGATTGAGGTTTGAGGACTGAGGATTGAGGATGAGGATTGAGGATCGAGGATTGACGATTGAGGATTGAGGATTGATGATTGAGGATTGGGGATTGAGGACTGAAGATTGAGGATTGAGGATTGAGTGTTGAGGATTGAAGATTGAGTATTGAAGATTGAGTATTGAGGATTGAAGGTTGAGGATTGAGGATTGAGGATTGAAGTTTGTGGACTGATTGTTGCGTGTTGAGTCATGAGAATTGATGTTTGTGGATTGAGGATTCAGTGTTGAGGATTGAGGACGAGGACTGAGAGTTGAGGATTGAGGATTGAGGACTGAGGATTGAGGATTCAGGATTGAAGATTGAGGGTTGGGAATTGAGGATCGATGATTGGGGATTGAGGATTGAGGATTGAGGATTGAGGATTGAGGATTGGAGATTGAGTATTGAGAATTGAAGATTGAGGATTGAGGATTGAGGATTGAGGACAGAGGATAGAGGATAGAGGATGAGGACTGAGGGTTGAGGATTGCGGTTTGACGACTGAGGATTGAGGATTGAGGATTGTGGATTGAGGAATGACGTTTGAGGATTGGGGATTGAGGATTGTAGTATTGAAGATGGAGGATTGAATGTTTTATCATTAAGGATACAGGATTGGGGACTGAGCGTCGAGGACTGAGTGTTGAGGATTGAGGATTGAAGATTGAGGATTGAGGATTGAGGACTGAGGATTGAGGATTGAGGATTGAGGATTGAAGATGGAGTATTGAGGATTGATGACTGAGGATTGAGGATTGAGGATTGAGGATTGAGGACTGAGGTTTGAGGATTGAGTGTTGAGCACTGAGGATTGAGGATCGAGGATTGAGGATTTAGGACTGAGGATTGACGTTTGAGGATTGAGGATTGAGGATTGAAGATTGAGGTTTGGCGATTGAGGACTGAAGGTTGAGAGTTGAGGATTGAGGATTGATGATGGAGGATGAGGACTGAGGGTTGAGGATTGAGGTTTCAGGACTCAGGATTCAGGATTGAGGTTTGAGGATGGAGGATTGAAGATTGAGTATTGAGGATTGAAGATTGAGGAATTAGGATTGAGGATTGAGGATTGAGGATTGAGGATAGAAGATTGAGTATTGGGTATTGACGGTTGAGGATTGAGGATTGAGTATTGAGGATTGAGGATTGAGGATTGAAGATTGTGTATTGAGGGTTGAGGATTGAGGATTGAAGATTGAGGACGAGGACTGTGGGTTGAGGATTGAGGTTTGAGGACTGAGGATTGACGATTGATGTTTGAGGATTGAGGATTGGAGATTGAGTATTGAGGATTGAAGATTGTGGATTGAGGATTGAGGATTGAGGATTGAGGAATGAAGATTGAGGATTGGGGACTGAGGATTGACGATTGAGGGTTGAGGATTGGGGATTGAGGATTCAGGATTGAGGATTGAAGATTGAGTATTGGGGATTGAAGGTTGAGGATTGAGGATTGAGTTTTGAGGATTGAGGACGAGGACTGAGAGTTGAGGATTGGGGATTGAGGACCGAGGATTGAGGATTCAGGATTGAAGATTGGGGGTTGGGGATTGAGGATCGATGATTGGGGATTGAGGATTGAGGATTGAGGATTGAGGATTGAGGATTGAGGATTGAGTACTGAAGATTGAGGACAGAGGGTTGAGGATTGAGGATTGATGTTTGAGGATCGGGATTTGATGATTGAATATTTTGGATTGAGTATTGTATCCTGAGAATTCAGGATATTCTATTGAATATTGACAATTGATGGTTGATGGTTGATTATTGAGGATTGATGATTGATGGTCGTGTGTTGAATATTGAGGATTGAGGATTCAGGATTGAGGATTGAGTATAGAAGGTTGAAAACTGAGGATTGAGGATTGAGGCTTGACGATTGAGGATTGAGGATTGATGATTGAGGATTGAGGATTGAGGATTGAGGGTTGAAGATTGAGTATTGGGGATTGAAGGTTGAGGATTGAGGATTGAGTGTTGAGGATTGAGGACGAGGACTGAGAGTTGAGGATTGAGGATTGAGGACTGAGGATTGAGGTATCAGGATTGAAGATTGAAGGTTGGGGATTGAGGATCGATGATTGAGGATTGAGGATTGAGGATTGAGGATTGAGGATTGAGGATTGAGGATTGGGGATTGAGTATTGAAGATTGAGGACAGAGGGTTGAGGATTGAGGAATGATGTTTGAGGATTGAGATTTGATGATTGAATTGTTTGGATTGAGTATTGTATCCTGAGAATTCAGGATATTCTATTGAATATTGAGAATTGATGGTTGATGGTTGAGTATTGAGGATTGATGGTTGATGGTAGTGTGTTGAATATTGAGGATTGAGGATTCAGGATTGAGGATTCTGTATAGAAGATTGAAAACTGAGGATTGAGGATTGAGGATTGACGATTGAGGGTTGAAGATTGGGGGTTGAGGATTGAGGATTTAGAATTGGAGATTGGGTATTGAGGATTGAAGGTTGAGGATTGAGGATTGAGTGTTGAGGATTGAAGATTGAGGATTGAGGATTGGGGGTCGAGGATTTAGAATTGGAGATGGGGTATTGAGGATTGAAGGTTGAGGATTGAGGATTGAGTGTTGAGGATTGAAGATTGAGGATTGAGGATTGGGGGTTGTGGATTGAGGATTTAGAATTGGAGATTGGGTATTGAGGATTGAAGGTTGAGGATTGAGGATTGAGTGTTGAGGATTGAAGATTGAGGATTGAGGATTGGGGGTTGAGTATTGAGGACTGAGGGTTGAGGATTGAGGTTTGAGGCCTGAGGATTGAGGATTGACGGTTGGGGATTGAGGACTGAGGTTTGAGTATTGAGTGTTGAGGACTGAGGATTGAGGATTGAGGATTGAGGATTTAGGACTGAGGATTGACGTCTGAGGATTGAGGATTGCGGATTTTGGATTGAAGATTGAGGACTGAGGGTTGAGCATTGAGTGTTGAGTATTGATGTTTGAGGGATTGAGATTTGAAGATTGAATATTGTGGATCGAGTATTGAAAACTGAGAATACAGGATATTCTATTGAGTATTGAGTATTGAGTATTGAGGATTGATGATTGAGTATTGAGGATTGATGGCTGAGGTTTGTGGGATGAATATTGAGGATTCAGGATTGAGGATTGAGGACTGATGATTGAGTATTGAAGGTTGTGTATTGATGATTGAAGATTGAGGATTGAGGATTGAGTGTTGAGGATTGAGGACGAGGTCTGAGGATTGAGGATTGAGGATTGAGGATTGAGGATAGAGGGTTGAGGATTGAGGTTTGAATACTGAGGATTGGGGATTGAGGATTGAAGATTGAGGGTTGAGGATTGTGGATTGAGGATTGAGGATTGAGGATTGGAGATTGAGTATTGAGAATTGAAGGTTGAGGATTGAGGGTTGAGGACTGAGGACAGAGGATAAATGATAGAGGATAAGGACTGAGGGTTGATGATTGAGGTTTGACGACTGAGGATTGAGGATTGAGGATTGTGGATTGAGGAATGACGTTTGAGGATTGGGGATTAAGGATTGTAGTATTGAAGATGGAGGATTGAGGTTTCATCATTAAGGATAGATGATTGGGGACTGAGCGTCGAGGACTGAGTATTGAGGATTGAGGATTGAAGTCTGAGGTTTGGGGACTGAGGATTGAGGACTGAGGATTGAGAATTGAGGATTGAGGATTGAGGATTAACGTTTGAGGATTGAGGATGGAGGATTGAGAATTGAGGATTGAGGATTGAAGATTGAGGATTGAGGATTGTGGATTGAGGATTGAGGATTGAGGATTGAGGATTGAAGATAGAGTATTGAGGATTGATGACTGAGGATTGAGGATTGAGGATTGAGGATTGAGGACTGATGTTTGAGGATTGAGTGTTGAGCACTGAGGATTGAGGATTGAGGATTGAGGATTTTGGACTGAGGATTGACGTTTGAGGATTGAGGATTGAGGATTGAAGATTGAGGTTTGGCGATTGAGGACTGAAGGTTGAGAGTTGAGGATTGAGGATTGATGATGGAGGATGAGGACTGAGGGATGAGGATTGAGGTTTCAGGACTCAGGAATCAGGATTCAGGATTGAGGTTTGAGGATTGAGGAATGAAGATTGAGTACTGAGGATTGAAGATTAAGGATTGAGGATTGAGGATTGAGGATTGATGATTGAGGATTCGGGATTGAGGCTTGACGATTGAGGATTGAGGATTGATGATTGAGGATTGAGGATTGAGGATTGAGGGTTGAAGATTTAGTATTGGGGATTGAAGGTTGAGGATTGAGGTTTGTGTATTGAGGATTGAGGATTGAGGATTGAAGAATGAGGATTGAGGATTGAGGATTGAGGATTGAGTATTGAAGATTGAGGATTGAAGGTTGAGGATTGGTGATTGAGGATTGAAGATTGAGGATTGAAGATTGAGGATTGAGGATTGAGGATTGGAGATTGAGTATTGAGGATTGGAGATTGAGGATTGAGGATTGAGGATTGAGGATTGAGGATTGAGGATAGAGGCTGAGGACTGACGATTGAGGATTGAGGTTTGAGGACTGAGGATTGAGGATGAGGATTGAGGATCGAGGATTGACGATTGAGGATTGAGGATTGATGATTGAGGATTGGGGATTGAGGACTGAAGATTGAGGATTGAGGATTGAGGGTTGAGGATTGAAGATTGAGTATTGAAGATTGAGTATTGAGGATTGAAGGTTGAGGATTGAGGATTGAGGATTGAAGTTTGTGGACTGAGTGTTGCGGGTTGAGTCATGAGACTTGATGTTTGTGGATTGAGATTTGAAGATTGAAGTTTGAGGATTGTGTACTGAAAACTGTGAATTGAGGGTATTCTATTGAGGATTGAGGATTGACAATTGATTGTTGAGGATTCAGGGCTGAAGATTGAGGATTCAGGATTGAGGATTGAGGATAGAAGATTGAGGATTCTGGATTGATGATTCAGGATTGAGGTTTGAGGACTGAGGATTGAGGGTTGAGGATTTAGGAGTGAGGATTGATGTTTGAGGATTGAGGATTGAGGATTGAGGATTGAGGATTGAAGGTTGAGGATTGAGTATTGTGTGTTGAGGATTGAGGATTGATGATTGAGGATGACGAGTGAGGGTTGAGGATTGGGGTTTGAAGACTCAGGATTCAGGATTGACGTTTGAGGATTGAGGATTGAAGATTGAGTATTGAGGATTGAAGATTGAGGAATTAGGATTGAGGATTGAGGATTATGGATTGAGGATTGAAGATTGAGTATTGGGTATTGAAGGTTGAGGATTGAGGTTTGTGTATTGAGGATTGAGGATTGAGGATTGAAGAATGAGGATTGAGGATTGAGGATTGAGGATTGAGTATTGAAGATTGAGGATTGGGTATTGAGGATTGAAGATTGAGGATTGAGAATTGAGGATTAAGGATTGAAGATTGAGGATTGAGGCTTGAGGGTTGAGGATTGAAGAGTGAGTATTGAGGACTGATGATTGTGGATTGAGGATTGAAGGTTGAGTATTGAGGATTGAAGATTGAGGATTGAGGATTAAGGACAGAGGATTGAGTATGAGGACTGAAGACTGAGGATTGAGGATTGATGATTGAAGATTGAGGATTGGGGATTGTGGATCGAAGATTGAGGATTGAGGATTGAGGATTGGGGATTGAGGATTTAGAATTGGAGATTGGGTATTGAGGATTGAAGGTTGAGGATTGGGGATTGAGTGTTGAGGATTGAAGATTGAGGATTGAAGATTGAGGATTGAGGATTGAGGATAGAGTATTGAGGACTGAGTGTTGAGGATTGAGGTTTGAGGACTGAGGATTGAGGATTGAGGATTGAGGATTGAGGACTGAGGTTTGAGGATTGAGTGTTGAGCACTGAGGATTGAGGATTGAGGATAGAGGATTTAGGACTGAGGATTGACGTTTGAGGATTGAGGATTGACGATTGAAGATTGAGGTTTGGCTATTGAGGACTGAAGGTTGAGAGTTGAGGATTGAGGATTGATGATGGAGGATGAGGACTGAGGTTTGAGGATTGAGGTTTCAGGACTCGGGGCTCAGGATTGAGGTTTGAGGATTGAGGATTGAGGATTTAGCATAGAGGATTGAGGACTGAGGATTGAGGATTGAGGATTGACGCTTGAGGATTGAGGATTGAAGATTGAGGATTGAAGATTGAGGACTGAGTGTTCAGGATTGAGTTTTGAGAATTGATGTTTGAGGATTGAGATTTGATGATTGAATATTGTGGATTGAGTATTGAAAACAGAGAATACAGGGTATTCTATTGAGTATTGAGAATTGAGGAATGATGATTGAGTATTGAGGATTGATGGTTGAGGGTTGTGGGATGAATAATGAGGATTCAGGATTGAGGATTGAGGATTGAGTATTGGAGATTGAGGATTGAGGATTGAGTATTGGAGATTGAGGATTGAGGACTGAGGGTGGAGAATTGAGGATTGAGGATTGAGGATTGAGGATTGAGGATTGAAGGTTGAGGATTGTGTATTGAGAATTGAATATTGAGGATTGAGAATTGAGGACTGAGGATTGAGGATTGAGGACTGAGGATTGAGAATTGAGGATTATGGTTGGGTATTGAAGATTGATGGTTGATGGTCGTGTGTTGAATATTGAGGATTGAGGATTCAGGATTGAGGATTGTGTATAGAAGATTGAAAACTGAGTATTGAGGATTGAGGATTGACGATTGAGGGTTGAAGATTGAGTATTGATGATTGAAGTTTGAGGATTGAGGATTGAGCGTTGAGGGTTGAGGACGAGGAGTGAGGGATGAGGATTGAGGTTTGAGGACTGATGATTGAGTATTCAGGATTGAGGATTTACGATTGAGGGTTGAGGATTGAAGATTGAGTATTGAGGACTGAAGATTGAGGATTGAGGATTGAGGATTGAGGATTGGAGATTGAGTATTGAGAAATGAAGATTGAGGGTTAAGGATTGAGGATTGAGCATTGAGGATTGAGGGTTGAGGATTGAAGATTGAGAATTGAGAATTGGGGATTGATGGTTGAGTATTGAGGATAGATGGTTGAGGTCTGTGTGTTGAATATTGAGGATTGAGGACTCAGGGTTGAGGACTGAGCATTGTAGATTGAGGACTGAGGGTTGAGGATTGAGGATTGAGGATTGAGGATTGAAGGTTGTGTATTGATGATTGAAGATTGAGGGTTGAGGATTGAGTGTTGAGGATTGAGTACGAGGACTGAGGATTGAGGATTGAGGATTGAGGATTGAGGATTGATGATTGAGGATAGAGGTTTGAATATTGAGGATTGGGGATTGAGGATTGAACATTGAGGGTTGAGGATTGTGGATTGAGTATTGAGGATTGAGGATTGGAGATTGAGTATTGAGAATTGAAGGTTGAGGATTGAGGGTTGAGGACTGAGGACAGAGGATAAAGGATATAGGATGAGGACTGAGGGTTGAGGATTGAGGTTTGGCGACTGAGGATTGAGGATTGAGGATTGTGGATTGAGGAATGACGTTTGAGGATTGGGGATTGAGGATTGTAGTATTGAAGATCGAGGATTGAGGTTTTATCATTAAGGAGAGAGGATTGGGGACTGAGCGTCGAGGACTGAGTATTGAGGATTGAAGTCTGAGGATTGGGGACTGAGGATTGAGGACTGAGGATTGAGGATTGAGGATTGAGGATTGAGGATCAGCGTTTGAGTGTTGAGGATGGAGGATTGAGGATTGAGGATTGAGGATTGAAGATTGAGGATTGAGGATTGAGGATTGAGGATTGAGGATTGAGGATTGAGGACTGAAGACTGAGTATTGAGGATTGATGACTGAGGATTGAGGATTGAGGATTGAGGACTGAGGACTGAGTTTTGAGGATTGAGTGTTGAGCACTGAGGACTGAAGATTGAGGATTGAGGATTTAGGACTGAGGATTGACGTTTGAGGATTGAGGATTGAGGATTGAGTATTGAGGATTGAGGATTGGAGATTGAGTATTGAGGATTGGAGATTGAGTATTGAGGATTGAGGATTGAGGATTGAAGATTAAGGATTGAGGATTGAGGATTGAGGATTGATGATTGAGGATTCGGGATTGAGGCTTGACGATTGAGGATTGAGGATTGATGATTGAGGATTGAGGATTGAGGATTGAGGGTTGAAGATTTAGTATTGGGGATTGAAGGTTGAGGATTGAGGTTTGTGTATTGAGGATTGAGGATTGAGGATTGAAGAATGAGGATTGAGGATTGAGGATTGAGGATTGAGTATTGAAGATTGAGGATTGAAGGTTGAGGATTGGTGATTGAGGATTGAAGATTGAGGATTGAAGATTGAGGATTGAGGATTGAGGATTGGAGATTGAGTATTGAGGATTGGAGATTGAGGATTGAGGATTGAGGATTGAGGATTGAGGATTGAGGATAGAGGCTGAGGACTGACGATTGAGGATTGAGGTTTGAGGACTGAGGATTGAGGATGAGGATTGAGGATCGAGGATTGACGATTGAGGATTGAGGATTGATGATTGAGGATTGGGGATTGAGGACTGAAGATTGAGGATTGAGGATTGAGGGTTGAGGATTGAAGATTGAGTATTGAAGATTGAGTATTGAGGATTGAAGGTTGAGGATTGAGGATTGAGGATTGAAGTTTGTGGACTGAGTGTTGCGGGTTGAGTCATGAGACTTGATGTTTGTGGATTGAGATTTGAAGATTGAAGTTTGAGGATTGTGTACTGAAAACTGTGAATTGAGGGTATTCTATTGAGGATTGAGGATTGACAATTGATTGTTGAGGATTCAGGGCTGAAGATTGAGGATTCAGGATTGAGGATTGAGGATAGAAGATTGAGGATTCTGGATTGATGATTCAGGATTGAGGTTTGAGGACTGAGGATTGAGGGTTGAGGATTTAGGAGTGAGGATTGATGTTTGAGGATTGAGGATTGAGGATTGAGGATTGAGGATTGAAGGTTGAGGATTGAGTATTGTGTGTTGAGGATTGAGGATTGATGATTGAGGATGACGAGTGAGGGTTGAGGATTGGGGTTTGAAGACTCAGGATTCAGGATTGACGTTTGAGGATTGAGGATTGAAGATTGAGTATTGAGGATTGAAGATTGAGGAATTAGGATTGAGGATTGAGGATTATGGATTGAGGATTGAAGATTGAGTATTGGGTATTGAAGGTTGAGGATTGAGGTTTGTGTATTGAGGATTGAGGATTGAGGATTGAAGAATGAGGATTGAGGATTGAGGATTGAGGATTGAGTATTGAAGATTGAGGATTGGGTATTGAGGATTGAAGATTGAGGATTGAGAATTGAGGATTAAGGATTGAAGATTGAGGATTGAGGCTTGAGGGTTGAGGATTGAAGAGTGAGTATTGAGGACTGATGATTGTGGATTGAGGATTGAAGGTTGAGTATTGAGGATTGAAGATTGAGGATTGAGGATTAAGGACAGAGGATTGAGTATGAGGACTGAAGACTGAGGATTGAGGATTGATGATTGAAGATTGAGGATTGGGGATTGTGGATCGAAGATTGAGGATTGAGGATTGAGGATTGGGGATTGAGGATTTAGAATTGGAGATTGGGTATTGAGGATTGAAGGTTGAGGATTGGGGATTGAGTGTTGAGGATTGAAGATTGAGGATTGAAGATTGAGGATTGAGGATTGAGGATAGAGTATTGAGGACTGAGTGTTGAGGATTGAGGTTTGAGGACTGAGGATTGAGGATTGAGGATTGAGGATAGAGGACTGAGGTTTGAGGATTGAGTGTTGAGCACTGAGGATTGAGGATTGAGGATAGAGGATTTAGGACTGAGGATTGACGTTTGAGGATTGAGGATTGACGATTGAAGATTGAGGTTTGGCTATTGAGGACTGAAGGTTGAGAGTTGAGGATTGAGGATTGATGATGGAGGATGAGGACTGAGGTTTGAGGATTGAGGTTTCAGGACTCGGGGCTCAGGATTGAGGTTTGAGGATTGAGGATTGAGGATTTAGCATAGAGGATTGAGGACTGAGGATTGAGGATTGAGGATTGACGCTTGAGGATTGAGGATTGAAGATTGAGGATTGAAGATTGAGGACTGAGTGTTCAGGATTGAGTTTTGAGAATTGATGTTTGAGGATTGAGATTTGATGATTGAATATTGTGGATTGAGTATTGAAAACAGAGAATACAGGGTATTCTATTGAGTATTGAGAATTGAGGAATGATGATTGAGTATTGAGGATTGATGGTTGAGGGTTGTGGGATGAATAATGAGGATTCAGGATTGAGGATTGAGGATTGAGTATTGGAGATTGAGGATTGAGGATTGAGTATTGGAGATTGAGGATTGAGGACTGAGGGTGGAGAATTGAGGATTGAGGATTGAGGATTGAGGATTGAGGATTGAAGGTTGAGGATTGTGTATTGAGAATTGAATATTGAGGATTGAGAATTGAGGACTGAGGATTGAGGATTGAGGACTGAGGATTGAGAATTGAGGATTATGGTTGGGTATTGAAGATTGATGGTTGATGGTCGTGTGTTGAATATTGAGGATTGAGGATTCAGGATTGAGGATTGTGTATAGAAGATTGAAAACTGAGTATTGAGGATTGAGGATTGACGATTGAGGGTTGAAGATTGAGTATTGATGATTGAAGTTTGAGGATTGAGGATTGAGCGTTGAGGGTTGAGGACGAGGAGTGAGGGATGAGGATTGAGGTTTGAGGACTGATGATTGAGTATTCAGGATTGAGGATTTACGATTGAGGGTTGAGGATTGAAGATTGAGTATTGAGGACTGAAGATTGAGGATTGAGGATTGAGGATTGAGGATTGGAGATTGAGTATTGAGAAATGAAGATTGAGGGTTAAGGATTGAGGATTGAGCATTGAGGATTGAGGGTTGAGGATTGAAGATTGAGAATTGAGAATTGGGGATTGATGGTTGAGTATTGAGGATTGATGGTTGAGGTCTGTGTGTTGAATATTGAGGATTGAGGACTCAGGGTTGAGGACTGAGCATTGTAGATTGAGGACTGAGGGTTGAGGATTGAGGATTGAGGATTGAGGATTGAAGGTTGTGTATTGATGATTGAAGATTGAGGGTTGAGGATTGAGTGTTGAGGATTGAGTACGAGGACTGAGGATTGAGGATTGAGGATTGAGGATTGAGGATTGATGATTGAGGATAGAGGTTTGAATATTGAGGATTGGGGATTGAGGATTGAACATTGAGGGTTGAGGATTGTGGATTGAGTATTGAGGATTGAGGATTGGAGATTGAGTATTGAGAATTGAAGGTTGAGGATTGAGGGTTGAGGACTGAGGACAGAGGATAAAGGATATAGGATGAGGACTGAGGGTTGAGGATTGAGGGATGGCGACTGAGGATTGAGGATTGAGGATTGTGGATTGAGGAATGACGTTTGAGGATTGGGGATTGAGGATTGTAGTATTGAAGATCGAGGATTGAGGTTTTATCATTAAGGAGAGAGGATTGGGGACTGAGCGTCGAGGACTGAGTATTGAGGATTGAAGTCTGAGGATTGGGGACTGAGGATTGAGGACTGAGGATTGAGGATTGAGGATTGAGGATTGAGGATCAGCGTTTGAGTGTTGAGGATGGAGGATTGAGGATTGAGGATTGAGGATTGAAGATTGAGGATTGAGGATTGAGGATTGAGGATTGAGGATTGAGGATTGAGGACTGAAGACTGAGTATTGAGGATTGATGACTGAGGATTGAGGATTGAGGATTGAGGACTGAGGACTGAGTTTTGAGGATTGAGTGTTGAGCACTGAGGACTGAAGATTGAGGATTGAGGATTTAGGACTGAGGATTGACGTTTGAGGATTGAGGATTGAGGATTGAGTATTGAGGATTGAGGATTGGAGATTGAGTATTGAGGATTGGAGATTGAGTATTGAGGATTGAGGATTGAGGATTGAGGATAGAGGCTGAGGACTGACGATTGAGGATTGAGGTTTGAGGACTGAGGATTGAGGATGAGGATTGAGGATCGAGGATTGACGATTGAGGATTGAGGATTGATGATTGAGGATTGGGATTGAGGGCTGAAGATTGAGGATTGAGGATTGAGTGTTGAGGATTGAAGATTGAGTATTGAAGATTGAGTATTGAGGATTGAAGGTTGAGGATTGAGGATTGAGGATTGAAGTTTGTGGACTGATTGTTGCGGGTTGAGTCATGAGACTTGATGTTTGTGGATTGAGGATTCAGTGTTGAGGATTGAGGACGAGGACTGAGAGTTGAGGATTGAGGATTGAGGACTGAGGATTGAGGATTCAGGATTGAAGATTGAGGGTTGGGAATTGAGGATCGATGATTGGGGATTGAGGATTGAGGATTGAGGATTGAGGATTGAGGATTGAGGATTGGAGATTGAGTATTGAGAATTGAAGATTGAGGATTGAGGATTGAGGATTGAGGACAGAGGATAGAGGATAGAGGATGAGGACTGAGGGTTGAGGATTGCGGTTTGACGACTGAGGATTGAGGATTGAGGATTGTGGATTGAGGAATGACGTTTGAGGATTGGGGATTGAGGATTGTAGTATTGAAGATGGAGGATTGAATGTTTTATCATTAAGGATAGAGGATTGGGGACTCAGCGTCGAGGACTGAGTATTGAGGATTGAAGTCTGAGGATTGGGGACTGAGGATTGAGGACTGAGGATTGAGGATTGAGGATTGAGGATTGAGGATCAGCGTTTGAGTGTTGAGGATGGAGGATTGAGGATTGAGTGTTGAGGATTGAAGATTGAGGATTGAAGATTGAGGATTGAGGATTGAGGATAGAGTATTGAGGACTGAGTGTTGAGGATTGAGGTTTGAGGACTGAGGATTGAGGATTGAGGATTGAGGATTGAGGACTGAGGTTTGAGGATTGAGTGTTGAGCACTGAGGATTGAGGATTGAGGATAGAGGATTTAGGACTGAGGATTGACGTTTGAGGATTGAGGATTGACGATTGAAGATTGAGGTTTGGCTATTGAGGACTGAAGGTTGAGAGTTGAGGATTGAGGATTGATGATGGAGGATGAGGACTGAGGTTTGAGGATTGAGGTTTCAGGACTCGGGGCTCAGGATTGAGGTTTGAGGATTGAGGATTGAGGATTTAGCATAGAGGATTGAGGACTGAGGATTGAGGATTGAGGATTGACGCTTGAGGATTGAGGATTGAAGATTGAGGATTGAAGATTGAGGACTGAGTGTTCAGGATTGAGTTTTGAGAATTGATGTTTGAGGATTGAGATTTGATGATTGAATATTGTGGATTGAGTATTGAAAACAGAGAATACAGGGTATTCTATTGAGTATTGAGAATTGAGGAATGATGATTGAGTATTGAGGATTGATGGTTGAGGGTTGTGGGATGAATAATGAGGATTCAGGATTGAGGATTGAGGATTGAGTATTGGAGATTGAGGATTGAGGATTGAGTATTGGAGATTGAGGATTGAGGACTGAGGGTGGAGAATTGAGGATTGAGGATTGAGGATTGAGGATTGAGGATTGAAGGTTGAGGATTGTGTATTGAGAATTGAATATTGAGGATTGAGAATTGAGGACTGAGGATTGAGGATTGAGGACTGAGGATTGAGAATTGAGGATTATGGTTGGGTATTGAAGATTGATGGTTGATGGTCGTGTGTTGAATATTGAGGATTGAGGATTCAGGATTGAGGATTGTGTATAGAAGATTGAAAACTGAGTATTGAGGATTGAGGATTGACGATTGAGGGTTGAAGATTGAGTATTGATGATTGAAGTTTGAGGATTGAGGATTGAGCGTTGAGGGTTGAGGACGAGGAGTGAGGGATGAGGATTGAGGTTTGAGGACTGATGATTGAGTATTCAGGATTGAGGATTTACGATTGAGGGTTGAGGATTGAAGATTGAGTATTGAGGACTGAAGATTGAGGATTGAGGATTGAGGATTGAGGATTGGAGATTGAGTATTGAGAAATGAAGATTGAGGGTTAAGGATTGAGGATTGAGCATTGAGGATTGAGGGTTGAGGATTGAAGATTGAGAATTGAGAATTGGGGATTGATGGTTGAGTATTGAGGATTGATGGTTGAGGTCTGTGTGTTGAATATTGAGGATTGAGGACTCAGGGTTGAGGACTGAGCATTGTAGATTGAGGACTGAGGGTTGAGGATTGAGGATTGAGGATTGAGGATTGAAGGTTGTGTATTGATGATTGAAGATTGAGGGTTGAGGATTGAGTGTTGAGGATTGAGTACGAGGACTGAGGATTGAGGATTGAGGATTGAGGATTGAGGATTGATGATTGAGGATAGAGGTTTGAATATTGAGGATTGGGGATTGAGGATTGAACATTGAGGGTTGAGGATTGTGGATTGAGTATTGAGGATTGAGGATTGGAGATTGAGTATTGAGAATTGAAGGTTGAGGATTGAGGGTTGAGGACTGAGGACAGAGGATAAAGGATATAGGATGAGGACTGAGGGTTGAGGATTGAGGTTTGGCGACTGAGGACTGAGGATTGAGGATTGTGGATTGAGGAATGACGTTTGAGGATTGGGGATTGAGGATTGTAGTATTGAAGATCGAGGATTGAGGTTTTATCATTAAGGAGAGAGGATTGGGGACTGAGCGTCGAGGACTGAGTATTGAGGATTGAAGTCTGAGGATTGGGGACTGAGGATTGAGGACTGAGGATTGAGGATTGAGGATTGAGGATTGAGGATCAGCGTTTGAGTGTTGAGGATGGAGGATTGAGGATTGAGGATTGAGGATTGAAGATTGAGGATTGAGGATTGAGGATTGAGGATTGAGGATTGAGGATTGAGGACTGAAGACTGAGTATTGAGGATTGATGACTGAGGATTGAGGATTGAGGATTGAGGACTGAGGACTGAGTTTTGAGGATTGAGTGTTGAGCACTGAGGACTGAAGATTGAGGATTGAGGATTTAGGACTGAGGATTGACGTTTGAGGATTGAGGATTGAGGATTGAGTATTGAGGATTCAGGATTGGAGATTGAGTATTGAGGATTGGAGATTGAGTATTGAGGATTGAGGATTGAGGATTGAGGATAGAGGCTGAGGACTGACGATTGAGGATTGAGGTTTGAGGACTGAGGATTGAGGATGAGGATTGAGGATCGAGGATTGACGATTGAGGATTGAGGATTGATGATTGAGGATTGGGATTGAGGGCTGAAGATTGAGGATTGAGGATTGAGTGTTGAGGATTGAAGATTGAGTATTGAAGATTGAGTATTGAGGATTGAAGGTTGAGGATTGAGGATTGAGGATTGAAGTTTGTGGACTGATTGTTGCGGGTTGAGTCATGAGACTTGATGTTTGTGGATTGAGGATTCAGTGTTGAGGATTGAGGACGAGGACTGAGAGTTGAGGATTGAGGATTGAGGACTGAGGATTGAGGATTCAGGATTGAAGATTGAGGGTTGGGAATTGAGGATCGATGATTGGGGATTGAGGATTGAGGATTGAGGATTGAGGATTGAGGATTGAGGATTGGAGATTGAGTATTGAGAATTGAAGATTGAGGATTGAGGATTGAGGATTGAGGACAGAGGATAGAGGATAGAGGATGAGGACTGAGGGTTGAGGATTGCGGTTTGACGACTGAGGATTGAGGATTGAGGATTGTGGATTGAGGAATGACGTTTGAGGATTGGGGATTGAGGATTGTAGTATTGAAGATGGAGGATTGAATGTTTTATCATTAAGGATAGAGGATTGGGGACTCAGCGTCGAGGACTGAGTATTGAGGATTGAAGTCTGAGGATTGGGGACTGAGGATTGAGGACTGAGGATTGAGGATTGAGGATTGAGGATTGAGGATCAGCGTTTGAGTGTTGAGGATGGAGGATTGAGGATTGAGTGTTGAGGATTGAAGATTGAGGATTGAAGATTGAGGATTGAGGATTGAGGATAGAGTATTGAGGACTGAGTGTTGAGGATTGAGGTTTGAGGACTGAGGATTGAGGATTGAGGATTGAGGATTGAGGACTGAGGTTTGAGGATTGAGTGTTGAGCACTGAGGATTGAGGATTGAGGATAGAGGATTTAGGACTGAGGATTGACGTTTGAGGATTGAGGATTGACGATTGAAGATTGAGGTTTGGCTATTGAGGACTGAAGGTTGAGAGTTGAGGATTGAGGATTGATGATGGAGGATGAGGACTGAGGTTTGAGGATTGAGGTTTCAGGACTCGGGGCTCAGGATTGAGGTTTGAGGATTGAGGATTGAGGATTTAGCATAGAGGATTGAGGACTGAGGATTGAGGATTGAGGATTGACGCTTGAGGATTGAGGATTGAAGATTGAGGATTGAAGATTGAGGACTGAGTGTTCAGGATTGAGTTTTGAGAATTGATGTTTGAGGATTGAGATTTGATGATTGAATATTGTGGATTGAGTATTGAAAACAGAGAATACAGGGTATTCTATTGAGTATTGAGAATTGAGGAATGATGATTGAGTATTGAGGATTGATGGTTGAAGGTTGTGGGATGAATAATGAGGATTCAGGATTGAGGATTGAGGATTGAGTATTGGAGATTGAGGATTGAGGATTGAGTATTGGAGATTGAGGATTGAGGACTGAGGGTGGAGAATTGAGGATTGAGGATTGAGGATTGAGGATTGAGGATTGAAGGTTGAGGATTGTGTATTGAGAATTGAATATTGAGGATTGAGAATTGAGGACTGAGGATTGAGGATTGAGGACTGAGGATTGAGAATTGAGGATTATGGTTGGGTATTGAAGATTGATGGTTGATGGTCGTGTGTTGAATATTGAGGATTGAGGATTCAGGATTGAGGATTGTGTATAGAAGATTGAAAACTGAGTATTGAGGATTGAGGATTGACGATTGAGGGTTGAAGATTGAGTATTGATGATTGAAGTTTGAGGATTGAGGATTGAGCGTTGAGGGTTGAGGACGAGGAGTGAGGGATGAGGATTGAGGTTTGAGGACTGATGATTGAGTATTCAGGATTGAGGATTTACGATTGAGGGTTGAGGATTGAAGATTGAGTATTGAGGACTGAAGATTGAGGATTGAGGATTGAGGATTGAGGATTGGAGATTGAGTATTGAGAAATGAAGATTGAGGGTTAAGGATTGAGGATTGAGCATTGAGGATTGAGGGTTGAGGATTGAAGATTGAGAATTGAGAATTGGGGATTGATGGTTGAGTATTGAGGATTGATGGTTGAGGTCTGTGTGTTGAATATTGAGGATTGAGGACTCAGGGTTGAGGACTGAGCATTGTAGATTGAGGACTGAGGGTTGAGGATTGAGGATTGAGGATTGAGGATTGAAGGTTGTGTATTGATGATTGAAGATTGAGGGTTGAGGATTGAGTGTTGAGGATTGAGTACGAGGACTGAGGATTGAGGATTGAGGATTGAGGATTGAGGATTGATGATTGAGGATAGAGGTTTGAATATTGAGGATTGGGGATTGAGGATTGAACATTGAGGGTTGAGGATTGTGGATTGAGTATTGAGGATTGAGGATTGGAGATTGAGTATTGAGAATTGAAGGTTGAGGATTGAGGGTTGAGGACTGAGGACAGAGGATAAAGGATATAGGATGAGGACTGAGGGTTGAGGATTGAGGTTTGGCGACTGAGGATTGAGGATTGAGGATTGTGGATTGAGGAATGACGTTTGAGGATTGGGGATTGAGGATTGTAGTATTGAAGATCGAGGATTGAGGTTTTATCATTAAGGAGAGAGGATTGGGGACTGAGCGTCGAGGACTGAGTATTGAGGATTGAAGTCTGAGGATTGGGGACTGAGGATTGAGGACTGAGGATTGAGGATTGAGGATTGAGGATTGAGGATCAGCGTTTGAGTGTTGAGGATGGAGGATTGAGGATTGAGGATTGAGGATTGAAGATTGAGGATTGAGGATTGAGGATTGAGGATTGAGGATTGAGGATTGAGGACTGAAGACTGAGTATTGAGGATTGATGACTGAGGATTGAGGATTGAGGATTGAGGACTGAGGACTGAGTTTTGAGGATTGAGTGTTGAGCACTGAGGACTGAAGATTGAGGATTGAGGATTTAGGACTGAGGATTGACGTTTGAGGATTGAGGATTGAGGATTGAGTATTGAGGATTGAGGATTGGAGATTGAGTATTGAGGATTGGAGATTGAGTATTGAGGATTGAGGATTGAGGATTGAGGATAGAGGCTGAGGACTGACGATTGAGGATTGAGGTTTGAGGACTGAGGATTGAGGATGAGGATTGAGGATCGAGGATTGACGATTGAGGATTGAGGATTGATGATTGAGGATTGGGATTGAGGGCTGAAGATTGAGGATTGAGGATTGAGTGTTGAGGATTGAAGATTGAGTATTGAAGATTGAGTATTGAGGATTGAAGGTTGAGGATTGAGGATTGAGGATTGAAGTTTGTGGACTGATTGTTGCGGGTTGAGTCATGAGACTTGATGTTTGTGGATTGAGGATTCAGTGTTGAGGATTGAGGACGAGGACTGAGAGTTGAGGATTGAGGATTGAGGACTGAGGATTGAGGATTCAGGATTGAAGATTGAGGGTTGGGAATTGAGGATCGATGATTGGGGATTGAGGATTGAGGATTGAGGATTGAGGATTGAGGATTGAGGATTGGAGATTGAGTATTGAGAATTGAAGATTGAGGATTGAGGATTGAGGATTGAGGACAGAGGATAGAGGATAGAGGATGAGGACTGAGGGTTGAGGATTGCGGTTTGACGACTGAGGATTGAGGATTGAGGATTGTGGATTGAGGAATGACGTTTGAGGATTGGGGATTGAGGATTGTAGTATTGAAGATGGAGGATTGAATGTTTTATCATTAAGGATAGAGGATTGGGGACTCAGCGTCGAGGACTGAGTATTGAGGATTGAAGTCTGAGGATTGGGGACTGAGGATTGAGGACTGAGGATTGAGGATTGAGGATTGAGGATTGAGGATCAGCGTTTGAGTGTTGAGGATGGAGGATTGAGGATTGAGGATTGAGGATTGAAGATTGAGGATTGAGGATTGAGGATTGAGGATTGAGGATTGAGGATTGAGGACTGAAGATTGAGTATTGAGGATTGATGACTGAGGATTGAGGATTGAGGATTGAGGACTGAGGACTGAGTTTTGAGGATTGAGTGTTGAGCACTGAGGATTGAAGATTGAGGATTGAGGATTTAGGACTGAGGATTGACGTTTGAGGATTGAGGATTGAGGATTGGAGATTGAGTATTGAGGATTGGAGATTGAGTATTGAGGATTGAGGATTGAGGATTGAGGATAGAGGCTGAGGACTGACGATTGAGGATTGAGGTTTGAGGACTGAGGATTGAGGATGAGGATTGAGGATCGAGGATTGACGATTGAGGATTGAGGATTGATGATTGAGGATTGGGGATTGAGGACTGAAGATTGAGGATTGAGGATTGAGTGTTGAGGATTGAAGATTGAGTATTGAAGATTGAGTATTGAGGATTGAAGGTTGAGGATTGAGGATTGAGGATTGAAGTTTGTGGACTGATTGTTGCGGGTTGAGTCATGAGACTTGATGTTTGTGGATTGAGGATTCAGTGTTGAGGATTGAGGACGAGGACTGAGAGTTGAGGATTGAGGATTGAGGACTGAGGATTGAGGATTCAGGATTGAAGATTGAGGGTTGGGAATTGAGGATCGATGATTGGGGATTGAGGATTGAGGATTGAGGATTGAGGATTGAGGATTGAGGATTGGAGATTGAGTATTGAGAATTGAAGATTGAGGATTGAGGATTGAGGATTGAGGACAGATGATAGAGGATAGAGGATGAGGACTGAGGGTTGAGGATTGCGGTTTGACGACTGAGGATTGAGGATTGAGGATTGTGGATTGAGGAACGACGTTTGAGGATTGGGGATTGAGGATTGTAGTATTGAAGATGGAGGATTGAATGTTTTATCATTAAGGATAGAGGATTGGGGACTGAGCGTCGAGGACTGAGTGTTGAGGATTGAGGATTGAAGATTGAGGATTGAGGATTGAGGACTGAGCATTGAGGATTGAGGATTGAGGATTGAAGATGGAGTATTGAGGATTGATGACTGAGGATTGAGGATTGAGGATTGATGTTTGAGGATTGAGATTTGATGATTGAATATTTTGGATTGAGTATTGAAAACAGAGAATACAGGGTATTCTATTGAGTATTGAGAATTGAGGAATGATGATTGAGTATTGAGGATTGATGGTTGAGGGTTGTGGGATGAATAATGAGGATTCAGGATTGAGGATTGAGGATTGAGGATTGAGTATTGGAGATTGAGGATTGAGGATTGAGTATTGGAGATTGAGGATTGAGGACTGAGGGTGGAGAATTGAGGATTGAGGATTGAGGATTGAGGATTGAGGATTGAAGGTTGAGGATTGGGTATTGAGAATTGAATATTGAGGATTGAGAATTGAGGACTGAGGATTGAGGATTGAGGACTGAGGATTGAGAAATGAGGATTATGGTTGGGTATTGAAGATTGATGGTTCAGGGTTGTGTGTTGAATATTGAGGAATGAGGATTCAGGATTGAGGATTGTGTATTGAAGGTTGAGGACTGAGGATTGAGGATTGAGGATTGAGGATTGCGGATTGAAGATTGATTGTTGATGATTGAAGATTGAGGATTGAGGCTTGAATGTTGAGGATTGACGATTGAGTATTGAGGATTGATGGTTGTGGATTGAGGATTGAAGATTGAGTATTGAGGATTGAAGGTTGAGGATTGAGGATTGATGACTGAGGATTGAGTATGAGGACTGAGGATTGAGGATTGAGGATTGATGGTTGAAGATTGTGGATTGGGGTTTGAGGATCGAAGATTGAGGATTGAGGATTGAGGATTGAGGATTGAGGATTGAGGATTTAGAATTCGAGATTGGGTATTGAGGATTGAAGGTCAAGGATTCAGGATTGAGTGTTGAGGGTTGAGGATTGATGATTGAGGATGAGGAGTGAGGGTTGAGGGTTGAGGTTTGAGGACTCAGGATTCAGGATTGACGTTTGAGGATTGAGGATTGAAGATTGACTATTGAGGATTGAAGATTGAGGAATTAGGATTGAGGATTGAGGATTGAGGATTGAGGATGGAGGATTGAGGATTGAGGATTGGGGATTGAAAATTAAGGATTGAGGATTGAAGATTGAAGATTGAGGATTGGGGATTGAGGATTGAGGATTGAGGAATGAAGATTGAGGATTGAGTATTGAGTGTTGAAGATTGAGTATTGGGGATTGAAGGTTGAGGATTGAGGATTGAGTGTTGAGGATTGAGGACGAGGACTGAGAGTTGAGGATTGAGGATTGAGGACTGAGCATTGAGGATTCAGGATTGAAGATTGAAGGTTGGGGATTGAGGATCGATGATTGAGGATTGAGGATTGAGGATTGAGGATTGAGGATTGAGGATAGAGGATTGAGGATTGAGTATTGAAGATTGAGGACAGAGGGTTGAGGTTTGAGGAATGATGTTTGAGGATTGAGATTTGATGATTGAATAGTTTGGATTGAGTATTGTATCCTGAGAATTCAGGATATTCTATTGAATATTGAGAATTGATGGTTGATGATTGAGTATTGAGGATTGATGGTTGATGGTCGTGTGTTGAATATTGAGGATTGAGGATTCAGTATTGAGGATTGTGTATAGAAGATTGAAAACTGAGGATTGAGGATTGAGGATTGACGATTGAGGGTTGAAGATTGAGTATTGATGATTGAAGTTTGAGGATTGAGGATTGAGCGTTGATGGTTGAGGACGAGGTGTGAGGGATGAGGATTGAGGTTTGAGGACTGATGATTGAGTATTCAGGATTGAGGATTTACGATTGAGGGTTGAGGATTGAAGATTGGGTATTGAGGACTGACGATTGAGGATTGAGGATTGAGGATTGAAGATAGAGTATTGAGGATTGATGACTGAGGATTGAGGATTGAGGATTGAGGATTGAGGACTGAGGTTTCAGGATTGAGCGTTGAGCACTGAGGATTGAGGATTGAGGATTGAGGATTTTGGACTGAGGATTGACGTTTGAGGATTGAGGATTGAGGATTGAAGATTGAGGTTTGGCGATTGAGGACTGAAGGTTGAGAGTTGAGGATTGAGGACTGATGAAGGAGGATGAGGACTGAGGGATGAGGATTGAGGTTTCAGGACTCAGGATTCAGGATTCAGGATTGAGGTTTGAGCATTGAGGATTGAAGATTGAGTACTGAGGATTGAAGATTAAGGATTGAGGATTGAGGATTGAGGATTGATGATTGAGGATTTAGAATTGGATATTGGGTCTTGAGGATTGAAGGTTGAGGATTGAGGATTGAGTGTTGAGGATTGAAGATTGAGGATTGAGGATTGAGGATTGAGGATTGAGGATTTAGAATTGGAGATTGGGTACTGAGGATTGAAGGTTGAGGATTGAGGATTGAGTGTTGAGGATTGAAGATTGACGATTGAGGCTTGAAGATTGAATATTGAGGATTGAAGATTGAGGGTCGAGGATTGAGGTTTGAGGACTGAGGATTGTGGATTGAGGATTGATGATTGAGGATTGAGGATTGAAGATTGAGAATTGAGAATTGGGGATTGATGGTTGAGGATTGAGGACTCAGGGTGGAGAATTGAGCATTGTAGATTGAGGCCTGTGGATTGAGGATTGAGGATTGAGGATTGAAGGTTGTGTATTGATGATTGAAGATTGAGGATTGAGGATTGAGTGTTGAGGATTGAGGACGAGGTCTGAGGATTGAGGATTGAGGATTGAGGATTGAGGATAGAGGGTTGAGGATTGAGGTTTGAATACTGAGGATTGGGGATTGAGGATTGAAGATTGAGGGTTGAGGATTGTGGATTGAGGATTGAGGATTGAGGATTGGAGATTGAGTATTGAGAATTGAAGGTTGAGGATTGAGGGTTGAGGACTGAGGACAGAGGATAAATGATAGAGGATAAGGACTGAGGGTTGAGGATTGAGGTTTGACGACTGAGGATTGAGGATTGAGGATTGTGGATTGAGGAATGACGTTTGAGGATTGGGGATTAAGGATTGTAGTATTGAAGATGGAGGATTGAGGTTTTATCATTAAGGATAGATGATTGGGGACTGAGCGTCGAGGACTGAGTATTGAGGATTGAGGATTGAAGTCTGAGGTTTGGGGACTGAGGATTGAGGACTGAGGATTGAGGATTGAGGATTGAGGATTGAGGATTAACGTTTGAGGATTGAGGATGGAGGATTGAGAATTGAGGATTGAGGATTGAAGATTGAGGATTGAGGATTGTGGATTGAGGATTGAGGATTGAGGATTGAGGATTGAAGATAGAGTATTGAGGATTGATGACTGAGGATTGAGGATTGAGGATTGAGGATTGAGGACTGATGTTTGAGGATTGAGTGTTGAGCACTGAGGATTGAGGATTGAGGATTGAGGATTTTGGACTGAGGATTGACGTTTGAGGATTGAGGATTGAGGATTGAAGATTGAGGTTTGGCGATTGAGGACTGAAGGTTGAGAGTTGAGGATTGAGGATTGATGATGGAGGATGAGGACTGAGGGATGAGGATTGAGGTTTCAGGACTCAGGAATCAGGATTCAGGATTGAGGTTTGAGGATTGAGGATTGAAGATTGAGTACTGAGGATTGAAGATTAAGGATTGAGGATTGAGGATTGAGGATTGATGATTGAGGATTCGGGATTGAGGCTTGACGATTGAGGATTGAGGATTGATGATTGAGGATTGAGGATTGAGGATTGAGGGTTGAAGATTGAGTATTGGGGATTGAAGGTTGAGGATTGAGGTTTGTGTATTGAGGATTGAGGATTGAGGATTGAAGAATGAGGATTGAGGATTGAGGATTGAGGATTGAGTATTGAAGATTGAGGATTGAAGGTTGAGGATTGGTGATTGAGGATTGAGGATTGAAGATTGAGGATTGAAGATTGAGGATTGAGGATTGAGGATTGGAGATTGAGTATTGAGGATTGGAGATTGAGGATTGAGGATTGAGGATTGAGGATTGAGGATTGAGGATAGAGGCTGAGGACTGACGATTGAGGATTGAGGTTTGAGGACTGAGGATTGAGGATGAGGATTGAGGATCGAGGATTGACGATTGAGGATTGAGGATTGATGATTGAGGATTGGGGATTGAGGACTGAAGATTGAGGATTGAGGATTGAGGGTTGAGGATTGAAGATTGAGTATTGAAGATTGAGTATTGAGGATTGAAGGTTGAGGATTGAGGATTGAGGATTGAAGTTTGTGGACTGAGTGTTGCGGGTTGAGTCATGAGACTTGATGTTTGTGGATTGAGATTTGAAGATTGAAGTTTGAGGATTGTGTACTGAAAACTGTGAATTGAGGGTATTCTATTGAGGATTGAGGATTGACAATTGATTGTTGAGGATTCAGGGCTGAAGATTGAGGATTCAGGATTGAGGATTGAGGATAGAAGATTGAGGATTCTGGATTGATGATTCAGGATTGAGGTTTGAGGACTGAGGATTGAGGGTTGAGGATTTAGGAGTGAGGATTGATGTTTGAGGATTGAGGATTCAGGATTGAGGATTGAGGATTGAAGGTTGAGGATTGAGTATTGTGTGTTGAGGATTGAGGATTGATGATTGAGGATGACGAGTGAGGGTTGAGGATTGGGGTTTGAAGACTCAGGATTCAGGATTGACGTTTGAGGATTGAGGATTGAAGATTGAGTATTGAGGATTGAAGATTGAGGAATTAGGATTGAGGATTGAGGATTATGGATTGAGGATTGAAGATTGAGTATTGGGTATTGAAGGTTGAGGATTGAGGTTTGTGTATTGAGGATTGAGGATTGAGGATTGAAGAATGAGGATTGAGGATTGAGGATTGAGGATTGAGTATTGAAGATTGATGATTGGGTATTGAGGATTGAAGATTGAGGATTGAGAATTGAGGATTGAGGATTGAAGATTGAGGATTGAGGCTTGAGGGTTGAGGATTGAAGAGTGAGTATTGAGGACTGATGATTGTGGATTGAGGATTGAAGGTTGAGTATTGAGGATTGAAGATTGAGGATTGAGGATTAAGGACAGAGGATTGAGTATGAGGACTGAAGACTGAGGATTGAGGATTGATGATTGAAGATTGAGGATTGGGGATTGTGGATCGAAGATTGAGGATTGAGGATTGAGGATTGGGGATTGAGGATTTAGAATTGGAGATTGGGTATTGAGGATTGAAGGTTGAGGATTGGGGATTGAGTGTTGAGGATTGAAGATTGAGGATTGAAGATTGAGGATTGAGGATTGAGGATAGAGTATTGAGGACTGAGTGTTGAGGATTGAGGTTTGAGGACTGAGGATTGAGGATTGAGGATTGAGGATTGAGGACTGAGGTTTGAGGATTGAGTGTTGAGCACTGAGGATTGAGGATTGAGGATAGAGGATTTAGGACTGAGGATTGACGTTTGAGGATTGAGGATTGACGATTGAAGATTGAGGTTTGGCTATTGAGGACTGAAGGTTGAGAGTTGAGGATTGAGGATTGATGATGGAGGATGAGGACTGAGGTTTGAGGATTGAGGTTTCAGGACTCGGGGCTCAGGATTGAGGTTTGAGGATTGAGGATTGAGGATTTAGCATAGAGGATTGAGGACTGAGGATTGAGGATTGAGGATTGACGCTTGAGGATTGAGGATTGAAGATTGAGGATTGAAGATTGAGGACTGAGTGTTCAGGATTGAGTTTTGAGAATTGATGTTTGAGGATTGAGATTTGATGATTGAATATTGTGGATTGAGTATTGAAAACAGAGAATACAGGGTATTCTATTGAGTATTGAGAAGTGAGGAATGATGATTGAGTATTGAGGATTGATGGTTGAGGGTTGTGGGATGAATAATGAGGATTCAGGATTGAGGATTGAGGATTGAGTATTGGAGATTGAGGATTGAGGATTGAGTATTGGAGATTGAGGATTGAGGACTGAGGGTGGAGTATTGAGGATTGAGGAGTGAGGATTGAGGATTGAGGATTGAAGGTTGAGGATTGTGTATTGAGAATTGAATATTGAGGATTGAGAATTGAGGACTGAGGATTGAGGATTGAGGACTGAGGATTGAGAATTGAGGATTATGGTTGGGTATTGAAGATTGATGGTTGATGGTCGTGTGTTTAATATTGAGGATTGAGGATACAGGATTGAGGATTGTGTATAGAAGATTGAAAACTGAGGATTGAGGATTGAGGATTGACGATTGAGGGTTGAAGATTGAGTATTGATGATTGAAGTTTGAGGATTGAGGATTGAGCGTTGAGGGTTGAGGACGAGGAGTGAGGGATGAGGATTGAGGTTTGAGGACTGATGATTGAGTATTCAGGATTGAGGATTTACGATTGAGGGTTGAGGATTGAAGATTGAGTATTGAGGACTGAAGATTGAGGATTGAGGATTGAGGATTGAGGATTGGAGATTGAGTATTGAGAAATGAAGATTGAGGGTTAAGGATTGAGGATTGAGCATTGAGGATTGAGGGTTGAGGATTGAAGATTGAGAATTGAGAATTGGGGATTGATGGTTGAGCATTGAGGATTGATGGTTGAGGTCTGTGTGTTGAATATTGAGGATTGAGGACTCAGGGTTGAGGACTGAGCATTGTAGATTGAGGACTGAGGATTGAGGATTGAGGATTGAGGATTGAGGATTGATGATTGAGGATAGAGGTTTGAATATTGAGGATTGGGGATTGAGGATTGAACATTGAGGGTTGAGGATTGTGGATTGAGTATTGAGGATTGAGGATTGGAGATTGAGTATTGAGAATTGAAGGTTGAGGATTGAGGGTTGAGGACTGAGGACAGAGGATAAAGGATATAGAATGAGGACTGAGGGTTGAGGATTGAGGTTTGGCGACTGAGGATTGAGGATTGAGGATTGTGGATTGAGGAATGACGTTTGAGGATTGGGGATTGAGGATTGTAGTATTGAAGATCGAGGATTGAGGTTTTATCATTAAGGAGAGAGGATTGGGGACTGAGCGTCGAGGACTGAGTATTGAGGATTGAAGTCTGAGGATTGGGGACTGAGGATTGAGGACTGAGGATTGAGGATTGAGGATTGAGGATTGAGGATCAGCGTTTGAGTGTTGAGGATGGAGGATTGAGGATTGAGGATTGAGGATTGAAGATTGAGGATTGAGGATTGAGGATTGAGGATTGAGGATTGAGGATTGAGGACTGAAGACTGAGTATTGAGGATTGATGACTGAGGATTCAGGATTGAGGATTGAGGACTGAGGACTGAGTTTTGAGGATTGAGTGTTGAGCACTGAGGACTGAAGATTGAGGATTGAGGATTTAGGACTGAGGATTGACGTTTGAGGATTGAGGATTGAGGATTGAGTATTGAGGATTGAGGATTGGAGATTGAGTATTGAGGATTGGAGATTGAGTATTGAGGATTGAGGATTGAGGATTGAGGATAGAGGCTGAGGACTGACGATTGAGGATTGAGGTTTGAGGACTGAGGATTGAGGATGAGGATTGAGGATCGAGGATTGACGATTGAGGATTGAGGATTGATGATTGAGGATTGGGATTGAGGACTGAAGATTGAGGATTGAGGATTGAGTGTTGAGGATTGAAGATTGAGTATTGAAGATTGAGTATTGAGGATTGAAGGTTGAGGATTGAGGATTGAGGATTGAAGTTTGTGGACTGATTGTTGCGGGTTGAGTCATGAGACTTGATGTTTGTGGATTGAGGATTCAGTGTTGAGGATTGAGGACGAGGACTGAGAGTTGAGGATTGAGGATTGAGGACTGAGGATTGAGGATTCAGGATTGAAGATTGAGGGTTGGGAATTGAGGATCGATGATTGGGGATTGAGGATTGAGGATTGAGGATTGAGGATTGAGGATTGAGGATTGGAGATTGAGTATTGAGAATTGAAGATTGAGGATTGAGGATTGAGGATTGAGGACAGAGGATAGAGGATAGAGGATGAGGACTGAGGGTTGAGGATTGCGGTTTGACGACTGAGGATTGAGGATTGAGGATTGTGGATTGAGGAATGACGTTTGAGGATTGGGGATTGAGGATTGTAGTATTGAAGATGGAGGATTGAATGTTTTATCATTAAGGATAGAGGATTGGGGACTGAGCGTCGAGGACTGAGTATTGAGGATTGAAGTCTGAGGATTGGGGACTGAGGATTGAGGACTGAGGATTGAGGATTGAGGATTGAGGATTGAGGATCAGCGTTTGAGTGTTGAGGATGGAGGATTGAGGATTGAGGATTGAGGATTGAAGATTGAGGATTGAGGATTGAGGATTGAGGATTGAGGATTGAGGAGTGAGGACTGAAGATTGAGTATTGAGGATTGATGACTGAGGATTGAGGATTGAGGATTGAGGACTGAGGACTGAGTTTTGAGGATTGAGTGTTGAGCACTGAGGATTGAAGATTGAGGATTGAGGATTTAGGACTGAGGATTGACGTTTGAGGATTGAGGATTGAGGATTGAGTATTGAGGATTGAGGATTGGAGATTGAGTATTGAGGATTGGAGATTGAGTATTGAGGATTGAGGATTGAGGATTGAGGATAGAGGCTGAGGACTGACGATTGAGGATTGAGGTTTGAGGACTGAGGATTGAGGATGAGGATTGAGGATCGAGGATTGACGATTGAGGATTGAGGATTGATGATTGAGGATTGGGGATTGAGGACTGAAGATTGAGGATTGAGGATTGAGTGTTGAGGATTGAAGATTGAGTATTGAAGATTGAGTATTGAGGATTGAAGGTTGAGGATTGAGGATTGAGGATTGAAGTTTGTGGACTGATTGTTGCGGGTTGAGTCATGAGACTTGATGTTTGTGGATTGAGGATTCAGTGTTGAGGATTGAGGACGAGGACTGAGAGTTGAGGATTGAGGATTGAGGACTGAGGATTGAGGATTCAGGATTGAAGATTGAGGGTTGGGAATTGAGGATCGATGATTGGGGATTGAGGATTGAGGATTGAGGATTGAGGATTGAGGATTGAGGATTGGAGATTGAGTATTGAGAATTGAAGATTGAGGATTGAGGATTGAGGATTGAGGACAGATGATAGAGGATAGAGGATGAGGACTGAGGGTTGAGGATTGCGGTTTGACGACTGAGGATTGAGGATTGAGGATTGTGGATTGAGGAACGACGTTTGAGGATTGGGGATTGAGGATTGTAGTATTGAAGATGGAGGATTGAATGTTTTATCATTAAGGATAGAGGATTGGGGACTGAGCGTCGAGGACTGAGTGTTGAGGATTGAGGATTGAAGATTGAGGATTGAGGATTGAGGACTGAAGATTGAGGATTGAGGATTGAGGGTTGAGGATTGAAGATTGAGTATTGAAGATTGAGTATTGAGGATTGAAGGTTGAGGATTGAGGATTGAGGATTGAAGTTTGTGGACTGAGTGTTGCGGGTTGAGTCATGAGACTTGATGTTTGTGGATTGAGATTTGAAGATTGAAGTTTGAGGATTGTGTACTGAAAACTGTGAATTGAGGGTATTCTATTGAGGATTGAGGATTGACAATTGATTGTTGAGGATTCAGGGCTGAAGATTGAGGATTCAGGATTGAGGATTGAGGATAGAAGATTGAGGATTCTGGATTGATGATTCAGGATTGAGGTTTGAGGACTGAGGATTGAGGGTTGAGGATTTAGGAGTGAGGATTGATGTTTGAGGATTGAGGATTCAGGATTGAGGATTGAGGATTGAAGGTTGAGGATTGAGTATTGTGTGTTGAGGATTGAGGATTGATGATTGAGGATGACGAGTGAGGGTTGAGGATTGGGGTTTGAAGACTCAGGATTCAGGATTGACGTTTGAGGATTGAGGATTGAAGATTGAGTATTGAGGATTGAAGATTGAGGAATTAGGATTGAGGATTGAGGATTATGGATTGAGGATTGAAGATTGAGTATTGGGTATTGAAGGTTGAGGATTGAGGTTTGTGTATTGAGGATTGAGGATTGAGGATTGAAGAATGAGGATTGAGGATTGAGGATTGAGGATTGAGTATTGAAGATTGATGATTGGGTATTGAGGATTGAAGATTGAGGATTGAGAATTGAGGATTGAGGATTGAAGATTGAGGATTGAGGCTTGAGGGTTGAGGATTGAAGAGTGAGTATTGAGGACTGATGATTGTGGATTGAGGATTGAAGGTTGAGTATTGAGGATTGAAGATTGAGGATTGAGGATTAAGGACAGAGGATTGAGTATGAGGACTGAAGACTGAGGATTGAGGATTGATGATTGAAGATTGAGGATTGGGGATTGTGGATCGAAGATTGAGGATTGAGGATTGAGGATTGGGGATTGAGGATTTAGAATTGGAGATTGGGTATTGAGGATTGAAGGTTGAGGATTGGGGATTGAGTGTTGAGGATTGAAGATTGAGGATTGAAGATTGAGGATTGAGGATTGAGGATAGAGTATTGAGGACTGAGTGTTGAGGATTGAGGTTTGAGGACTGAGGATTGAGGATTGAGGATTGAGGACTGAGGACTGAGGTTTGAGGATTGAGTGTTGAGCACTGAGGATTGAGGATTGAGGATAGAGGATTTAGGACTGAGGATTGACGTTTGAGGATTGAGGATTGACGATTGAAGATTGAGGTTTGGCTATTGAGGACTGAAGGTTGAGAGTTGAGGATTGAGGATTGATGATGGAGGATGAGGACTGAGGTTTGAGGATTGAGGTTTCAGGACTCGGGGCTCAGGATTGAGGTTTGAGGATTGAGGATTGAGGATTTAGCATAGAGGATTGAGGACTGAGGATTGAGGATTGAGGATTGACGCTTGAGGATTGAGGATTGAAGATTGAGGATTGAAGATTGAGGACTGAGTGTTCAGGATTGAGTTTTGAGAATTGATGTTTGAGGATTGAGATTTGATGATTGAATATTGTGGATTGAGTATTGAAAACAGAGAATACAGGGTATTCTATTGAGTATTGAGAAGTGAGGAATGATGATTGAGTATTGAGGATTGATGGTTGAGGGTTGTGGGATGAATAATGAGGATTCAGGATTGAGGATTGAGGATTGAGTATTGGAGATTGAGGATTGAGGATTGAGTATTGGAGATTGAGGATTGAGGACTGAGGGTGGAGTATTGAGGATTGAGGAGTGAGGATTGAGGATTGAGGATTGAAGGTTGAGGATTGTGTATTGAGAATTGAATATTGAGGATTGAGAATTGAGGACTGAGGATTGAGGATTGAGGACTGAGGATTGAGAATTGAGGATTATGGTTGGGTATTGAAGATTGATGGTTGATGGTCGTGTGTTTAATATTGAGGATTGAGGATACAGGATTGAGGATTGTGTATAGAAGATTGAAAACTGAGGATTGAGGATTGAGGATTGACGATTGAGGGTTGAAGATTGAGTATTGATGATTGAAGTTTGAGGATTGAGGATTGAGCGTTGAGGGTTGAGGACGAGGAGTGAGGGATGAGGATTGAGGTTTGAGGACTGATGATTGAGTATTCAGGATTGAGGATTTACGATTGAGGGTTGAGGATTGAAGATTGAGTATTGAGGACTGAAGATTGAGGATTGAGGATTGAGGATTGAGGATTGGAGATTGAGTATTGAGAAATGAAGATTGAGGGTTAAGGATTGAGGATTGAGCATTGAGGATTGAGGGTTGAGGATTGAAGATTGAGAATTGAGAATTGGGGATTGATGGTTGAGCATTGAGGATTGATGGTTGAGGTCTGTGTGTTGAATATTGAGGATTGAGGACTCAGGGTTGAGGACTGAGCATTGTAGATTGAGGACTGAGGATTGAGGATTGAGGATTGAGGATTGAAGGTTGTGTATTGATGATTGAAGATTGAGGGTTGAGGATTGAGTGTTGAGGATTGAGTACGAGGACTGAGTATTGAGGATTGAGGATTGAGGATTGAGGATTGATGATTGAGGATAGAGGTTTGAATATTGAGGATTGGGGATTGAGGATTGAACATTGAGGGTTGAGGATTGTGGATTGAGTATTGAGGATTGAGGATTGGAGATTGAGTATTGAGAATTGAAGGTTGAGGATTGAGGGTTGAGGACTGAGGACAGAGGATAAAGGATATAGGATGAGGACTGAGGGTTGAGGATTGAGGTTTGGCGACTGAGGATTGAGGATTGAGGATTGTGGATTGAGGAATGACGTTTGAGGATTGGGGATTGAGGATTGTAGTATTGAAGATCGAGGATTGAGGTTTTATCATTAAGGAGAGAGGATTGGGGACTGAGCGTCGAGGACTGAGTATTGAGGATTGAAGTCTGAGGATTGGGGACTGAGGATTGAGGACTGAGGATTGAGGATTGAGGATTGAGGATTGAGGATCAGCGTTTGAGTGTTGAGGATGGAGGATTGAGGATTGAGGATTGAGGATTGAAGATTGAGGATTGAGGATTGAGGATTGAGGATTGAGGATTGAGGATTGAGGACTGAAGACTGAGTATTGAGGATTGATGACTGAGGATTCAGGATTGAGGATTGAGGTCTGAGGACTGAGTTTTGAGGATTGAGTGTTGAGCACTGAGGACTGAAGATTGAGGATTGAGGATTTAGGACTGAGGATTGACGTTTGAGGATTGAGGATTGAGGATTGAGTATTGAGGATTGAGGATTGGAGATTGAGTATTGAGGATTGGAGATTGAGTATTGAGGATTGAGGATTGAGGATTGAGGATAGAGGCTGAGGACTGACGATTGAGGATTGAGGTTTGAGGACTGAGGATTGAGGATGAGGATTGAGGATCGAGGATTGACGATTGAGGATTGAGGATTGATGATTGAGGATTGGGATTGAGGACTGAAGATTGAGGATTGAGGATTGAGTGTTGAGGATTGAAGATTGAGTATTGAAGATTGAGTATTGAGGATTGAAGGTTGAGGATTGAGGATTGAGGATTGAAGTTTGTGGACTGATTGTTGCGGGTTGAGTCATGAGACTTGATGTTTGTGGATTGAGGATTCAGTGTTGAGGATTGAGGACGAGGACTGAGAGTTGAGGATTGAGGATTGAGGACTGAGGATTGAGGATTCAGGATTGAAGATTGAGGGTTGGGAATTGAGGATCGATGATTGGGGATTGAGGATTGAGGATTGAGGATTGAGGATTGAGGATTGAGGATTGGAGATTGAGTATTGAGAATTGAAGATTGAGGATTGAGGATTGAGGATTGAGGACAGAGGATAGAGGATAGAGGATGAGGACTGAGGGTTGAGGATTGCGGTTTGACGACTGAGGATTGAGGATTGAGGATTGTGGATTGAGGAATGACGTTTGAGGATTGGGGATTGAGGATTGTAGTATTGAAGATGGAGGATTGAATGTTTTATCATTAAGGATAGAGGATTGGGGACTGAGCGTCGAGGACTGAGTATTGAGGATTGAAGTCTGAGGATTGGGGACTGAGGATTGAGGACTGAGGATTGAGGATTGAGGATTGAGGATTGAGGATCAGCGTTTGAGTGTTGAGGATGGAGGATTGAGGATTGAGGATTGAGGATTGAAGATTGAGGATTGAGGATTGAGGATTGAGGATTGAGGATTGAGGAGTGAGGACTGAAGATTGAGTATTGAGGATTGATGACTGAGGATTGAGGATTGAGGATTGAGGACTGAGGACTGAGTTTTGAGGATTGAGTGTTGAGCACTGAGGATTGAAGATTGAGGATTGAGGATTTAGGACTGAGGATTGACGTTTGAGGATTGAGGATTGAGGATTGAGTATTGAGGATTGAGGATTGGAGATTGAGTATTGAGGATTGGAGATTGAGTATTGAGGATTGAGGATTGAGGATTGAGGATAGAGGCTGAGGACTGACGATTGAGGATTGAGGTTTGAGGACTGAGGATTGAGGATGAGGATTGAGGATCGAGGATTGACGATTGAGGATTGAGGATTGATGATTGAGGATTGGGGATTGAGGACTGAAGATTGAGGATTGAGGATTGAGTGTTGAGGATTGAAGATTGAGTATTGAAGATTGAGTATTGAGGATTGAAGGTTGAGGATTGAGGATTGAGGATTGAAGTTTGTGGACTGATTGTTGCGGGTTGAGTCATGAGACTTGATGTTTGTGGATTGAGGATTCAGTGTTGAGGATTGAGGACGAGGACTGAGAGTTGAGGATTGAGGATTGAGGACTGAGGATTGAGGATTCAGGATTGAAGATTGAGGGTTGGGAATTGAGGATCGATGATTGGGGATTGAGGATTGAGGATTGAGGATTGAGGATTGAGGATTGAGGATTGGAGATTGAGTATTGAGAATTGAAGATTGAGGATTGAGGATTGAGGATTGAGGACAGATGATAGAGGATAGAGGATGAGGACTGAGGGTTGAGGATTGCGGTTTGACGACTGAGGATTGAGGATTGAGGATTGTGGATTGAGGAACGACGTTTGAGGATTGGGGATTGAGGATTGTAGTATTGAAGATGGAGGATTGAATGTTTTATCATTAAGGATAGAGGATTGGGGACTGAGCGTCGAGGACTGAGTGTTGAGGATTGAGGATTGAAGATTGAGGATTGAGGATTGAGGACTGAGGATTGAGGATTGAGGATTGAGGATTGAAGATGGAGTATTGAGGATTGATGACTGAGGATTGAGGATTGAGGATTGACGCTTGAGGATTGAGGATTGAAGATTGAGGATTGAAGATTGAGGACTGAGTGTTCAGGATTGAGTTTTGAGAATTGATGTTTGAGGATTGAGATTTGATGATTGAATATTGTGGATTGAGTATTGAAAACAGAGAATACAGGGTATTCTATTGAGTATTGAGAATTGAGGGATGATGATTGAGTATTGAGGATTGATGGTTGAGGGTTGTGGGATGAATAATGAGGATTCAGGATTGAGGATTGAGGATTGAGTATTGGAGATTGAGGATTGAGGATTGAGTATTGGAGATTGAGGATTGAGGACTGAGGGTGGAGAATTGAGGACTGAGGATTGAGGATTGAGGATTGAGGATTGCGGATTGAAGATTGATTGTTGATGATTGAAGATTGAGGATTGAGGCTTGAATGTTGAGGATTGACGATTGAGTATTGAGGATTGATGGTTGTGGATTGAGGATTGAAGATTGAGTATTGAGGATTGAAGGTTGAGGATTGAGGATTGATGACTGAGGATTGAGTATGAGGACTGAGGATTGAGGATTGAGGATTGATGGTTGAAGATTGTGGATTGGGGTTTGAGGATCGAAGATTGAGGATTGAGGATTGAGGATTGAGGATTGAGGATTGAGGATTTAGAATTCGAGATTGGGTATTGAGGATTGAAGGTCAAGGATTCAGGATTGAGTGTTGAGGGTTGAGGATTGATGATTGAGGATGAGGAGTGAGGGTTGAGGGTTGAGGTTTGAGGACTCAGGATTCAGGATTGACGTTTGAGGATTGAGGATTGAAGATTGACTATTGAGGATTGAAGATTGAGGAATTAGGATTGAGGATTGAGGATTGAGGATTGAGGATGGAGGATTGAGGATTGAGGATTGGGGATTGAAAATTAAGGATTGAGGATTGAAGATTGAAGATTGAGGATTGGGGATTGAGGATTGAGGATTGAGGAATGAAGATTGAGGATTGAGTATTGAGTGTTGAAGATTGAGTATTGGGGATTGAAGGTTGAGGATTGAGGATTGAGTGTTGAGGATTGAGGACGAGGACTGAGAGTTGAGGATTGAGGATTGAGGACTGAGCATTGAGGATTCAGGATTGAAGATTGAAGGTTGGGGATTGAGGATCGATGATTGAGGATTGAGGATTGAGGATTGAGGATTGAGGATTGAGGATAGAGGATTGAGGATTGAGTATTGAAGATTGAGGACAGAGGGTTGAGGTTTGAGGAATGATGTTTGAGGATTGAGATTTGATGATTGAATAGTTTGGATTGAGTATTGTATCCTGAGAATTCAGGATATTCTATTGAATATTGAGAATTGATGGTTGATGATTGAGTATTGAGGATTGATGGTTGATGGTCGTGTGTTGAATATTGAGGATTGAGGATTCAGTATTGAGGATTGTGTATAGAAGATTGAAAACTGAGGATTGAGGATTGAGGATTGACGATTGAGGGTTGAAGATTGAGTATTGATGATTGAAGTTTGAGGATTGAGGATTGAGCGTTGATGGTTGAGGACGAGGAGTGAGGGATGAGGATTGAGGTTTGAGGACTGATGATTGAGTATTCAGGATTGAGGATTTACGATTGAGGGTTGAGGATTGAAGATTGGGTATTGAGGACTAACGATTGAGGATTGAGGATTGAGGATTGAGGATTGGAGATTGAGTATTGAGAATTGAAGATTGAGGGCTAAGGATTGAGGATTGAGGATTGAGGATTGAGGATTTTGGACTGAGGATTGACGTTTGAGGATTGAGGATTGAGGATTGAAGATTGAGGTTTGGCGATTGAGGACTGAAGGTTGAGAGTTGAGGATTGAGGATTGAGGATTGAGGATTGATGATTGAGGATTGAGGATTGAGGATTGAGGGTTGAAGATTGAGTATTGGGGATTGAAGGTTGAGGATTGAGGATTGAGTGTTGAGGATTGAGGACGAGGACTGAGAGTTGAGGATTGAGGACTGAGGATTGAGGATTGAGGATTGAAGATTGAAGGTTGGGGATTGAGGATCGATGATTGAGGATTGAGTATTGAGGATTGAGGATTGAGGATTGAGGATAGAGGATTGAGGATTGAGTATTGAAGATTGAGGACAGAGGGTTGAGGATTGAGGAATGATGTTTGAGGATTGAGATTTGATGATTGAATAGTTTGGATTGAGTATTGTATCCTGAGAATTCAGGATATTCTATTGAATATTGAGAATTGATGGTTGATGATTGAGTATTGAGGATTGATGGTTGATGGTCGTGTGTTGAATATTGAGGATTGAGGATTCAGGATTGAGGATTGTGTATAGAAGATTGAAAACTGAGGATTGAGGATTGAGGATTGACGACTGAGGGTTGAAGATTGAGTATTGATGATTGAAGTTTGAGGATTGAGGATTGAGCGTTGAGGGTTGAGGACGAGGAGTGAGGGATTAGGATTGAGGTTTGAGGACTGATGATTGAGTATTCAGGATTGAGGATTTACGATTGAGGGTTGAGGATTGAAGATTGGTTATTGAGGACTGAAGAGTGAGGATTGAGGATTGGGGATTGAGGATTGGAGATTGAGTATTGAGAAATGAAGATTGAGGGTTAAGTCTTGAGGATTGAGCATTGAGGATTGAGGGTTGAGGATTGAAGATTGAGAATTGAGAATTGGGGATTGATGGTTGAGTATTGAGGATTGATGGTTGAGGTCTGTGTGTTGAATATTGAGGATTGAGGACTCAGGGTTGAGGACTGAGCATTGTAGATTGAGGACTGAGGATTGAGGATTGAGGATTGAGGATTGAAGGTTGTGTATTGATGATTGAAGATTGAGGGTTGAGGATTGAGTGTTGAGGATTGAGTACGAGGACTGAGGATTGAGGATTGAGGATTGAGGATTGAGGATTGAGGATTGAGGATAGAGGTTTGAATATTGAGGATTGGGGATTGAGGATTGAACATTGAGGGTTGAGGATTGTGGATTGAGTATTGAGGATTGAGGATTGGAGATTGAGTATTGAGAATTGAAGGTTGAGGATTGAGGGTTGAGGACTGAGGACAGAGGATAAAGGATATAGGATGAGGACTGAGGGTTGAGGATTGAGGTTTGGCGACTGAGGATTGAGGATTGAGGATTGTGGATTGAGGAATGACGTTTGAGGATTGGGGATTGAGGATTGTAGTATTGAAGATGGAGGATTGAGGTTTTATCATTAAGGAGAGAGGATTGGGGACTGAGCGTCGAGGACTGAGTATTGAGGATTGAAGTCTGAGGATTGGGGACTGAGGATTGAGGACTGAGGATTGAGGATTGAGGATTGAGGATTGAGGATCAGCGTTTGAGTGTTGAGGATGGAGGATTGAGGATTGAGGATTGAGGATTGAAGATTGAGGATTGAGGATTGAGGATTGAGGATTGAGGATTGAGGATTGAGGACTGAAGATTGAGTACTGAGGATTGATGACTGAGGATTGAGGATTGAGGATTGAGGACTGAGGACTGAGTTTTGAGGATTGAGTGTTGAGCACTGAGGATTGAAGATTGAGGATTGAGGATTTAGGACTGAGGATTGACGTTTGAGGATTGAGGATTGAGGATTGAGTATTGAGGATTGAGGATTGGAGATTGAGTATTGAGGATTGGAGATTGAGTATTGAGGATTGAGGATTGAGGATTGAGGATAGAGGCTGAGGACTGACGATTGAGGATTGAGGTTTGAGGACTGAGGATTGAGGATGAGGATTGAGGATCGAGGATTGACGATTGAGGATTGAGGATTGATGATTGAGGATTGGGGATTGAGGACTGAAGATTGAGGATTGAGGATTGAGTGTTGAGGATTGAAGATTGAGTATTGAAGATTGAGTATTGAGGATTGAAGGTTGAGGATTGAGGATTGAGGATTGAAGTTTGTGGACTGATTGTTGCGTGTTGAGTCATGAGACTTGATGTTTGTGGATTGAGGATTCAGTGTTGAGGATTGAGGACGAGGACTGAGAGTTGAGGATTGAGGATTGAGGACTGAGGATTGAGGATTCAGGATTGAAGATTGAGGGTTGGGAATTGAGGATCGATGATTGGGGATTGAGGATTGAGGATTGAGGATTGAGGATTGGAGATTGAGTATTGAGAATTGAAGATTGAGGATTGAGGATTGAGGATTGAGGACAGAGGATAGAGGATAGAGGATGAGGACTGAGGGTTGAGGATTGCGGTTTGACGACTGAGGATTGAGGATTGAGGATTGTGGATTGAGGAATGACGTTTGAGGATTGGGGATTGAGGATTGTAGTATTGAAGATGGAGGATTGAATGTTTTATCATTAAGGATACAGGATTGGGGACTGAGCGTCGAGGACTGAGTGTTGAGGATTGAGGATTGAAGATTGAGGATTGAGGATTGAGGACTGAGGATTGAGGATTGAGGATTGAGGATTGAAGATGGAGTATTGAGGATTGATGACTGAGGATTGAGGATTGAGTATTGAGGATTGAGGACTGAGGTTTGAGGATTGAGTGTTGAGCACTGAGGATTGAGGATCGAGGATTGAGGATTTAGGACTGAGGATTGACGTTTGAGGATTGAGGATTGAGGATTGAAGATTGAGGTTTGGCGATTGAGGACTGAAGGTTGAGAGTTGAGGATTGAGGATTGATGATGGAGGATGAGGACTGAGGGTTGAGGATTGAGGTTTCAGGACTCAGGATTCAGGATTGAGGTTTGAGGATGGAGGATTGAAGATTGAGTATTGAGGATTGAAGATTGAGGAATTAGGATTGAGGATTGAGGATTGAGGATTGAGGATAGAAGATTGAGTATTGGGTATTGACGGTTGAGGATTGAGGATTGAGTATTGAGGATTGAGGATTGAGGATTGAAGATTGAGTATTGAGGGTTGAGGATTGAGGATTGAAGATTGAGGGCGAGGACTGTGGGTTGAGGATTGAGGTTTGAGGACTGAGGATTGACGATTGATGTTTGAGGATTGAGGATTGGAGATTGAGTATTGAGGATTGAAGATTGTGGATTGAGGATTGAGGATTGAGGATTGAGGAATGAAGATTGAGGATTGGGGACTGAGGATTGACGATTGAGGGTTGAGGATTGGGGATTGAGGATTCAGGATTGAGGATTGAAGATTGAGTATTGGGGATTGAAGGTTGAGGATTGAGGATTGAGTTTTGAGGATTGAGGACGAGGACTGAGAGTTGAGGATTGGGGATTGAGGACTGAGGATTGAGGATTCAGGATTGAAGATTGGGGGTTGGGGATTGAGGATCGATGATTGGGGATTGAGGATTGAGGATTGAGGATTGAGGATTGAGGATTGAGGATTGAGTACTGAAGATTGAGGACAGAGGGTTGAGGATTGAGGATTGATGTTTGAGGATCGAGATTTGATGATTGAATATTTTGGATTGAGTATTGTATCCTGAGAATTCAGGATATTCTATTGAATATTGACAATTGATGGTTGATGGTTGATTATTGAGGATTGATGATTGATGGTCGTGTGTTGAATATTGAGGATTGAGGATTCAGGATTGAGGATTGAGTATAGAAGGTTGAAAACTGAGGATTGAGGATTGAGGCTTGACGATTGAGGATTGAGGATTGATGATTGAGGATTGAGGATTGAGGATTGAGGGTTGAAGATTGAGTATTGGGGATTGAAGGTTGAGGATTGAGGATTGAGTGTTGAGGATTGAGGACGAGGACTGAGAGTTGAGGATTGAGGATTGAGGACTGAGGATTGAGGTATCAGGATTGAAGATTGAAGGTTGGGGATTGAGGATCGATGATTGAGGATTGAGGATTGAGGATTGAGGATTGAGGATTGAGGATTGAGGATTGGGGATTGAGTATTGAAGATTGAGGACAGAGGGTTGAGGATTGAGGAATGATGTTTGAGGATTGAGATTTGATGATTGAATAGTTTGGATTGAGTATTGTATCCTGAGAATTCAGGATATTCTATTGAATATTGAGAATTGATGGTTGATGGTTGAGTATTGAGGATTGATGGTTGATGGTAGTGTGTTGAATATTGAGGATTGAGGATTCAGGATTGAGGATTCTGTATAGAAGATTGAAAACTGAGGATTGAGGATTGAGGATTGACGATTGAGGGTTGAAGATTGGGGGTTGAGGATTGAGGATTTAGAATTGGAGATTGGGTATTGAGGATTGAAGGTTGAGGATTGAGGATTGAGTGTTGAGGATTGAAGATTGAGGATTGAGGATTGGGGGTCGAGGATTTAGAATTGGAGATGGGGTATTGAGGATTGAAGGTTGAGGATTGAGGATTGAGTGTTGAGGATTGAAGATTGAGGATTGAGGATTGGGGGTTGTGGATTGAGGATTTAGAATTGGAGATTGGGTATTGAGGATTGAAGGTTGAGGATTGAGGATTGAGTGTTGAGGATTGAAGATTGAGGATTGAGGATTGGGGGTTGAGTATTGAGGACTGAGGGTTGAGGATTGAGGTTTGAGGCCTGAGGATTGAGGATTGACGGTTGGGGATTGAGGACTGAGGTTTGAGTATTGAGTGTTGAGGACTGAGGATTGAGGATTGAGGATTGAGGATTTAGGACTGAGGATTGACGTCTGAGGATTGAGGATTGCGGATTTTGGATTGAAGATTGAGGACTGAGGGTTGAGCATTGAGTGTTGAGTATTGATGTTTGAGGGATTGAGATTTGAAGATTGAATATTGTGGATCGAGTATTGAAAACTGAGAATACAGGATATTCTATTGAGTATTGAGTATTGAGTATTGAGGATTGATGATTGAGTATTGAGGATTGATGGCTGAGGTTTGTGGGATGAATATTGAGGATTCAGGATTGAGGATTGAGGACTGATGATTGAGTATTCAGGATTGAGGATTTACGATTGAGGGCTGACGATTGAAGATTGAGTATTGGGGACTGAAGATTGAGGATTGAGGATTGAGGATTGAGGATTGGAGATTGAGTATTGAGGATTGAAGATTGAGGGCTAAGGATTGAGGATTGAGGATTGAGGATTGAGGGTTGAGGATTGAAGATTGATAATTGAGAATTGGGGATTGATGGTTGAGTATTGAGGATTGATGGTTGAGGTCTGTGTGTTGAATATTGAGGATTGAGGACTCAGGGTTGAGGATTGAGCATTGTAGATTGAGGACTGAGGATTGAGGATTGAGGATTGAGGATTCAAGGTTGTGTATTGATGATTGAGTATTGATGATAGAAGTTTGAGGATTGAGGATTGAGCGTTGAGGGTTGAGGACGAGGAGTAAGGTATGAGGATTGAGGTTCGAGGACTGATGATTGAGTATTCAGGATTGAGGATTTACGATTGAGGGTTGAGGATTGAAGACTGAGTATTGAGGACTGAAGATTGAGTATTGAGGATTGAGGATTGAGGATTGGAGATTGAGTATTGAGGATTGAAGATTGAGGGCTAAGGATTGAGGATTGAGGATTGAGGATTGAGGGTTGAGGATTGAAGATTGAGAATTGAGAATTGGGGATTGATGGTTGAGCATTGGGGATTGATGGTTGAGGTCTGTGTGTTGAATATTGAGGATTGAGCACTCAGGGTTGAGGATTGAGCATTGTAGATTGAGGACTGAGGATTGAGGATTGAGGATTGAGGATTGAAGGTTGTGTATTGATGATTGAAGATTGAGGATTGAGGATTGAGTGTTGAGGATTGAGTACGAGGACTGAGGATTGAGGATTGAGGATTGAGGATTGAGGATTGAGGATTGAGGATTGAGGATTGATGATTGAAGATTGAGTATTCAGTATTGATGATTGAGGATTGAGGATTGAGTATTGAAGATTGTGGACTGAGTGTTGAGGATTGAAGATTGAGCATTGAGGATTGAGGATCGAAGATTGAGGATTGAGGATTGAGGATTGAGGAATGTGGATTGAGGATTTAGAATTGGAGATTGGGTATTGAGGATTGAAGGTTGAGGATTGAGGATTGAGGATTGAGGATTGAGGATTGAGGACTGAGGTTTGAGGATCGAGTGTTGAGGACTGAGGATTGAGGATTGAGGATTGAGGATTGAGGATTTAGGACTGAGGATTGACGTCTGAGGATTGAGGATTGAGGATTTTGGATTGAAGATTGAGGACTGACGGTTGAGGATTGAGTGTTGAGTATTGATGTTTGAGGATTGAGATTTGAAGATTGAATATTGTGGATTGAGTATTGAAAAGTGAGAATACAGGATATTCTATTGAGTATTGAGAATTGAGGATTGATGATTGAGTATTGAGGATTGATGGCTGAGGGTTGTGTGATGAATATTGAGGACTCAGGATTGAGGATTGAGGATTGTGTATTGGTGATTGAGGATTGAGGATTGAGGGTGGAGGATTGAGGATTGAGGTTTGAGGATTGTGGATTGAGGATTGAAGTTTGAGGATTGGGGATTGAGGGTTGAATATTGAGGATTGAGGATCGAGGATTGAGGATTGAGGATTGAGGATTGAGGACTGAGGATTGAGGATTGAGGATTGTGGATTGAGGAATGACGTTTGAGGATTGGGGATTGAGGATTGTAGTATTGAAGAAGTAGGATTGAGTGTTTTGTCATTAAGGATAGAGGATTGGGGACTGACCGTCGAGGACTGAGTGTTGAGGATTGTGGATTGAAGTCTGAGGATTGGGGATTGAGGATTGAGGACTGAGGATTGAGGATTGAGGATTGAGGATTGAGGATTAACGTTTGAGGATTGAGGATGGAGGATTGAGGATTGAGGATTGAGGATTGAAGATTGAGGATGAGGATTGAGGATTGAGGATTGAGGATTGAGGATTGAGGATTGAAGATGGAGTATTGCGGATTGATGACTGAGGATTGAGGATTGAGGATTGAGGATTGAGGACTGAGGTTTGAGGATTGAGTGTTGAGCACTGAGGATTGAGGATCGAGGATTGAGGATTTAGGACTGAGGATTGACGTTTGAGGATTGAGGATTGAGGACTGAAGATTGAGGTTTGGCGATTGAGGACTGAAGGTTGAGAGTTGAGGATTGAGGATTGATGATGGAGGATGAGGACTGAGGGTTGAGGATTGAGGTTTCAGGACTCAGGATTCAGGTTTGAGGTTTGAGGATTGAGGATTGAAGATTGAGTATTGAGGGTTGAAGATTGAGGAATTAGGATTGAGGATTGAGGATTGAGGATTGAGGATTGAAGATTGAGTATTGGGTATTGACGGTTGAGAATTGAGGATTGAGTATTGAGGATTGAATATTGAGGATTGAGGATTGAGGATTGAGGATTGAGGATTGAGGAATGAAGATTGAGGATTTGGGACTGAGGATTGACGATTGAGGATTGAGGATTGAGGATTGAGGATTGAGGATTGAGTATTGGGGATTGAAGGTTGAGGATTGAGGATTGAGTGTTGAGGATTGAGGACGAGGACTGAGAGTTGAGGATTGAGGAGTGAGGACTGAGGATTGAGGATTCAGGATTGAAGACTGAGGGATGGGGATTGAGGATCGATGATTGGGGATTGAGGATTGAGGATTGAGGATTGAGGATTGAGCATTGAGGATTGAGTATTGAAGCTTCAGGACTGAGGATTGAGTATTGATGATTGAAGTTTGAGGATTGAGGATTGAGCGTTGAGGGTTGAGGACGAGGAGTGATGGATGGGGATTGAGGTTTGAGGACTGAGGATTGAGTATTCAGGATCGACGATTTAGGATTGAGGGTTGAGGATTGAAGACTGAGTATAGAGGATTGAAGATTGAGGATTGAGGATTGAGGATTGAGGATTGGAGATTGAGTATTGAGGATTGAAGATTGAGGGTTAAGGATTGAGGATTGAGGATTGAGGATTGAGGGTTGAGGATTGAAGATTGAGAATTGAGAATTGGGTATTGAGGATTGAAGGTTGAGGATTGAGGATTGAGTATTGAGGATTGAAGATTGAGGATTGAGGATTGAGGATTGATGATTGAGGATTTAGAATTGGAGATTGAGCATTGTAGATTGAGGACTGAGGATTGAGGATTGAGGATTGGGGATTGAATATTGTGTATTGATGATTGAAGATTGAGGATTGAGGATTGAGTGTTGAGGATTGAGGACGAGGACTGAGGATTGAGGATTGAGGATTGAGGATTGAGGATTGAGGTTTGATTATTGAGGATTGGGGATTGAGGATTGTAGTATTGAAGACGGAGGATTGATGTTTGACATTAAGGATAGAGGATTGGGGACTGAGCGTCGAGGACTGAGTATTGAGGATTGAGGGTTGAAGACTGAGGATTGGGGATTGAGGATTTAGGACTGAAGATTGAGGATTGAGGATTGAGGATTGACGATTGAGGATTGAGGATTAACGTTTGAGCATTGAGGATGGAGGATTGAGGATTGAGGATTGAGGATTGAAGATTGAGGATTGAGGAATGTGGATTGAGGATTTAGAATTGGAGATTGGGTATTGAGGATTGAAGGTTGAGGATTGAGGATTGAGTATTGAGGATTGAAGATTGAGGATTGAGGATTGAGGATTGATGATTGAGGATTTAGAATTGGAGATTGGGTATTGAGGATTGAAAGTTGAGGATTGAGGATTGAGTGTTGAGGATTGAAGATTGAGGACTGAGGATTGGGGGTTGAGGATTGAGGATTCTGAATTGGAGATTGGGTATTGAGGATTGAAGGTTGAGGATTGAGGATTGAGTGTTGAGGATTGAAGATTGAGGATTGAGGATTGGGGGTTGAGTATTGAGGACTGAGGGTTGAGGATTGAGGTTTGAGGCCTGAGGATTGAGGATTGACGGTTGGGGATTGAGGACTGAGGTTTGAGTATTGAGTGTTGAGGACTGAGGATTGAGGATTGAGGATTGAGGATTTAGGACTGAGGATTGACGTCTGAGGATTGAGGATTGCGGATTTTGGATTGAAGATTGAGGACTGAGGGTTGAGCATTGAGTGTTGAGTATTGATGTTTGAGGATTGAGATTTGGAGATTGAATATTGTGGATCGAGTATTGAAAACTGAGAATACAGGATATTCTATTGAGTATTGAGTATTGAGTATTGAGGATTGATGATTGAGTATTGAGGATTGACGGCTGAGGTTTGTGGGATGAATATTGAGGATTCAGGATTGAGGATTGAGGACTGATGATTGAGTATTCAGGATTGAGGATTTACGATTGAGTGCTGAGGATTGAAGATTGAGTATTGGGGACTGAAGATTGAGGATTGAGGATTGAGGATTGAGGATTGGAGATTGAGTATTGAGGATTGAAGATTGAGGGCTAAGGATTGAGGATTGAGGATTGAGGATTGAGGGTTGAGGATTGAAGATTGAGAATTGAGAATAGGGGATTGATGGTTGAGTATAGAGGATTGACGGTTGAGGTCTGTGTGTTGAATATTGAGGATGGAAGACTCAGGGTTGAGGATTGAGCATTGTAGATTGAGGACTGAGGATTGAGGATTGAGGATTGAGGATTGAAGGTTGTGTATTGATGATTGAGTATTGATGATAGAAGATTGAGGATTGAGGATTGAGCGTTGAGTGTTGAGGACGAGGAGTGAGGTATGAGGATTGAGGTTCGAGGACTGATGATTGAGTATTCAGGATTGAGGATTTACGATTGAGGGTTGAGGATTGAAGACTGAGTATTGAGGACTGAAGATTGAGGATTGAGGATTGAGGATTGAGGATTGGAGATTGAGTATTGAGGATTGAAGGTTGAGGGCTAAGGATTGAGGATTGAGGATTGAGGATTGAGGGTTGAGGATTGAAGATTGAGAATTGAGAATTGGGGATTGATGGTTGAGCATTGAGGATTGATGGTTGAGGTCTGTGTGTTGAATATTGAGGATTGAAGACTCAGGGTTGAGGATTGAGCATTGTAGATTGAGGACTGAGGATTGAGGATTGAGGATTGAAGGTTGAAGGTTGTGTATTGATGATTGAAGATTGAGGATTGAGGATTGAGTGTTGAGGATTGAGTACGAGGCCTGAGGATTGAGGATTGAGGATTGAGGATCTTGGATTGAAGATTGAGGACTGACGGTTGAGGATTGAGTTTTGAGTATTGATGTTTGAGGATTGAGATTTGAAGATTGCATATTGTGGATTGAGTATTGAAAACTGAGAATACAGGATATTCTATTGAGTATTGAGAATTGAGGATTGATGATTGAGTATTGAGGATTGATGGCTGAGGGTTTTGTGATCAATATTGAGGACTCAGGATTGAGGATTGAGGATTGTGTATTGGTGATTGAGGATTGAGGATTGAGGGTGGAGGATTGAGGATTGAGGTTTGAGGATTGTGGATTGAGGATTGAAGTTTGAGGATTGGGGATTGAGGGTTGAAGATTGAGGATTGAGGATCGAGGATTGAGGATTGAGGATTGAGGATTGAGGACTGAGGATTGAGGATTGAGGATTGTGGATTGAGGGTTGAAGTTTGAGGATTGGGGATTGAGGGTTGAAGATTGAGGATTGAGGACAGAGGATAGAGGATAGAGGATGAGGACTGAGGGTTGAGGATTGAGGTTTGACGACTGAGGATTGAGGATTGAGAGTTGTGGATTGAGGAATGACGTTTGAGGATTGGGGATTGAGGATTGTAGTATTGAAGACGGAGGATTGAGGTTTGACATTAAGGATAGAGGATTGGGGACTGAGCGTCGTGGACTGAGTATTGAGGATTGAGGATTGAAGACTGAGGATTGGGGATTGAGGATTTAGGACTGAAGATTGAGGATTGAGGATTGACGATTGAGGATTGAGGATTAACGTTTGAGCATTGAGGATGGAGGATTGAGGATTGAGGATTGAGGATTGAAGATTGAGGATTGAGGACTGAGGATTGAGGATTGAGGATTGAGGATTGATGATTGAAGATTGAGTTTTGAGTATTGATGATTGAGGATTGAGGATTGAGTATTGAAGATTGTGGACTGAGTGTTGAGGATTGAAGATTGAGCATTGAGGATTGAGGATCGAAGATTGAGTATTGAGGATTGAGGATTGAGGAATGTGGATTGAGGATTTAGAATTGGAGATTGGGTATTGAGGAGTGACGGTTGAGGATTGAGGATTGAGTGTTGAGGATTGAAGATTGAGGATTGAGGATTGAGGATTGATGATTGAGGATTTAGAATTGGAGATTGGGTATTGAGGATTGAAGGTTGAGGATTGAGGATTCAGTGTTGAGGATTGAAGATTGAGGACTGAGGATTGGGAGTTGAGGATTGAGGATTCTGAATTGGAGATTGGGTATTGAGGATTGAAGGTTGAGGATTGAGGATTGAGTGTTGAGGATTGAAGATTGAGGATTGCGGATTGGGGGTTGAGTATTGAGGACTGAGGGTTGAGGATTGAGGTTTGAGGCCTGAGGACTGAGGATTGAGGGTTGGGCATTGAGGACTGAGGTTTGAGTATTGAGTGTTGAGGACTGAGGATTGAGGATTGAGGATTGAGTATTGATGGTTGAAGATTGAGGAATTAGGATTGAGGATTGAGGATTGAGGATTGAGGATTGAAGATTGAGTATTGGGTATTGACGGTTGAGAATTGAGGATTGAGTATTGAGGATTGAATATTGAGGATTGAGGATTGAGGATTGAGGATTGAGGATTGAGGAATGAAGATTGAGGATTTGGGACAGAGGATTGACGATTGAGGATTGAGGATTGAGGATTGAGGATTGAGGATTGAGTATTGGGGATTGAAGGTTGAGGATTGAGGATTGAGTGTTGAGGATTGAGGACGAGGACTGAGAGTTGAGGATTGAGGAGTGAGGACTGAGGATTGAGGATTCAGGATTGAAGACTGAGGGATGGGGATTGAGGATCGATGATTGGGGATTGAGGATTGAGGATTGAGGATTGAGGATTGAGCATTGAGGATTGAGTATTGAAGCTTCAGGACTGAGGATTGAGTATTGATGATTGAAGTTTGAGGATTGAGGATTGAGCGTTGAGGGTTGAGGACGAGGAGTGATGGATGGGGATTGAGGTTTGAGGACTGAGGATTGAGTATTCAGGATTGAGGATTTAGGATTGAGGGTTGAGGATTGAAGACTGAGTATAGAGGATTGAAGATTGAGGATTGAGGATTGAGGATTGAGGATTGGAGATTGAGTATTGAGGATTGAAGATTGAGGGTTAAGGATTGAGGATTGAGGATTGAGGATTGAGGGTTGAGGATTGAAGATTGAGAATTGAGAATTGGGTATTGACGGTTGAGTATTGAGGATTGATGGTTGAGGTCTGTGTGTTGAATACTGAGGATTGAGGACTCAGGGTTGAGGATTGAGCATTGTAGATTGAGGACTGAGGATTGAGGATTGAGGATTGGGGATTGAATATTGTGTATTGATGATTGAAGATTGAGGATTGAGGATTGAGTGTTGAGGATTGAGGACGAGGACTGAGGATTGAGGATTGACGATTGAGGATTGAGGATTGAGGTTTGATTATTGAGGATTGGGGATTGAGGATTGTAGTATTGAAGACGGAGGATTGATGTTTGACATTAAGGATAGAGGATTGGGGACTGAGCGTCGAGGACTGAGTATTGAGGATTGAGGGTTGAAGACTGAGGATTGGGGATTGAGGATTTAGGACTGAAGATTGAGGATTGAGGATTGACGATTGAGGATTGAGGATTAACGTTTGAGCATTGAGGATGGAGGATTGAGGATTGAGGATTGAGGATTGAAGATTGAGGATTGAGGAATGTGGATTGAGGATTTAGAATTGGAGATTGGGTATTGAGGATTGAAGGTTGAGGATTGAGGATTGAGTATTGAGGATTGAAGATTGAGGATTGAGGATTGAGGATTGATGATTGAGGATTTAGAATTGGAGATTGGGTATTGAGGATTGAAGGTTGAGGATTGAGGATTGAGTGTTGAGGATTGAAGATTGAGGACTGAGGATTGGGGGTTGAGGATTGAGGATTCTGAATTGGAGATTGGGTATTGAGGATTGAAGGTTGAGGATTGAGGATTGAGTGTTGAGGATTGAAGATTGAGGATTGAGGATTGGGGGTTGAGTATTGAGGACTGAGTGTTGAGGATTGAGGTTTGAGGCCTGAGGATTGAGGATTGACGGTTGGGGATTGAGGACTGAGGTTTGAGTATTGAGTGTTGAGGACTGAGGATTGAGGATTGAGGATTGAGGATTTAGGACTGAGGATTGACGTCTGAGGATTGAGGATTGCGGATTTTGGATTGAAGATTGAGGACTGAGGGTTGAGCATTGAGTGTTGAGTATTGATGTTTGAGGATTGAGATTTGGAGATTGAATATTGTGGATCGAGTATTGAAAACTGAGAATACAGGATATTCTATTGAGTATTGAGTATTGAGTATTGAGGATTGATGATTGAGTATTGAGGATTGACGGCTGAGGTTTGTGGGATGAATATTGAGGATTCAGGATTGAGGATTGAGGACTGATGATTGAGTATTCAGGATTGAGGATTTACGATTGAGTGCTGAGGATTGAAGATTGAGTATTGGGGACTGAAGATTGAGGATTGAGGATTGAGGATTGAGGATTGGAGATTGAGTATTGATGATTGAAGATTGAGGGCTAAGGATTGAGGATTGAGGATTGAGGATTGAGGGTTGAGGATTGAAGATTGAGAATTGAGAATAGGGGATTGATGGTTGAGTATAGAGGATTGACGGTTGAGGTCTGTGTGTTGAATATTGAGCATGGAAGACTCAGGGTTGAGGATTGAGCATTGTAGATTGAGGACTGAGGATTGAGGATTGAGGATTGAGGATTGAAGGTTGTGTATTGATGATTGAGTATTGATGATAGAAGATTGAGGATTGAGGATTGAGCGTTGAGGGTTGAGGACGAGGAGTGAGGTATGAGGATTGAGGTTCGAGGACTGATGATTGAGTATTCAGGATTGAGGATTTACGATTGAGGGTTGAGGATTGAAGACTGAGTATTGAGGACTGAAGATTGAGGATTGAGGATTGAGGATTGAGGATTGGAGATTGAGTATTGAGGATTGAAGGTTGAGGGCTAAGGATTGAGGATTGAGGATTGAGGATTGAGGGTTGAGGATTGAAGATTGAGAATTGAGAATTGGGGATTGATGGTTGAGCATTGAGGATTGATGGTTGAGGTCTGTGTGTTGAATATTGAGGATTGAAGACTCAGGGTTGAGGATTGAGCATTGTAGATTGAGGACTGAGGATTGAGGATTGAGGATTGAAGGTTGATGGTTGTGTATTGATGATTGAAGATTGAGGATTGAGGATTGAGTGTTGAGGATTGAGTACGAGGCCTGAGGATTGAGGATTGAGGATTGAGGATCTTGGATTGAAGGTTGAGGACTGACGGTTGAGGATTGAGTTTTGAGTATTGATGTTTGAGGATTGAGATTTGAAGATTGAATATTGTGGATTGAGTATTGAAAACTGAGAATACAGGATATTCTATTGAGTATTGAGAATTGAGGATTGATGATTGAGTATTGAGGATTGATGGCTGAGGGTTGTGTGATCAATATTGAGGACTCAGGATTGAGGATTGAGGATTGTGTATTGGTGATTGAGGATTGAAGATTGAGGGTGGAGGATTGAGGTTTGAGGTTTGAGGATTGTGGATTGAGGATTGAAGTTTGAGGATTGGGGATTGAGGGTTGAAGATTGAGGATTGAGGATCGAGGATTGAGGATTGAGGATTGAGGATTGAGGACTGAGGATTGAGGATTGAGGATTGTGGATTGAGGGTTGAAGTTTGAGGATTGGGGATTGAGGGTTGAAGATTGAGGATTGAGGACAGAGGATAGAGGATAGAGGATGAGGACTGAGGGCTGAGGATTGAGGTTTGACGACTGAGGATTGAGGATTGAGAGTTGTGGATTGAGGAATGACGTTTGAGGATTGGGGATTGAGGATTGTAGTATTGAAGACGGAGGATTGAGGTTTGACATTAAGGATAGAGGATTGGGGACTGAGCGTCGAGGACTGAGTATTGAGGATTGAGGATTGAAGACTGAGGATTGGGGATTGAGGATTTAGGACTGAAGATTGAGGATTGAGGATTGACGATTGAGGATTGAGGATTAACGTTTGAGCATTGAGGATGGAGGATTGAGGATTGAGGATTGAGGATTGAAGATTGAGGATTGAGGATTGAGGATTGAGGATTGAGGATTGAGGATTGATGATTGAAGATTGAGTTTTGAGTATTGATGATTGAGGATTGAGGATTGAGTATTGAAGATTGTGGACTGAGTGTTGAGGATTGAAGATTGAGCATTGAGGATTGAGGATCGAAGATTGAGTATTGAGGATTGAGGATTGAGGAATGTGGATTGAGGATTTAGAATTGGAGATTGGGTATTGAGGAGTGACGGTTGAGGATTGAGGATTGAGTCTTGAGGATTGAAGATTGAGGATTGAGGATTGAGGATTGATGATTGAGGATTTAGAATTGGAGATTGGGTATTGAGGATTGAAGGTTGAGGATTGAGGATTGAGTGTTGAGGATTGAAGATTGAGGACTGAGGATTGGGAGTTGAGGATTGAGGATTCTGAATTGGAGAATGGGTATTGAGGATTGAAGGTTGAGGATTGAGGATTGAGTGTTGAGGATTGAAGATTGAGGATTGCGGATTGGGGGTTGAGTATTGAGGACTGAGCGTTGAGGATTGAGGTTTGAGGCCTGAGGATTGAGGATTGAGGGTTGGGCATTGAGGACTGAGGTTTGAGTATTGAGTGTTGAGGACTGAGGATTGAGGATTGAGGATTGAGGATTTAGGACTGAGGATTGACGTCTGAAGATTGAGGATTGCGGGTTTTGGATTGAAGATTGAGGACTGAGGGTTGAGGATTGAGTGTTGAGTATTGATGTTTGAGGATTGAGATTTGAAGATTGAATATTGTGGATTGAGTATTGAAAACAGAGAATACATGATATTCTATTGAGTATTGAGTATTGAGGATTGATGGCTGAGGTTTGTGGGATGAATATTGAGGATTCAGGATTGAGGATTGAGGACTGATGATTGAGTATTCAGGATTGAGGATTTACGGTTGAGGGTTGAGGATTGAAGATTGAGTATTGGGGACTGAAGATTGAGGATTGAGGATTGAGGATTGAGGATTGGAGATTGAGTATTGAGGATTGAAGATTGAGGGCTAAGGATTGAGGATTCAGGATTGAGGATTGAGGGTTGTGGATTGAAGATTGAGAATTGAGAATTGGGGATTGATGGTTGAGTATTGAGGATTGATGGTTGAGGTCTGTGTGTTGAATATTGAGGATTGAGGACTCAGGGTTGAGGATTGAGCATTGTAGATTGAGGACTGAGGATTGAAGATTGAGGATTGAGGATTGAAGGTTGTGTATTGATGATTGAGTACTGATGATAGAAGTTTGAGGATTGAGGATTGAGCGTTGAGGGTTGAGGACGAGGAGTGAGGGATGAGGCTTGAGGTTTGAGGACTGATGATTGAGTATTCAGGATTGAGGGTTTACGATTGAGGGTTGAGGATTGAAGATTGAGTATTGAGGACTGAAGATTGAGGATTGAGGATTGAGGATTGAGGATTGGAGATTGAGTATTGAGGATTGAAGATTGAGGGCTAAGGACTGAGGATTGAGGATTGAGGATTGAGGGTTGAGGATAGAAGATTGAGAATTGAGAATTGGGGATTGATGGTTGAGCATTGAGGATTGATGGTTGAGGTCTGTGTGTTGAATATTGAGGATTGAGGACTCAGGGTTGAGGATTGAGCATTGTAGATTGAGGACTGAGGGTAGAGGATTGAGGATTGAGGACTGAAGGTTGTGTATTGATGATTGAAGATTGAGGATCCAGGATTGAGGATTGAGGATTGAAGATTGAGGATTCTGGATTGATGGTTCAGGATTGCGGTTTGAGGACTGAGGATTGAGGGTTGAGGATTGAGGAGTGAGGATTGATGTCTGAGGATTGAGGATTGAGGATTGAGGATTGAGGATCGAAGGCTGAGGATTGAGGATTGAGTGTTGAGGATTGAGGATTGATGATTGAGGATAAAGACTGAGGGCTGAGGATTGTGGTTTGAGGACTCAGGATTCAGGATTGACGTTTGAGGGTTGGGGATTGAAGATTGAGTATTGAGGATTGAAGATTGAGGAATTAGGATTGAGGATTGAGGATTGAGGATTGAGGATTGAAGATTGAGTATTGAGGGTTGAGGGTTGAGGATTGAAGATTGAGGATGAGGACTGAGTGTTGGGGATTGAGGATTGAAGGTTGAGGATTGAGGATTGAGGATTGATGATTGAGGATTGAAGATTGAGGTTTGAGGACTGAGGATTGAAGCCTGAGGATTGAGGATTCAGGATTGTGGAGTGAGGATTGAGGATTGAGGATTGAGGATTGAAGATTGAGGACTGATGTTTGTGGACTTAGTGTTGAGGATTGATGATTGAGGATTGAGATTTGATGATTGAATATTGTGGATTGAGTATTGAATCCAGAGAATTCAGGATATTCTATTGAATCTTGAGGAATGAGAGTTGAAGGTTGAGTATTGAGGATTGATGGTAGAGGGCTGTGTGTGGAAAATTGAGGATTGAGGATCGAGGATTGAGGGTTGAGGGTTGAGGATTGAAGATAGAGTATTGAGGGTTGAGGGTTGAGGATTGAAGATTGAGGATGAGGACTGAGGATTGAGGATTGAGGTTTGAGGACTGAGGGTTGAGGATTGACGTTTGAGGATTGAGGATTGGAGATTGAGTATTCTGGATTGAAGATTGAGGATTGAGGATTGAGGATTGAGGATTGAGGAATGAAGAGTGAGGATTGGGGATAGAGGATTGACGATTGTGGATTCAGGATTGACGATTGAGGATTGAGGATTGAGTATTGAAGATTGAGTATTGGGTATTGAAGGTTGAGGATTGAGGATTGAGAGTTGCGGATTGAGGACGAGGACTGAGAGTTGAGGATTGAGGATTGAGGACTGAGGATTGAGAATTCAGGTTTGAAGATTGAGGGTTGGGGATTGAGGATCGATGATTGAGGATTGAGGATTGAGGATTGAGGATTGAAGATTGAGGACAGTTGTTTGCGGATTGAGTGTTGAGGGTTGATGTCTGGGGATTCAGATTTGATGATTCAATATTGTGGATTCAGTATAGAATCCTGAGAATTCAGGATATTCTATGGAGTATTGAGGATTGAGGATTAATGGTTGAGAATGGAGGATTGATGGTTGAGGGTTGTGTGTTGAATATTGAGGATTGAGTATTGAGGATTGAGGTTGAGGAGCGAGGGCTGAGGATTGAGGTTTGAGGAATGAGGGTTGAGGACTGAGAGTTGAGGATTGAGGATTGAGGACTGAGGATTGAGAATTCAGGTTTGAAGATTGAGGGTTGGGGATTGAGGATCGATGATTGACGATTGAGGATTGAGGATTGAGGATTGAAGATTGAGGACAGTTGTTTGCGGATTGAGTGTTGAGGGTTGATGTCTGGGGATTCAGATTTGATGATTCAATATTGTGGATTCAGTATAGAATCCTGAGAATTCAGGATATTCTATGGAGTATTGAGGATTGAGGATTAATGGTTGAGAATGGAGGATTGATGGTTGAGGGTTGTGTGTTGAATATTGAGGATTGAGTATTGAGGATTGAGGTTGAGGAGCGAGGGCTGAGGATTGAGGTTTGAGGAATGAGGGTTGAGGATTGAGGTTTGAGGACTGAGGATTGAGGATTGATGTTTGAGGATTGAGGATTGGAGATTGAGTATTGAGGATTGAAGATTGAGGATTGAGGATTGAGGATTGAGGATTGAGGAATGAAGAATGAGGATTGAGGATTGAGGATTGAGGATTGATTATTGAAGATTGAGGATTGGGTATTGAGGATTGAAGATTGAGGATTGAGAATGGAGGATTGAGGATTGAAGATTGAGGATTGAGGCTTGAGGGTTGAGGATTGAAGAGTGAGTATTGAGGACTGATGATTGTGGATTGAGGATTGAAGATTGAGTATTGAGGATTGAAGAATGAGGATTGAGGATTGAGGATTGAGGATTGAGTATTGAAGATTGAGGATTGGGTATTGAGGATTGAAGATTGAGGATTGAGAATTGAGGATTGAGGATTGAAGATTGAGGATTGAGGCTTGAGCGTTGAGGATTGAAGAGTGAGTATTGAGGACTGATGATTGTGGATTGAGGATTGAAGTCTCAGTATTGAGGATTGAAGATTGGGGATTGAGGATTGAGGACTGAGGATTGAGTATGAGGACTGAGGACTGAGGATTGAGGATTGATGATTGAAGATTGAGGATTGGGGATTGTGGATCGAAGATTGAGGATTGAGGATTGAGGATTGGGGATTGAGGATTTAGAATTCGAGATTGGGTATTGAGGATTGAAGGTTGAGGATTGAGGATTGAGTGTTGAGGATTGAAGAATTGAGGATTGAAGATTGAGTATTGAGGATTGAGGATTGAGTATTGAGGACTGAGTGTTGAGGATTGAGGTTTGAGTAGTGAGGATTGAGGATTGAGGATTGAGGATTGAGGACTGAGGCTTGATGATTGAGTGTTGAGCACTGAGGATTGAGGATTGAGGATCGAGGATTTAGGACTGAGGATTGACGTTTGAGGATTGAGGATTGACGATTGAAGATTGAGGTTTGGCGATTGAGAACTGAAGGTTGAGAGTTGAGGATTGAGGATTGATGATGGAGGATGAGGACTGAGGCTTGAGGATTGAGGTTTCAGGACTCAGGGTTCAGGATTGAGGTTTGAGGATTGAGGATTGAGGATTGAGCATAGAGGATTGAGGACTGAGGATTGAAGATTGAGGACTGAGGGTTCAGGATTGAGTTTTGAGGATTGATCTTTGAGGATTGAGATTTGATGATTGAATATCGTGGATAGAGTATTGAAAACTGAGGATACAGGATATTCTATTGAGTATTGAGGATTGTGTATTGACGATTGAGTATTGAGGAATGACTGATGAGGCTTCTGGGATGAATATTGAGGATTGAGGGCTGAGGATTGAGGATAGAGTATTGAGGATTGAGGATTGAGAATTGAGGATAGAGTATTGAAGATGGAGGATTGAGGATTGAGGATTGAGGATTGAGGATTGAGGTTTGAAGATTGAAGGTTGAGTATTGAGGATTGAAGATTCAGTACTGATGTTTCAGGATTGAGGCTTGAGGACTGAGGATAGACGGTTGAGGATTGAGGATTGAGGACTGAGGGTTGATGATTGAATTGTTGAGAATTGATGTTTGAGGATTGAGATTTGATGATTGAGTATTGTGGATTGAGTATCAAACCTGAGAATTCAGGATATTCTATTGAGTATTGAGGATTGAGTGTTGATGATTGAGTATTGAGGATTGATGGTTGAGGGTAGTGGGTTGAATATTGAGGATTGAGGATTCAGGATTGCGGATTGAGTATTGAAGATTGAGGATTGAGGTTGGATTATTGAGAATAGAGGATTGGGGACTGAGCGCTGAGGATTGAGGTATGAGGGCTGAGGATTGAGGATTGAGGATTGAGGATTTTGGACTGAGGATTGACGTTTGAGGATTGAGGATTGAGGATTTTGGATTGAATATTGAGGACTGAGTGTTGAGGATTGAGTGTTGAGTATTGATGTTTGATGATTGAGATTTGAAGATTGAATATTGTGGATTGAGTATCGAAAACAGAGAATATAGGGTATTCTATTGAGTATTGAGAATTGAGGAATGATGATTGAGTATTGAGGATTGATGGTTGATGGTTGTGGGATGAATAATGAGGATTCAGTATCGAGGATTGAGGATTGAGTATTGGAGATTGAGGATTGAGGACTGAGGGCGGAGAATTGAGGATTGAGGATTGTGGATTGAGGATTGAGGATTGAAGGTTGAGGATTGGGTATTGAGGATTGAATATTGAGGATTGAGAATTGAGGATTGAGGATTGAGGATTGAGGACTGAGGATTGAGAATTGAGGATTGATGGTTGGGTATTGAAGATTGATGGTTCAGGGTTGTGTGTTGAATATTGAGGATTGAGTATTGAGGATTGAGGTTGAGGAGCGAGGGCTGAGGATTGAGGTTTGAGGAATGAGGATTGAGGATTGAGGATTGAGGACTGAGGATTGATGATTGAGTGTTGAGCACTGAGGATTGAGGATTGAGGATCGAGGATTTAGGACTGAGGATTGACGTTTGAGGATTGAGGATTGACGATTGAAGATTGAGGTTTGGCGATTGAGAACTGAAGGTTGAGAGTTGAGGATTGAGGATTGATTATGGAGGATGAGGACTGAGGTTTGAGGATTGAGGTTTCAGGACTCAGGGTTCAGGATTGAGGTTTGAGGATTGAGGATTGAGGATTGAGCATAGAGGATTGAGGACTGAGGATTGAGGATTGAGGATTGACGCTTGAGTATTGAGGATTGAAGATTGAGGATTGAAGATTGAGGACTGAGGGTTCAGGATTGAGTTTTGAGGATTGATGTTTGAGGATTGAGATTTGATGATTGAATATCGTGGATAGAGTATTGAAAACTGAGGATACAGGATATTCTATTGAGTATTGAGGATTGTGTATTGACGATTGAGTATTGAGGAATGACTGATGAGGCTTCTGGGATGAATATTGAGGATTGAGGGCTGAGGATTGAGGATAGAGTATTGAGGATTGAGGATTGAGAATTGAGGATAGAGTATTGAAGATGGAGGATTGAGGATTGAGGATTGAGGATTGAGGATTGAGGATTGAGGTTTGAAGATTGAAGGTTGAGTATTGAGGATTGAAGATTCAGTACTGATGTTTCAGGATTGAGGCTTGAGGACTGAGGATTGACGGTTGAGGATTGAGGATTGAGGACTGAGGGTTGATGATTGAATTGTTGAGAATTGATGTTTGAGAATTGAGATTTGATGATTGAGTATTGTGGATTGAGTATCAAACCTGAGAATTCAGGATATTCTATTGAGTATTGAGGATTGAGTGTTGATGATTGAGTATTGAGGATTGATGGTTGAGGGTAGTGGGTTGAATATTGAGGATTGAGGATTCAGGATTGCGGATTGAGTATTGAAGATTGAGGATTGAGGTTAGATTATTGAGAATAGAGGATTGGGGACTGAGCGCTGAGGATTGAGGTATGAGGACTGAGGATTGAGGATTGAGGATTGAGGATTTTGGACTGAGGATTGACGTTTGAGGATTGAGGATTGAGGATTTTGGATTGAATATTGAGGACTGAGTGTTGAGGATTGAGTGTTGAGTATTGATGTTTGAGGATTGAGATTTGAAGATTGAATATTGTGGTTGAGTATTGAAAACAGAGAACATAGGGTATTCTATTGAGTATTGAGAATTGAGGAATGATGATTGAGTATTGAGGATTGATGGTTGAGGGTTGTGGGATGAATAATGAGGATTCAGTATCGAGGATTGAGGATTGAGTATTGAAGATTGTGGACTGAGTGTTGAGGATTGAAGATTGAGCATTGAGGATTGAGGATCGAAGATTGAGGATTGAGGATTGAGGATTGAGGAATGTGGATTGAGGATTTAGAATTGGAGATTGGGTATTGAGGAGTGACGGTTGAGGATTGAGGATTGAGTGTTGAGGATTGAAGATTGAGGATTGAGGATTGAGGATTGATGATTGAGGATTTAGAATTGGAGATTGGGTATTGAGGATTGAAGGTTGAGGATTGAGGATTGAGTGTTGAGGATCGAAGATTGAGGACTGAGGATTGGGAGTTGAGGATTGAGGATTCTGAATTGGAGATTGGGTATTGAGGATTGAAGGTTGAGGATTGAGGATTGAGTGTTGAGGATTGAAGATTGAGGATTGAGGATTGGGGGTTGAATATTGAGGACTGAGGGTTGAGGATTGAGGTTTGGGGCCTGAGGATTGAGGATTGAGGGTTGGGGATTGAGGACTGAGGTTTGAGTATTGAGTGTTGAGGACTGAGGATTGAGGATTGAGGATTGAGGATTTAGGACTGAGCATTGACGTCTGAAGATTGAGGATTGCGGATTTTGGATTGAAGATTGAGGACTGAGGGTTGAGGATTGAGTGTTGAGTATTGATGTTTGAGGATTGAGATTTGAAGATTGAATATTGTGGATTGAGTATTGAAAACTGAGAATACATGATATTCTATTGAGTATCGAGTATTGAGGATTGATGGCTGAGGTTTGTGGGATGAATATTGAGGATTCAGGATTGAGGATTGAGGACTGATGATTGAGTATTCAGGATTGAGGATTTACGGTTGAGGGTTGAGGATTGTAGATTGAGTATTGGGGACTGAAGATTGAGGATTGAGGATTGAGGATTGAGGATTGGAGATTGAGTATTGAGGATTGAAGATTGAGGGCTAAGGATTGAGGATTCAGGATTGAGGATTGAGGATTGAGGATTGAGGATTGAAGGCTGAGGATTGAGGATTGAGTGTTGAGGATTGAGGATTGATGATTGAGGATGAATAGTGAGGGCTGAGGATTGTGGTTTGAGGACTCAGGATTCAGGATTGACGTTTGAGGATTGAGGATTGAAGATTGAGTATTGAGGATTGAAGATTGAGGAATTAGGATTGAGGATTGAGGATTGAGGAATGAGGATTGAAGATTGAGTATTGAGGGTTGAGGGTTGAGGATTGAAGATTGAGTATTGAGGATTGAAGATTGAGGAATTAGGATTGAGGATTGAGGATTGAGGAATGAGGATTGAAGATTGAGTATTGAGGGTTGAGGGTTGAGGATTGAAGATTGAGGATGAGGACTGAGTGTTGGGGATTGAGGATTGAAGGTTGAGGATTGAGGATTGAGGATTGATGATTGAGGATTGAAGATTGAGGTTTGAGGACTGAGGATTGAAGCCTGAGGATTGAGGATTCAGGATCGTGGAGTGAGGATTGAGGATTGAGGATTGAGGATTGAAGATTGAGGACTGATGTTTGTGGACTTAGTGTTGAGTATTGATGATTGAGGATTGAGATTTGATGATTGAATATTGTGGATTGAGTATCAAACCTGAGAATTCAGGATATTCAATTGAGTATTGAGGATTGAGTGTTGATGATTGAGTATTGAGGATTGATGGTTGAGGGTAGTGGGTTGAATATTGAGGATTGAGGATTCAGGATTGCGGATTGAGTATTGAAGATTGAGGATTGAGGTTAGATTATTGAGAATAGAGGATTGGGGACTGAGCGCTGAGGATTGAGGTATGAGGACTGAGGATTGAGGATTGAGGATTGAGGATTTTGGACTGAGGATTGACGTTTGAGGATTGAGGATTGAGGATTTTGGATTGAATATTGAGGACTGAGTGTTGAGGATTGAGTGTTGAGTATTGATGTTTGAGGATTGAGATTTGAAGATTGAATATTGTGGTTGAGTATTGAAAACAGAGAACATAGGGTATTCTATTGAGTATTGAGAATTGAGGAATGATGATTGAGTATTGAGGATTGATGGTTGAGGGTTGTGGGATGAATAATGAGGATTCAGTATCGAGGATTGAGGATTGAGTATTGAAGATTGTGGACTGAGTGTTGAGGATTGAAGATTGAGCATTGAGGATTGAGGATCGAAGATTGAGGATTGAGGATTGAGGATTGAGGAATGTGGATTGAGGATTTAGAATTGGAGATTGGGTATTGAGGAGTGACGGTTGAGGATTGAGGATTGAGTGTTGAGGATTGAAGATTGAGGATTGAGGATTGAGGATTGATGATTGAGGATTTAGAATTGGAGATTGGGTATTGAGGATTGAAGGTTGAGGATTGAGGATTGAGTGTTGAGGATCGAAGATTGAGGACTGAGGATTAGGAGTTGAGGATTGAGGATTCTGAATTGGAGATTGGGTATTGAGGATTGAAGGTTGAGGATTGAGGATTGAGTGTTGAGGATTGAAGATTGAGGATTGAGGATTGGGGGTTGAATATTGAGGACTGAGGGTTGAGGATTGAGGTTTGGGGCCTGAGGATTGAGGATTGAGGGTTGGGGATTGAGGACTGAGGTTTGAGTATTGAGTGTTGAGGACTGAGGATTGAGGATTGAGGATTGAGGATTTAGGACTGAGGATTGACGTCTGAAGATTGAGGATTGCGGATTTTGGATTGAAGATTGAGGACTGAGGGTTGAGGATTGAGTGTTGAGTATTGATGTTTGAGGATTGAGATTTGAAGATTGAATATTGTGGATTGAGTATTGAAAACTGAGAATACATGATATTCTATTGAGTATCGAGTATTGAGGATTGATGGCTGAGGTTTGTGGGATGAATATTGAGGATTCAGGATTGAGGATTGAGGACTGATGATTGAGTATTCAGGATTGAGGATTTACGGTTGAGGGTTGAGGATTGTAGATTGAGTATTGGGGACTGAAGATTGAGGATTGAGGATTGAGGATTGAGGATTGGAGATTGAGTATTGAGGATTGAAGATTGAGGGCTAAGGATTGAGGATTCAGGATTGAGGATTGAGGGTTGAGGATTGAAGATTGAGAATTGAGAATTGGGGATTGATGGTTGAGTATTGAGGATTGATGGTTGAGGTCTGTGTGTTGAATATTGAGTATTGAGGACTCAGGGTTGAGGATTGAGCATTGTAGATTGAGGACTGAGGATTGAAGATTGAGGATTGAGGATTGAAGGTTGTGTATTGATGAATGAGTACTGATGATAGAAGTTTGAGGATTGAGGATTGAGCGTTGTGGGTTGAGGACGAGGAGTGAGGGATGAGGCTTGAGGTTTGAGGACTGATGATTGAGTATTCAGGATTGAGGGTTTACGATTGAGGGTTGAGGATTGAGGATTGAGTATTGAGGACTGAAGATTGAGGATTGAGGATTGAGGATTGAGGATTGGAGATTGAGTATTGAGGATTGAAGATTGAGGGCTAAGGATTGAGGATTGAGGATTGAGGATTGAGGGTTGAGGATAGAAGATTGAGAATTGAGAATTGGGGATTGATGGTTGAGCATTGAGGATTGATGGTTGAGGTCTGTGTGTTGAATATTGAGGATTGAGGACTCAGGGTTGAGGATTGAGCATTGTAGATTGAGGACTGAGGATAGAGGATTGAGGATTGAGGACTGAAGGTTGTGTATTGATGATTGAAGATTGAGGATTCAGGATTGAGGATTGAGGATTGAAGATTGAGGATTCTGGATTGATGGTTCAGGATTGCGGTTTGACGACTGAGGATTGAGGGTTGAGGATTGAGGAGTGAGGATTGATGTCTGAGGATTGAGGATTGAGGATTGAGGATTGAGGATTGAAGGCTGAGGATTGAGGATTGAGTGTTGAGGATTGAGGATTGATGATTGAGGATGAATAGTGAGGGCTGAGGATTGTGGTTTGAGGACTCAGGATTCAGGATTGACGTTTGAGGATTGAGGATTGAAGATTGAGTATTGAGGATTGAAGATTGAGGAATTAGGATTGAGGATTGAGGATTGAGGAATGAGGATTGAAGATTGAGTATTGAGGGTTGAGGGTTGAGGATTGAAGATTGAGTATTGAGGATTGAAGATTGAGGAATTAGGATTGAGGATTGAGGATTGAGGAATGAGGATTGAAGATTGAGTATTGAGGGTTGAGGGTTGAGGATTGAAGATTGAGGATGAGGACTGAGTGTTGGGGATTGACGATTGAAGGTTGAGGATTGAGGATTGAGGATTGATGATTGAGGATTGAAGATTGAGGTTTGAGGACTGAGGATTGAAGCCTGAGGATTGAGGATTCAGGATCGTGGAGTGAGGATTGAGGATTGAGGATTGAGGATTGAAGATTGAGGACTGATGTTTGTGGACTTAGTGTTGAGTATTGATGATTGAGGATTGAGATTTGATGATTGAATATTGTGGATTGAGTATCAAACCTGAGAATTCAGGATATTCAATTGAGTATTGAGGATTGAGTGTTGATGATTGAGTATTGAGGATTGATGGTTGAGGGTAGTGGGTTGAATATTGAGGATTGAGGATTCAGGATTGCGGATTGAGTATTGAAGATTGAGGATTGAGGTTAGATTATTGAGAATAGAGGATTGGGGACTGAGCGCTGAGGATTGAGGTATGAGGACTGAGGATTGAGGATTGAGGATTGAGGATTTTGGACTGAGGATTGACGTTTGAGGATTGAGGATTGAGGATTTTGGATTGAATATTGAGGACTGAGTGTTGAGGATTGAGTGTTGAGTATTGATGTTTGAGGATTGAGATTTGAAGATTGAATATTGTGGTTGAGTATTGAAAACAGAGAACATAGGGTATTCTATTGAGTATTGAGAATTGAGGAATGATGATTGAGTATTGAGGATTGATGGTTGAGGGTTGTGGGATGAATAATGAGGATTCAGTATCGAGGATTGAGGATTGAGTATTGAAGATTGTGGACTGAGTGTTGAGGATTGAAGATTGAGCATTGAGGATTGAGGATCGAAGATTGAGGATTGAGGATTGAGGATTGAGGAATGTGGATTGAGGATTTAGAATTGGAGATTGGGTATTGAGGAGTGACGGTTGAGGATTGAGGATTGAGTGTTGAGGATTGAAGATTGAGGATTGAGGATTGAGGATTGATGATTGAGGATTTAGAATTGGAGATTGGGTATTGAGGATTGAAGGTTGAGGATTGAGGATTGAGTGTTGAGGATCGAAGATTGAGGACTGAGGATTGGGAGTTGAGGATTGAGGATTCTGAATTGGAGATTGGGTATTGAGGATTGAAGGTTGAGGATTGAGGATTGAGTGTTGAGGATTGAAGATTGAGGATTGAGGATTGGGGGTTGAATATTGAGGACTGAGGGTTGAGGATTGAGGTTTGGGGCCTGAGGATTGAGGATTGAGGGTTGGGGATTGAGGACTGAGGTTTGAGTATTGAGTGTTGAGGACTGAGGATTGAGGATTGAGGATTGAGGATTTAGGACTGAGGATTGACGTCTGAAGATTGAGGATTGCGGATTTTGGATTGAAGATTGAGGACTGAGGGTTGAGGATTGAGTGTTGAGTATTGATGTTTGAGGATTGAGATTTGAAGATTGAATATTGTGGATTGAGTATTGAAAACTGAGAATACATGATATTCTATTGAGTATCGAGTATTGAGGATTGATGGCTGAGGTTTGTGGGATGAATATTGAGGATTCAGGATTGAGGATTGAGGACTGATGATTGAGTATTCAGGATTGAGGATTTACGGTTGAGGGTTGAGGATTGTAGATTGAGTATTGGGGACTGAAGATTGAGGGCTAAGGATTGAGGATTCAGGATTGAGGATTGAGGGTTGAGGATTGAAGATTGAGAATTGAGAATTGGGGATTGATGGTTGAGTATTGAGGATTGATGGTTGAGGTCTGTGTGTTGAATATTGAGGATTGAGGACTCAGGGTTGAGGATTGAGCATTGTAGATTGAGGACTGAGGATTGAAGATTGAGGATTGAGGATTGAAGGTTGTGTATTGATGAATGAGTACTGATGATAGAAGTTTGAGGATTGAGGATTGAGCGTTGTGGGTTGAGGACGAGGAGTGAGGGATGAGGCTTGAGGTTTGAGGACTGATGATTGAGTATTCAGGATTGAGGGTTTACGATTGAGGGTTGAGGATTGAGCATTGAGTATTGAGGACTGAAGATTGAGGATTGAGGATTGAGGATTGAGGATTGGAGATTGAGTATTGAGGATTGAAGATTGAGGGCTAAGGATTGAGGATTGAGGATCGAGGATTGAGGGTTGAGGATAGAAGATTGAGAATTGAGAATTGGGGATTGATGGTTGAGCATTGAGGATTGATGGTTGAGGTCTGAGTGTTGAATATTGAGGATTGAGGACTCAGGGTTGAGGATTGAGCATTGTAGATTGAGGACTGAGGATAGAGGATTGAGGATTGAGGACTGAAGGTTGTGTATTGATGATTGAAGATTGAGGATTCAGGATTGAGGATTGAGGATTGAAGATTGAGGATTCTGGATTGATGGTTCAGGATTGCGGTTTGACGACTGAGGATTGAGGGTTGAGGATTGAGGAGTGAGGATTGATGTCTGAGGATTGAGGATTGAGGATTGAGGATTGAGGATTGAAGGCTGAGGATTGAGGATTGAGTGTTGAGGATTGAGGATTGATGATTGAGGATGAAGAGTGAGGGCTGAGGATTGTGGTTTGAGGACTCAGGATTCAGGATTGACGTTTGAGGATTGAGGATTGAAGATTGAGTATTGAGGATTGAAGATTGAGGAATTAGGATTGAGGATTGAGGATTGAGGAATGAGGATTGAAGATTGAGTATTGAGGGTTGAGGGTTGAGGATTGAAGATTGAGGATGAGGACTGAGTGTTGGGGATTGAGGATCGAAGGTTGAGGATTGAGGATTGATGATTGAGGATTGAAGATTGAGGTTTGAGGACTGAGGATTGAAGCCTGAGGATTGAGGATTCAGGATCGTGGAGTGAGGATTGAGGATTGAGGATTGAGGATTGAAGATTGAGGACTGATGTTTGTGGACTTAGTGTTGAGTATTGATGATTGAGGATTGAGATTTGATGATTGAATATTGTGGATTGAGTATTGAATCCAGAGAATTCAGGATATTCTATTGAATCTTGAGGAATGAGAGTTGAAGGTTGAGTATTGAGGATTGATGGTAGAGGGCTGTGTGTGGAAAATTGAGGATTGAGGATCGAGGATTGAGGGTTGAGGGTTGAGGATTGAAGATAGAGTATTGAGGGTTGAGGGTTGAGGATTGAAGATTGAGGATGAGGACTGAGGTTTGAGGATTGAGGTTTGAGGACTGAGGATTGAGGATTGACGTTTGAGGATTGAGGATTGGAGATTGAGTATTCTGGATTGAAGATTGAGGATTGAGGATTGAGGATTGAGGATTGAGGAATGAAGAGTGAGGATTGGGGATAGAGGATTGACGATTGTGGATTGAGGATTGACGATTGAGGATTGAGGATTGAGTATTGAAGATTGAGTATTGGGTATTGAAGGTTGAGGATTGAGGATTGAGAGTTGCGGATTGAGGACGAGGACTGAGAGTTGAGGATTGAGGATTGAGGACTGAGGATTGAGAATTCAGGTTTGAAGATTGAGGGTTGGGGATTGAGGATCGATGATTGAGGATTGAGGATTGAGGATTGAGGATTGAAGATTGAGGACAGTTGTTTGCGGATTGAGTGTTGAGGGTTGATGTCTGGGGATTCAGATTTGATGATTCAATATTGTGGATTCAGTATAGAATCCTGAGAATTCAGGATATTCTATGGAGTATTGAGGATTGAGGATTAATGGTTGAGAATGGAGGATTGATGGTTGAGGGTTGTGTGTTGAATATTGAGGATTGAGTATTGAGGATTGAGGTTGAGGAGCGAGGGCTGAGGATTGAGGTTTGAGGAATGAGGGTTGAGGATTGAGGTTTGAGGACTGAGGATTGAGGATTGATGTTTGAGGATTGAGGATTGGAGATTGAGTATTGAGGATTGAAGATTGAGGATTGAGGATTGAGGATTGAGGATTGAGGAATGAAGAATGAGGATTGAGGTTTGAGGATTGAGGATTGATTATTGAAGATTGAGGATTGGGTATTGAGGATTGAAGATTGAGGATTGAGAATGGAGGATTGAGGATTGAAGATTGAGGATTGAGGCTTGAGGGTTGAGGATTGAAGAGTGAGTATTGAGGACTGATGATTGTGGATTGAGGATTGAAGATTGAGTATTGAGGATTGAAGAATGAGGATTGAGGATTGAGGATTGAGGATTGAGTATTGAAGATTGAGGATTGGGTATTGAGGATTGAAGATTGAGGATTGAGAATTGAGGATTGAGGATTGAAGATTGAGGATTGAGGCTTGAGCGTTGAGGATTGAAGAGTGAGTATTGAGGACTGATGATTGTGGATTGAGGATTGAAGTCTCAGTATTGAGGATTGAAGATTGGGGATTGAGGATTGAGGACTGAGGATTGAGTATGAGGACTGAGGACTGAGGATTGAGGATTGATGATTGAAGATTGAGGATTGGGGATTGTGGATCGAAGATTGAGGATTGAGGATTGACGTTTGAGGATTGAGGATTGAGGATTTTGGATTGAATATTGAGGACTGAGTGTTGAGGATTGAGTGTTGAGTATTGATGTTTGAGGATTGAGATTTGAAGATTGAATATTGTGGATTGAGTATCGAAAACAGAGAATATAGGGTATTCTATTGAGTATTGAGAATTGAGGAATGATGATTGAGTATTGAGGATTGATGGTTGAGGGTTGTGGGATGAATAATGAGGATTCAGTATCGAGGATTGAGGATTGAGTATTGAAGATTGTGGACTGAGTGTTGAGGATTGAAGATTGAGCATTGAGGATTGAGGATCGAAGATTGAGGATTGAGGATTGAGGATTGAGGAATGTGGATTGAGGATTTAGAATTGGAGATTGGGTATTGAGGAGTGACGGTTGAGGATTGAGGATTGAGTGTTGAGGATTGAAGATTGAGGATTGAGGATTGAGGATTGATGATTGAGGATTTAGAATTGGAGATTGGGTATTGAGGATTGAAGGTTGAGGATTGAGGATTGAGTGTTGAGGATCGAAGATTGAGGACTGAGGATTGGGAGTTGAGGATTGAGGATTCTGAATTGGAGATTGGGTATTGAGGATTGAAGGTTGAGGATTGAGGATTGAGTGTTGAGGATTGAAGATTGAGGATTGAGGATTGGGGGTTGAGTATTGAGGACTGAGGGTTGAGGATTGAGGTTTGGGGCCTGAGGATTGAGGATTGAGGGTTGGGGATTGAGGACTGAGGTTTGAGTATTGAGTGTTGAGGACTGAGTATTGAGGATTGAGGATTGAGGATTTAGGACTGAGGATTGACGTCTGAAGATTGAGGATTGCGGATTTTGGATTGAAGATTGAGGACTGAGGGTTGAGGATTGAGTGTTGAGTATTGATGTTTGAGGATTGAGATTTGAAGATTGAATATTGTGGATTGAGTATTGAAAACTGAGAATACATGATATACTATTGAGTATTGAGTATTGAGGATTGATGGCTGAGGTTTGTGGGATGAATATTGAGGATTCAGGATTGAGGATTGAGGACTGATGATTGAGTATTCAGGATTGAGGATTTACGGTTGAGGGTTGAGGATTGTAGATTGAGTATTGGGGACTGAAGATTGAGGATTGAGGATTGAGGATTGAGGATTGGAGATTGAGTATTGAGGATTGAAGATTGAGGGCTAAGGATTGAGGATTCAGGATTGAGGATTGAGGGTTGAGGATTGAAGATTGAGAATTGAGAATTGGGGATTGATGGTTGAGTATTGAGGATTGATGGTTGAGGTCTGTGTGTTGAATATTGAGGATTGAGGACTCAGGGTTGAGGATTGAGCATTGTAGATTGAGGACTGAGGATTGAAGATTGAGGATTGAGGATTGAAGGTTGTGTATTGATGAATGAGTACTGATGATAGAAGTTTGAGGATTGAGGATTGAGCGTTGTGGGTTGAGGACGAGGAGTGAGGGATGAGGCTTGAGGTTTGAGGACTGATGATTGAGTATTCAGGATTGAGGGTTTACGATTGAGGGTTGAGGATTGAAGATTGAGTATTGAGGACTGAAGATTGAGGATTGAGGATTGAGGATTGAGGATTGGAGATTGAGTATTGAGGATTGAAGATTGAGGGCTAAGGATAGAGGATTGAGGATTGAGGATTGAGGGTTGAGGATAGAAGATTGAGAATTGAGAATTGGGGATTGATGGTTGAGCATTGAGGATTGATGGTTGAGGTCTGTGTGTTGAATATTGAGGATTGAGGACTCAGGGTTGAGGATTGAGCATTGTAGATTGAGGACTGAGGATAGAGGATTGAGGATTGAGGACTGAAGGTTGTGTATTGATGATTGAAGATTGAGGATTCAGGATTGAGGATTGAGGATTGAAGATTGAGGATTCTGGATTGATGGTTCAGGATTGCGGTTTGACGACTGAGGATTGAGGGTTGAGGATTGAGGAGTGAGGATTGATGTCTGAGGATTGAGGATTGAGGATTGAGGATTGAGGATTGAAGGCTGAGGATTGAGGATTGAGTGTTGAGGATTGAGGATTGATGATTGAGGATGAAGAGTGAGGGCTGAGGATTGTGGTTTGAGGACTCAGGATTCAGGATTGACGTTTGAGGATTGAGGATTGAAGATTGAGTATTGAGGATTGAAGATTGAGGAATTAGGATTGAGGATTGAGGATTGAGGAATGAGGATTGAAGATTGAGTATTGAGGGTTGAGGGTTGAGGATTGAAGACTGAGGATGAGGACTGAGTGTTGGGGATTGAGGATCGAAGGTTGAGGATTGAGGATTGAGGATTGATGATTGAGGATTGAAGATTGAGGTTTGAGGACTGAGGATTGAAGCCTGAGGATTGAGGATTCAGGATCGTGGAGTGAGGATTGAGGATTGAGGATTGAGGATTGAAGATTGAGGACTGATGTTTGTGGACTTAGTGTTGAGTATTGATGATTGAGGATTGAGATTTGATGATTGAATATTGTGGATTGAGTATTGAATCCAGAGAATTCAGGATATTCTATTGAATCTTGAGGAATGAGAGTTGAAGGTTGAGTATTGAGGATTGATGGTAGAGGGCTGTGTGTGGAAAATTGAGGATTGAGGATCGAGGATTGAGGGTTGAGGGTTGAGGATTGAAGATAGAGTATTGAGGGTTGAGGGTTGAGGATTGAAGATTGAGGATGAGGACTGAGGTTTGAGGATTGAGGTTTGAGGACTGAGGATTGAGGATTGACGTTTGAGGATTGAGGATTGGAGATTGAGTATTCTGGATTGAAGATTGAGGATTGAGGATTGAGGATTGAGGATTGGGGAATGAAGAGTGAGGATTGGGGATAGAGGATTGACGATTGTGGATTGAGGATTGACGATTGAGGATTGAGGATTGAGTATTGAAGATTGAGTATTGGGTATTGAAGGTTGAGGATTGAGGATTGAGAGTTGCGGATTGAGGACGAGGACTGAGAGTTGAGGATTGAGGATTGAGGACTGAGGATTGAGAATTCAGGTTTGAAGATTGAGGGTTGGGGATTGAGGATCGATGATTGAGGATTGAGGATTGAGGATTGAGGATTGAGGATTGAAGATTGAGGACAGTTGTTTGCGGATTGAGTGTTGAGGGTTGATGTCTGGGGATTCAGATTTGATGATTCAATATTGTGGATTCAGTATAGAATCCTGAGAATTCAGGATATTCTATGGAGTATTGAGGATTGAGGATTAATGGTTGAGAATGGAGGATTGATGGTTGAGGGTTGTGTGTTGAATATTGAGGATTGAGTATTGAGGATTGAGGTTGAGGAGCGAGGGCTGAGGATTGAGGTTTGAGGAATGAGGGTTGAGGATTGAGGTTTGAGGACTGAGGATTGAGGATTGATGTTTGAGGATTGAGGATTGGAGATTGAGTATTGAGGATTGAAGATTGAGGATTGAGGATTGAGGATTGAGGATTGAGGAATGAAGAATGAGGATTGAGGATTGAGGATTGAGGATTGATTATTGAAGATTGAGGATTGGGTATTGAGGATTGAAGATTGAGGATTGAGAATGGAGGATTGAGGATTGAAGATTGAGGATTGAGGCTTGAGGGTTGAGGATTGAAGAGTGAGTATTGAGGACTGATGATTGTGGATTGAGGATTGAAGATTGAGTATTGAGGATTGAAGAATGAGGATTGAGGATTGAGGATTGAGTATTGAAGATTGAGGATTGGGTATTGAGGATTGAAGATTGAGGATTGAGAATTGAGGATTGAGGATTGAAGATTGAGGATTGAGGCTTGAGCGTTGAGGATTGAAGAGTGAGTATTGAGGACTGATGATTGTGGATTGAGGATTGAAGTCTCAGTATTGAGGATTGAAGATTGGGGATTGAGGATTGAGGACTGAGGATTGAGTATGAGGACTGAGGACTGAGGATTGAGGATTGATGATTGAAGATTGAGGATTGGGGATTGTGGATCGAAGATTGAGGATTGAGGATTGAGGATTGGGGATTGAGGATTTAGAATTCGAGATTGGGTATTGAGGATTGAAGGTTGAGGATTGAGGATTGAGTGTTGAGGATTGAAGAATTGAGGATTGAAGATTGAGGATTGAGGATTGAGGATTGAGTATTGAGGACTGAGTGTTGAGGATTGAGGTTTGAGGACTGAGGATTGAGGATTGAGGATTGAGGATTGAGGACTGAGGCTTGATGATTGAGTGTTGAGCACTGAGGATTGAGGATTGAGGATCGAGGATTTAGGACTGAGGATTGACGTTTGAGGATTGAGGATTGACGATTGAAGATTGAGGTTTGGCGATTGAGAACTGGAGGTTGAGAGTTGAGGATTGAGGATTGATGATGGAGGATGAGGACTGAGGCTTGAGGATTGAGGTTTCAGGACTCAGGGTTCAGGATTGAGGTTTGAGGATTGAGGATTGAGGATTGAGCATAGAGGATTGAGGACTGAGGATTGAGGGTTGAGGATTGACGCTTGAGTATTGAGGATTGAAGATTGAGGATTGAAGATTGAGGACTGAGGGTTCAGGATTGAGTTTTGAGGATTGATCTTTGAGGATTGAGATTTGATGATTGAATATCGTGGATAGAGTATTGAAAACTGAGGATACAGGATATTCTATTGAGTATTGAGGATTGTGTATTGACGATTGAGTATTGAGGAATGACTGATGAGGCTTCTGGGATGAATATTGAGGATTGAGGGCTGAGGATTGAGGATAGAGTATTGAGGATTGAGGATTGAGAATTGAGGATAGAGTATTGAAGATGGAGGATTGAGGATTGAGGATTGAGGATTGAGGATTGAGGTTTGAAGATTGAAGGTTGAGTATTGAGGATTGAAGATTCAGTACTGATGTTTCAGGATTGAGGCTTGAGGACTGAGGATAGACGGTTGAGGATTGAGGATTGAGGACTGAGGGTTGATGATTGAATTGTTGAGAATTGATGTTTGAGGATTGAGATTTGATGATTGAGTATTGTGGATTGAGTATCAAACCTGAGAATTCAGGATATCCTATTGAGTATTGAGGATTGAGTGTTGATGATTGAGTATTGAGGATTGATGGTTGAGGGTAGTGGGTTGAATATTGAGGATTGAGGATTCAGGATTGCGGATTGAGTATTGAAGATTGAGGATTGAGGTTGGATTATTGAGAATAGAGGATTGGGGACTGAGCGCTGAGGATTGAGGTATGAGGACTGAGGATTGAGGATTGAGGATTGAGGATTTTGGACTGAGGATTGACGTTTGAGGATTGAGGATTGAGGATTTTGTATTGAATATTGAGGACTGAGTGTTGAGGATTGAGTGTTGAGCATTGATGTTTGAGGATTGAGATTTGAAGATTGAATATTGTGGATTGAGTATCGAAAACAGAGAATATAGGGTATTTTATTGAGTATTGAGAATTGAGGAATGATGATTGAGTATTGAGGATTGATGGTTGAGGGTTGTGGGATGAATAATGAGGATTCAGTATCGAGGATTGAGGATTGAGTATTGGAGATTGAGGATTGAGGACTGAGGGCGGAGAATTGAGGATTGAGGATTGAAGGTTGAGGATTGGGTATTGAGGATTGAATATTGAGGATTGAGAATTGAGGATTGAGGATTGAGGATTGAGGACTGAGGATTGAGAATTGAGGATTGATGGTTGGGTATTGAAGATTGATGGTTCAGGGTTGTGTGTTGAATATTGAGGAATGAGGATTCAGGGTTGAGGATTGAGTATTGAAGGTTGAGGACTGAGGATTGAGGACTGACGATTGAGGATTGCGGATTGATGATTGAGTGTTGATGATTGAAGATTGAGGATTGAGGCTTGAGTGTTGAGGATTGACGATTGAGTATTGAGGATTGATGGTTGTGGTTTGAGGATTGATGATTGAGTATTGAGGATTGAAGGTTGAGGATTGAGGATTGAGGACTGAGGATTGAGTATGAGGACTGAGGATTGAGGATTGAGTATCGATGGTTGAAGATTGAGGATTGTTGATTGAGGATCGAAGATTGAGGATTGAGGGTTGAGGATTGAGGATTGAGGATTGAGGATTTAGAATTGTAGATTGGGTATTGAGGATTGAAGGTTGAGGATTGAGGATTGAGTGTTGAGGGTTGAGGATTGATGATTGATGATGAGGAGTGAGGGTTGAGGTTTGAGGTTTGAGGACTCAGGATTCAGGATTGACGTTTGAGGATTGAGGATTGAAGATTGCGTATTGAGGATTGAAGATTGAGGAATTAGGATTGAGGATTGAGGATGGAGGATTGAGGATTGAGGATTGAGGATTGAAGATTGAGGATTGAGGATTGAGGATTGAAGATTGAGTATTGGGGATTGAAGTTTGAGGATTGAGGATTCAGTGTTGAGGATTGAGGACAAGGACTGAGAGTTGAGGATTGAGGATTGAGGACTGAGGATTGAGGATTCAGGATTGAAGATTGAGTGTTGGGGATTGAGGATCGATGATTGGGGATTGAGGATTGAGGATTGAGGTTTGAGGATTGAGGATTGAGGATTGAGGATTGGAGATTGAGTATTGCGAATTGAAGATTGAGGATTGAGGATTGAGGGTTGAGGACAGAGGATAGAGGATAGAGGATGAGGACTGAGGGTTGAGGATTGAGGATTGAAGATTGAGGAATTAGGATTGAGGATTGAGGATTGAGGATTGAGGATGGAGGATTGAGGATTGAGGATTGAGGATTGAGTATTGAGGATTGGAGATGGGGTATTGAGGATTGATGACTGAGGATTGAGGATTGAGGATTGAGGACTGAGGACTGAGGTTTGAGGATTGAGTGTTGAGCACTGAGGATTGAGGATTGAGAATTGAGGATAGAGTATTGAAGATGGAGGATTTAGGATTGAGGATTGAGGATTGAGGATTGAGGTTTGAAGATTGAAGGTTGAGTATTGAGGATTGAAGATTCAGTACTGATGTTTCAGGATTGAGGCTTGAGGACTGAGGATAGACGGTTGAGGATTGAGGATTGAGGACTGAGGGTTGATGATTGAATTGTTGAGAATTGATGTTTGAGGATTGAGATTTGATGATTGAGTATTGTGGATTGAGTATCAAACCTGAGAATTCAGGATATCCTATTGAGTATTGAGGATTGAGTGTTGATGATTGAGTATTGAGGATTGATGGTTGAGGGTAGTGGGTTGAATATTGAGGATTGAGGATTCAGGATTGCGGATTGAGTATTGAAGATTGAGGATTGAGGTTGGATTATTGAGAATAGAGGATTGGGGACTGAGCGCTGAGGATTGAGGTATGAGGACTGAGGATTGAGGATTGAGGATTGAGGATTTTGGACTGAGGATTGACGTTTGAGGATTGAGGATTGAGGATTTTGTATTGAATATTGAGGACTGAGTGTTGAGGATTGAGTGTTGAGTATTGATGTTTGAGGATTGAGATTTGAAGATTGAATATTGTGGATTGAGTATCGAAAACAGAGAATATAGGGTATTTTATTGAGTATTGAGAATTGAGGAATGATGATTGAGTATTGAGGATTGATGGTTGAGGGTTGTGGGATGAATAATGAGGATTCAGTATCGAGGATTGAGGATTGAGTATTGGAGATTGAGGATTGAGGACTGAGGGCGGAGAATTGAGGATTGAGGATTGAAGGTTGAGGATTGGGTATTGAGGATTGAATATTGAGGATTGAGAATTGAGGATTGAGGATTGAGGATTGAGGACTGAGGATTGAGAATTGAGGATTGATGGTTGGGTATTGAAGATTGATGGTTCAGGGTTGTGTGTTGAATATTGAGGAATGAGGATTCAGGGTTGAGGATTGAGTATTGAAGGTTGAGGACTGAGGATTGAGGACTGACGATTGAGGATTGCGGATTGATGATTGAGTGTTGATGATTGAAGATTGAGGATTGAGGCTTGAGTGTTGAGGATTGACGATTGAGTATTGAGGATTGATGGTTGTGGTTTGAGGATTGATGATTGAGTATTGAGGATTGAAGGTTGAGGATTGAGGATTGAGGACTGAGGATTGAGTATGAGGACTGAGGATTGAGGATTGAGTATCGATGGTTGAAGATTGAGGATTGTTGATTGAGGATCGAAGATTGAGGATTGAGGGTTGAGGATTGAGGATTGAGGATTGAGGATTTAGAATTGTAGATTGGGTATTGAGGATTGAAGGTTGAGGATTGAGGATTGAGTGTTGAGGGTTGAGGATTGATGATTGATGATGAGGAGTGAGGGTTGAGGTTTGAGGTTTGAGGACTCAGGATTCAGGATTGACGTTTGAGGATTGAGGATTGAAGATTGCGTATTGAGGATTGAAGATTGAGGAATTAGGATTGAGGATTGAGGATGGAGGATTGAGGATTGAGGATTGAGGATTGAAGATTGAGGATTGAGGATTGAGGATTGAAGATTGAGTATTGGGGATTGAAGTTTGAGGATTGAGGATTCAGTGTTGAGGATTGAGGACAAGGACTGAGAGTTGAGGATTGAGGATTGAGGACTGAGGATTGAGGATTCAGGATTGAAGATTGAGGGTTGGGGATTGAGGATCGATGATTGGGGATTGAGGATTGAGGATTGAGGTTTGAGGATTGAGGATTGAGGATTGAGGATTGGAGATTGAGTATTGCGAATTGAAGATTGAGGATTGAGGATTGAGGGTTGAGGACAGAGGATAGAGGATAGAGGATGAGGACTGAGGGTTGAGGATTGAGGATTGAAGATTGAGGAATTAGGATTGAGGATTGAGGATTGAGGATTGAGGATGGAGGATTGAGGATTGAGGATTGAGGATTGAGTATTGAGGATTGGAGATGGGGTATTGAGGATTGATGACTGAGGATTGAGGATTGAGGATTGAGGACTGAGGACTGAGGTTTGAGGATTGAGTGTTGAGCACTGAGGATTGAGGATTGAGGATTGAGGATTTAGGACTGAGGATTGACGTTTGAGGATTGAGGATTGAGGATTGAAGATTGAGGTTTGGCGATTGAGGACTGAAGGTTGAGAGTTGAGGATTGAGGATTGATGATGGAGGATGAGGACTGAGGGTTGAGGATTGAGGTTTCAGGATTCAGGATTCAGGATTGAGGTTTGAGGACTGAGGATTGAAGATTGAGTATTGAGGATTGAAGATTGAGGAATTAGGATTGAGGATTGAGGATTGAGGATTGAGGATAGAAGATTGAGTATTGGGTATTGACGGTTGAGGATTGAGGATTGAGTATTGATAATTGAGGATTGAGGATTGAAGATTGAGTATTGAGGGTTGAGGATTGAGGATTGAAGATTGAGGATGAGGACTGTGGGTTGAGTATTGAGGTTTGAGGACTGAGGATTGATGATTGATGTTTGAGGATTGAGGATTGGAGATTGAGTATTGAGGATTGAAGATTGAGGATTGAGGATTGAGGATTGAGGATTGAGGATTGAGGAATGAAGATTGAGTAATGGGGACTGAGGATTGACGATTGAGGATTGAGGATTGAGGATTGAGGATTCAGGATTGAGGATTGAAGATTGAGTATTGGGGATTGAAGGTTGAGGATTGAGGATTGAGTGTTGAGTGTTGAGGACGAGGACTGAGAGTTGAGGATTGAGGATTGAGGACTGAGGATTGAGGATTCAGGACTGAAGATTGAGGGTTGGGGATTGAGGATCGATGATTGAGGATTGAGGATTGAGGATTGAGGATTGAAGATTGAGGACAGTTGTTTGCGGATTGAGTGTTGAGGATTGATGTCTGGGGATTGAGATTTGATGATTGAATATTGTGGATTCAGTATAGAATCCTGAGAATTCAGGATATTCTATGGAGTATTGAGGATTGAGGATTAATGGTTGAGTATGGAGGATTGATGGTTGAGGGTTGTGTGTTGAAGATTGAGTATTGAGGATTGAAGATTGAGGGTTGAGGATTGAGGTTTGAGGACTGAGGATTGTGGATTGAGTGTTGAGGATTGAGGATTGAGGATTGACGTTTGAGGATTGAGGATTGAGGATTGAGGATTGAAGATTGAGGACTGTTGTTTGCGGATTGAGTGTTGAGAATTGATGTCTGGGGATTGAGATTTGATGACTGAATGTTGTGGATTCAGTATAGAATCCTGAGAATTCAGGATATTCTATTGAGTATTGAGTATTGAGGATTAATGGTTGAGGGTTGTGACATGAATATTGATGATTCAGGATTGAGGATTGAGGATTGAGTATTGGAGATTGAGGATTGAGGATTGATGATTGAGGATGGAGGATTGAAGATTGGGTATTGAGGATTGAAGATTGAGGATTGAGTATTGAAGACTGAAGATTGAGGATTGAGGATTGAGGATTGAGGATTGGAGATTGAGTATTGAGGATTGAAGATTGAGGGCTAAGGATTGAGGATTGAGGACTGAGGATTGAGGGTTGGGGATTGATGGTTGAGTATTGGGGATTGATGGTTGAGGTCTGTGTGCTGAATATTGAGGATTGAGGACTCAGGGTTGAGGATTGAGCATTGTAGATTGAGGACTGACGACTGAGGATTGATGATTGAGGATTGAAGGTTGTGTATTGATGATTGAAGATTGAGGATTGAGGATTGAGTGTTAAGGATTGAGGACGAGGACTGAGGATTGAGGATTGAGGATTGAGGATTGAGGATTGCGGATTGAGGTTTGAATATTGAGGATTGGGGATTGAGGATTGAAGATTGAGGGTTGAGGATTGTGGGCTGAGGATTGAGGATTGAGGATTGGAGATTGAGTATTGACAATTGAAGGCTGAGGATTGAGGGTTGAGGACTGAGGACAGAGGATAAAGGATAGAGGATGAGGACTGATGGTTGAGGATTGAGGTTTGACGACTGAGGGTTGAGGATTGAGGATTGTGGATTGAGGAATGACGTTTGAGGATTGGGGATTGAGGATTGTAGTATTGAAGATGGAGGATTGAGGTTTTATCATTAAGGATAGAGGATTGGGGACTGAGCGTCGAGGACTGAGTATTGAGGATTGAGGATTGAAGTCTGAGGATTGGGGACCGAGGATTGAGGACTGAGCATTGAGTATTGAGGATTGAGGGTTGAGGATTAACGTTTGAAGATTGAGGATGGAGGATTGAGGATTGAGGATTGAGGATTGAATGTTGAGGATTGAGGATTGAGGAAAGAGGATTGAGGATTGAGGATTGAGGATTGAAGATAGAGTATTGAGGATTGATGACTGAGGATTGAGGATTGAGGATTGAGGATCGAGGAATGTGGTTTGAGGATTGAGTGTTGAGCACTGAGGATTGAGGATTGAGGATTGAGGATTTAGGACTGAGGATTGACGTTTGAGGATTGAAGATTGAGGATTGAAGATTGAGGTTTGGCGATTGAGGACTGAAGGTTGAGAGTTGAGGGTTGAGGTTTGATGATGGAGGATGAGGACTGAGGGTTGAGGATTGAGGTTTCAGGACTCAGGATTCAGGATTCAGGATTGGGGTTTAAGGATAGAGAATTGAAGATTGAGTATTGAGGATTGAGGATTGATTATTGAAGATTGAGGATTGGGTATTGAGGATTGAAGATTGAGGATTGAGAATTGAGGATTGAGGATTGAAGATTGAGGATTGAGGCTTGAGGGTTCAGGATTGAAGAGTGAGTATTGAGGACTGATGACTGTGGATTGAGGATTGAAGATTCAGTATTGAGGATTGAAGATTGGGGATTGAGGATTGAGGACTGAGGATTGAGTATGAGGACTGAGGACTGAGGATTGAGGATTGATGATTGAAGATTGAGGATTGGGGATTGTGGATCGAAGATTGAGGATTGAGGATTGAGGATTGGGGATTGAGGATTTAGAATTCGAGATTGGGTATTGAGGATTGAAGGTTGAGGATTGAGGATTGAGTGTTGAGGATTGAAGATTGAGGATTGAAGATTGAGGATTGAGGATTGAGGATTGAGTATTGAGGACTGAGTGTTGAGGATTGAGGTTTGAGGACTGAGGATTGAGGATTGAGGATTGAGGATTGAGGACTGAGGTTTGAGGATTGAGTGTTGAGCACTGAGGATTGAGGATTGAGGATCGAGGATTTAGGACTGAGGATTGACGTTTGAGGATTGAGGATTGACGATTGAAGATTGAGGTTTGGCGATTGAGAACTGAAGGTTGAGAGTTGAGGATTGAGGATTGATGATGGAGGATGAGGACTGAGGTTTGAGGATTGAGGTTTCAGGACTCAGGGTTCAGGATTGAGGTTTGAGGATTGCGGATTGAGGATTGAGCATAGAGGATTGAGGACTGAGGATTGAGGATTGAGGATTGACGCTTGAGTATTGAGGATTGAAGATTGAGGATTAAAGATTGAGGACTGAGGGTACAGGATTGAGTTTTGAGAATTGATGTTTGAGGATTGAGATTTGATGATTGAATTTCGTGGATAGAGTATTGAAAACTGAGGATACAGGATATTCTATTGAGTATTGAGAATTGTGTATTGACGATTGAGTATTGAGGAATGACTGATGAGGCTTCTGGGATGAATATTGAGGATTGAGGGCTGAGGATTGAGGACAGAGTATTGAGGATTGAGGATTGAGAATTGAGGATAGAGTATTGAAGATGGAGGATTGAGGATTGAGGATTGAGGATTGAGGATTGAGGTTTGAAGATTGAAGGTTGAGTATTGAGGATTGAAGATTCAGTACTGATGTTTCAGGATTGAGGCTTGAGGACTGAGGATTGACGGTTGAGGATTGAGGATTGAGGACTGAGGGTTGATGATTGAATTGTTGAGAATTGATGTTTGAGGATTGAGATTTGATGATTGAGTATTGTGGATTGTGTATCAAACCTGAGAATTCAGGATATTCTATTGAGTATTGAGGATTGAGTGTTGATGATTGAGTATTGAGGATTGATGGTTGAGGGTAGTGGGTTGAATATTGAGGATTGAGGATTCAGGATTGCGGATTGAGTATTGAAGATTGAGTATTGGGTATTGACAGTTGAGGATTGAGGATTGAGTATTGATGATTGAGGATTGAGGATTGAAGATTGAGCATTGAGGGTTGAGGATTGAGGATTGAAGATTGAGGATGAGGACTGTGGGTTGAGAATTGAGGTTTGAGGACTGAGGATTGATGATTGATGTTTGAGGATTGAGGATTGGAGATTGAGTATTGAGGATTGAAGATTGAGGATTGAGGATTGAGGATTGAGGATCGAGGAATGAAGATTGAGTAATGGGGACTGAGGATTGACGATTGAGGATTGAGGATTGATGTTTGAGGATTGAGATTTGGTGATTGAATATTTTAGATTGAGTATTGTATCCGGAGAATTCAGGATATTCTATTGAATATTGAGAATTGATGGTTGATGGTTGATTATTGAGGATTGATGATTGATGGTCGTGTGTTGAATATTGAGGATTGAGGATTCAGGATTGAGGATTGAGTATAGAAGGTTGAAAACTGAGGATTGAAGATTGAGGATTGACGATTGAGGATTGAAGATTGAGTATTGATGATTGAAGTTTGAGGATTGAGGATTGAGCGTTGAGGGTTGAGGACGAGGAGTGATGGATGGGGATTGAGGTTTGAGGACTGAGGATTGAGTATTCAGGAATGAGGATTTAGGATTGAGGGTTGAGGATTGAAGATTGAGTATTGAGGATTGAAGATTGAGGATTGAGGATTGAGGATTGAGGATTGGAGATTGAGAATTGAGAATTGGGTATTGATGGTTGAGTATTGAGGATTGATGGTTGAGGTCTGTGTGTTGAATATTGAGGATTGAGGAATCAGGGTTGAGGATTGAGCATCGTATATTGAGGACTGAGGATTGAGGATTGAGGATTGAGGATTGAATATTGTGTATTGATGATTGAAGATTGAGGATTGAGGATTGAGTGTTGAGGGTTGAGGACGAGCACTGAGGATTGAGGATTGAGGATTGAGGTTTGATGATTGAGGTTTGAATATTGAGGATTGGGGATTGAGGACTGAGAATTGAAGATTGAGGATTGAGGATTGAGAATTGAGGATAGAGGATAGAGTATAGAGGATGAGGACTCAGGGTTGAGGATTGAGGATTGACGATTGAAGATTGAGGTTTGGCTATTCAGGACTGAAGGTTGAGAGTTGAGGATTGAGGATTGATGATGGAGGATGAGGACTGAGGTTTGAGGATTGAGGTTTCAGGACTCGGGGCTCAGGATTGAGGTTTGAGGATTGAGGATTGAGGATTGAGGATTGAGGATTGAGGATTGAGGATTTAGAATTCGAGATTGGGTATTGAGGATTGAAGGTCAAGGATTCAGGATTGAGTGTTGAGGGTTGAGGATTGATGATTGAGGATGAGGAGTGAGGGTTGAGGGTTGAGGTTTGAGGACTCAGGATTCAGGATTGACGTTTGAGGATTGAGGATTGAAGATTGACTATTGAGGATTGAAGATTGAGGAATTAGGATTGAGGATTGAGGATTGAGGATTGAAGATGGAGGATTGAGGATTGAGGATTGGGGATTGAAGATTGAGGATTGAGGATTGAAGATTGAAGATTGAGGATTGGGGATTGAGGGTTGAGGATTGAGGAATGAAGATTGAGGATTGAGTATTGAGTGTTGAAGATTGAGTATTGGGGATTGAAGGTTGAGGATTGAGGATTGAGTGTTGAGGATTGAGGACGAGGACTGAGAGTTGAGGATTGAGGATTGAGGACTGAGCATTGAGGATTCAGGATTGAAGATTGAAGGTTGGGGATTGAGGATCGATGATTGAGGATTGAGGATTGAGGATTGAGGATTGAGGATTGAGGATAGAGGATTGAGGATTGAGTATTGAAGATTGAGGACGGAGGGTTGAGGATTGAGGAATGATGTTTGAGGATTGAGATTTGATGATTGAATAGTTTGGAATGAGTATTGTATCCTGAGAATTCAGGATATTCTATTGAATATTGAGAATTGATGGTTGATGATTGAGTATTGAGGATTGATGGTTGATGGTCGTGTGTTGAATATTGAGGATTGAGGATTCAGTATTGAGGATTGTGTATAGAAGATTGAAAACTGAGGATTGAGGATTGAGGATTGACGATTGAGGGTTGAAGATTGAGTATTGATGATTGAAGTTTGAGGATTGAGGATTGAGCGTTGATGGTTGAGGACGAGGAGTGAGGGATGAGGATTGAGGTTTGAGGACTGATGATTGAGTATTCAGGATTGAGGATTTACGATTGAGGGTTGAGGATTGAAGATTGGGTATTGAGGACTGACGATTGAGGATTGAGGATTGAGGATTGAGGATTGGAGATTGAGTATTGAGAATTGAAGATTGAGGGCTCAGGATTGAGGATTGAGGATTGAGGATTGAGGATTTTGGACTGAGGATTGACGTTTGAGGATTGAGGATTGAGGATTGAAGATTGAGGTTTGGCGATTGAGGACTGAAGGTTGAGAGTTGAGGATTGAGGATTGAGGATTGAGGATTGATGATTGAGGATTGAGGATTGAGGATTGAGGGTTGAAGATTGAGTATTGCGGATTGAAGGTTGAGGATTGAGGATTGAGTGTTGAGGATTGAGGACGAGGACTGAGAGTTGAGGATTGAGGACTGAGGATTGAGGATTGAGGATTGAAGATTGAAGGTTGGGGATTGAGGATCGATGATTGAGGATTGAGTATTGAGGATTGAGGATTGAGGATTGAGGATAGAGGATTGAGGATTGAGTATTGAAGATTGAGGACAGAGGGTTGAGGATTGAGGAATGATGTTTGAGGATTGAGATTTGATGATTGAATAGTTTGGATTGAGTATTGTATCCTGAGAATTCAGGATATTCTATTGAATATTGAGAATTGATGGTTGATGATTGAGTATTGAGGATTGATGGTTGATGGTCGTGTGTTGAATATTGAGGATTGAGGATTCAGGATTGAGGATTGTGTATAGAAGATTGAAAACTGAGGATTGAGGATTGAGGATTGACGATTGAGGGTTGAAGATTGAGTATTGATGATTGAAGTTTGAGGATTGAGGATTGAGCGTTGAGGGTTGAGGACGAGGAGTGAGGGATGAGGATTGAGGTTTGAGGACTGATGATTGAGTATTCAGGATTGAGGATTTACGATTGAGGGTTGAGGATTGAAGATTGAGTATTGAGGACTGAAGATTGAGGATTGAGGATTGAGGATTGAGGATTGGAGATTGAGTATTGAGAAATGAAGATTGAGGGTTAAGGATTGAGGATTGAGCATTGAGGATTGAGGGTTGAGGATTGAAGATTGAGAATTGAGAATTGGGGATTGATGGTTGAGTATTGAGGATTGATGGTTGAGGTCTGTGTGTTGAATATTGAGGATTGAGGACTCAGGGTTGAGGACTGAGCATTGTAGATTGAGGACTGAGGATTGAGGATTGAGGATTGAGGATTGAAGGTTGTGTATTGATGATTGAAGATTGAGGGTTGAGGATTGAGTGTTGAGGATTGAGTACGAGGACTGAGGATTGAGGATTGAGGATTGAGGATTGAGGATTGAGGATTGAGGATAGAGGTTTGAATATTGAGGATTGGGGATTGAGGATTGAACATTGAGGGTTGAGGATTGTGGATTGAGTATTGAGGATTGAGGATTGGAGATTGAGTATTGAGAATTGAAGGTTGAGGATTGAGGGTTGAGGACTGAGGACAGAGGATAAAGGATATAGGATGAGGACTGAGGGTTGAGGATTGAGGTTTGGCGACTGAGGATTGAGGATTGAGGATTGTGGATTGAGGAATGACGTTTGAGGATTGGGGATTGAGGATTGTAGTATTGAAGATGGAGGATTGAGGTTTTATCATTAAGGAGAGAGGATTGGGGACTGAGCGTCGAGGACTGAGTATTGAGGATTGAAGTCTGAGGATTGGGGACTGAGGATTGAGGACTGAGGATTGAGGATTGAGGATTGGGGATTGAGGATCAGCGTTTGAGTGTTGAGGATGGAGGATTGAGGATTGAGGATTGAGGATTGAAGATTGAGGATTGAGGATTGAGGATTGAGGATTGAGGATTGAGGATTGAGGACTGAAGATTGAGTATTGAGGATTGATGACTGAGGATTGAGGATTGAGGATTGAGGACTGAGGACTGAGTTTTGAGGATTGAGTGTTGAGCACTGAGGATTGAAGATTGAGGATTGAGGATTTAGGACTGAGGATTGACGTTTGAGGATTGAGGATTGAGGATTGAGTATTGAGGATTGAGGATTGGAGATTGAGTATTGAGGATTGGAGATTGAGTATTGAGGATTGAGGATTGAGGATTGAGGACAGAGGCTGAGGACTGACGATTGACGATTGAGGTTTGAGGACTGAGGATTGAGGATGAGGATTGAGGATCGAGGATTGACGATTGAGGATTGAGGATTGATGATTGAGGATTGGGGATTGAGGACTGAAGATTGAGGATTGAGGATTGAGTGTTGAGGATTGAAGATTGAGTATTGAAGATTGAGTATTGAGGATTGAAGGTTGAGGATTGAGGATTGAGGATTGAAGTTTGTGGACTGATTGTTGCGGGTTGAGTCATGAGACTTGATGTTTGTGGATTGAGGATTCAGTGTTGAGGATTGAGGACGAGGACTGAGAGTTGAGGATTGAGGATTGAGGACTGAGGATTGAGGATTCAGGATTGAAGATTGAGGGTTGGGAATTGAGGATCGATGATTGGGGATTGAGGATTGAGGATTGAGGATTGAGGATTGAGGATTGAGGATTGGAGATTGAGTATTGAGAATTGAAGATTGAGGATTGAGGATTGAGGATTGAGGACAGAGGATAGAGGATAGAGGATGAGGACTGAGGGTTGAGGATTGCGGTTTGACGACTGAGGATTGAGGATTGAGGATTGTGGATTGAGGAATGACGTTTGAGGATTGGGGATTGAGGATTGTAGTATTGAAGATGGAGGATTGAATGTTTTATCATTAAGGATAGAGGATTGGGGACTGAGCGTCGAGGACTGAGTGTTGAGGATTGAGGATTGAAGATTGAGGATTGAGGATTGAGGACTGAGGATTGAGGATTGAGGATTGAGGATTGAAGATTGATTGTTGATGATTGAAGATTGAGGATTGAGGCTTGAATGTTGAGGATTGACGATTGAGTATTGAGGATTGATGGTTGTGGATTGAGGATTGAAGATTGAGTATTGAGGATTGAAGGTTGAGGATTGAGGATTGATGACTGAGGATTGAGTATGAGGACTGAGGATTGAGGATTGAGGGTTGATGGTTGAAGATTGTGGATTGGGGTTTGAGGATCGAAGATTGAGGATTGAGGATTGAGGATTGAGGATTGAGGATTGAGGATTTAGAATTCGAGATTGGGTATTGAGGATTGAAGGTCAAGGATTCAGGATTGAGTGTTGAGGGTTGAGGATTGATGATTGAGGATGAGGAGTGAGGGTTGAGGGTTGAGGTTTGAGGACTCAGGATTCAGGATTGACGTTTGAGGATTGAGGATTGAAGATTGACTATTGAGGATTGAAGATTGAGGAATTAGGATTGAGGATTGAGGATTGAGGATTGAGGATGGAGGATTGAGGATTGAGGATTGGGGATTGAAAATTAAGGATTGAGGATTGAAGATTGAAGATTGAAGATTGAAGGTTGGGGATTGAGGATCGATGATTGAGGATTGAGTATTGAGGATTGAGGATTGAGGATTGAGGATAGAGGATTGAGGATTGAGTATTGAAGATTGAGGACAGAGGGTTGAGGATTGAGGAATGATGTTTGAGGATTGAGATTTGATGATTGAATAGTTTGGATTGAGTATTGTATCCTGAGAGTTCAGGATATTCTATTGAATATTGAGAATTGATGGTTGATGATTGATTATTGAGGATTGATGGTTGATGGTCGTGTGTTGAATATTGAGGATTGAGGATTCAGGATTGAGGATTGTGTATAGAAGATTGAAAACTGAGGATTGAGGATTGAGGATTGACGATTGAGGGTTGAAGATTGAGTATTGATGATTGAAGTTTGAGGATTGAGGATTGAGCGTTGAGGGTTGAGGACGAGGAGTGAGGGATGAGGATTGAGGTTTGAGGACTGATGATTGAGTATTCAGGATTGAGGATTTACGATTGAGGGTTGAGGATTGAAGATTGAGTATTGAGGACTGAAGATTGAGGATTGAGGATTGAGGATTGAGGATTGGAGATTGAGTATTGAGAAATGAAGATTGAGGGTTAAGGATTGAGGATTGAGCATTGAGGATTGAGGGTTGAGGATTGAAGATTGAGAATTGAGAATTGGGGATTGATGGTTGAGTATTGAGGATTGATGGTTGAGGTCTGTGTGTTGAATATTGAGGATTGAGGACTCAGGGTTGCGGACTGAGCATTGTAGATTGAGGACTGAGGATTGAGGATTGAGGATTGAGGATAGAAGGTTGTGTATTGATGATTGAAGATTGAGGGTTGAGGATTGAGTGTTGAGGATTGAGTACGAGGACTGAGGATTGAGGATTGAGGATTGAGGATTGAGGATTGAGGATTGAGGATAGAGGTTTGAATATTGAGGATTGGGGATTGAGGATTGAACATTGAGGGTTGAGGATTGTGGATTGAGTATTGAGGATTGAGGATTGGAGATTGAGTATTGAGAATTGAAGGTTGAGGATTGAGGGTTGAGGACTGAGGACAGAGGATAAAGGATATAGGATGAGGACTGAGGGTTGAGGATTGAGGTTTGGCGACTGAGGATTGAGGATTGAGGATTGTGGATTGAGGAATGACGTTTGAGGATTGGGGATTGAGGATTGTAGTATTGAAGATGGAGGATTGAGGTTTTATCATTAAGGAGAGAGGATTGGGGACTGAGCGTCGAGGACTGAGTATTGAGGATTGAAGTCTGAGGATTGGGGACTGAGGATTGAGGACTGAGGATTGAGGATTGAGGATTGAGGATTGAGGATCAGCGTTTGAGTGTTGAGGATGGAGGATTGAGGATTGAGGATTGAGGATTGAAGATTGAGGATTGAGGATTGAGGATTGAGGATTGAGGATTGAGGATTGAGGACTGAAGATTGAGTACTGAGGATTGATGACTGAGGATTGAGGATTGAGGATTGAGGACTGAGGACTGAGTTTTGAGGATTGAGTGTTGAGCACTGAGGATTGAAGATTGAGGATTGAGGATTTAGGACTGAGGATTGACGTTTGAGGATTGAGGATTGAGGATTGAGTATTGAGGATTGAGGATTGGAGATTGAGTATTGAGGATTGGAGATTGAGTATTGAGGATTGAGGATTGAGGATTGAGGATAGAGGCTGAGGACTGACGATTGAGGATTGAGGTTTGAGGACTGAGGATTGAGGATGAGGATTGAGGATCGAGGATTGACGATTGAGGATTGAGGATTGATGATTGAGGATTGGGGATTGAGGACTGAAGATTGAGGATTGAGGATTGAGTGTTGAGGATTGAAGATTGAGTATTGAAGATTGAGTATTGAGGATTGAAGGTTGAGGATTGAGGATTGAGGATTGAAGTTTGTGGACTGATTGTTGCGGGTTGAGTCATGAGACTTGATGTTTGTGGATTGAGGATTCAGTGTTGAGGATTGAAGACGAGGACTGAGAGTTGAGGATTGAGGATTGAGGACTGAGGATTGAGGATTCAGGATTGAAGATTGAGGGTTGGGAATTGAGGATCGATGATTGGGGATTGAGGATTGAGGATTGAGGATTGAGGATTGAGGATTGAGGATTGGAGATTGAGTATTGAGAATTGAAGATTGAGGATTGAGGATTGAGGATTGAGGACAGAGGATAGAGGATAGAGGATGAGGACTGAGGGTTGAGGATTGCGGTTTGACGACTGAGGATTGAGGATTGAGGATTGTGGATTGAGGAATGACGTTTGAGGATTGGGGATTGAGGATTGTAGTATTGAAGATGGAGGATTGAATGTTTTATCATTAAGGATAGAGGATTGGGGACTGAGCGTCGAGGACTGAGTGTTGAGGTTTGAGGATTGAAGATTGAGGATTGAGGATTGAGGACTGAGGTTTGAGGATTGAGGATTGAGGATTGAAGAAGGAGTATTGAGGATTGATGACTGAGGATTGAGGATTGAGGATTGAGGATTGAGGACTGAGGTTTGAGGATTGAGTGTTGAGCACTGAGGATTGAGGATCGAGGATTGAGGATTTAGGACTGAGGATTGACGTTTGAGGATTGAGGATTGAGGATTGAAGATTGAGGTTTGGCGATTGAGGACTGAATGTTGAGAGTTGAGGATTGAGGATTGATGATGGAGGATGAGGACTGAGGGTTGAGGATTGAGGTTTCAGGACTCAGGATTCAGGATTGAGGTTTGAGGATGGAGGATTGACGATTGATGTTTGAGGATTGAGGATTGGAGATTGAGTATTGAGGATTGAAGATTGTGGATTGAGGATTGAGGATTGAGGATTGAGGAATGAAGATTGAGGATTGGGGACTGAGGATTGACGATTGAGGGTTGAGGATTGGGGATTGAGGATTCAGGATTGAGGATTGAAGATTGAGTATTGGGGATTGATGGTTGAGGATTGAGGATTGAGTTTTGAGGATTGAGGACGAGGACTGAGAGTTGAGGATTGGGGATTGAGGACTGAGGATTGAGGATTCAGGATTGAAGATTGGGGGTTGGGGATTGAGGATCGATGATTGGGGATTGAGGATTGAGGATTGAGGATTGAGGATTGAGGATTGAGGATTGAGTACTGAAGATTGAGGACAGAGGGTTGAGGATTGAGGATTGATGTTTGAGGATTGAGATTTGATGATTGAATATTTTGGATTGAGTATTGTATCCTGAGAATTCAGGATATTCTATTGAATATTGACAATTGATGGTTGATGGTTGATTATTGAGGATTGATGATTGATGGTCGTGTGTTGAATATTGAGGATTGAGGATTCAGGATTCAGGATTGAGTATAGAAGGTTGAAAACTGAGGATTGAGGATTGAGGCTTGACGATTGAGGATTGAGGATTGATGATTGAGGATTGAGGATTGAGGATTGAGGGTTGAAGATTGAGTATTGGGGATTGAAGCTTGAGGATTGAGGATTGAGTGTTGAGGATTGAGGACGAGGACTGAGAGTTGAGGATTGAGGATTGAGGACTGAGGATTGAGGTATCAGGATTGAAGATTGAAGGTTGGGGATTGAGGATCGATGATTGAGGATTGAGGATTGAGGATTGAGGATTGAGGATTGAGGATTGAGGATTGAGGATTGAGTATTGAAGATTGAGGACAGAGGGTTGAGGATTGAGGAATGATGTTTGAGGATTGAGATTTGATGATTGAATAGTTTGGATTGAGTATTGTATCCTGAGAATTCAGGATATTCTATTGAATATTGAGAATTGATGGTTGATGGTTGAGTATCGAGGATTGATGGTTGATGGTAGTGTGTTGAATATTGAGGATTGAGGATTCAGGATTGAGGATTCTGTATAGAAGATTGAAAACTGAGGATTGAGGATTGAGGATTGACGATTGAGGGTTGAAGATTGGGGGTTGAGGATTGAGGATTTAGAATTGGAGATTGGGTATTGAGGATTGAAGGTTGAGGATTGAGGATTGAGTGTTGAGGATTGAAGATTGAGGATTGAGGATTGGGGGTCGAGGATTTAGAATTGGAGATGGGGTATTGAGTATTGAAGGTTGAGGATTGAGGATTGAGTGTTGAGGATTGAAGATTGAGGATTGAGGATTGGGGGTTGTGGATTGAGGATTTAGAATTGGAGATTGGGTATTGAGGATTGAAGGTTGAGGATTGGGTATTGAGAATTGAATATTGAGGATTGAGAATTGAGGACTGAGGATTGAGGATTGAGGACTGAGGATTGAGGATTTAGAATTCGAGATTGGGTATTGAGGATTGAAGGTCAAGGATTCAGGATTGAGTGTTGAGGGTTGAGGATTGATGATTGAGGATGAGGAGTGAGGGTTGAGGGTTGAGGTTTGAGGACTCAGGATTCAGGATTGACGTTTGAGGATTGAGGATTGAAGATTGACTATTGAGGATTGAAGATTGAGGAATTAGGATTGAGGATTGAGGATTGAGGATTGAGGATGGAGGATTGAGGATTGAGGATTGGGGATTGAAAATTAAGGATTGAGGATTGAAGATTGAAGATTGAGGATTGGGGATTGAGGATTGAGGATTGAGGAATGAAGATTGAGGATTGAGTATTGAGTGTTGAAGATTGAGTATTGGGGATTGAAGGTTGAGGATTGAGGATTGAGTGTTGAGGATTGAGGACGAGGACTGAGAGTTGAGGATTGAGGACTGAGGACTGAGCATTGAGGATTCAGGATTGAAGATTGAAGGTTGGGGATTGAGGATCGATGATTGAGGATTGATTATTGAGGATTGAGGATTGAGGATTGAGGATAGAGGATTGAGGATTGAGTATTGAAGATTGAGGACAGAGGGTTGAGGTTTGAGGAATGATGTTTGAGGATTGAGATTTGATGATTGAATAGTTTGGATTGAGTACTGTATCCTGAGAATTCAGGATATTCTATTGAATATTGAGAATTGATGGTTGATGATTGAGTAATGAGGATTGATGGTTGATGGTCGTGTGTTGAATATTGAGGATTGAGGATTCAGTATTGAGGATTGTGTATAGAAGATTGAAAACTGAGGATTGAGGATTGAGGATTGACGATTGAGGGTTGAAGATTGAGTATTGATGATTGAAGTTTGAGGATTGAGGATTGAGCGTTGATGGTTGAGGACGAGGAGTGAGGGATGAGGATTGAGGTTTGAGGACTGATGATTGAGTATTCAGGATTGAGGATTTACGATTGAGGGTTGAGGATTGAAGATTGGGTATTGAGGACTGACGATTGAGGATTGAGGATTGAGGATTGAGGATTGGAGATTGAGTATTGAGAATTGAAGATTGAGGGCTAAGGATTGAGGATTGAGGATTGAGGATTGAGGATTTTGGACTGAGGATTGACGTTTGAGGATTGAGGATTGAGGATTGAAGATTGAGGTTTGGCGATTGAGGACTGAAGGTTGAGAGTTGAGGATTGAGGATTGAGGATTGAGGATTGATGATTGAGGATTGAGGATTGAGGATTGAGGGTTGAAGATTGAGTATTGGGGATTGAAGGTTGAGGATTGAGGATTGAGTGTTGAGGATTGAGGACGAGGACTGAGAGTTGAGGATTGAGGACTGAGGATTGAGGATTGAGGATTGAAGATTGAAGGTTGGGGATTGAGGATCGATGATTGAGGATTGAGTATTGAGGATTGAGGATTGAGGATTGAGGATAGAGGATTGAGGATTGAGTATTGAAGATTGAGGACAGAGGGTTGAGGATTGAGGAATGATGTTTGAGGATTGAGATTTGATGATTGAATAGTTTGGATTGAGTATTGTATCCTGAGAATTCAGGATATTCTATTGAATATTGAGAATTGATGGTTGATGATTGATTATTGAGGATTGATGGTTGATGGTCGTGTGTTGAATATTGAGGATTGAGGATTCAGGATTGAGGATTGTGTATAGAAGATTGAAAACTGAGGATTGAGGATTGAGGATTGACGATTGAGGGTTGAAGATTGAGTATTGATGATTGAAGTTTGAGGATTGAGGATTGAGCGTTGAGGGTTGAGGACGAGGAGTGAGGGATGAGGATTGAGGTTTGAGGACTGATGATTGAGTATTCAGGATTGAGGATTTACGATTGAGGGTTGAGGATTGAAGATTGAGTATTGAGGACTGAAGATTGAGGATTGAGGATTGAGGATTGAGGATTGGAGATTGAGTATTGAGAAATGAAGATTGAGGGTTAAGGATTGAGGATTGAGCATTGAGGATTGAGGGTTGAGGATTGAAGATTGAGAATTGAGAATTGGGGATTGATGGTTGAGTATTGAGGATTGATGGTTGAGGTCTGTGTGTTGAATATTGAGGATTGAGGACTCAGGGTTGAGGACTGAGCATTGTAGATTGAGGACTGAGGATTGAGGATTGAGGATTGAGGATTGAAGGTTGTGTATTGATGATTGAAGATTGAGGGTTGAGGATTGAGTGTTGAGGATTGAGTACGAGGACTGAGGATTGAGGATTGAGGATTGAGGATTGAGGATTGAGGATTGGGGATAGAGGTTTGAATATTGAGGATTGGGGATTGAGGATTGAACATTGAGGGTTGAGGATTGTGGATTGAGTATTGAGGATTGAGGATTGGAGATTGAGGATTGTAGTATTGAAGATGGAGGATTGAGGTTTTATCATTAAGGAGAGAGGATTGGGGACTGAGCGTCGAGGACTGAGTATTGAGGATTGAACTCTGAGGATTGGGGACTGAGGATTGAGGACTGAGGATTGAGGATTGAGGATTGAGGATTGAGGATTGAGGATCAGCGTTTGAGTGTTGAGGATGGAGGATTGAGGATTGAGGATTGAGGATTGAAGATTGAGGATTGAGGATTGAGGATTGAGGATTGAGGATTGAGGATTGAGGACTGAAGATTGAGTACTGAGGATTGATGACTGAGGATTGAGGATTGAGCATTGAGGACTGAGGACTGAGTTTTGAGGATTGAGTGTTGAGCACTGAGGATTGAAGATTGAGGATTGAGGATTTAGGACTGAGGATTGACGTTTGAGGATTGAGGATTGAGGATTGAGTATTGAGGATTGAAGACTGAGTATTGAGGACTGAAGATTGAGGATTGAGGATTGAGGATTGAGGATTGGAGATTGAGTATTGAGGATTGAAGATTGAGGGCTAAGGATTGAGGATTGAGGATTGAGGATTGAGGGTTGAGGATTGAAGATTGAGAATTGAGAATTGGGGATTGATGGTTGAGCATTGGGGATTGATGGTTGAGGTCTGTGTGTTGAATATTGAGGATTGAGCACTCAGGGTTGAGGATTGAGCATTGTAGATTGAGGACTGAGGATTGAGGATTGAGGATTGAGGATTGAAGGTTGTGTATTGATGATTGAAGATTGAGGATTGAGGATTGAGTGTTGAGGATTGAGTACGAGGACTGAGGATTGAGGATTGATGATTGAGGATTGAGGATTGAGGATTGAGGATTGAGGATTGATGATTGAAGATTGAGTATTCAGTATTGATGATTGAGGATTGAGGATTGAGGATTGAGGATTGAGGATTGAGGACTGAGGATTGAGGATTGAGGATTGTGGATTGAGGAATGACGTTTGAGGATTGGGGATTGAGGATTGTAGTATTGAAGATGTAGGATTGAGTGTTTTGTCATTAAGGATAGAGGATTGGGGACTAACCGTCGAGGACTGAGTGTTGAGGATCGAGGATTGAAGTCTGAGGATTGGGGATTGAGGATTGAGGACTGAGGATTGAGGATTGAGGATTGAGGATTGAGGATTAACGTTTGAGGATTGAGGATGGAGGATTGAGGATTGAGGATTGAGGATTGAAGATTGAGAATGAGGATTGAGGATTGAGGATTGAGGATTGAGGATTGAGGATTGAAGATGGAGTATTGAGGATTGATGACTGAGGATTGAGGATTGAGGATTGAGGATTGAGGACTGAGGTTTGAGGATTGAGTGTTGAGCACTGAGGATTGAGGATCGAGGATTGAGGATTTAGGACTGAGGATTGACGTTTGAGGATTGAGAATTGGGGATTGATGGTTGAGCATTGAGGATTGATGGTTGAGGTCTGTGTGTTGAATATTGAGGATTGAGGACTCAGGGTTGAGGATTGAGCATTGTAGATTGAGGACTGAGGATTGAGGATTGAGGATTGAAGATTGAAGGTTGTGTATTGATGATTGAAGATTGAGGATTGAGGATTGAGTGTTGAGGATTGAGTACGAGGCCTGAGGATTGAGGATTGAGGATTGAGGATCTTGGATTGAAGATTGAGGACTGACGGTTGAGGATTGAGTTTTGAGTATTGATGTTTGAGGATTGAGATTTGAAGATTGAATATTGTGGATTGAGTATTGAAAACTGAGAATACAGGATATTCTATTGAGTATTGAGAATTGAGGATTGATGATTGAGTATTGAGGATTGATGGCTGAGGGTTGTGTGATGAATATTGAGGACTCAGGATTGAGGATTGAGGATTGTGTATTGGTGATTGAGGATTGAGGATTGAGGGTGGAGGATTGAGGATTGAGGTTTGAGGATTGTGGATTGAGGATTGAAGTTTGAGGATTGGGGATTGAGGGTTGAAGATTGAGGATTGAGGATTGACGATTGAGGATTGAGGATTAACGTTTGAGCATTCAGGATGGAGGATTGAGGATTGAGGATTGAGGATTGAAGATTGAGGATTGAGGATTGAGGATTGAGGATTGAGGATTGAGGATTGATGATTGAAGATTGAGTTTTGAGTATTGATGATTGAGGATTGAGGATTGAGTATTGAAGATTGTGGACTGAGTGTTGAGGATTGAAGATTGAGCATTGAGGATTGAGGATCGAAGATTGAGGATTGAGGATTGAGGATTGAGGAATGTGGATTGAGGATTTAGAATTGGAGATTGGGTATTGAGGAGTGACGGTTGAGGATTGAGGATTGAGTGTTGAGGATTGAAGATTGAGGATTGAGGATTGAGGATTGATGATTGAGGATTTAGAATTGGAGATTGGGTATTGAGGATTGAAGGTTGAGGATTGAGGATTGAGTGTTGAGGATTGAAGATTGAGGACTGAGGATTGGGAGTTGAGGATTGAGGATTCTGAATTGGAGATTGGGTATTGAGGATTGAAGGTTGAGGATTGAGGAATGAGTGTTGAGGATTGAAGATTGAGGATTGAGGATTGGGGGTTGAGTATTGAGGACTGAGGGTTGAGGATTGAGGTTTGGGGCCTGAGGATTGAGGATTGAGGGTTGGGGATTGAGGACTGAGGTTTGAGTATTGAGTGTTGAGGACTGAGGATTGAGGATTGAGGATTGAGGATTTAGGACTGAGGATTGACGTCTGAAGATTGAGGATTGCGGATTTTGGATTGAAGATTGAGGACTGAGGGTTGAGGATTGAGTGTTGAGTATTGATGTTTGAGGATTGAGATTTGAAGATTGAATATTGTGGATTGAGTATTGAAAACTGAGAATACATGATATTCTATTGAGTATTGAGTATTGAGGATTGATGGCTGAGATTTGTGGGATGAATATTGAGGATTCAGGATTGAGGATTGAGGACTGATGATTGAGTATTCAGGATTGAGGATTTACGGTTGAGGGTTGAGGATTGAAGATCGAGTATTGGGGACTGAAGATTGAGGATTGAGGATTGAGGATTGAGGATTGGAGATTGAGTATTGAGGATTGAAGATTGAGGGCTAAGAATTGAGGATTCAGGGTTGAGGATTGAGGGTTGAGGATTGAAGATTGAGAATTGAGAATTGGGGATTGATGGTTGAGTATTGAGGATTGATGGTTGAGGTCTGTGTGTTGAATATTGAGGATTGAGGACTCAGTGTTGAGGATTGAGCATTGTAGATTGAGGACTGAGGATTGAAGATTGAGGATTGAGGATTGAAGGTTGTGTATTGATGAATGAGTACTGATGATAGAAGTTTGAGGATTGAGGATTGAGCGTTGAGGGTTGAGGACGAGGAGTGAGGGATGAGGCTTGAGGTTTGAGGACTGATGATTGAGTATTCAGGATTGAGGGTTTACGATTGAGGGTTGAGGATTGAAGATTGAGTATTGAGGACTGAAGATTGAGGATTGAGGATTGAGGATTGAGGATTGGAGATTGAGTATTGAGGATTGAAGATTGAGGGCTAAGGATTGAGGATTGAGGATTGAGGATTGAGGGTTGAGGATAGAAGATTGAGAATTGAGAATTGGGGATTGATGGTTGAGCATTGAGGATTGATGGTTGAGGTCTGTGTGTTGAATATTGAGGATTGAGGACTCAGGGTTGAGGATTGAGCATTGTAGATTGAGGACTGAGGATAGAGGATTGAGGATTGAGGACTGAAGGTTGTGTATTGATGATTGAAGATTGAGGATTCAGGATTGAGGATTGAGGATTGAAGATTGAGGATTCTGGATTGATGGTTCAGGATTGCGGTTTGAGGACTGAGGATTGAGGGTTGAGGATTGAGGAGTGAGGATTGATGTCTGAGGATTGAGGATTGAGGATTGAGGATTGAGGATTGAAGGCTGAGGATTGAGGATTGAGTGTTGAGGATTGAGGATTGATGATTGAGGATGAAGAGTGAGGGCTGAGGATTGTGGTTTGAGGACTCAGGATTCAGGATTGACGTTTGAGGATTGAGGATTGAAGATTGAGTATTGAGGATTGAAGATTGAGGAATTAGGATTGAGGATTGAGGATTGAGGAATGAGGATTGAAGATTGAGTATTGAGGGTTGAGGGTTGAGGATTGAAGATTGAGGATGTGGACTGAGTGTTGGGGATTGAGGATTGAAGGTTGAGGATTGAGGATTGAGGATTGATGATTGAGGATTGAAGATTGAGGTTTGAGGACTGAGGATTGAAGCCTGAGGATTGAGGATTCAGGATCGTGGAGTGAGGATTGAGGATTGAGGATTGAGGATTGAAGATTGAGGACTGATGTTTGTGGACTTAGTGCTGAGGATTGATGATTGAGGATTGAGATTTGATGATTGAATATTGTGGATTGAGTATTGAATCCAGAGAATTCAGGATATTCTATTGAATCTTGAGGAATGAGAGTTGAAGGTTGAGTATTGAGGATTGATGGTAGAGGGCTGTGTGTGGAAAATTGAGGATTGAGGATCGAGGATTGAGGGTTGAGGGTTGAGGATTGAAGATAGAGTATTGAGGGTTGAGGGTTGAGGATTGAAGATTGAGGATGAGGACTGAGGTTTGAGGATTGAGGTTTGAGGACTGAGGATTGAGGATTGACGTTTGAGGATTGAGGATTGGAGATTGAGTATTCTGGATTGAAGATTGAGGATTGAGGATTGAGGATTGAGGATTGAGGAATGAAGAGTGAGGATTGGGGATAGAGGATTGACGATTGTGGATTGAGGATTGACGATTGAGGATTGAGGATTGAGTATTGAAGATTGAGTATTGGGTATTGAAGGTTGAGGACTGAGGATTGAGAGTTGCGGATTGAGGACGAGGACTGAGAGTTGAGGATTGAGGATTGAGGACTGAGGATTGAGAATTCAGGTTTGAAGATTGAGGGTTGGGGATTGAGGATCGATTGTTGAGGATTGAGGATTGAGGATTGTGGATTGAAGATTGAGGACAGTTGTTTGCGGATTGAGTGTTGAGGGTTGATGTCTGGGGATTCAGATTTGATGATTCAATATTGTGGATTCAGTATAGAATCCTGAGAATTCAGGATATTCTATGGAGTATTGAGGATTGAGGATTAATGGTTGAGTATGGAGGATTGATGGTTGAAGGTTGTGTGTTGAATATTGAGGATTGAGTATTGAGGATTGAGGTTGAGGAGCGAGGGCTGAGGATTGAGGTTTGAGGAATGAGGGTTGAGGGTTGAGGTTTGAGGACTGAGGATTGAGGATTGATGTTTGAGGATTGAGGATTGGAGATTGAGTATTGAGGATTGAAGATTGAGGATTGAGGATTGAGGATTGAGGATTGAGGAATGAAGAATGAGGATTGAGGATTGAGGATTGAGGATTGATTATTGAAGATTGAGGATTGGGTATTGAGGATTGAATATTGAGGATTGAGAATGGAGGATTGAGGATTGAAGATTGAGGATTGAGGCTTGAGGGTTGAGGATTGAAGAGTGAGTATTGAGGACTGATGATTGTGGATTGAGGATTGAAGATTGAGTATTGAGGATTGAAGAATGAGGATTGAGGATTGAGGATTGAGGATTGAGTATTGAAGATTCAGGATTGGGTATTGAGGATTGAAGATTGAGGATTGAGAATTGAGGATTGAGGATTGAAGATTGAGGATTGAGGCTTGAGCGTTGAGGATTGAAGAGTGAGTATTGAGGACTGATGATTGTGGATTGAGCATTGAAGTCTCTGTATTGAGGATTGAAGATTGGGGATTGAGGATTGAGGACTGAGGATTGAGTATGAGGACTGAGGACTGAGGATTGAGGATTGATGATTGAAGATTGAGGATTGGGGATTGTGGATCGAAGATTGAGGATTGAGGATTGAGGATTGGGGATTGGAGATTGAGTATTGAGGATTGAAGATTGAGGGCTAAGGATTGAGGATTGAGGATTGAGGATTGAGGGTTGAGGATAGAAGATTGAGAATTGAGAATTGGGGATTGATGGTTGAGCATTGAGGATTGATGGTTGAGGTCTGTGTGTTGAATATTGAGGATTGAGGACTCAGGGTTGAGGATTGAGCATTGTAGATTGAGGACTGAGGATAGAGGATTGAGGATTGAGGACTGAAGGTTGTGTATTGATGATAGAAGATTGAGGATTCAGGATTGAGGATTGAGGATTGAAGATTGAGGATTCTGGATTGATGGTTCAGGATTGCGGTTTGAGGACTGAGGATTGAGGGTTGAGGATTGAGGAGTGAGGATTGATGTCTGAGGATTGAGGATTGAGGATTGAGGATTGAGGATTGAAGGCTGAGGATTGAGGATTGAGTGTTGAGGATTGAGGATTGATGATTGAGGATGAAGAGTGAGGGCTGAGGATTGTGGTTTGAGGACTCAGGATTCAGGATTGACGTTTGAGGATTGAGGATTGAAGATTGAGTATTGAGGATTGAAGATTGAGGAATTAGGATTGAGGATTGAGGATTGAGGAATGAGGATTGAAGATTGAGTATTGAGGGTTGAGGGTTGAGGATTGAAGATTGAGGATGTGGACTGAGTGTTGGGGATTGAGGATTGAAGGTTGAGGATTGAGGATTGAGGATTGATGATTGAGGATTGAAGATTGAGGTTTGAGGACTGAGGATTGAAGCCTGAGGATTGAGGATTCAGGATCGTGGAGTGAGGATTGAGGATTGAGGATTGAGGATTGAAGATTGAGGACTGATGTTTGTGGACTTAGTGTTGAGGATTGATGATTGAGGATTGAGATTTGATGATTGAATATTGTGGATTGAGTATTGAATCCAGAGAATTCAGGATATTCTATTGAATCTTGAGGAATGAGAGTTGAAGGTTGAGTATTGAGGATTGATGGTAGAGGGCTGTGTGTGGAAAATTGAGGATTGAGGATCGAGGATTGAGGGTTGAGGGTTGAGGATTGAAGATAGAGTATTGAGGGTTGAGGGTTGAGGATTGAAGATTGAGGATGAGGACTGAGGTTTGAGGATTGAGGTTTGAGGACTGAGGATTGAGGATTGACGTTTGAGGATTGAGGATTGGAGATTGAGTATTCTGGATTGAAGATTGAGGATTGAGGATTGAGGATTGAGGATTGAGGAATGAAGAGTGAGGATTGGGGATAGAGGATTGACGATTGTGGATTGAGGATTGACGATTGAGGATTGAGGATTGAGTATTGATGATTGAGTATTGGGTATTGAAGGTTGAGGATTGAGGATTGAGAGTTGCGGATTGAGGACGAGGACTGAGAGTTGAGGATTGAGGATTGAGGACTGAGGATTGAGAATTCAGGTTTGAAGATTGAGGGTTGGGGATTGAGGATCGATTGTTGAGGATTGAGGATTGAGGATTGTGGATTGAAGATTGAGGACAGTTGTTTGTGGATTGAGTGTTGAGGGTTGATGTCTGGGGATTCAGATTTGATGATTCAATATTGTGGATTCAGTATAGAATCCTGAGAATTCAGGATATTCTATGGAGTATTGAGGATTGAGGATTAATGGTTGAGTATGGAGGATTGATGGTTGAAGGTTGTGTGTTGAATATTGAGGATTGAGTATTGAGGATTGAGGTTGAGGAGCGAGGGCTGAGGATTGAGGTTTGAGGAATGAGGGTTGAGGATTGAGGTTTGAGGACTGAGGATTGAGGATTGATGTTTGAGGATTGAGGATTGGAGATTGAGTATTGAGGATTGAAGATTGAGGATTGAGGATTGAGGATTGAGGATTGAGGAATGAAGAATGAGGATTGAGGATTGAGGATTGAGGATTGATTATTGAAGATTGAGGATTGGGTATTGAGGATTGAAGATTGAGGATTGAGAATGGAGGATTGAGGATTCAAGATTGAGGATTGAGGCTTGAGGGTTGAGGATTGAAGAGTGAGTATTGAGGACTGATGATTGTGGATTGAGGATTGAAGATTGAGTATTGAGGATTGAAGAATGAGGATTGAGGATTGAGGATTGAGGATTGAGGATTGAAGGTTGTGCATTGATGATTGAGTATTGATGATAGAAGATTGAGGATTGAGGATTGAGCGTTGAGGGTTGAGGACGAGGAGTGAGGTATGAGGATTGAGGTTCGAGGACTGATGATTGAGTATTCAGGATTGAGGATTTACGATTGAGGGTTGAGGATTGAAGACTGAGTATTGAGGACTGAAGATTGAGGATTGAGGATTGAGGATTGAGGATTGGAGATTGAGTATTGAGGATTGAAGGTTGAGGGCTAAGGATTGAGGATTGAGGATTGAGGATTGAGGGTTGAGGATTGAAGATTGAGAATTGAGAATTGGGGATTGATGGTTGAGCATTGAGGATTGATGGTTGAGGTCTGTGTGTTGAATATTGAGGATTGAGGACTCAGGGTTGAGGATTGAGCATTGTAGATTGAGGACTGAGGATTGAGGATTGAGGATTGAAGATTGAAGGTTGTGTATTGATGATTGAAGATTGAGGATTGAGGATTGAGTGTTGAGGATTGAGTACGAGGCCTGAGGATTGAGGATTGAGGATTGAGGATCTTGGATTGAAGATTGAGGACTGACGGTTGAGGATTGAGTTTTGAGTATTGATGTTTGAGGATTGAGATTTGAAGATTGAATATTGTGGATTGAGTATTGAAAACTGAGAATACAGGATATTCTATTGAGTATTGAGAATTGAGGATTGATGATTGAGTATTGAGGATTGATGGCTGAGGGTTGTGTGATGAATATTGAGGACTCAGGATTGAGGATTGAGGATTGTGTATTGGTGATTGAGGATTGAGGATTGAGGGTGGAGGATTGAGGATTGAGGTTTGAGGATTGTGGACTGAGGATTGAAGTTTGAGGATTGGGGATTGAGGGTTGAAGATTGAGGATTGAGGATTGACGATTGAGGATTGAGGATTAACGTTTGAGCATTGAGGATGGAGGATTGAGGATTGAGGATTGAGGATTGAAGATTGAGGATTGAGGATTGAGGATTGAGGATTGAGGATTGAGGATTGATGATTGAAGATTGAGTTTTGAGTATTGATGATTGAGGATTGAGGATTGAGTATTGAAGATTGTGGACTGAGTGTTGAGGATTGAAGATTGAGCATTGAGGATTGAGGATCGAAGATTGAGGATTGAGGATTGAGGATTGAGGAATGTGGATTGAGGATTTAGAATTGGAGATTGGGTATTGAGGAGTGACGGTTGAGGATTGAGGATTGAGTGTTGAGGATTGAAGATTGAGGATTGAGGATTGAGGATTGATGATTGAGGATTTAGAATTGGAGATTGGGTATTGAGGATTGAAGGTTGAGGATTGAGGATTGAGTGTTGAGGATTGAAGATTGAGGACTGAGGATTGGGAGTTGAGGATTGAGGATTCTGAATTGGAGATTGGGTATTGAGGATTGAAGGTTGAGGATTGAGGATTGAGTGTTGAGGATTGAAGATTGAGGATTGAGGATTGGGGGTTGAGTATTGAGGACTGAGGGTTGAGGATTGAGGTTTGGGGCCTGAGGATTGAGGATTGAGGGTTGGGGATTGAGGACTGAGGTTTGAGTATTGAGTGTTGAGGACTGAGGATTGAGGATTGAGGATTGAGGATTTAGGACTGAGGATTGACGTCTGAAGATTGAGGATTGCGGATTTTGGATTGAAGATTGAGGACTGAGGGTTGAGGATTGAGTGTTGAGTATTGATGTTTGAGGATTGAGATTTGAAGATTGAATATTGTGGATTGAGTATTGAAAACTGAGAATACATGATATTCTATTGAGTATTGAGTATTGAGGATTGATGGCTGAGATTTGTGGGATGAATATTGAGGATTCAGGATTGAGGATTGAGGACTGATGATTGAGTATTCAGGATTGAGGATTTACGGTTGAGGGTTGAGGATTGAAGATTGAGTATTGGGGACTGAAGATTGAGGATTGAGGATTGAGGATTGAGGATTGGAGATTGAGTATTGAGGATTGAAGATTGAGGGCTAAGAATTGAGGATTCAGGATTGAGGATTGAGGGTTGAGGATTGAAGATTGAGAATTGAGAATTGGGGATTGATGGTTGAGTATTGAGGATTGATGGTTGAGGTCTGTGTGTTGAATATTGAGGATTGAGGACTCAGGGTTGAGGATTGAGCATTGTAGATTGAGGACTGAGGATTGAAGATTGAGGATTGAGGATTGAAGGTTGTGTATTGATGAATGAGTACTGATGATAGAAGTTTGAGGATTGAGGATTGAGCGTTGAGGGTTGAGGACGAGGAGTGAGGGATGAGGCTTGAGGTTTGAGGACTGATGATTGAGTATTCAGGATTGAGGGTTTACGATTGAGGGTTGAGGATTGAAGATTGAGTATTGAGGACTGAAGATTGAGGATTGAGGATTGAGGATTGAGGATTGGAGATTGAGTATTGAGGATTGAAGATTGAGGGCTAAGGATTGAGGATTGAGGATTGAGGATTGAGGGTTGAGGATAGAAGATTGAGAATTGAGAATTGGGGATTGATGGTTGAGCATTGAGGATTGATGGTTGAGGTCTGTGTGTTGAATATTGAGGATTGAGGACTCAGGGTTGAGGATTGAGCATTGTAGATTGAGGACTGAGGATAGAGGATTGAGGATTGAGGACTGAAGGTTGTGTATTGATGATTGAAGATTGAGGATTCAGGATTGAGGATTGAGGATTGAAGATTGAGGATTCTGGATTGATGGTTCAGGATAGCGGTTTGAGGACTGAGGATTGAGGGTTGAGGATTGAGGAGTGAGGATTGATGTCTGAGGATTGAGGACTGAGGATTGAGGATTGAGGATTGAAGGCTGAGGATTGAGGATTGAGTGTTGAGGATTGAGGATTGATGATTGAGGATGAAGAGTGAGGGCTGAGGATTGTGGTTTGAGGACTCAGGATTCAGGATTGACGTTTGAGGATTGAGGATTGAAGATTGAGTATTGAGGATTGAAGATTGAGGAATTAGGATTGAGGATTGAGGATTGAGGAATGAGGATTGAAGATTGAGTATTGAGGGTTGAGGGTTGAGGATTGAAGATTGAGGATGTGGACTGAGTGTTGGGGATTGAGGATTGAAGGTTGAGGATTGAGGATTGAGGATTGATGATTGAGGATTGAAGATTGAGGTTTGAGGACTGAGGATTGAAGCCTGAGGATTGAGGATTCAGGATCGTGGAGTGAGGATTGAGGATTGAGGATTGAGGATTGAAGATTGAGGACTGATGTTTGTGGACTTAGTGTTGAGGATTGATGATTGAGGATTGAGATTTGATGATTGAATATTGTGGATTGAGTATTGAATCCAGAGAATTCAGGATATTCTATTGAATCTTGAGGAATGAGAGTTGAAGGTTGAGTATTGAGGATTGATGGTAGAGGGCTGTGTGTGGAAAATTGAGGATTGAGGATCGAGGATTGAGGGTTGAGGGTTGAGGATTGAAGATAGAGTATTGAGGGTTGAGGGTTGAGGATTGAAGATTGAGGATGAGGACTGAGGTTTGAGGATTGAGGTTTGAGGACTGAGGATTGAGGATTGACGTTTGAGGATTGAGGATTGGAGATTGAGTATTCTGGATTGAAGATTGAGGATTGAGGATTGAGGATTGAGGATTGAGGAATGAAGAGTGAGGATTGGGGATAGAGGATTGACGATTGTGGATTGAGGATTGACGATTGAGGATTGAGGATTGAGTATTGAAGATTGAGTATTGGGTATTGAAGGTTGAGGATTGAGGATTGAGAGTTGCGGATTGAGGACGAGGACTGAGAGTTGAGGATTGAGGATTGAGGACTGAGGATTGAGAATTCAGGTTTGAAGATTGAGAGTTGGGGATTGAGGATCGATTGTTGAGGATTGAGGATTGAGGATTGTGGATTGAAGATTGAGGACAGTTGTTTGCGGATTGAGTGTTGAGGGTTGATGTCTGGGGATTCAGATTTGATGATTCAATATTGTGGATTCAGTATAGAATCCTGAGAATTCAGGATATTCTATGGAGTATTGAGGATTGAGGATTAATGGTTGAGTATGGAGGATTGATGGTTGAAGGTTGTGTGTTGAATATTGAGGATTGAGTATTGAGGATTGAGGTTGAGAAGCGAGGGCTGAGGATTGAGGTTTGAGGAATGAGGGTTGAGGGTTGAGGTTTGAGGACTGAGGATTGAGGATTGATGTTTGAGGATTGAGGATTGGAGATTGAGTATTGAGGATTGAAGATTGAGGATTGAGGATTGAGGATTGAGGATTGAGGAATGAAGAATGAGGATTGAGGATTGAGGATTGAGGATTGATTATTGAAGATTGAGGATTGGGTATTGAGGATTGAAGATTGAGGATTGAGAATGGAGGATTGAGGATTGAAGATTGAGGATTGAGGCTTGAGGGTTGAGGATTGAAGAGTGAGTATTGAGGACTGATGATTGTGGATTGAGGATTGAAGATTGAGTATTGAGGATTGAAGAATGAGGATTGAGGATTGAGGATTGAGGATTGAGTATTGAAGATTGAGGATTGGGTATTGAGGATTGAAGATTGAGGATTGAGAATTGAGGATTGAGGATTGAAGATTGAGGATTGAGGCTTGAGCGTTGAGGATTGAAGAGTGAGTATTGAGGACTGATGATTGTGGATTGAGGATTGAAGTCTCAGTATTGAGGATTGAAGATTGGGGATTGAGGATTGAGGACTGAGGATTGAGTATGAGGACTGAGGACTGAGGATTGAGGATTGATGATTGAAGATTGAGGATTGAGGCTTGAGGGTTGAGGATTGAAGAGTGAGTATTGAGGACTGATGATTGTGGATTGAGGATTGAAGATTGAGTATTGAGGATTGAAGAATGAGGATTGAGGATTGAGGATTGAGGATTGAGTATTGAAGATTGAGGATTGGGTATTGAGGATTGAAGATTGAGGATTGAGAATTGAGGATTGAGGATTGAAGATTGAGGATTGAGGCTTGAGCGTTGAGGATTGAAGAGTGAGTATTGAGGACTGATGATTGTGGATTGAGGATTGAAGTCTCAGTATTGAGGATTGAAGATTGGGGATTGAGGATTGAGGACTGAGGATTGAGTATGAGGACTGAGGACTGAGGATTGAGGATTGATGATTGAAGATTGAGGATTGGGGATTGTGGATCGAAGATTGAGGATTGAGGATTGAGGATTGGGGATTGAGGATTTAGAATTCGAGATTGGGTATTGAGGATTGAAGGTTGAGGATTGAGGATTGAGTGTTGAGGATTGAAGAATTGAGGATTGAAGATTGAGGATTGAGGATTGAGGATTGAGTATTGAGGACTGAGTGTTGAGGATTGATGTTTGAGGACTGAGGATTGAGGATTGAGGATTGAGGATTAAGGACTGAGGCTTGATGATTGAGTGTTGAGCACTGAGGATTGAGGATTGAGGATCGAGGATTTAGGACTGAGGATTGACGTTTGAGGATTGAGGATTGACGATTGAAGATTGAGGTTTGGCGATTGAGAACTGAAGGTTGAGAGTTGAGGATTGAGGATTGATGATGGAGGATGAGGACTGAGGCTTGAGGATTGAGGTTTCAGGACTCAGGGTTCAGGATTGAGGTTTGAGGATTGAGGATTGAGGATTGAGCATAGAGGATTGAGGACTGAGGATTGAGGGTTGAGGATTGACGCTTGAGTATTGAGGATTGAAGATTGAGGATTGAAGATTGAGGACTGAGGGTTCAGGATTGAGTTTTGAGGATTGATGTTTGAGGATTGAGATTTGATGATTGAATATCGTGGATAGAGTATTGAAAACTGAGGATACAGGATATTCTATTGAGTATTGAGGATTGTGTATTGACGATTGAGTATTGAGGAATGACTGATGAGGCTTCTGGGATGAATATTGAGGATTGAGGGCTGAGGATTGAGGATAGAGTATTGAGGATTGAGGATTGAGAATTGAGGATAGAGTATTGAAGATGGAGGATTGAGGATTGAGGATTGAGGATTGAGGATTGAGGTTTGAAGATTGAAGGTTGAGTATTGAGGATTGAAGGTTCAGTACTGATGTTTCAGGATTGAGGATTGAGGACTGAGGATTGACGGTTGAGGATTGAGGATTGAGGACTGAGGGTTGATGATTGAATTGTTGAGAATTGATGTTTGAGGATTGAGATTTGATGATTGAGTATTGTGGATTGAGTATCAAACCTGAGAATTCAGGATATTCTATTGAGTATTGAGGATTGAGTGTTGATGATTGAGTATTGAGGATTGATGGTTGAGGGTAGTGGGTTGAATATTGAGGATTGAGGATTCAGGATTGCGGATTGAGTATTGAAGATTGAGGATTGAGGTTGGATTATTGAGAATAGAGGATTGGGGACTGAGCGCTGAGGATTGAGGTATGAGGACTGAGGATTGAGGATTGAGGATTGAGGATTTTGGACTGAGGATTGACGTTTGAGGATTGAGGATTGAGGATTTTGGATTGAATATTGAGGACTGAGTGTTGAGGATTGAGTGTTGAGTATTGATGTTTGAGGATTGAGATTTGAAGATTGAATATTGTGGATTGAGTATTGAAAACAGAGAATATAGGGTATTCTATTGAGTATTGAGAATTGAGGAATGATGATTGAGTATTGAGGATTGATGGTTGAGGGTTGTGGGATGAATAATGAGGATTCAGTATCGAGGATTGAGGATTGAGTATTGGAGATTGAGGATTGAGGACTGAGGGCGGAGAATTGAGGATTGAGGATTGTGGATTGAGGATTGAGGATTGAAGGTTGAGGATTGGGTATTGAGGATTGAATATTGAGGATTGAGAGTTGAGGATTGAGGATTGAGGATTGAGGACTGAGGATTGAGGATTGAAGATTGAGGATTCTGGATTGATGGTTCAGGATTGCGGTTTGAGGACTGAGGATTGAGGGTTGAGGATTGAGGAGTGAGGATTGATGTCTGAGGATTGAGGATTGAGGATTGAGGATTGAGGATTGAAGGCTGAGGATTGAGGATTGAGTGTTGAGGATTGAGGATTGATGATTGAGGATGAAGAGTGAGGGCTGAGGGTTGTGGTTTGAGGACTCAGGATTCAGGATTGACGTTTGAGGATTGAGGATTGAAGATTGAGTATTGAGGATTGAAGATTGAGGAATTAGGATTGAGGATTGAGGATTGAGGAATGAGGATTGAAGATTGAGTATTGAGGGTTGAGGGTTGAGGATTGAAGATTGAGGATGTGGACTGAGTGTTGGGGATTGAGGATTGAAGGTTGAGGATTGAGGATTGAGGATTGATGATTGAGGATTGAAGATTGAGGTTTGAGGACTGAGGATTGAAGCCTGAGGATTGAGGATTCAGGATCGTGGAGTGAGGATTGAGGATTGAGGATTGAGGATTGAAGATTGAGGACTGATATTTGTGGACTTAGTGTTGAGGATTGATGATTGAGGATTGAGATTTGATGATTGAATATTGTGGATTGAGTATTGAATCCAGAGAATTCAGGATATTCTATTGAATCTTGAGGAATGAGAGTTGAAGGTTGAGTATTGAGGATTGATGGTAGAGGGCTGTGTGTGGAAAATTGAGGATTGAGGATCGAGGATTGAGGGTTGAGGGTTGAGGATTGAAGATAGAGTATTGAGGGTTGAGGGTTGAGGATTGAAGATTGAGGATGAGGACTGAGGTTTGAGGATTGAGGTTTGAGGACTGAGGATTGAGGATTGACGTTTGAGGATTGAGGATTGGAGATTGAGTATTCTGGATTGAAGATTGAGGATTGAGGATTGAGGATTGAGGATTGAGGAATGAAGAGTGAGGATTGGGGATAGAGGATTGACGATTGTGGATTGAGGATTGACGATTGAGGATTGAGGATTGAGTATTGAAGATTGAGTATTGGGTATTGAAGGTTGAGGATTGAGGATTGAGAGTTGCGGATTGAGGACGAGGACTGAGAGTTGAGGATTGAGGATTGAGGACTGAGGATTGAGAATTCAGGTTTGAAGATTGAGGGTTGGGGATTGAGGATCGATTGTTGAGGATTGAGGATTGAGGATTGTGGATTGAAGATTGAGGACAGTTGTTTGCGGATTGAGTGTTGAGGGTTGATGTCTGGGGATTCAGATTTGATGATTCAATATTGTGGATTCAGTATAGAATCCTGAGAATTCAGGATATTCTATGGAGTATTGAGGATTGAGGATTAATGGTTGAGTATGGAGGATTGATGGTTGAAGGTTGTGTGTTGAATATTGAGGATTGAGTATTGAGGATTGAGGATTGAGGCTTGAGGGTTGAGGATTGAAGAGTGAGTATTGAGGACTGATGATTGTGGATTGAGGATTGAAGATTGAGTATTGAGGATTGAAGAATGAGGATTGAGGATTGAGGATTGAGGATTGAGTATTGAAGATTGAGGATTGGGTATTGAGGATTGAAGATTGAGGATTGAGAATTGAGGATTGAGGATTGAAGATTGAGGATTGAGGCTTGAGCGTTGAGGATTGAAGAGTGAGTATTGAGGACTGATGATTGTGGATTGAGGATTGAAGTCTCTGTATTGAGGATTGAAGATTGGGGATTGAGGATTGAGGACTGAGGATTGAGTATGAGGACTGAGGACTGAGGATTGAGGATTGATGATTGAAGATTGAGGATTGGGGATTGTGGATCGAAGATTGAGGATTGAGGATTGAGGATTGGGGATTGGAGATTGAGTATTGAGGATTGAAGATTGAGGGCTAAGGATTGAGGATTGAGGATTGAGGATTGAGGGTTGAGGATAGAAGATTGAGAATTGAGAATTGGGGATTGATGGTTGAGCATTGAGGATTGATGGTTGAGGTCTGTGTGTTGAATATTGAGGATTGAGGACTCAGGGTTGAGGATTGAGCATTGTAGATTGAGGACTGAGGATAGAGGATTGAGGATTGAGGACTGAAGGTTGTGTATTGATGATTGAAGATTGAGGATTCAGGATTGAGGATTGAGGATTGAAGATTGAGGATTCTGGATTGATGGTTCAGGATTGCGGTTTGAGGACTGAGGATTGAGGGTTGAGGATTGAGGAGTGAGGATTGATGTCTGAGGATTGAGGATTGAGGATTGAGGATTGAGGATTGAAGGCTGAGGATTGAGGATTGAGTGTTGAGGATTGAGGATTGATGATTGAGGATGAAGAGTGAGGGCTGAGGATTGTGGTTTGAGGACTCAGGATTCAGGATTGACGTTTGAGGATTGAGGATTGAAGATTGAGTATTGAGGATTGAAGATTGAGGAATTAGGATTGAGGATTGAGGATTGAGGAATGAGGATTGAAGATTGAGTATTGAGGGTTGAGGGTTGAGGATTGAAGATTGAGGATGTGGACTGAGTGTTGGGGATTGAGGATTGAAGGTTGAGGATTGAGGATTGAGGATTGATGATTGAGGACTGAAGATTGAGGTTTGAGGACTGAGGATTGAAGCCTGAGGATTGAGGATTCAGGATCGCGGAGTGAGGATTGAGGATTGAGGATTGAGGATTGAAGATTGAGGACTGATGTTTGTGGACTTAGTGTTGAGGATTGATGATTGAGGATTGAGATTTGATGATTGAATATTGTGGATTGAGTATTGAATCCAGAGAATTCAGGATATTCTATTGAATCTTGAGGAATGAGAGTTGAAGGTTGAGTATTGAGGATTGATGGTAGAGGGCTGTGTGTGGAAAATTGAGGATTGAGGATCGAGGATTGAGGGTTGACGTTTGAGGATTGAGGATTGGAGATTGAGTATTCTGGATTGAAGATTGAGGATTGAGGATTGAGGATTGAGGATTGAGGAATGAAGAGTCAGGATTGGGGATAGAGGATTGACGATTGTGGATTGAGGATTGACGATTGAGGATTGAGGATTGAGTATTGAAGATTGAGTATTGGGTATTGAAGGTTGAGGATTGAGGATTGAGAGTTGCGGATTGAGGACGAGGACTGAGAGTTGAGGATTGAGGATTGAGGACTGAGGATTGAGAATTCAGGTTTGAAGATTGAGGGTTGGGGATTGAGGATCGATTGTTGAGGATTGAGGATTGAGGATTGTGGATTGAAGATTGAGGACAGTTGTTTGTGGATTGAGTGTTGAGGGTTGATGTCTGGGGATTCAGATTTGATGATTCAATATTGTGGATTCAGTATAGAATCCTGAGAATTCAGGATATTCTATGGAGTATTGAGGATTGAGGATTAATGGTTGAGTATGGAGGATTGATGGTTGAAGGTTGTGTGTTGAATATTGAGGATTGAGTATTGAGGATTGAGGTTGAGGAGCGAGGGCTGAGGATTGAGGTTTGAGGAATGAGGGTTGAGGATTGAGGTTTGAGGACTGAGGATTGAGGATTGATGTTTGAGGATTGAGGATTGGAGATTGAGTATTGAGGATTGAAGATTGAGGATTGAGGATTGAGGATTGAGGATTGAGGAATGAAGAATGAGGATTGAGGATTGAGGATTGAGGATTGATTATTGAAGATTGAGGATTGGGTATTGAGGATTGAAGATTGAGGATTGAGAATGGAGGATTGAGGATTGAAGATTGAGGATTGAGGCTTGAGGGTTGAGGATTGAAGAGTGAGTATTGAGGACTGATGATTGTGGATTGAGGATTGAAGACTGAGTATTGAGGATTGAAGAATGAGGATTGAGGATTGAGGATTGAGGATTGAGTATTGAAGATTGAGGATTGGGTATTGAGGATTGAAGATTGAGGATTGAGAATTGAGGATTGAGGATTGAAGATTGAGGATTGAGGCTTGAGCGTTGAGGATTGAAGAGTGAGTATTGAGGACTGATGATTGTGGATTGAGGATTGAAGTCTCAGTATTGAGGATTGAAGATTGGGGATTGAGGATTGAGGATTGAGTATTGGAGATTGAGGATTGAGGACTGAGGGCGGAGAATTGAGGATTGAGGATTGTGGATTGAGGATTGAGGATTGAAGGTTGAGGATTGGGTATTGAGGATTGAATATTGAGGATTGAGAATTGAGGATTGAGGATTGAGGATTGAGGACTGAGGATTGAGAATTGAGGATTGATGGTTGGGTATTGAAGATTGATGGTTCAGGGTTGTGTGTTGAATATTGAGGAATGAGGATTCAGGGTTGAGGATTGAGTATTGAAGGTTGAGGACTGAGGATTGAGGATTGACTATTGAGGATTGCGGATTGATGATTGAGTGTTGATGATTGAAGATTGAGGATTGAGGCTTGAGTGTTGAGGATTGACGATTGAGTATTGAGGATTGATGGTTGTGGTTTGAGGATTGATGATTGAGTATTGGGGATTGAAGGTTGAGGATTGAGGATTGAGGACTGAGGATTGAGTATGAGGACTGAGGATTGAGGATTGAGTATCGATGGTTGAAGATTGAGGATTGGGGATTGAGGATCGAAGATTGAGGATTGAGGGTTGAGGATTGAGGATTGAGGATTGAGGAGTTAGAATTGTAGATTGGGTATTGAGGATTGAAGGTTGAGGATTGAGGATTGAGTGTTGAGGGTTGAGGATTGATGATTGATGATGAGGAGTGAGGGTTGAGGTTTGAGGTTTGAGGACTCAGGATTCAGGATTGACGTTTGAGGATTGAGGATTGAAGATTGAGTATTGAGGATTGAAGATTGAGGAATTAGGATTGCGGATTGAGGATGGAGGATTGAGGATTGAGGATTGAGGATTGAAGATTGAGGATTGAGGATTGAGGATTGAAGATTGAGGATTGATGATTGAGGATTGAGGAATGAAGATTGAGGATTGGGGACTGAGGATTGACGATTGAGGATTGAGGACTGAGGATTGAGGATTGAGGATTGAGGATTGAAGATTGAGTATTGGGAATTGAAGTTTGAGGATTGAGGATTCAGTGTTGAGGATTGAGGACAAGGACTGAGAGTTGAGGATTGAGGATTGAGGACTGAGGATTGAGGATTCAGGATTGAAGATTGAGGGTTGGGGATTGAGGATCGATGATTGGGGATTGAGGATTGAGGATTGAGGTTTGAGGATTGAGGATTGAGGATTGAGGATTGGAGATTGAGTATTGCGAATTGAAGATTGAGGATTGAGGATTGAGGGTTGAGGACAGAGGATAGACGATAGAGGATGAGGACTGAGGGTTGAGGATTGAGGATTGAAGATTGAGGAATTAGGATTGAGGATTGAGGATTGAGGATTGAGGATGGAGGATTGAGGATTGAGGATTGAGGATTGAGTATTGAGGATTGGAGATGGGGTATTGAGGATTGATGACTGAGGATTGAGGATTGAGGATAGAGGACTGAGGACTGAGGTTTGAGGATTGAGTGTTGAGCACTGAGGATTGAGGATTGAGGATTGAGGATTTAGGACTGAGGATTGACGTTTGAGGATTGAGGATTGAGGATTGAAGATTGAGGTTTGGCGATTGAGGACTGAAGGTTGAGAGTTGAGGATTGAGGTTTGAAGATTGAAGGTTGAGTATTGAGGATTGAAGATTCAGTACTGATGTTTCAGGATTGAGGCTTGAGGACTGAGGATTGACGGTTGAGGATTGAGGATTGAGGACTGAGGGTTGATGATTGAATTGTTGAGAATTGATGTTTGAGGATTGAGATTTGATGATTGAGTATTGTGGATTGAGTATCAAACCTGAGAATTCAGGATATTCTATTGAGTATTGAGGATTGAGTGTTGATGATTGAGTATTGAGGATTGATGGTTAAGGGTAGTGGGTTGAATATTGAGGATTGAGGATTCAGGATTGCGGATTGAGTATTGAAGATTGAGTATTGGGTATTGACAGTTGAGGATTGAGGATTGAGTATTGATGATTGAGGATTGAGGATTGAAGATTGAGCATTGAGGGTTGAGGATTGAGGATTGAAGATTGAGGATGAGGACTGTGGGTTGAGAATTGAGGTTGGAGGACTGAGGATTGATGATTGATGTTTGAGGATTGAGGATTGGAGATTGAGTATTGAGGATTGAAGATTGAGGATTGAGGATTGAGGATTGAGGATTGAGGAATGAAGATTGAGTAATGGGGACTGAGGATTGACGATTGAGGATTGAGGATTGATGTTTGAGGATTGAGATTTGGTGATTGAATATTTTAGATTGAGTATTGTATCCGGAGAATTCAGGATATTCTATTGAATATTGAGAATTGATGGTTGATGGTTGATTATTGAGGATTGATGATTGATGGTCGTGTGTTGAATATTGAGGATTGAGGATTCAGGATTGAGGATTGAGTATAGAAGGTTGAAAACTGAGGATTGAAGATTGAGGATTGACGATTGAGGATTGAAGATTGAGTATTGATGATTGAAGTTTGAGGATTGAGGATTGAGCGTTGAGGGTTGAGGACGAGGAGTGATGGATGGGGTTTGAGGTTTGAGGACTGAGGATTGAGTATTCAGGAATGAGGATTTAGGATTGAGGGTTGAGGATTGAAGATTGAGTATTGAGGATTGAAGATTAAGGATTGAGGATTGAGGATTGAGGATTGGAGATTGAGTATTGAGGATTGAAGTTTGAGGGTTAAGGATTGAGGATTGAGGATTGAGGATTGAGGGTTGAGGATTGAAGATTGAGAATTGAGAATTGGGTATTGATGGTTGAGTATTGAGGATTGATGGTTGAGGTCTGTGTGTTGAATATTGAGGATTGAGGAATCAGGGTTGAGGATTGAGCATCGTATATTGAGGACTGAGGATTGAGGATTGAGGATTGAGGATTGAATATTGTGTATTGATGATTGAAGATTGAGGATTGAGGATTGAGTGTTGAGGGTTGAGGACGAGCACTGAGGATTGAGGATTCAGGATTGAGGATTGAGGATTGAGGTTTGAATATTGAGGATTGGGGATTGAGGACTGAGAATTGAAGATTGAGGATTGAGGATTGAGAATTGAGGATAGAGGATAGAGTATAGAGGATGAGGACTCAGGGTTGAGGATTGAGGTTTGACGACTGAGGATTGAGGATTGAGGATTGTGGATTGAGGAATGACGTTTGAGGATTGGGGATTGAGGATTGTAGTATTGAAGACGGAGGATTGAGGTTTGACATTAAGGATAGATGATTGGGGACTGAGCGTCGAGGACTGAGTATTGAGGATTGAGGATTGAAGACTGAGGATTGGGGATTGAGGATTTAGGACTGAGGATTGAGGATTGAGGATTGAGGATTGAGGATTGAGGATTAACGTTTGAGCATTGAGGATGGAGGATTGAGGATTGAGGATTGAGGATTGAAGATTGAGGATCGAGGATTGAGGATTGAGGATTGAGGATTGGGGATTGATGATTGAAGATTGAGTATTGAGTATTGATGATAGAGGATTGAGGATTGAGTATTGAAGATTGTGGACTGAGTGTTGAGGATTGAAGATTGAGCATTGAGGATTGAGGATCGAAGATTGAGGATTGAGGATTGAGGATTGAGGAATGTGGATTGAGGATTTAGAATTGGAGATTGGGTATTGAGAATTGAAGGTTGAGGATTGAGGATTGAGTGTTGAGGATTGAAGATTGAGGATTGAGGATTGAGGATTGAGGATTGAGGATTTAGAATTGGAGATTGGGTATTGAGGATTGAAGGTTGAGGATTGAGGGTTGAGTTTTGAGGATTGAAGATTGAGGACTGAGGATTGGGGGCTGAGTATTGAGTACTGAGGGTTGAGGATTGAGGTTTGAGGCCTGAGGATTGAGGATTGAGGGTTGGGGATTGAGGACTGAGGTTTGAGTATTGAGTGTTGAGGACTGAGGATTGAGGATTGAGGATTGAGGATTTAGGACTGAGGATTGACGTCTGAGGATTGAGGATTGCGTATTTTGGATTGAAGATTGAGTATTGAGGATTGAAGATTGGGGATTGAGGATTGAGGACTGAGGATTGAGTATGAGGACTGAGGACTGAGGATTGAGGATTGATGATTGAAGATTGAGGATTGGGGATTGTGGTTCGAAGATTGAGGATTGAGGATTGAGGATTGGGGTTTGTGGATTTAGAATTCGAGATTGGGTATTGAGCATTGAAGGTTGAGGATTGAGGATTGAGTGTTGAGGATTGAAGATTGAGGATTGAAGATTGAGGATTGAGGATTGAGGATTGAGTATTGAGGACTGAGTGTTGAGGATTGCGGTTTGAGGACTGAGGATTGAGGATTGAGGATTGAGGACTGAGGTTTGAGGATTGAGTGTTGAGCACTGAGGATTGAGGATTGAGGATCGAGGATTTAGGACTGAGGATTGACGTTTGAGGATTGAGGATTGACGATTGAAGATTGAGGTTTGGCGATTGAGAACTGAAGGTTGAGAGTTGAGGATTGAGGATTGATGATGGAGGATGAGGACTGAGGTTTGAGGATTGAGGTTTCAGGACTCAGGGTTCAGGATTGAAGTTTGAGGATTGAGAATTGAGGATTGAGCATAGAGGATTGAGGACTGAGGATTGAGGATTGAGGATTGACGGTTGAGTATTGAGGATTGAAGATTGAGGATTGAAGATTGAGGACTGAGGGTTCAGGATTGAGTTTTGAGAATTGATGTTTGAGGATTGAGATTCGATGATTGAATATCGTGGATAGAGTATTGAAAACTGAGGATACAGGATATTCTATTGAGTATTGAGAATTCTGTATTGACGATTGAGTATTGAGGAATGACTGATGAGGCTTCTGGGATGAATATTGAGGATTGAGGGCTGAGGATTGAGGATAGAGTATTGTGGGTTGAGTATCAAACCTGAGAATTCAGGATATTCTATTGAGTATTGAGGATTGAGTGTTGATGATTGAGTATTGAGGATTGATGGTTGAGGGTAGTGGGTTGAATATTGAGGATTGAGGATTCAGGATTGCGGATTGAGTATTGAAGATTGAGGATTGAGGTTTGATTATTGAGAATAGAGGATTGGGGACTGATCGTTGAGGATTGAGGTATGAGGACTGAGGATTGAGGATTGAGGATTGAGGACTTAGGACTGAGGATTGACGTTTGAGGGTTGAGGATTGAGGATTTTGGATTGAATATTGAGGACTGAGTGTTGAGGATTGAGTGTTGAGTATTGATGTTTGAGGATTGAGATTTGAAGATTGAATATTGTGGATTGAGTATTGAAAACAGAGAGTATAGGGTATTCTATTGAGTATTGAGAATTGAGGAATCATGATTGAGTATTGAGGATTGATGGTTGAGGGTTGTGGAATGAATAATGGGGATTCAGGATTGACGATTGAGGATTGAGTATTGGAGATTGAGGATTGAGGACTGAGGGCGGAGAATTGAGGATTGAGGATTGAGGATTGAGGATTGAGGATTGAAGGTTGAGGATTGGGTATTGAGGATTGAATATTGAGGATTGAGAATTGAGGATTGAGGATTGAGGATTGAGGACTGAGGATTGAGAGTTGAGGATTGATGGTTCAGGGTTGTGTGTTGAATATTGAGGAATGAGGATTCAGGGTTGAGGATTGAGTATTGAAGGTTGAGGACTGAGGATTGAGGATTGAGGATTGAGGATTGCGGATTGAAGATTGAGTGTTGGTGATTGAAGATTGAGGATTGAGGCTTGAGTGTTGAGGATTGACGATTGAGTATTGAGGATTGATGGTTGTGGTTTGAGGATTGATGATTGAGTATTGAGGATTGAAGGTTGAGGATTGAGGATTGAGGACTGAGGATTGAGTATGAGGACTGAGGATTGAGGATTGAGTATTGATGGTTGAAGATTGAGGATTGGGGATTGAGGATCGAAGATTGAGGATTGAGGATTGAGGATTGAGGATTGAGGATTGAGGATTTAGAATTGGAGATTGGGTATTGAGGATTGAAGGTTGAGGATTGAGGATTGAGTGTTGAGGGTTGAGGATTGATGATTGAGGATGAGGAGTGAGGGTTGAGGTTTGAGGTTTGAGGACTCAGGATTCAGGATTGACGTTTGAGGATTCAGGATTGAAGATTGAGTATTGAGGATTGAAGATTGAGGAATTAGGATTGAGGATTGAGGATTGAGGATTGAGGATGGAGGATTGAGGATTGAGGATTGAGGATTGAAGATTGAGGATTGAGGATTGAGGATTGAAGATTGAGGATTGATGATTGAGGATTGAGGAATGAAGATTGAGGATTGGGGACTGAGGATCGATGATTGGGGATTGAGGATTTAGGATTGAGGTTTGAGGATTGAGGATTGAGGATTGGAGATTGAGTATTGAGAATTGAAGATTGAGGATTGAGGATTGAGGATTGAGGACAGAGGATAGAGGATAGAGGATGAGCACTGAGGGTTGAGGATCGAGGTTTGACGACTGAGGATTGAGGATTGAGGATTGCGGATTGAGGAATGACGTTTGAGGATTGGGGATTGAGGATTGTAGTATTGAAGATGGAGGATTGAATGTTTTATAATTAAGGATAGAGGATTGGGGACTGAGCGTCGAGGACTGAGTGTTGAGGATTGAGGATTGAAGTTTGAGGATTGATGATTGAGGATTGAGGATTGAGGATTGAGTATTGAGGATTGAAGATGGGGTATTGAGGATTGATGGCTGAGGATTGAGGATTGAGGATTGAGGACTGAGGACTGAGGTGTGAGGATTGAGTGTTGAGCACTGAGGATTGAGGATTGAGGATTGAGGATTTAGTACTGAGGATTGACGTTTGAGGACTGAGGATTGAGGATTGAAAATTGAGGTTTGGCGATTGAGGACTGAAGGTTGAGAGTTGAGGATTGAGGATTGATGATGGAGGATGAGGACTGAGGGTTGAGGATTGAGGTTTCAGGACTCAGGATTCAGAATTAAGGTTTGAGGATTGAGGATTGAAGATTGAGTATTGAGGATTGAAGATTGAGGAATTACAATTGAGGATTGAGGATTGAGGATTGAGGATAGAAGATTGAGTATTGGGTATTGACGGTTGAGGATTGAGGATTGAGTATTGAGGATTGAGGATTGAGGATTGAAGATTGAGTATTGAGGGTTGAGGATTGAGGATTGAAGATTGAGTATTGGGTATTGAAGGTTGGGGATTGAGGATTGAGTGTTGAGGATTGAGGACGAGGACTGAGAGTTGAGGATTGAGGATTGACGACTGAGGATTGAGGATTCAGGATTGAAGAATGAGGGTTGGGGATTGAGGATCGATGATTGGGGATTGAGGATTGAGGATTGAGGATTGAGGATTGAGGATTGAGGATTGAGTATTGAAGATTGAGGACAGAGGGTTGAGGATTGAGGATTGATGTTTGAGGATTGAGACTTGATGATTGAATATTTTGTATTGAGTATTGTATCCTGAGAATTCAGGATATTCTATTGAATATTGAGAATTGTTGGTTGATGGTTGATTATTGAGGATTGATGATTGATGGTCGTGTGTTGAATATTGAGGATTGAGGATTCAGGATTGAGGATTGAGTATAGAAGGTTGAAAACTGAGGATTGAGGATTGAGAATTGACGATTGAGGATTGAAGATTGAGTATTGAGGATTGAAGATTGAGGCTTGAGGATTGAGGATTGAGGATTTGAGATTGAGTATTGAGGATTGAAGATTGAGGGTTAAGGATTGAGTATTGAGGATTGGGGATTGAGGATTGAGAATTGAAGATTGAGGATTGAGGATTGAGGATTGAGGACAGAGTATAGAGGATAGAGGATGAGGCCTGGGGGTTGAGGATTGAGGTTTGACGACTGAGGATTGAGGATTGAGGATTGTGGATTGAGGAATGACGTTTGAGGATTGGGGATTGAGGATTGTAGTATTGAAGATGTAGGATTGAATGTTTTGTCATTAAGGATAGAGGATTGTGGACTGAGCATCGAGGACTGAGTGTTGAGGATAGAGGATTGAGGATTGAGGATTGAGGATTCACGTTTGAGGATTGAGGATGGAGGATTGAGGATTGAAGATTGAGGATTGAAGATTGAGGATTGAGGATTGAGGGTTGAGGATTGAGGTTTGAGGTCTGAGGATTAATGATTGATGTTTGAGGATTGAGGATTGGAGATTGACTATTGAGGATTGAATATTGAGGATTGAGGATTGAGGATTGAGGATTGAGGAATGAAGATTGAGGATTGGGGACTGAGGATTGACGATTGAGGATTGAGGATTGAGGATTGAGGATTGAGGATTGAGGATTGAAGATTGAGTATTGGGGATTGAAGGTTGAGGATTGAGGTTTGAGTGTTGAGGATTGAGGACGAGGACTGAGAGTTGAGGATTGAGGAGTGAGGACTGAGGATTGAGGATTGAGGATTGAGGATTGAGTATTGAAGATTGAGGGCAGAGGGTTGCGAATTGAGGATTGATGTTTGAGGATTGAGATATGGTGATTGAATATTTTGGATTGAGTATTGTATCCTGAGAATTCAGGATATTCTATTGAATATTGAGAATTGATGGTTGATGGTTGATTATTGAGGATTGATGATTGATGGTCGTTTGTTGAATATTGAGGATTGAGGATTCAGGATTGAGGATTGAGTATAGAAGGTTGAAAACTGAGGATTGAGGATTGAGGATTGACGATTGAGGATTGAAGATTGAGTATTGATGATTGAAGTTTGAGGATTGAGGATTGAGCGTTGAGGGTTGAGGACGAGGAGTGATGGATGGGGATTGAGGTTTGAGGACTGAGGATTCAGTATTCAGGATTGAGGATTTAGGATTGAGGGTTGAGGATTGAAGATTGATTATTGAGGATTGAAGATTGAGGATTGAGGATTGAGGATTGAGGATTGGAGATTGAGTATTGAGGATTGAAGATTGAGGGTTAAGGATTGAGGATTGAGGATTGAGGATTGAGGGTTGAGGATTGAAGATTGAGAATTGAGAATTGGGTATTGATGGTTGAGTATTGACGATTGATGGTTGAGGTCTGTGTGTTGAACATTGAGGATTGAGAACTCAGGGTTGAGGATTGAGCATTGTAGATTGAGGACTGAGGATTGAGGATTGAGGATTGAGGATTGAATATTGTGTATTGATGATTGAAGATTGAGGATTGAGGATTGAGTGTTGAGGATTGAGGACGAGGACAGAGGATTGAGGATTGAGGACTGAGCATTGTAGATTGAGGACTGAGGATTGAGGATTGAGGATTGAGGATTGAGGATTGAATATTGTGTATTGATGATTGAAGATTGAGGATTGAGGATTGAGTGTTGAGGATTGAGGACGAGGACTGAGGATTGAGGATGGAGGATGGAGGATTGAGGATTGAGGATTGAGGATTGAAGATTGAGTATTGAGTATTGATGATTGAGGATTGAGGATTGAGTATTGAAGATTGAGGACTGAGTGTTGAGAATTGAAGATTGAGCATTGAGGATTGAGGATCGAAGATTGAGGATTGAGGATTGAGGATTGAGGAATGTGGATTGAGGATTTAGAATTGGAGATTGGGTATTGAGGATTGAAGGTTGAGGATTGAGGATTGAGTGTTGAGGATTGAAGATTGAAGATTGAGGATTGGGGGTTGAGTATTGAGGACTGAGGGTTGAGGATTGATGTTTGAGGACTGAGGATTGAGGATTGAGGGTTGGGGATTGAGGACTGAGGTTTGAGTATTGAGTGTTGAGGACTGAGGATTGAGGAATGAGGATTGAGGATTTAGGACTGAGGATTGACGTCTGAGGATTGAGGATTGAGGATTTTGGATTGAAGATTGAGGACTGATGGTTGAGGATTGAGTGTTGAGTATTGATGTTTGAGGATTGAGATTTGAAGATTGAATATTGTGGATTGAGTATTGAAAACTGAGAATACAGGATATTCTATTGAGTATTGAGAATTGAGGATTGATGATTGAGTATTGAGGATTGATGGCTGACGGTTGTGGGATGAATATTGAGGACTCAGGATTGAGGATTGAGGATTGTGTATTGGTGATTGAGGATTGAGGATTGAGGATGGAGGATTGAGGATTGAGCATAGAGGATTGAGGACTGAGGATTCAGGAATGAGGATTGACGCTTGAGGATTGAAGATTGAGGATTGAAGATTGAGGACTGAGGGTTCAGGATTGAGTTTTGAGAATTGATGTTTGAGGATTGAGATTTGATGATTGAATATCGTGGATAGAGTATTGAAAACTGAGGATACAGGATATTCTATTGAGTATTGAGAATTGTGTATTGACGATTGTGTATTGAGGAATGACTGATGAGGCTTCTGGGGTGAACATTGAGGATTGAGGGTTGAGGATTGAGGATAGAGTATTGAGGATTGAGGATTGAGTATTGAGGATTGAGAATTGTGGATAGAGTATTGAAGATGGAGGATTGAGGATTGAGGATTGAGGATTGAGGATTGAGGTTTGAAGATTGAAGGTTGAGTATTGAGGATTGAAGATTCAGTACTGATGTTTCAGGATCGAGGCTTGAGGACTGAGGATTGACGGTTGAGGATTGAGGATTGAGGACTGAGGGTTGATGATTGAATTGTTGAGAATTGATGTTTGAGGATTGAGATCTGATGATTGAGAATTGTGGATTGAGTATCAAACCTGAGAATTCAGGATATTCTATTGAATCTTGAGGAATGAGAGTTGAAGGTTGAGTATTGAGGATTGATGGTAGAGGGCTGTGTGTGGAAAATTGAGGATTGAGGATCGAGGATTGAGGGTTGACGTTTGAGGATTGAGGATTGGAGATTGAGTATTCTGGATTGAAGATTGAGGATTGAGGATTGAGGATTGAGGATTGAGGAATGAAGAGTGAGGATTGGGGATAGAGGATTGACGATTGTGGATTGAGGATTGACGATTGAGGATTGAGGATTGAGTATTGAAGATTGAGTATTGGGTATTGAAGGTTGAGGATTGAGGATTGAGAGTTGCGGATTGAGGACAAGGACTGAGAGTTGAGGATTGAGGATTGAGGACTGAGGATTGAGAATTCAGGTTTGAAGATTGAGGGTTGGGGATTGAGGATCGATTGTTGAGGATTGAGGATTGAGGATTGTGGATTGAAGATTGAGGACAGTTGTTTGTGGATTGAGTGTTGAGGGTTGATGTCTGGGGATTCAGATTTGATGATTCAATATTGTGGATTCAGTATAGAATCCTGAGAATTCAGGATATTCTATGGAGTATTGAGGATTGAGGATTAATGGTTGAGTATGGAGGATTGATGGTTGAAGGTTGTGTGTTGAATATTGAGGATTGAGTATTGAGGATTGAGGTTGAGGAGCGAGGGCTGAGGATTGAGGTTTGAGGAATGAGGGTTGAGGATTGAGGTTTGAGGACTGAGGATTGAGGATTGATGTTTGAGGATTGAGGATTGGAGATTGAGTATTGAGGATTGAAGATTGAGGATTGAGGATTGAGGATTGAGGATTGAGGAATGAAGAATGAGGATTGAGGATTGAGGATTGAGGATTGATTATTGAAGATTGAGGATTGGGTATTGAGGATTGAAGATTGAGGATTGAGAATGGAGGATTGAGGATTGAAGATTGAGGATTGAGGCTTGAGGGTTGAGGATTGAAGAGTGAGTATTGAGGACTGATGATTGTGGATTGAGGATTGAAGATTGAGTATTGAGGATTGAAGAATGAGGATTGAGGATTGAGGATTGAGGATTGAGTATTGAAGATTGAGGATTGGGTATTGAGGATTGAAGATTGAGGATTGAGAATTGAGGATTGAGGATTGAAGATTGAGGATTGAGGCTTGAGCGTTGAGGATTGAAGAGTGAGTATTGAGGACTGATGATTGTGGATTGAGGATTGAAGTCTCAGTATTGAGGATTGAAGATTGGGGATTGAGGATTGAGGACTGAGGATTGAGTATGAGGACTGAGGACTGAGGATTGAGGATTGATGATTGAAGATTGAGGATTGGGGATTGTGGATCGAAGATTGAGGATTGAGGATTGAGGATTGGGGATTGAGGATTTAGAATTCGAGATTGGGTATTGAGGATTGAAGGTTGAGGATTGAGGATTGAGTGTTGAGGATTGAAGAATTGAGGATTGAAGATTGAGGATTGAGGATTGAGGATTGAGTATTGAGGACTGAGTGTTGAGGATTGATGTTTGAGGACTGAGGATTGAGGATTGAGGATTGAGGATTGAGGACTGAGGCTTGATGATTGAGTGTTGAGCACTGAGGATTGAGGATTGAGGATCGAGGATTTAGGACTGAGGATTGACGTTTGAGGATTGAGGATTGACGATTGGAAATTGAGGTTTGGCGATCGAGAACTGAAGGTTGAGAGTTGAGGATTGAGGATTGATGATGGAGGATGAGGACTGAGGCTTGAGGATTGAGGTTTCAGGACTCAGGGTTCAGGATTGAGGTTTGAGGATTGAGGATTGAGGATTGAGCATAGAGGATTGAGGACTGAGGATTGAGGGTTGAGGATTGACGCTTGAGTATTGAGGATTGAAGATTGAGGATTGAAGATTGAGGACTGAGGGTTCAGGATTGAGTTTTGAGGATTGATGTTTGAGGATTGAGATTTGATGATTGAATATCGTGGATAGAGTATTGAAAACTGAGGATACAGGATATTCTATTGAGTATTGAGGATTGTGTATTGACGATTGAGTATTGAGGAATGACTGATGAGGCTTCTGGGATGAATATTGAGGATTGAGGGCTGAGGATTGAGGAGAGAGTATTGAGGATTGAGGATTGAGAATTGAGGATAGAGTATTGAAGATGGAGGATTGAGGATTGAGGATTGAGGATTGAGGATTGAGGTTTGAAGATTGAAGGTTGAGTATTGAGGATTGAAGATTCAGTACTGATGTTTCAGGATTGAGGATTGAGGACTGAGGATTGACGGTTGAGGATTGAGGATTGAGGACTGAGGGTTGATGATTGAATTGTTGAGAATTGATGTTTGAGGATTGAGATTTGATGATTGAGTATTGTGGATTGAGTATCAAACCTGAGAATTCAAGATATTCTATTGAGTATTGAGGATTGAGTGTTGATGATTGAGTATTGAGGATTGATGGTTGAGGGTAGTGGGTTGAATATTGAGGATTGAGGATTCAGGATTGCGGATTGAGTATTGAAGATTGAGGATTGAGGTTGGATTATTGAGAATAGAGGATTGGGGACTGAGCGCTGAGGATTGAGGTATGAGGACTGAGGATTGAGGATTGAGGATTGAGGATTTTGGACTGAGGATTGACGTTTGAGGATTGAGGATTGAGGATTTTGGATTGAATATTGAGGACTGAGTGTTGAGGATTGAGTGTTGAGTATTGATGTTTGAGGATTGAGATTTGAAGATTGAATATTGTGGATTGAGTATTGAAAACAGAGAATATAGGGTATTCTATTGAGTATTGAGAATTGAGGAATGATGATTGAGTATTGAGGATTGATGGTTGAGGGTTGTGGGATGAATAATGAGGATTCAGTATCGAGGATTGAGGATTGAGTATTGGAGATTGAGGATTGAGGACTGAGGGCGGAGAATTGAGGATTGAGGATTGTGGATTGAGGATTGAGGATTGAAGGTTGAGGATTGGGTATTGAGGATTGAATATTGAGGATTGAGAATTGAGGATTGAGGATTGAGGATTGAGGACTGAGGATTGAGAATTGAGGATTGATGGTTGGGTATTGAAGATTGATGGTTCAGGGTTGTGTGTTGAATATTGAGGAATGAGGATTCAGGGTTGAGGATTGAGTATTGATGGTTGAGGACTGAGGATTGAGGATTGACGATTGAGGATTGCGGATTGATGATTGAGTGTTGATGATTGAAGATTGAGGATTGAGGCTTGAGTGTTGAGGATTGACGATTGAGTATTGAGGATTGATGGTTGTGGTTTGAGGATTGATGATTGAGTATTGAGGATTGAAGGTTGAGGATTGAGGATTGAGGACTGAGGATTGAGTATGAGGACTGAGGATTGAGGATTGAGTATCGATGGTTGAAGATTGAGGATTGGGGATTGAGGATCGAAGATTGAGGATTGAGGGTTGAGGATTGAGGATTGAGGATTGAGGATTTAGAATTGTAGATTGGGTATTGAGGATTGAAGGTTGAGGATTGAGGATTGAGTGTTGAGGGTTGAGGATTGATGATTGATGATGAGGAGTGAGGGTTGAGGTTTGAGGTTTGAGGACTCAGGATTCAGGATTGACGTTTGAGGATTGAGGATTGAAGATTGAGTATTGAGGATTGAAGATTGAGGAATTAGGATTGCGGATTGAGGATGGAGGATTGAGGATTGAGGATTGAGGATTGAAGATTGAGGATTGAGGATTGAGGATTGAAGATTGAGGATTGATGATTGAGGATTGAGGAATGAAGATTGAGGATTGGGGACTGAGGATTGACGATTGAGGATTGAGGACTGAGGATTGAGGATTGAGGATTGAGGATTGAAGATTGAGTATTGGGAATTGAAGTTTGAGGATTGAGGATTCAGTGTTGAGGATTGAGGACAAGGACTGAGAGTTGAGGATTGAGGATTGAGGACTGAGGATTGAGGATTCAGGATTGAAGATTGAGGGTTGGGGATTGAGGATCGATGATTGGGGATTGAGGATTGAGGATTGAGGTTTGAGGATTGAGGATTGAGGATTGAGGATTGGAGATTGAGTATTGCGAATTGAAGATTGAGGATTGAGGATTGAGGGTTGAGGACAGAGGATAGAGGATAGAGGATGAGGACTGAGGGTTGAGGATCGAGGATTGAAGATTGAGGAATTAGGATTGAGGATTGAGGATTGAGGATTGAGGATGGAGGATTGAGGATTGAGGATTGAGGATTGAGTATTGAGGATTGGAGATGGGGTATTGAGGATTGATGACTGAGGATTGAGGATTGAGGATAGAGGACTGAGGACTGAGGTTTGAGGATTGAGTGTTGAGCACTGAGGATTGAGGATTGAGGATTGAGGATTTAGGACTGAGGATTGACGTTTGAGGATTGAGGATTGAGGATTGAAGATTGAGGTTTGGCGATTGAGGACTGAAGGTTGAGAGTTGAGGATTGAGGATTGATGATGGAGGATGAGGACTGAGGGTTGAGGATTGAGGTTTCAGGACTCAGGATTCAGGATTGAGGTTTGAGGACTGAGGATTGAAGATTGAGTATTGAGGATTGAAGATTGAGGAATTAGGATTGAGGATTGAGGATTGAGGATTGAGGATAGAAGATTGAGTATTGGGTATTGACGGTTGAGAATTGAGGATTGAGTATTGATAATTGAGGATTGAGGATTGAAGATTGAGTATTGAGGGTTGAGGATTGAGGATTGAAGATTGAGGATGAGGACTGTGGGTTGAGTATTGAGGTTTGAGGACTGAGGATTGATGATTGATGTTTGAGGATTGAGGATTGGAGATTGAGTATTGAGGATTGAAGATTGAGGATTGAGGATTGAGGATTGAGGATTGAGGATTGAGGAATGAAGATTGAGTAATGGGGACTGAGGATTGACGATTGAGGATTGAGGATTGAGGATTGAGGATTCAGGATTGAGGATTGAAGATTGAGTATTGGGGATTGAAGGTTGAGGATTGAGGATTGAGTGTTGAGTGTTGAGGACGAGGACTGAGAGTTGAGGATTGAGGATTGAGGATTGAGGATTGAGGATTCAGGACTGAAGATTGAGGGTTGGGGATTGAGGATCGATGATTGAGGATTGAGGATTGAGGATTGAGGATTGAAGATTGAGGACAGTTGTTTGCGGATTGAGTGTTGAGGATTGATGTCTGGGGATTGAGATTTGATGATTGAATATTGTGGATTCAGTATAGAATCCTGAGAATTCAGGATATTCTATGGAGTATTGAGGATTGAGGATTAATGGTTGAGTATGGAGGATTGATGGTTGAGGGTTGTGTGTTGAAGATTGAGTATTGAGGATTGAAGATTGAGGGTTGAGGATTGAGGTTTGAGGACTGAGGATTGCGGATTGAGTGTTGAGGATTGAGGATTGAGGATTGACGTTTGAGGATTGAGGATTGAGGATTGAGGATTGAAGATTGAGGACTGTTGTTTGCGGATTGAGTGTTGAGAATTGATGTCTGGGGATTGAGATTTGATGACTGAATGTTGTGGATTCAGTATAGAATCCTGAGAATTCAGGATATTCTATTGAGTATTGAGTATTGAGGATTAATGGTTGAGGGTTGTGACATGAATATTGATGATTCAGGATTGAGGATTGAGGATTGAGTATTGGAGATTGAGGATTGAGGATTGATGATTGAGGATGGAGGATTGAAGATTGGGTATTGAGGATTGAAGATTGAGGATTGAGTATTGAAGACTGAAGATTGAGGATTGAGGATTGAGGATTGAGGATTGGAGATTGAGTATTGAGGATTGAAGATTGAGGGCTAAGGATTGAGGATTGAGGACTGAGGATTGAGGGTTGGGGATTGAAGATTGAGAATTGAGGATTGGGGATTGATGGTTGAGTATTGGGGATTGATGGTTGAGGTCTGTGTGCTGAATATTGAGGATTGAGGACTCAGGGTTGAGGATTGAGCATTGTAGATTGAGGACTGACGACTGAGGATTGATGATTGAGGATTGAAGGTTGTGTATTGATGATTGAAGATTGAGGATTGAGGATTGAGTGTTAAGGATTGAGGACGAGGACTGAGGATTGAGGATTGAGGATTGAGGATTGAGGATTGCGGATTGAGGTTTGAATATTGAGGATTGGGGATTGAGGATTGAAGATTGAGGGTTGAGGATTGTGGGTTGAGGATTGAGGATTGAGGATTGGAGATTGAGTATTGACAATTGAAGGCTGAGGATTGAGGGTTGAGGACTGAGGACAGAGGATAAAGGATAGAGGATGAGGACTGATGGTTGAGGATTGAGGTTTGACGACTGAGGGTTGAGGATTGAGGATTGTGGATTGAGGAATGATGTTTGAGGATTGGGGATTGAGGATTGTAGTATTGAAGATGGAGGATTGAGGTTTTATCATTAAGGATAGAGGATTGGGGACTGAGCGTCGAGGACTGAGTATTGAGGATTGAGGATTGAAGTCTGAGGATTGGGGACCGAGGATTGAGGACTGAGCATTGAGTATTGAGGATTGAGGGTTGAGGATTAACGTTTGAAGATTGAGGATGGAGGATTGAGGATTGAGGATTGAGGATTGAAGGTTGAGGATTGAGGATTGAGGAAAGAGGATTGAGGATTGAGGATTGAGGATTGAAGATAGAGTATTGAGGACTGATGACTGAGGATAGAGGATTGAGGATTAAGGATTGAGGAATGTGGTTTGAGGATTGAGTGTTGAGCACTGAGGATTGAGGATTGAGGATCGAGGATTTAGGACTGAGGATTGACGTTTGAGGATTGAGGATTGACGATTGAAGATTGAGGTTTGGCGATTGAGAACTGAAGGTTGAGAGTTGAGGATTGAGGATTGATGATGGAGGATGAGGACTGAGGTTTGAGGATTGAGGTTTCAGGACTCAGGGTTCAGGATTGAGGTTTGAGGATTGCGGATTGAGGATTGAGCATAGAGGATTGAGGACTGAGGATTGAGGATTGAGGATTGACGCTTGAGTATTGAGGATTGAAGATTGAGGATTAAAGATTGAGGACTGAGGGTACAGGATTGAGTTTTGAGAATTGATGTTTGAGGATTGAGATTTGATGATTGAATTTCGTGGATAGAGTATTGGAAACTGAGGATACAGGATATTCTATTGAGTATTGAGAATTGTGTATTGACGATTGAGTATTGAGGAATGACTGATGAGGCTTCTGGGATGAATATTGAGGATTGAGGGCTGAGGATTGAGGACAGAGTATTGAGGATTGAGGATTGAGAATTGAGGATAGAGTATTGAAGATGGAGGATTGAGGATTGAGGATTGAGGATTGAGGATTGAGGTTTGAAGATTGAAGGTTGAGCATTGAGGATTGAAGATTCAGTACTGATGTTTCAGGATTGAGGCTTGAGGACTGAGGATTGACGGTTGAGGATTGAGGATTGAGGACTGAGGGTTGATGATTGAATTGTTGAGAATTGATGTTTGAGGATTGAGATTTGATGATTGAGTATTGTGGATTGAGTATCAAACCTGAGAATTCAGGATATTCTATTGAGTATTGAGGATTGAGTGTTGATGATTGAGTATTGAGGATTGATGGTTAAGGGTAGTGGGTTGAATATTGAGGATTGAGGATTCAGGATTGCGGATTGAGTATTGAAGATTGAGTATTGGGTATTGACAGTTGAGGATTGAGGATTGAGTATTGATGATTGAGGATTGAGGATTGAAGATTGAGCATTGAGGGTTGAGGATTGAGGATTGAAGATTGAGGATGAGGACTGTGGGTTGAGAATTGAGGTTGGAGGACTGAGGATTGATGATTGATGTTTGAGGATTGAGGATTGGAGATTGAGTATTGAGGATTGAAGATTGAGGATTGAGGATTGAGGATTGAGGATTGAGGAATGAAGATTGAGTAATGGGGACTGAGGATTGACGATTGAGGATTGAGGATTGATGTTTGAGGATTGAGATTTGGTGATTGAATATTTTAGATTGAGTATTGTATCCGGAGAATTCAGGATATTCTATTGAATATTGAGAATTGATGGTTGATGGTTGATTATTGAGGATTGATGATTGATGGTCGTGTGTTGAATATTGAGGATTGAGGATTCAGGATTGAGGATTGAGTATAGAAGGTTGAAAACTGAGGATTGAAGATTGAGGATTGACGATTGAGGATTGAAGATTGAGTATTGATGATTGAAGTTTGAGGATTGAGGATTGAGCGTTGAGGGTTGAGGACGAGGAGTGATGGATGGGGTTTGAGGTTTGAGGACTGAGGATTGAGTATTCAGGAATGAGGATTTAGGATTGAGGGTTGAGGATTGAAGATTGAGTATTGAGGATTGAAGATTGAGGATTGAGGATTGAGGATTGGAGATTGAGTATTGAGGATTGAAGATTGAGGGTTAAGGATTGAGGATTGAGGATTGAGGATTGAGGGTTGTGGATTGAAGATTGAGAATTGAGAATTGGGTATTGATGGTTGAGTATTGAGGATTGATGGTTGAGGTCTGTGTGTTGAATATTGAGGATTGAGGAATCAGGGTTGAGGATTGAGCATCGTATATTGAGGACTGAAGATTGAGGATTGAGGATTGAGGATTGAATATTGTGTATTGATGATTGAAGATTGAGGATTGAGGATTGAGTGTTGAGGGTTGAGGACGAGCACTGAGGATTGAGGATTGAGGATTGAGGATTGAGGATTGAGGTTTGAATATTGAGGATTGGGGATTGAGGACTGAGAATTGAAGATTGAGGATTGAGGATTGAGAATTGAGGATAGAGGATAGAGTATAGAGGATGAGGACTCAGGGTTGAGGATTGAGGTTTGACGACTGAGGATTGAGGATTGAGGATTGTGGATTGAGGAATGACGTTTGAGGATTGGGGATTGAGGATTGTAGTATTGAAGACGGAGGATTGAGGTTTGACATTAAGGATAGATGATTGGGGACTGAGCGTCGAGGACTGAGTATTGAGGATTGAGGATTGAAGACTGAGGATTGGGGATTGAGGATTTAGGACTGAGGATTGAGGATTGAGGATTGAGGATTGAGGATTGAGGATTAACGTTTGAGCATTGAGGATGGAGGTTTGAGGATTGAGGATTGAGGATTGAAGATTGAGGTTGAGGATTGAGGATTGAGGATTGGGGGCTGACTATTGAGGACTGAGGGTTGAGGATTGAGGTTTGAGGCCTGAGGATTGAGGATTGAGGGTTGGGGATTGAGGACTGAGGTTTGAGTATTGAGTGTTGAGGACTGAGGATTGAGGATTGAGGATTGAGGATTTAGGACTGAGGATTGACGTCTGAGGATTGAGGATTGCGTATTTTGGATTGAAGATTGAGGACTGAGGGTTGAGGATTGAGTGTTGAGTATTGATGTTTGAGGATTGAGATTTGAACATTGAATATTGTGGATTGAGTATTGAAAACTGAGAATACAGGTTATTCTATTGAGTATTGAGAATTGAGGATTGATGATTGAGTATTGAGGATTGATGGCTGAGGGTTGTGGAATGAATATTGAGGACTCAGGATTGAGGATTGAGGATTGAGGATTGTGGATTGAGGATTGAAGATTGGGGATTGGGGATTGAGGGTTGAAGATTGAGGATTGAGGGTCGAGGATTGAGGATTGAGGATTGAGGATTGAGGACTGAGGATTGAGGCTTGAAGATTGAGTATTGAGGATTGAAGATTGAGGGTTGAGGATTGAGGTTTGAGGACTGAGGATTGTGGATTGAGTGTTGAGGATTGAGGATTGAGGATTGACGTTTGAGGATTGAGGATTGAGGATTGAGGATTGAAGATTGAGGACTGTTGTTTGCGGACTGAGTGTTTTGAATTGATGTCTGGGGATTGAGATTTGATGACTGAATGTTGTGGATTCAGTATAGAATCCTGAGAATTCAGGATATTCTATTGAGTATCGAGTGTTGAGGATTAATGGTTGAGGGTTGTGACATGAATATTGATGATTCAGGATTGAGGATTGAGGATTGAGTATTGGAGATTGAGGATTGAGGATTGATGATTGAGGATGGAGGATTGAAGATTGGGTATTGAGGATTGAAGATTGAGGATTGAGTATTGAAGACTGAAGATTGAGGATTGAGGATTGAGGATTGAGGATTGGAGATTGAGTATTGAGGATTGAAGATTGAGGGCTAAGGATTGAGGATTGAGGACTGAGGATTGAGGGTTGGGGATTGAAGATTGAGAATTGAGAATTGGGGATTGATGGTTGAGTATTGGGGATTGATGGTTGAGGTCTGTGTGTTGAATATTGAGGATTGAGGACTCAGGGTTGAGGATTGAGCATTGTAGATTGAGGACTGACGACTGAGGATTGATGATTGAGGATTGAAGGTTGTGTATTGATGATTGAAGATTGAGGATTGAGGATTGAGTGTTGAGGATTGAGGACGAGGACTGAGGATTGAGGATTGAGGATAGAGGATTGAGGATTGAGGATTGAGGATTGAGGATTGAGGTTTGAATATTGAGGATTGGGGATTGAGGATTGAAGATTGAGGGTTGAGGATTGTGGGTTGAGGATTGAGGATTGAAGATTGGAGATTGAGTATTGAGAATTGAAGGCTGAGGATTGAGGGTTGAGGACTGAGGACAGAGGATAAAGGATAGAGGATGAGGTCTGAGGGTTGAGGATTGAGATTTGACGACTGAGGATTGAGGATTGAGGATTGTGGATTGAGGAATTATGTTTGAGGATTGGGGATTGAGGATTGTAGTATTGAAGATGGAGGATTGATATTTTATCATTAAGGATAGAGGCTTGGGGACTGAGCGTCGAGGACTGAGTATTGAGGATTCAGGATTGAAGTCTGAGGATTGGGGACAGAGGATTGAGGACTGAGGATTGAGGATTGAGGATTGAGGGTTTAAGATTAACGTTTGAAGATTGAGGATGGAGGATTGAGGATTGAGGATTGAGGATTGAAGATTGAGGATTGAGGATTGAGGAAAGAGGATTGAGGATTGAGGATTGAGGATTGAAGATAGAGTATTGAGGATTGATGACTGAGGATTGAGGATTGAGGATTGAGGATTGAGGACTGTGGTTTGAGGATTGAGTGTTGAGCACTGAGGATTGAGGATTGAGGATTGAGGATTTAGGACTGAGGATTGGCGTTTGAGGATTGAGGATTGAGGATTGAAGATTGAGGTTTGGCGATTGAGGACTGAAGGTTGAGAGTTGAGGATTGAGGATTGATGATGGAGAATGAGGACTGAGGGTTGAGGATTGAGGTTTCAGGACTCAGGATTCAGGATTCAGGATTGAGGTTTGAGGATAGAGAATTGAAGATTGAGTATTGAGGATTGAAGATTGAGTATTGAGGATTGATGGCTGAGGGTTGTGGAATGAATATTGAGGACTCAGGATTGAGGATTGAGGATTGTGTATTGGTGATTGAGGATTGAGGATTGAGGGTGGAGGATTGAGGATTGAGGATTGAGGATTGTGGATTGAGATTTGAAGATTGAAGGTTGAGGATTGAGTATTGAAAACTGTGAATTGAGGATATTCTATTGAGGATTGAGTATTGACTATTGATTTTTGTGGATTTAGGGCTGAAGTGTGAGGATTCAGGATTGAGGATTCAGGATTGAGGATTGAGGACTGAGGATTGAAGCCTGAGGATTGAGGATTATGGATTGTGGAGTGAGGATTGAGGATTGAGGATTGAGGATCGAAGATTGAGGGCTGACATTTGAGGATTGAGTGCTGAGGATTGATGTTAGAGAATTGAGACTTGATGATTGAATATTGTGGATTGAGTATAGAATCCTGAGAATTCAGGATATTTTATTGAGTATTGAGAATTGAGGATTGATGGTTGAGTATTGAGTATTGATAGCTGATGGTTGTGTGTTGAATATCGACGATTGAGGATTGAGGATTGAGGATTGAGGATTGAGGATTGAGGATTGAAGATAGAGTATTGATGATTGAAGATAGAGGATTGAGGATCGTGGATTCTGGATTGAAGATTGAGGATTGGGGTTTGAGGTTTGAAGATTAAGGATTGAGGGTTGAGGATTGAGGGTTGAGGATTGAGGATTGAAGATAGAGTATTGAGGATTGAAGATTGAGGATTGAGGATTGAGGATTGAGGATTGAGGATTGAAGATTGAGGACTGATGTTTGTGGACTTAGTGTTGAGGATTGATGATTGAGGATTGAGATTTGATGATTGAATATTGTGGATTGAGTAATGAATCCAGAGAATTCAGGATATTCTATTGAATCTTGAGGAATGAGGATTGATGGTTGGGTATTGAGGATTGATGGTTGTGGGCTGTGTGTTGAAAATTGAGGATTGAGTATTGAGGACTGAGGATTGAGGTTTGAGGACTGAGGATTGAGGATTGTGGATTGAGGATTGAGGATTGAGTATTGAGGATTGAAGATTGAGGATCGGGGATTGAGGATTGAGGATTGAGGATTGAGGATTGACGATTGAGGATTGAGGATTGAGGAATGAAGATTGAGATCTGACGTTTGAGGATTGAGTGTTGAGGATCGATGTTAGAGAATTAAGATTTGATGATTGAATATTGTGGAATGAGTAAAGAATTCTGACAATTCAGGATACTCTATTGAGTATTGAGAATTGAGGATTGATGGTTGAGTATTGAGCATTGATGGCTGTGGGTTGTGTGTTGAATATCGAGGATCGAGGATTGAGTGTTGAGGATTGAGAATGAGGACCGAGGTTTGAGGATTGAGGCTTGCGGACTGAGGATTGAGAATTGAGGATTGAGGACTGAGGGTTGAGGATTGAGGTTCGAGGACTGAGGATTGAGGATTGAGGTTTGAGGACTGAGGATTGAGAATGAGGATTGAGGATCGAGGATTGACGATTGAGGATTCAGGATTGATGATTGAGGATTGGGGATTGAGGACTGAAGATTGAGGATTGAGGATTGAGGGTTGAGGATTGAAGATTGAGGATAGAAGGTTGAGTATTGAGGATTGAAGATTGAGGATTGAGGATTGAGGATTGAAGTTTGTGGACTGAGTGTTGCGGGTTGAGTCATGAGACTTGATGCTTGTGGATTGAGATTTGAAGATTGAAGTTTGAGGATAGTGTACTGAAAACTGTGAATTGAGGGTATTCTATTGAGGATTGAGGATTGACAATTGATTGTTGAGGATTGAGGGCTGAAGATTGAGGATTCAGGATTGAGGATTGAGGATTGAAGATTGAGGATTCTGGATTGATGGTTCAGGATTGCGGTTTGAGGACTGAGGATTGAGGGTTGAGGGTTGAGGAGTGAGGATTGATGTCTGCGGATTGAGGATTGAGGATTGAGGATTGAGGATTGAAGGCTGAGGATTGAGGATTGAGTGTTGAGGATTGAGGATTGATGATTGAGGATGAAGAGTGCGGGCTGAGGATAGTGGTTTGAGGACTCAGGATTCAGGATTGGCGATTGAGGATTGAGGATTGAAGATTGAGTATTGAGGATTGAAGATTGAGGAATTAGGATTGCGGATTGAGGATTGAGGATTGAGGATTGAAGATTGAGTATTGAGGGTTGAGGGTTGAGTATTGAAGATTGAGGATGAGGACTGAGTGTTGAGGATTGAGGATTGAAGGTTGAGGATTGAGGATTGAGGATTGATGATTGAGGATTGAAGATTGAGGTTTGAGGACTGAGGATTGAAGCCTGAGGATTGAGGATTCAGGATTGTGGAGTGAGGATTGAGGATTGAGGATTGAGGATTGAAGATTGAGGACTGATGTTTGTGGACTTAGTGTTGAGGATTGATGATTGATGATTGAGGTTTGACGATTGAATATTGTGGATTGAGTATTGAATCCAGAGAATTCAGGATATTCTCTTCAATCTTGAGGAATGAGAGTTGAAGGTTGAGTATTGAGGATTGATGGTAGAGGGCTGTGTGTTGAAAATTGAGGATTGAGGATCGAGGATTGAGGGTTGAGGGTTGAGGATTGAAGATAGAGTATTGAGGGTTGAGGGTTGAGGATTGAAGATTGAGGATGAGGACTGAGGTTTGAGGATTGAGGTTTGAGGACTGAGGATTGAGGATTGATGTTTGAGGATTGAGGATTGGAGATTGAGTATTGTGGATTGAAGATTGAGGATTGAGGATTGTGGATTGAGGATTGAGGAATGAAGAGTGAGGATTGGGGATAGAGGATTGACGATTGTGGATTGAGGATTGACCATTGAGGATTGAGGATTGAGGATTGAAGATTGAGTATTGGGTATTGAAGGTGGAGGATTGAGGATTGAGAGTTGAGGATTGAGGACGAGGACTGAGATTTGAGGATTGAGGATTGAAGACTGGGGATTGAGAATTCAGGTTTGAAGATTGAGGGTTGGGGATTGAGGATCGATGATTGAGGATTGAGGATTGAGGATTGCGGATTGAAGATTGAGGACAGTTGTTTGCGGATTGAGTGTTGAGGGTTGACGTCTGGGGATTGAGATTTGATGATTGAATATTGTGGATTCAGTATAGAATCCTGAGAATTCAGGATATTCTATGCAGTATTGAGGATTGAGTATTAATTGTTGAGTATGGAGGATTGATGGTTGAGGGTTGTGTGTTGAATATTGAGGATTGAGTATTGAGGATTGAGGTTGAGGAGCGAGGGCTGAGGATTGAGGTTTGAGGAATGAGGGTTGAGGATTGAGGTTTGACGACTGAGGATTGAGGATTGAGGATTGTGGATTGAGGAATGACGTTTGAGGATTGGGGATTGAGGATTGTAGTATTGAAGACGGAGGATTGAGGTTTGACATTAAGGATAGATGATTGGGGACTGAGCGTCGAGGACTGAGTATTGAGGATTGAGGATTGAAGACTGAGGATTGGGGATTGAGGATTTAGGACTGAGGATTGAGGATTGAGGATTGAGGATTGAGGATTGAGGATTAACGTTTGAGCATTGAGGATGGAGGATTGAGGATTGAGGATTGAGGATTGAAGATTGAGGATCGAGGATTGAGGATTGAGGATTGAGGATTGGGGATTGATGATTGAAGATTGAGTATTGAGTATTGATGATAGAGGATTGAGGATTGAGTATTGAAGATTGTGGACTGAGTGTTGAGGATTCAAGATTGAGCATTGAGGATTGAGGATCGAAGATTGAGGATTGAGGATTGAGGATTGAGGAATGTGGATTGAGGATTTAGAATTGGAGATTGGGTATTGAGAATTGAAGGTTGAGGATTGAGGATTGAGTGTTGAGGATTGAAGATTGAGGATTGAGGATTGAGGATTGAGGATTGAGGATTTAGAATTGGAGATTGGGTATTGAGGATTGAAGGTTGAGGATTGAGGGTTGAGTTTTGAGGATTGAAGATTGAGGACTGAGGATTGGGGGCTGAGTATTGAGGACTGAGGGTTGAGGATTGAGGTTTGAGGCCTGAGGATTGAGGATTGAGGGTTGGGGATTGAGGACTGAGGTTTGAGTATTGAGTGTTGAGGACTGAGGATTGAGGATTGAGGATTGAGGATTTAGGACTGAGGATTGACGTCTGAGGATTGAGGATTGCGTATTTTGGATTGAAGATTGAGGACTGAGGGTTGAGGATTGAGTGTTGAGTATTGATGTTTGAGGATTGAGATTTGAACATTGAATATTGTGGATTGAGTATTGAAAACTGAGAATACAGGTTATTCTATTGAGTATTGAGAATTGAGGATTGATTATTGAGTATTGAGGATTGATGGCTGAGGGTTGTGGAATGAATATTGAGGACTCAGGATTGAGGATTGAGGATTGAGTATTGTGGATTGAGGATTGAGGATTGAGGAATGAAGATTGAGTAATGGGGACTGAGGATTGACGATTGAGGATTGAGGATTGATGTTTGAGGATTGAGATTTGGTGATTGAATATTTTAGATTGAGTATTGTATCCGGAGAATTCAGGATATTCTATTGAATATTGAGAATTGATGGTTGATGGTTGATTATTGAGGATTGATGATTGATGGTCGTGTGTTGAATATTGAGGATTGAGGATTCAGGATTGAGGATTGAGTATAGAAGGTTGAAAACTGAGGATTGAAGATTGAGGATTGACGATTGAGGATTGAAGATTGAGTATTGATGATTGAAGTTTGAGGATTGAGGATTGAGCGTTGAGGGTTGAGGACGAGGAGTGATGGATGGGGTTTGAGGTTTGAGGACTGAGGATTGAGTATTCAGGAATGAGGATTTAGGATTGAGGGTTGAGGATTGAAGATTGAGTATTGAGGATTGAAGATTGAGGATTGAGGATTGAGGATTGGAGATTGAGTATTGAGGATTGAAGATTGAGGGTTAAGGATTGAGGATTGAGGATTGAGGATTGAGGGTTGTGGATTGAAGATTGAGAATTGAGAATTGGGTATTGATGGTTGAGTATTGAGGATTGATGGTTGAGGTCTGTGTGTTGAATATTGAGGATTGAGGAATCAGGGTTGAGGATTGAGCATCGTATATTGAGGACTGAAGATTGAGGATTGAGGATTGAGGATTGAATATTGTGTATTGATGATTGAAGATTGAGGATTGAGGATTGAGTGTTGAGGGTTGAGGACGAGCACTGAGGATTGAGGATTGAGGATTGAGGATTGAGGATTGAGGTTTGAATATTGAGGATTGGGGATTGAGGACTGAGAATTGAAGATTGAGGATTGAGGATTGAGAATTGAGGATAGAGGATAGAGTATAGAGGATGAGGACTCAGGGTTGAGGATTGAGGTTTGACGACTGAGGATTGAGGATTGAGGATTGTGGATTGAGGAATGACGTTTGAGGATTGGGGATTGAGGATTGTAGTATTGAAGACGGAGGATTGAGGTTTGACATTAAGGATAGATGATTGGGGACTGAGCGTCGAGGACTGAGTATTGAGGATTGAGGATTGAAGACTGAGGATTGGGGATTGAGGATTTAGGACTGAGGATTGAGGATTGAGGATTGAGGATTGAGGATTGAGGATTAACGTTTGAGCATTGAGGATGGAGGTTTGAGGATTGAGGATTGAGGATTGAAGATTGAGGTTGAGGATTGAGGATTGAGGATTGGGGGCTGACTATTGAGGACTGAGGGTTGAGGATTGAGGTTTGAGGCCTGAGGATTGAGGATTGAGGGTTGGGGATTGAGGACTGAGGTTTGAGTATTGAGTGTTGAGGACTGAGGATTGAGGATTGAGGATTGAGGATTTAGGACTGAGGATTGACGTCTGAGGATTGAGGATTGCGTATTTTGGATTGAAGATTGAGGACTGAGGGTTGAGGATTGAGTGTTGAGTATTGATGTTTGAGGATTGAGATTTGAACATTGAATATTGTGGATTGAGTATTGAAAACTGAGAATACAGGTTATTCTATTGAGTATTGAGAATTGAGGATTGATGATTGAGTATTGAGGATTGATGGCTGAGGGTTGTGGAATGAATATTGAGGACTCAGGATTGAGGATTGAGGATTGAGGATTGTGGATTGAGGATTGAAGATTGGGGATTGGGGATTGAGGGTTGAAGATTGAGGATTGAGGGTCGAGGATTGAGGATTGAGGATTGAGGATTGAGGACTGAGGATTGAGGCTTGAAGATTGAGTATTGAGGATTGAAGATTGAGGGTTGAGGATTGAGGTTTGAGGACTGAGGATTGTGGATTGAGTGTTGAGGATTGAGGATTGAGGATTGACGTTTGAGGATTGAGGATTGAGGATTGAGGATTGAAGATTGAGGACTGTTGTTTGCGGACTGAGTGTTTTGAATTGATGTCTGGGGATTGAGATTTGATGACTGAATGTTGTGGATTCAGTATAGAATCCTGAGAATTCAGGATATTCTATTGAGTATCGAGTGTTGAGGATTAATGGTTGAGGGTTGTGACATGAATATTGATGATTCAGGATTGAGGATTGAGGATTGAGTATTGGAGATTGAGGATTGAGGATTGATGATTGAGGATGGAGGATTGAAGATTGGGTATTGAGGATTGAAGATTGAGGATTGAGTATTGAAGACTGAAGATTGAGGATTGAGGATTGAGGATTGAGGATTGGAGATTGAGTATTGAGGATTGAAGATTGAGGGCTAAGGATTGAGGATTGAGGACTGAGGATTGAGGGTTGGGGATTGAAGATTGAGAATTGAGAATTGGGGATTGATGGTTGAGTATTGGGGATTGATGGTTGAGGTCTGTGTGTTGAATATTGAGGATTGAGGACTCAGGGTTGAGGATTGAGCATTGTAGATTGAGGACTGACGACTGAGGATTGATGATTGAGGATTGAAGGTTGTGTATTGATGATTGAAGATTGAGGATTGAGGATTGAGTGTTGAGGATTGAGGACGAGGACTGAGGATTGAGGATTGAGGATAGAGGATTGAGGATTGAGGATTGAGGATTGAGGATTGAGGTTTGAATATTGAGGATTGGGGATTGAGGATTGAAGATTGAGGGTTGAGGATTGTGGGTTGAGGATTGAGGATTGAAGATTGGAGATTGAGTATTGAGAATTGAAGGCTGAGGATTGAGGGTTGAGGACTGAGGACAGAGGATAAAGGATAGAGGATGAGGTCTGAGGGTTGAGGATTGAGATTTGACGACTGAGGATTGAGGATTGAGGATTGTGGATTGAGGAATTATGTTTGAGGATTGGGGATTGAGGATTGTAGTATTGAAGATGGAGGATTGATATTTTATCATTAAGGATAGAGGCTTGGGGACTGAGCGTCGAGGACTGAGTATTGAGGATTCAGGATTGAAGTCTGAGGATTGGGGACAGAGGATTGAGGACTGAGGATTGAGGATTGAGGATTGAGGGTTTAAGATTAACGTTTGAAGATTGAGGATGGAGGATTGAGGATTGAGGATTGAGGATTGAAGATTGAGGATTGAGGATTGAGGAAAGAGGATTGAGGATTGAGGATTGAGGTTTGAAGATAGAGTATTGAGGATTGATGACTGAGGATTGAGGATTGAGGATTGAGGATTGAGGACTGTGGTTTGAGGATTGAGTGTTGAGCACTGAGGATTGAGGATTGAGGATTGAGGATTTAGGACTGAGGATTGGCGTTTGAGGATTGAGGATTGAGGATTGAAGATTGAGGTTTGGCGATTGAGGACTGAAGGTTGAGAGTTGAGGATTGAGGATTGATGATGGAGAATGAGGACTGAGGGTTGAGGATTGAGGTTTCAGGACTCAGGATTCAGGATTCAGGATTGAGGTTTGAGGATAGAGAATTGAAGATTGAGTATTGAGGATTGAAGATTGAGTATTGAGGATTGATGGCTGAGGGTTGTGGAATGAATATTGAGGACTCAGGATTGAGGATTGAGGATTGTGTATTGGTGATTGAGGATTGAGGATTGAGGGTGGAGGATTGAGGATTGAGGATTGAGGATTGTGGATTGAGATTTGAAGATTGAAGGTTGAGGATTGAGTATTGAAAACTGTGAATTGAGGATATTCTATTGAGGATTGAGTATTGACTATTGATTTTTGTGGATTTAGGGCTGAAGTGTGAGGATTCAGGATTGAGGATTCAGGATTGAGGATTGAGGACTGAGGATTGAAGCCTGAGGATTGAGGATTATGGATTGTGGAGTGAGGATTGAGGATTGAGGATTGAGGATCGAAGATTGAGGGCTGACATTTGAGGATTGAGTGCTGAGGATTGATGTTAGAGAATTGAGACTTGATGATTGAATATTGTGGATTGAGTATAGAATCCTGAGAATTCAGGATATTTTATTGAGTATTGAGAATTGAGGATTGATGGTTGAGTATTGAGTATTGATAGCTGATGGTTGTGTGTTGAATATCGACGATTGAGGATTGAGGATTGAGGATTGAGGATTGAGGATTGAGGATTGAAGATAGAGTATTGATGATTGAAGATAGAGGATTGAGGATCGTGGATTCTGGATTGAAGATTGAGGATTGGGGTTTGAGGTTTGAAGATTAAGGATTGAGGGTTGAGGATTGAGGGTTGAGGATTGAGGATTGAAGATAGAGTATTGAGGATTGAAGATTGAGGATTGAGGATTGAGGATTGAGGATTGAGGATTGAAGATTGAGGACTGATGTTTGTGGACTTAGTGTTGAGGATTGATGATTGAGGATTGAGATTTGATGATTGAATATTGTGGATTGAGTAATGAATCCAGAGAATTCAGGATATTCTATTGAATCTTGAGGAATGAGGATTGATGGTTGGGTATTGAGGATTGATGGTTGTGGGCTGTGTGTTGAAAATTGAGGATTGAGTATTGAGGACTGAGGATTGAGGTTTGAGGACTGAGGATTGAGGATTGTGGATTGAGGATTGAGGATTGAGTATTGAGGATTGAAGATTGAGGATCGGGGATTGAGGATTGAGGATTGAGGATTGAGGATTGACGATTGAGGATTGAGGATTGAGGAATGAAGATTGAGATCTGACGTTTGAGGATTGAGTGTTGAGGATCGATGTTAGAGAATTAAGATTTGATGATTGAATATTGTGGAATGAGTAAAGAATTCTGACAATTCAGGATACTCTATTGAGTATTGAGAATTGAGGATTGATGGTTGAGTATTGAGCATTGATGGCTGTGGGTTGTGTGTTGAATATCGAGGATCGAGGATTGAGTGTTGAGCATTGAGAATGAGGACCGAGGTTTGAGGATTGAGGCTTGCGGACTGAGGATTGAGAATTGAGGATTGAGGACTGAGGGTTGAGGATTGAGGTTCGAGGACTGAGGATTGAGGATTGAGGTTTGAGGACTGAGGATTGAGAATGAGGATTGAGGATCGAGGATTGACGATTGAGGATTCAGGATTGATGATTGAGGATTGGGGATTGAGGACTGAAGATTGAGGATTGAGGATTGAGGGTTGAGGATTGAAGATTGAGGATAGAAGGTTGAGTATTGAGGATTGAAGATTGAGGATTGAGGATTGAGGATTGAAGTTTGTGGACTGAGTGTTGCGGGTTGAGTCATGAGACTTGATGCTTGTGGATTGAGATTTGAAGATTGAAGTTTGAGGATAGTGTACTGAAAACTGTGAATTGAGGGTATTCTATTGAGGATTGAGGATTGACAATTGATTGTTGAGGATTGAGGGCTGAAGATTGAGGATTCAGGATTGAGGATTGAGGATTGAAGATTGAGGATTCTGGATTGATGGTTCAGGATTGCGGTTTGAGGACTGAGGATTGAGGGTTGAGGGTTGAGGAGTGAGGATTGATGTCTGAGGATTGAGGATTGAGGATTGAGGATTGAGGATTGAAGGCTGAGGATTGAGGATTGAGTGTTGAGGATTGAGGATTGATGATTGAGGATGAAGAGTGCGGGCTGAGGATAGTGGTTTGAGGACTCAGGATTCAGGATTGGCGATTGAGGATTGAGGATTGAAGATTGAGTATTGAGGATTGAAGATTGAGGAATTAGGATTGCGGATTGAGGATTGAGGATTGAGGATTGAAGATTGAGTATTGAGGGTTGAGGGTTGAGTATTGAAGATTGAGGATGAGGACTGAGTGTTGAGGATTGAGGATTGAAGGTTGAGGATTGAGGATTGAGGATTGATGATTGAGGATTGAAGATTGAGGTTTGAGGACTGAGGATTGAAGCCTGAGGATTGAGGATTCAGGATTGTGGAGTGAGGATTGAGGATTGAGGATTGAGGATTGAAGATTGAGGACTGATGTTTGTGGACTTAGTGTTGAGGATTGATGATTGATGATTGAGGTTTGACGATTGAATATTGTGGATTGAGTATTGAATCCAGAGAATTCAGGATATTCTCTTCAATCTTGAGGAATGAGAGTTGAAGGTTGAGTATTGAGGATTGATGGTAGAGGGCTGTGTGTTGAAAATTGAGGATTGAGGATCGAGGATTGAGGGTTGAGGGTTGAGGATTGAAGATAGAGTATTGAGGGTTGAGGGTTGAGGATTGAAGATTGAGGATGAGGACTGAGGTTTGAGGATTGAGGTTTGAGGACTGAGGATTGAGGATTGATGTTTGAGGATTGAGGATTGGAGATTGAGTATTGTGGATTGAAGATTGAGGATTGAGGATTGTGGATTGAGGATTGAGGAATGAAGAGTGAGGATTGGGGATAGAGGATTGACGATTGTGGATTGAGGATTGACCATTGAGGATTGAGGATTGAGGATTGAAGATTGAGTATTGGGTATTGAAGGTGGAGGATTGAGGATTGAGAGTTGAGGATTGAGGACGAGGACTGAGATTTGAGGATTGAGGATTGAAGACTGGGGATTGAGAATTCAGGTTTGAAGATTGAGGGTTGGGGATTGAGGATCGATGATTGAGGATTGAGGATTGAGGATTGCGGATTGAAGATTGAGGACAGTTGTTTGCGGATTGAGTGTTGAGGGTTGACGTCTGGGGATTGAGATTTGATGATTGAATATTGTGGATTCAGTATAGAATCCTGAGAATTCAGGATATTCTATGCAGTATTGAGGATTGAGTATTAATTGTTGAGTATGGAGGATTGATGGTTGAGGGTTGTGTGTTGAATATTGAGGATTGAGTATTGAGGATTGAGGTTGAGGAGCGAGGGCTGAGGATTGAGGTTTGAGGAATGAGGGTTGAGGATTGAGGTTTGACGACTGAGGATTGAGGATTGAGGATTGTGGATTGAGGAATGACGTTTGAGGATTGGGGATTGAGGATTGTAGTATTGAAGACGGAGGATTGAGGTTTGACATTAAGGATAGATGATTGGGGACTGAGCGTCGAGGACTGAGTATTGAGGATTGAGGATTGAAGACTGAGGATTGGGGATTGAGGATTTAGGACTGAGGATTGAGGATTGAGGATTGAGGATTGAGGATTGAGGATTAACGTTTGAGCATTGAGGATGGAGGATTGAGGATTGAGGATTGAGGATTGAAGATTGAGGATCGAGGATTGAGGATTGAGGATTGAGGATTGGGGATTGATGATTGAAGATTGAGTATTGAGTATTGATGATAGAGGATTGAGGATTGAGTATTGAAGATTGTGGACTGAGTGTTGAGGATTCAAGATTGAGCATTGAGGATTGAGGATCGAAGATTGAGGATTGAGGATTGAGGATTGAGGAATGTGGATTGATGATTTAGAATTGGAGATTGGGTATTGAGAATTGAAGGTTGAGGATTTAGGATTGAGTGTTGAGGATTGAAGATTGAGGATTGAGGATTGAGGATTGAGGATTGAGGATTTAGAATTGGAGATTGGGTATTGAGGATTGAAGGTTGAGGATTGAGGGTTGAGTTTTGAGGATTGAAGATTGAGGACTGAGGATTGGGGGCTGAGTATTGAGGACTGAGGGTTGAGGATTGAGGTTTGAGGCCTGAGGATTGAGGATTGAGGGTTGGGGATTGAGGACTGAGGTTTGAGTATTGAGTGTTGAGGACTGAGGATTGAGGATTGAGGATTGAGGATTTAGGACTGAGGATTGACGTCTGAGGATTGAGGATTGCGTATTTTGGATTGAAGATTGAGGACTGAGGGTTGAGGATTGAGTGTTGAGTATTGATGTTTGAGGATTGAGATTTGAACATTGAATATTGTGGATTGAGTATTGAAAACTGAGAATACAGGTTATTCTATTGAGTATTGAGAATTGAGGATTGATGATTGAGTATTGAGGATTGATGGCTGAGGTTTGTGGAATGAATATTGAGGACTCAGGATTGAGGATTGAGGATTGAGTATTGTGGATTGAGGATTGAAGATTGGGGATTGGGGATTGAGGGTTGAAGATTGAGGATTGAGGGTCGAGGATTGAGGATTGAGGATTGAGGATTGAGGACTGAGGATTGAGGCTTGAAGATTGAGTATTGAGGATTGAAGATTGAGGGTTGAGGATTGAGGTTTGAGGACTGAGGATTGTGGATTGAGTGTTGAGGATTGAGGATTGAGGATTGACGTTTGAGGATTGAGGATTGAGGATTGAGGATTGAAGATTGAGGACTGTTGTTTGCGGATTGAGTGTTGAGAATTGATGTCTGGGGATTGAGATTTGATGACTGAATGTTGTGGATTCAGTATAGAATCCTGAGAATTCAGGATATTCTATTGAGTATCGAGTGTTGAGGATTAATGGTTGAGGGTTGTGACATGAATATTGATGATTCAGGATTGAGGATTGAGGATTGAGTATTGGAGATTGAGGATTGAGGATTGATGATTGAGGATGGAGGATTGAAGACTGGGTATTGAGGATTGAAGATTGAGGATTGAGTATTGAAGACTGAAGATTGAGGATTGAGGATTGAGGATTGAGGATTGGAGATTGAGTATTGAGGATTGAAGATTGAGGGCTAAGGATTGAGGATTGAGGACTGAGGATTGAGGGTTGGGGATTGAAGATTGAGAATTGAGAATTGGGGATTGATGGTTGAGTATTGGGGATTGATGGTTGAGGTCTGTGTGTTGAATATTGAGGATTGAGGACTCAGGGTTGAGGATTGAGCATTGTAGATTGAGGACTGACGACTGAGGATTGATGATTGAGGATTGAAGGTTGTGTATTGATGATTGAAGATTGAGGATTGAGGATTGAGTGTTGAGGATTGAGGACGAGGACTGAGGATTGAGGATTGAGGATTGAGGATTGAGGATTGAGGATTGAGGATTGAGGATTGAGGTTTGAATATTGAGGATTGGGGATTGAGGATTGAAGATTGAGGGTTGAGGATTGTGGGTTGAGGATTGAGGATTGAGATTGGAGATTGAGTATTGAGAATTGAAGGCTGAGGATTGAGGGTTGAGGACTGAGGACAGAGGATAAAGGATAGAGGATGAGGTCTGAGGGTTGAGGATTGAGATTTGACGACTGAGGATTGAGGATTGAGGATTGTGGATTGAGGAATGACGTTTGAGGATTGGGGATTGAGGATTGTAGTATTGAAGATGGAGGATTGATATTTTATCATTAAGGATAGAGGCTTGGGGACTGAGCGTCGAGGACTGAGTATTGAGGATTGAGGATTGAAGTCTGAGGATTGGGGACAGAGGATTGAGGACTGAGGATTGAGGATTGAGGATTGAGGGTTTAAGATTAACGTTTGAAGATTGAGGATGGAGGATTGAGGATTGAGGATTGAGGATTGAAGATTGAGGATTGAGGATTGAGGAAAGAGGATTGAGGATTGAGGATTGAGGATTGAAGATAGAGTATTGAGGATTGATGACTGAGGATTGAGGATTGAGGATTGAGGATTGAGGACTGTGGTTTGAGGATTGAGTGTTGAGCACTGAGGATTGAGGATTGAGGATTGAGGATTTAGGACTGAGGATTGGCGTTTGAGGATTGAGGATTGAGGATTGAAGATTGAGGTTTGGCGATTGAGGACTGAAGGTTTAGAGTTGAGGATTGAGGATTGATGATGGAGAATGAGGACTGAGGGTTGAGGATTGAGGTTTCAGGACTCAGGATTCAGGATTCAGGATTGAGGCTTGAGGATAGAGAATTGAAGATTGAGTATTGAGGATTGAAGATTGAGTATTGAGGATTGATGGCTGAGGGTTGTGGAATGAATATTGAGGACTCAGGATTGAGGATTGAGGATTGTGTATTGGTGATTGAGGATTGAGGATTGAGGGTGGAGGATTGAGGATTGAGGATTGAGGATTGTGGATTGAGATTTGAAGATTGAAGGTTGAGGATTGAGTATTGAAAACTGTGAATTGAGGATATTCTATTGAGGATTGAGTATTGACTATTGATTTTTGTGGATTTAGGGCTGAAGAGTGAGGATTCAGGATTGAGGATTCAGGATTGAGGATTGAGGACTGAGGATTGAAGCCTGAGGATTGAGGATTATGGATTGTGGAGTGAGGATTGAGGATTGAGGAATGAGGATCGAAGATTGAGGGCTGACATTTGAGGATTGAGTGCTGAGGATTGATGTTAGAGAATTGAGACTTGATGATTGAATATTGTGGATTGAGTATAGAATCCTGAGAATTCAGGATATTTTATTGAGTATTGAGAATTGAGAATTGATGGTTGAGTATTGAGTATTGATAGCTGATGGTTGTGTGTTGAATATCGACGATTGAGGATTGAGGATTGAGGATTGAGGATTGAGGATTGAGGATTGAAGATAGAGTATTGATGATTGAAGATAGAGGATTGAGGATCGTGGATTCTGGATTGAAGATTGAGGATTGGGGTTTGAGGTTTGAAGATTAAGGATTGAGGGTTGAGGATTGAGGTTTGAGGTTTGAAGATTAAGGATTGAGGATTGAGGGTTGAGGATTGAGGGTTGAGGATTGAGGATTGAAGATAGAGTATTGAGGATTGAAGATTGAGGATTGAGGATTGAGGATTGAGGATTGAGGATTGAAGATTGAGGACTGATGTTTGCGGACTTAGTGTTGAGGATTGATGATTGAGGATTGAGATTTGATGATTGAATATTGTGGATTGAGTAATGAATCCAGAGAATTCAGGATATTCTATTGAATCTTGAGGAATGAGGATTGATGGTTGGGTATTGAGGATTGATGGTAGTGGGCTGTGTGTTGAAAATTGAGGATTGAGTATTGAGGACTGAGGATTGAGGTTTGAGGACTGAGGATTGAGGATTGTGGATTGAGGATTGAGGATTGAGTATTGAGGATTGAAGATTGAGGATCGGGGATTGAGGATTGAAGATTAAGGATTGAGGATTGAGGATTGAGGATTGACGATTGAGGATTGAGGATTGAGGAATGAAGATTGAGATCTGACGTTTGAGGATTGTGTGTTGAGGATCGATGTTAGAGAATTAAGATTTGATGATTGAATATTGTGGAATGAGTAAAGAATTCTGACAATTCAGGATACTCTATTGAGTATTGAGAATTGAGGATTGATGGTTGAGTATTGAGCATTGATGGCTGTGGGTTGTGTGTTGAATATCGAGGATCGAGGATTGAGTGTTGAGGATTGAGAATGAGGACCGAGGTTTGAGGATTGAGGCTTGCGGACTGAGGATTGAGAATTGAGGATTGAGGACTGAGGGTTGAGGATTGAGGTTCGAGGACTGAGGATTGAGGATTGAGGTTTGAGGACTGAGGATTGAGAATGAGGATTGAGGGTTGAGGATTGAAGATTGAGGATAGAAGGTTGAGTATTGAGGATTGAAGATTGAGGATTGAGGATTGAGGATTGAAGTTTGTGGACTGAGTGTTGCGGGTTGAGTCATGAGACTTGATGCTTGTGGATTGAGATTTGAAGATTGAAGTTTGAGGATAGTGTACTGAAAACTGTGAATTGAGGGTATTCTATTGAGGATTGAGGATTGACAATTGATTGTTGAGGATTGAGGGCTGAAGATTGAGGATTCAGGATTGAGGATTGAGGATTGAAGATTGAGGATTCTGGATTGATGGTTCAGGATTGCGGTTTGAGGACTGAGGATTGAGGGTTGAGGGTTGAGGAGTGAGGATTGATGTCTGAGGATTGAGGATTGAGGATTGAGGATTGAGGATTGAAGGCTGAGGATTGAGGATTGAGTGTTGAGGATTGAGGATTGATGATTGAGGATGAAGAGTGAGGGCTGAGGATTGTGGTTTGAGGACTCAGGATTCAGGATTGGCGATTGAGGATTGAGGATTGAAGATTGAGTATTGAGGATTGAAGATTGAGGAATTAGGATTGCGGATTGAGGATTGAGGATTGAGGATTGAAGATTGAGTATTGAGGGTTGAGGGTTGAGTATTGAAGATTGAGGATGAGGACTGAGTGTTGAGGATTGAGGATTGAAGGTTGAGGATTGAGGATTGAGGATTGATGATTGAGGATTGAAGATTGAGGTTTGAGGACTGAGGATAGAAGCCTGAGGATTGAGGATTCAGGATTGTGGAGTGAGGATTGAGGATTGAGGATTGAGGATTGAAGATTGAGGACTGATGTTTGTGGACTTAGTGTTGAGGATTGATGATTGATGATTGAGATTTGACGATTGAATATTGTGGATTGAGTATTGAATCCAGAGAATTCAGGATATTCTCTTCAATCTTGAGGAATGAGAGTTGAATGTTGAGTATTGAGGATTGATGGTAGAGGGCTGTGTGTTGAAAATTGAGGATTGAGGATCGAGGATTGAGGGTTGAGGGTTGAGGATTGAAGATAGAGTATTGAGGGTTGAGGGTTGAGGATTGAAGATTGAGGATGAGGACTGAGGTTTGAGGATTGAGGTTTGAGGACTGAGGATTGAGGATTGATGTTTGAGGATTGAGGATTGGAGAATGAGTATTGTGGATTGAAGATTGAGGATTGAGGATTGTGGATTGAGGATTGAGGAATGAAGAGTGAGGATTGGGGATAGAGGATTGACGATTGTGGATTGAGGATTGACGATTGAGGATTGAGGATTGAGGATTGAAGATTGAGTATTGGGTATTGAAGGTGGAGGATTGAGGATTGAGAGTTGAGGATTGAGGACGAGGACTGAGATTTGAGGATTGAGGATTGAAGACTGGGGATTGAGAATTCAGGTTTGAAGATTGAGGGTTGGGGATTGAGGATCGATGATTGAGGATTGAGGATTGAGGATTGAGGATTGAAGATTGAGGACAGTTGTTTGCGGATTGAGTGTTGAGGGTTGACGTCTGGGGATTGAGATTTGATGATTGAATATTGTGGATTCAGTATAGAATCCTGAGAATTCAGGATATTCTATGCAGTATTGAGGATTGAGTATTAATTGTTGAGTATGGAGGATTGATGGTTGAGGGTTGTGTGTTGAATATTGAGGATTGAGTATTGAGGATTGAGGTTGAGGAGCGAGGGCTGAGGATTGAGGTTTGAGGAATGAGGGTTGAGGATTGAGGTTTGAGGACTGAGGATTGAGGATTGATGTTTGAGGATTGAGGATTGAAGATTGAGGATTGCGGATTGAGGATTGAGGATTGAGGAATGAAGAATGAGGATTGAGGATTGAGGATTGAGGATTGATTATTGAAGATTGAGGATTGGGTATTGAGGATTGAAGATTGAGGATTGAGAATTGAGGATTGAGGATTGAAGATTGAAGATTGAGGCTTGAGGGTTGAGGATTGAAGAGTGAGTATTGAGGACTGATGATTGTGGATTGAGGATTGAAGATTGAGTATTGAGGATTGAAGAATGAGGATTGAGGATTGAGGATTGAGGATTGAGGATTGAGTATTGAAGATTGAGGATTGGGTATTGAGGATTGAAGATTGAGGATTGAGAATTGAGGATTGAGGATTGAAGATTGAGGATTGAGGCTTGAGGGTTGAGGATTGAAGAGTGGGTATTGAGGACTGATGATTGTGGATTGAGGATTGAAGATTGAGTATTGAGGATTGAAGATTGGGGATTGAGGATTGAGGACTGAGGATTGAGTATGAGGACTGAGGACTGAGGATTGAGGATTGATGATTGAAGATTGAGGATTGGGGATTGTGGTTCGAAGATTGAGGATTGAGGATTGAGGATTGGGGTTTGTGGATTTAGAATTCGAGATTGGGTATTGAGCATTGAAGGTTGAGGATTGAGGATTGAGTGTTGAGGATTGAAGATTGAGGATTGAAGATTGAGGATTGAGGATTGAGGATTGAGTATTGAGGACTGAGTGTTGAGGATTGCGGTTTGAGGACTGAGGATTGAGGATTGAGGATTGAGGATTGAGGACTGAGGTTTGAGGATTGAGTGTTGAGCACTGAGGATTGAGGATTGAGGATCGAGGATTTAGGACTGAGGATTGACGTTTGAGGATTGAGGATTGACGATTGAAGATTGACGTTTGGCGATTGAGAACTGAAGGTTGAGAGTTGAGGATTGAGGATTGATGATGGAGGATGAGGACTGAGGTTTGAGGATTGAGGTTTCAGGACTCAGGGTTCAGGATTGAAGTTTGAGGATTGAGAATTGAGGATTGAGCATAGAGGATTGAGGACTGAGGATTGAGGATTGAGGATTGACGGTTGAGTATTGAGGATTGAAGATTGAGGATTGAAGATTGAGGACTGAGGGTTCAGGATTGAGTTTTGAGAATTGATGTTTGAGGATTGAGATTCGATGATTGAATATCGTGGATAGAGTATTGAAAACTGAGGATACAGGATATTCTATTGAGTATTGAGAATTCTGTATTGACGATTGAGTATTGAGGAATGACTGATGAGGCTTCTGGGATGAATATTGAGGATTGAGGGCTGAGGATTGAGGATAGAGTATTGTGGGTTGAGTATCAAACCTGAGAATTCAGGATATTCTATTGAGTATTGAGGATTGAGTGTTGATGATTGAGTATTGAGGATTGATGGTTGAGGGTAGTGGGTTGAATATTGAGGATTGAGGATTCAGGATTGCGGATTGAGTATTGAAGATTGAGGATTGAGGTTTGATTATTGAGAATAGAGGATTGGGGACTGATCGTTGAGGATTGAGGTATGAGGACTGAGGATTGAGGATTGAGGATTGAGGATTGAAGATTGAGGGTTGAGGATTGAGGTTTGAGGACTGAGGATTGTGGATTGAGTGTTGAGGATTGAGGATTGAGGATTGACGTTTGAGGATTGAGGATTGAGGATTGAGGATTGAAGATTGAGGACTGTTGTTTGCGGATTGAGTGTTGAGAATTGATGTCTGGGGATTGAGATTTGATGACTGAATGTTGTGGATTCAGTATAGAATCCTGAGAATTCAGGATATTCTATTGAGTATCGAGTGTTGAGGATTAATGGTTGAGGGTTGTGACATGAATATTGATGATTCAGGATTGAGGATTGAGGATTGAGTATTGGAGATTGAGGATTGAGGATTGATGATTGAGGATGGAGGATTGAAGACTGGGTATTGAGGATTGAAGATTGAGGATTGAGTATTGAAGACTGAAGATTGAGGATTGAGGATTGAGGATTGAGGATTGGAGATTGAGTATTGAGGATTGAAGATTGAGGGCTAAGGATTGAGGATTGAGGACTGAGGATTGAGGGTTGGGGATTGAAGATTGAGAATTGAGAATTGGGGATTGATGGTTGAGTATTGGGGATTGATGGTTGAGGTCTGTGTGTTGAATATTGAGGATTGAGGACTCAGGGTTGAGGATTGAGCATTGTAGATTGAGGACTGACGACTGAGGATTGATGATTGAGGATTGAAGGTTGTGTATTGATGATTGAAGATTGAGGATTGAGGATTGAGTGTTGAGGATTGAGGACGAGGACTGAGGATTGAGGATTGAGGATTGAGGATTGAGGATTGAGGATTGAGGATTGAGGATTGAGGTTTGAATATTGAGGATTGGGGATTGAGGATTGAAGATTGAGGGTTGAGGATTGTGGGTTGAGGATTGAGGATTGAGATTGGAGATTGAGTATTGAGAATTGAAGGCTGAGGATTGAGGGTTGAGGACTGAGGACAGAGGATAAAGGATAGAGGATGAGGTCTGAGGGTTGAGGATTGAGATTTGACGACTGAGGATTGAGGATTGAGGATTGTGGATTGAGGAATGACGTTTGAGGATTGGGGATTGAGGATTGTAGTATTGAAGATGGAGGATTGATATTTTATCATTAAGGATAGAGGCTTGGGGACTGAGCGTCGAGGACTGAGTATTGAGGATTGAGGATTGAAGTCTGAGGATTGGGGACAGAGGATTGAGGACTGAGGATTGAGGATTGAGGATTGAGGGTTTAAGATTAACGTTTGAAGATTGAGGATGGAGGATTGAGGATTGAGGATTGAGGATTGAAGATTGAGGATTGAGGATTGAGGAAAGAGGATTGAGGATTGAGGATTGAGGATTGAAGATAGAGTATTGAGGATTGATGACTGAGGATTGAGGATTGAGGATTGAGGATTGAGGACTGTGGTTTGAGGATTGAGTGTTGAGCACTGAGGATTGAGGATTGAGGATTGAGGATTTAGGACTGAGGATTGGCGTTTGAGGATTGAGGATTGAGGATTGAAGATTGAGGTTTGGCGATTGAGGACTGAAGGTTTAGAGTTGAGGATTGAGGATTGATGATGGAGAATGAGGACTGAGGGTTGAGGATTGAGGTTTCAGGACTCAGGATTCAGTTTTCAGGATTGAGGCTTGAGGATAGAGAATTGAAGATTGAGTATTGAGGATTGAAGATTGAGTATTGAGGATTGATGGCTGAGGGTTGTGGAATGAATATTGAGGACTCAGGATTGAGGATTGAGGATTGTGTATTGGTGATTGAGGATTGAGGATTGAGGGTGGAGGATTGAGGATTGAGGATTGAGGATTGTGGATTGAGATTTGAAGATTGAAGGTTGAGGATTGAGTATTGAAAACTGTGAATTGAGGATATTCTATTGAGGATTGAGTATTGACTATTGATTTTTGTGGATTTAGGGCTGAAGAGTGAGGATTCAGGATTGAGGATTCAGGATTGAGGATTGAGGACTGAGGATTGAAGCCTGAGGATTGAGGATTATGGATTGTGGAGTGAGGATTGAGGATTGAGGAATGAGGATCGAAGATTGAGGGCTGACATTTGAGGATTGAGTGCTGAGGATTGATGTTAGAGAATTGAGACTTGATGATTGAATATTGTGGATTGAGTATAGAATCCTGAGAATTCAGGATATTTTATTGAGTATTGAGAATTGAGAATTGATGGTTGAGTATTGAGTATTGATAGCTGATGGTTGTGTGTTGAATATCGACGATTGAGGATTGAGGATTGAGGATTGAGGATTGAGGATTGAGGATTGAAGATAGAGTATTGATGATTGAAGATAGAGGATTGAGGATCGTGGATTCTGGATTGAAGATTGAGGATTGGGGTTTGAGGTTTGAAGATTAAGGATTGAGGGTTGAGGATTGAGGTTTGAGGTTTGAAGATTAAGGATTGAGGATTGAGGGTTGAGGATTGAGGGTTGAGGATTGAGGATTGAAGATAGAGTATTGAGGATTGAAGATTGAGGATTGAGGATTGAGGATTGAGGATTGAGGATTGAAGATTGAGGACTGATGTTTGCGGACTTAGTGTTGAGGATTGATGATTGAGGATTGAGATTTGATGATTGAATATTGTGGATTGAGTAATGAATCCAGAGAATTCAGGATATTCTATTGAATCTTGAGGAATGAGGATTGATGGTTGGGTATTGAGGATTGATGGTAGTGGGCTGTGTGTTGAAAATTGAGGATTGAGTATTGAGGACTGAGGATTGAGGTTTGAGGACTGAGGATTGAGGATTGTGGATTGAGGATTGAGGATTGAGTATTGAGGATTGAAGATTGAGGATCGGGGATTGAGGATTGAAGATTAAGGATTGAGGATTGAGGATTGAGGATTGACGATTGAGGATTGAGGATTGAGGAATGAAGATTGAGATCTGACGTTTGAGGATTGTGTGTTGAGGATCGATGTTAGAGAATTAAGATTTGATGATTGAATATTGTGGAATGAGTAAAGAATTCTGACAATTCAGGATACTCTATTGAGTATTGAGAATTGAGGATTGATGGTTGAGTATTGAGCATTGATGGCTGTGGGTTGTGTGTTGAATATCGAGGATCGAGGATTGAGTGTTGAGGATTGAGAATGAGGACCGAGGTTTGAGGATTGAGGCTTGCGGACTGAGGATTGAGAATTGAGGATTGAGGACTGAGGGTTGAGGATTGAGGTTCGAGGACTGAGGATTGAGGATTGAGGTTTGAGGACTGAGGATTGAGAATGAGGATTGAGGGTTGAGGATTGAAGATTGAGGATAGAAGGTTGAGTATTGAGGATTGAAGATTGAGGATTGAGGATTGAGGATTGAAGTTTGTGGACTGAGTGTTGCGGGTTGAGTCATGAGACTTGATGCTTGTGGATTGAGATTTGAAGATTGAAGTTTGAGGATAGTGTACTGAAAACTGTGAATTGAGGGTATTCTATTGAGGATTGAGGATTGACAATTGATTGTTGAGGATTGAGGGCTGAAGATTGAGGATTCAGGATTGAGGATTGAGGATTGAAGATTGAGGATTCTGGATTGATGGTTCAGGATTGCGGTTTGAGGACTGAGGATTGAGGGTTGAGGGTTGAGGAGTGAGGATTGATGTCTGAGGATTGAGGATTGAGGATTGAGGATTGAGGATTGAAGGCTGAGGATTGAGGATTGAGTGTTGAGGATTGAGGATTGATGATTGAGGATGAAGAGTGAGGGCTGAGGATTGTGGTTTGAGGACTCAGGATTCAGGATTGGCGATTGAGGATTGAGGATTGAAGATTGAGTATTGAGGATTGAAGATTGAGGAATTAGGATTGCGGATTGAGGATTGAGGATTGAGGATTGAAGATTGAGTATTGAGGGTTGAGGGTTGAGTATTGAAGATTGAGGATGAGGACTGAGTGTTGAGGATTGAGGATTGAAGGTTGAGGATTGAGGATTGAGGATTGATGATTGAGGATTGAAGATTGAGGTTTGAGGACTGAGGATAGAAGCCTGAGGATTGAGGATTCAGGATTGTGGAGTGAGGATTGAGGATTGAGGATTGAGGATTGAAGATTGAGGACTGATGTTTGTGGACTTAGTGTTGAGGATTGATGATTGATGATTGAGATTTGACGATTGAATATTGTGGATTGAGTATTGAATCCAGAGAATTCAGGATATTCTCTTCAATCTTGAGGAATGAGAGTTGAATGTTGAGTATTGAGGATTGATGGTAGAGGGCTGTGTGTTGAAAATTGAGGATTGAGGATCGAGGATTGAGGGTTGAGGGTTGAGGATTGAAGATAGAGTATTGAGGGTTGAGGGTTGAGGATTGAAGATTGAGGATGAGGACTGAGGTTTGAGGATTGAGGTTTGAGGACTGAGGATTGAGGATTGATGTTTGAGGATTGAGGATTGGAGAATGAGTATTGTGGATTGAAGATTGAGGATTGAGGATTGTGGATTGAGGATTGAGGAATGAAGAGTGAGGATTGGGGATAGAGGATTGACGATTGTGGATTGAGGATTGACGATTGAGGATTGAGGATTGAGGATTGAAGATTGAGTATTGGGTATTGAAGGTGGAGGATTGAGGATTGAGAGTTGAGGATTGAGGACGAGGACTGAGATTTGAGGATTGAGGATTGAAGACTGGGGATTGAGAATTCAGGTTTGAAGATTGAGGGTTGGGGATTGAGGATCGATGATTGAGGATTGAGGATTGAGGATTGAGGATTGAAGATTGAGGACAGTTGTTTGCGGATTGAGTGTTGAGGGTTGACGTCTGGGGATTGAGATTTGATGATTGAATATTGTGGATTCAGTATAGAATCCTGAGAATTCAGGATATTCTATGCAGTATTGAGGATTGAGTATTAATTGTTGAGTATGGAGGATTGATGGTTGAGGGTTGTGTGTTGAATATTGAGGATTGAGTATTGAGGATTGAGGTTGAGGAGCGAGGGCTGAGGATTGAGGTTTGAGGAATGAGGGTTGAGGATTGAGGTTTGAGGACTGAGGATTGAGGATTGATGTTTGAGGATTGAGGATTGAAGATTGAGGATTGCGGATTGAGGATTGAGGATTGAGGAATGAAGAATGAGGATTGAGGATTGAGGATTGAGGATTGATTATTGAAGATTGAGGATTGGGTATTGAGGATTGAAGATTGAGGATTGAGAATTGAGGATTGAGGATTGAAGATTGAAGATTGAGGCTTGAGGGTTGAGGATTGAAGAGTGAGTATTGAGGACTGATGATTGTGGATTGAGGATTGAAGATTGAGTATTGAGGATTGAAGAATGAGGATTGAGGATTGAGGATTGAGGATTGAGGATTGAGGAATGAAGAATGAGGATTGAGGATTGAGGATTGAGGATTGATGATTGAAGATTGAGGATTGGGGATTGTGGTTCGAAGATTGAGGATTGAGGATTGAGGATTGGGGTTTGTGGATTTAGAATTCGAGATTGGGTATTGAGCATTGAAGGTTGAGGATTGAGGATTGAGTGTTGAGGATTGAAGATTGAGGATTGAAGATTGAGGATTGAGGATTGAGGATTGAGTATTGAGGACTGAGTGTTGAGGATTGCGGTTTGAGGACTGAGGATTGAGGATTGAGGATTGAGGATTGAGGACTGAGGTTTGAGGATTGAGTGTTGAGCACTGAGGATTGAGGATTGAGGATCGAGGATTTAGGACTGAGGATTGACGTTTGAGGATTGAGGATTGACGATTGAAGATTGACGTTTGGCGATTGAGAACTGAAGGTTGAGAGTTGAGGATTGAGGATTGATGATGGAGGATGAGGACTGAGGTTTGAGGATTGAGGTTTCAGGACTCAGGGTTCAGGATTGAAGTTTGAGGATTGAGAATTGAGGATTGAGCATAGAGGATTGAGGACTGAGGATTGAGGATTGAGGATTGACGGTTGAGTATTGAGGATTGAAGATTGAGGATTGAAGATTGAGGACTGAGGGTTCAGGATTGAGTTTTGAGAATTGATGTTTGAGGATTGAGATTCGATGATTGAATATCGTGGATAGAGTATTGAAAACTGAGGATACAGGATATTCTATTGAGTATTGAGAATTCTGTATTGACGATTGAGTATTGAGGAATGACTGATGAGGCTTCTGGGATGAATATTGAGGATTGAGGGCTGAGGATTGAGGATAGAGTATTGTGGGTTGAGTATCAAACCTGAGAATTCAGGATATTCTATTGAATATTGAGGATTGAGTGTTGATGATTGAGTATTGAGGATTGATGGTTGAGGGTAGTGGGTTGAATATTGAGGATTGAGGATTCAGGATTGCGGATTGAGTATTGAAGATTGAGGATTGAGGTTTGATTATTGAGAATAGAGGATTGGGGACTGATCGTTGAGGATTGAGGTATGAGGACTGAGGATTGAGGATTGAGGATTGAGGACTTAGGACTGAGGATTGACGTTTGAGGGTTGAGGATTGAGGATTTTGGATTGAATATTGAGGACTGAGTGTTGAGGATTGAGTGTTGAGTATTGATGTTTGAGGATTGAGATTTGAAGATTGAATATTGTGGATTGAGTATTGAAAACAGAGAGTATAGGGTATTCTATTGAGTATTGAGAATTGAGGAATCATGATTGAGTATTGAGGATTGATGGTTGAGGGTTGTGGAATGAATAATGGGGATTCAGGATTGACGATTGAGGATTGAGTATTGGAGATTGAGGATTGAGGACTGAGGGCGGAGAATTGAGGATTGAGGATTGAGGATTGAGGATTGAGGATTGAAGGTTGAGGATTGGGTATTGAGGATTGAATATTGAGGATTGAGAATTGAGGATTGAGGATTGAGGATTGAGGACTGAGGATTGAGAGTTGAGGATTGATGGTTCAGGGTTGTGTGTTGAATATTGAGGAATGAGGATTCAGGGTTGAGGATTGAGTATTGAAGGTTGAGGACTGAGGATTGAGGATTGAGGATTGAGGATTGCGGATTGAAGATTGAGTGTTGGTGATTGAAGATTGAGGATTGAGGCTTGAGTGTTGAGGATTGACGATTGAGTATTGAGGATTGATGGTTGTGGTTTGAGGATTGATGATTGAGTATTGAGGATTGAAGGTTGAGGATTGAGGATTGAGGACTGAGGATTGAGTATGAGGACTGAGGATTGAGGATTGAGTATTGATGGTTGAAGATTGAGGATTGGGGATTGAGGATCGAAGATTGAGGATTGAGGATTGAGGATTGAGGATTGAGGATTGAGGATTTAGAATTGGAGATTGGGTATTGAGGATTGAAGGTTGAGGATTGAGGATTGAGTGTTGAGGGTTGAGGATTGATGATTGAGGATGAGGAGTGAGGGTTGAGGTTTGAGGTTTGAGGACTCAGGATTCAGGATTGACGTTTGAGGATTCAGGATTGAAGATTGAGTATTGAGGATTGAAGATTGAGGAATTAGGATTGAGGATTGAGGATTGAGGATGGAGGATTGAGGATTGAGGATTGAGGATTGAAGATTGAGGATTGAGGATTGAGGATTGAAGATTGAGGATTGATGATTGAGGATTGAGGAATGAAAATTGAGGATTGGGGACTGAGGATCGATGATTGGGGATTGAGGATTTAGGATTGAGGTTTGAGGATTGAGGATTGAGGATTGGAGATTGAGTATTGAGAATTGAAGATTGAGGATTGAGGATTGAGGATTGAGGACAGAGGATAGAGGATAGAGGATGAGCACTGAGGGTTGAGGGTCGAGGTTTGACGACTGAGGATTGAGGATTGAGGATTGCGGATTGAGGAATGACGTTTGAGGATTGGGGATTGAGGATTGTAGTATTGAAGATGGAGGATTGAATGTTTTATAATTAAGGATAGAGGATTGGGGACTGAGCGTCGAGGACTGAGTGTTGAGGATTGAGGATTGAAGTTTGAGGATTGATGATTGAGGATTGAGGATTGAGGATTGAGTATTGAGGATTGAAGATGGGGTATTGAGGATTGATGACTGAGGATTGAGGATTGAGGATTGAGGACTGAGGACTGAGGTGTGAGGATTGAGTGTTGAGCACTGAGGATTGAGGATTGAGGATTGAGGATTTAGGACTGAGGATTGACGTTTGAGGACTGAGGATTGAGGATTGAAAATTGAGGTTTGGCGATTGAGGACTGAAGGTTGAGAGTTGAGGATTGAGGATTGATGATGGAGGATGAGGACTGAGGGTTGAGGATTGAGGTTTCAGGACTCAGGATTCAGAATTAAGGTTTGAGGATTGAGGATTGAAGATTGAGTATTGAGGATTGAAGATTGAGGAACTAGGATTGAGGATTGAGGATTGAGGATTGAGGATAGAAGATTGAGTATTGGGTATTGACGGTTGAGGATTGAGGATTGAGTATTGAGGATTGAGGATTGAGGATTGAAGATTGAGTATTGAGGGTTGAGGATTGAGGATTGAAGATTGAGTATTGGGTATTGAAGGTTGGGGATTGAGGATTGAGTGTTGAGGATTGAGGACGAGGACTGAGAGTTGAGGATTGAGGATTGACGACTGAGGATTGAGGATTCAGGATTGAAGAATGAGGGTTGGGGATTGAGGATCGATGATTGGGGATTGAGGATTGAGGATTGAGGATTGAGGATTGAGGATTGAGGATTGAGTATTGAAGATTGAGGACAGAGGGTTGAGGATTGAGGATTGATGTTTGAGGATTGAGACTTGATGATTGAATATTTTGTATTGAGTATTGTATCCTGAGAATTCAGGATATTCTATTGAATATTGAGAATTGTTGGTTGATGGTTGATTATTGAGGATTGATGATTGATGGTCGTGTGTTGAATATTGAGGATTGAGGATTCAGGATTGAGGATTGAGTATAGAAGGTTGAAAACTGAGGATTGAGGATTGAGAATTGACGATTGAGGATTGAAGATTGAGTATTGAGGATTGAAGATTGAGGCTTGAGGATTGAGGATTGAGGATTTGAGATTGAGTATTGAGGATTGAAGATTGAGGGTTAAGGATTGAGTATTGAGGATTGGGGATTGAGGATTGAGAATTGAAGATTGAGGATTGAGGATTGAGGATTGAGGACAGAGTATAGAGGATAGAGGATGAGGCCTGGGGGTTGAGGATTGAGGTTTGACGACTGAGGATTGAGAATTGAGGATTGTGGATTGAGGAATGACGTTTGAGGATTGGGGATTGAGGATTGTAGTATTGAAGATGTAGGATTGAATGTTTTGTCATTAAGGATAGAGGATTGTGGACTGAGCATCGAGGACTGAGTGTTGAGGATAGAGGATTGAGGATTGAGGATTGAGGATTAACGTTTGAGGATTGAGGATGGAGGATTGAGGATTGAAGATTGAGGATTGAAGATTGAGGATTGAGGATTGAGGGTTGAGGATTGAGGTTTGAGGTCTGAGGATTAATGATTGATGTTTGAGGATTGAGGATTGGAGATTGACTATTGAGGATTGAATATTGAGGATTGAGGATTGAGGATTGAGGATTGAGGAATGAAGATTGAGGATTGGGGACTGAGGATTGACGATTGAGGATTGAGGATTGAGGATTGAGGATTGAGGATTGAGGATTGAAGATTGAGTATTGGGGATTGAAGGTTGAGGATTGAGGTTTGAGTGTTGAGGATTGAGGACGAGGACTGAGAGTTGAGGATTGAGGAGTGAGGACTGAGGATTGAGGATTCAGGATTGATAATTGAGGGTTGGGGATCGAGGATCGATGATTGGGGATTGAGGATTGAGGATTGAGGATTGAGGATTGAGGATTGAGGATTGAGGATTGAGTATTGAAGATTGAGGGCAGAGGGTTGCGAATTGAGGATTGATGTTTGAGGATTGAGATATGGTGATTGAATATTTTGGATTGAGTATTGTATCCTGAGAATTCAGGATATTCTATTGAATATTGAGAATTGATGGTTGATGGTTGATTATTGAGGATTGATGATTGATGGTCGTTTGTTGAATATTGAGGATTGAGGATTCAGGATTGAGGATTGAGTATAGAAGGTTGAAAACTGAGGATTGAGGATTGAGGATTGACGATTGAGGATTGAAGATTGAGTATTGATGATTGAAGTTTGAGGATTGAGGATTGAGCGTTGAGGGTTGAGGACGAGGAGTGATGGATGGGGATTGAGGTTTGAGGACTGAGGATTCAGTATTCAGGATTGAGGATTTAGGATTGAGGGTTGAGGATTGAAGATTGATTATTGAGGATTGAAGATTGAGGATTGAGGATTGAGGATTGAGGATTGGAGATTGAGTATTGAGGATTGAAGATTGAGGGTTAAGGATTGAGGATTGAGGATTGAGGATTGAGGGTTGAGGATTGAAGATTGAGAATTGAGAATTGGGTATTGATGGTTGAGTATTGACGATTGATGGTTGAGGTCTGTGTGTTGAACATTGAGGATTGAGAACTCAGGGTTGAGGATTGAGCATTGTAGATTGAGGACTGAGGATTGAGGATTGAGGATTGAGGATTGAATATTGTGTATTGATGATTGAAGATTGAGGATTGAGGATTGAGTGTTGAGGATTGAGGACGAGGACAGAGGATTGAGGATTGAGGACTGAGCATTGTAGATTGAGGACTGAGGATTGAGGATTGAGGATTGAGGATTGAGGATTGAATATTGTGTATTGATGATTGAAGATTGAGGATTGAGGATTGAGTGTTGAGGATTGAGGACGAGGACTGAGGATTGAGGATGGAGGATGGAGGATTGAGGATTGAGGATTGAGGATTGAAGATTGAGTATTGAGTATTGATGATTGAGGATTGAGGATTGAGTATTGAAGATTGAGGACTGAGTGTTGAGAATTGAAGATTGAGCATTGAGGATTGAGGATCGAAGATTGAGGATTGAGGATTGAGGATTGAGGAATGTGGATTGAGGATTTAGAATTGGAGATTGGGTATTGAGGATTGAAGGTTGAGGATTGAGGATTGAGTGTTGAGGATTGAAGATTGAAGATTGAGGATTGGGGGTTGAGTATTGAGGACTGAGGGTTGAGGATTGATGTTTGAGGACTGAGGATTGAGGATTGAGGGTTGGGGATTGAGGACTGAGGTTTGAGTATTGAGTGTTGAGGACTGAGGATTGAGGATTGAGGATTGAGGATTTAGGACTGAGGATTGACGTCTGAGGATTGAGGATTGAGGATTTTGGATTGAAGATTGAGGACTGATGGTTGAGGATTGAGTGTTGAGTATTGATGTTTGAGGATTGAGATTTGAAGATTGAATATTGTGGATTGAGTATTGAAAACTGAGAATACAGGATATTCTATTGAGTATTGAGAATTGAGGATTGATGATTGAGTATTGAGGATTGATGGCTGACGGTTGTGGGATGAATATTGAGGACTCAGGATTGAGGATTGAGGATTGTGTATTGGTGATTGAGGATTGAGGATTGAGGGTGGAGGATTGAGGATTGAGGATTGAGGATTGTGGATTGAGATTTGAAGATTGAAGGTTGAGGATTGAGTATTGAAAACTGTGAATTGAGGATATTCTATTGAGGATTGAGTATTGACTATTGATTTTTGTGGATTTAGGGCTGAAGAGTGAGGATTCAGGATTGAGGATTCAGGATTGAGGATTGAGGACTGAGGATTGAAGCCTGAGGATTGAGGATTATGGATTGTGGAGTGAGGATTGAGGATTGAGGAATGAGGATCGAAGATTGAGGGCTGACATTTGAGGATTGAGTGCTGAGGATTGATGTTAGAGAATTGAGACTTGATGATTGAATATTGTGGATTGAGTATAGAATCCTGAGAATTCAGGATATTTTATTGAGTATTGAGAATTGAGAATTGATGGTTGAGTATTGAGTATTGATAGCTGATGGTTGTGTGTTGAATATCGACGATTGAGGATTGAGGATTGAGGATTGAGGATTGAGGATTGAGGATTGAAGATAGAGTATTGATGATTGAAGATAGAGGATTGAGGATCGTGGATTCTGGATTGAAGATTGAGGATTGGGGTTTGAGGTTTGAAGATTAAGGATTGAGGGTTGAGGATTGAGGTTTGAGGTTTGAAGATTAAGGATTGAGGATTGAGGGTTGAGGATTGAGGGTTGAGGATTGAGGATTGAAGATAGAGTATTGAGGATTGAAGATTGAGGATTGAGGATTGAGGATTGAGGATTGAGGATTGAAGATTGAGGACTGATGTTTGCGGACTTAGTGTTGAGGATTGATGATTGAGGATTGAGATTTGATGATTGAATATTGTGGATTGAGTAATGAATCCAGAGAATTCAGGATATTCTATTGAATCTTGAGGAATGAGGATTGATGGTTGGGTATTGAGGATTGATGGTAGTGGGCTGTGTGTTGAAAATTGAGGATTGAGTATTGAGGACTGAGGATTGAGGTTTGAGGACTGAGGATTGAGGATTGTGGATTGAGGATTGAGGATTGAGTATTGAGGATTGAAGATTGAGGATCGGGGATTGAGGATTGAAGATTAAGGATTGAGGATTGAGGATTGAGGATTGACGATTGAGGATTGAGGATTGAGGAATGAAGATTGAGATCTGACGTTTGAGGATTGTGTGTTGAGGATCGATGTTAGAGAATTAAGATTTGATGATTGAATATTGTGGAATGAGTAAAGAATTCTGACAATTCAGGATACTCTATTGAGTATTGAGAATTGAGGATTGATGGTTGAGTATTGAGCATTGATGGCTGTGGGTTGTGTGTTGAATATCGAGGATCGAGGATTGAGTGTTGAGGATTGAGAATGAGGACCGAGGTTTGAGGATTGAGGCTTGCGGACTGAGGATTGAGAATTGAGGATTGAGGACTGAGGGTTGAGGATTGAGGTTCGAGGACTGAGGATTGAGGATTGAGGTTTGAGGACTGAGGATTGAGAATGAGGATTGAGGGTTGAGGATTGAAGATTGAGGATAGAAGGTTGAGTATTGAGGATTGAAGATTGAGGATTGAGGATTGAGGATTGAAGTTTGTGGACTGAGTGTTGCGGGTTGAGTCATGAGACTTGATGCTTGTGGATTGAGATTTGAAGATTGAAGTTTGAGGATAGTGTACTGAAAACTGTGAATTGAGGGTATTCTATTGAGGATTGAGGATTGACAATTGATTGTTGAGGATTGAGGGCTGAAGATTGAGGATTCAGGATTGAGGATTGAGGATTGAAGATTGAGGATTCTGGATTGATGGTTCAGGATTGCGGTATGAGGACTGAGGATTGAGGGTTGAGGGTTGAGGAGTGAGGATTGATGTCTGAGGATTGAGGATTGAGGATTGAGGATTGAGGATTGAAGGCTGAGGATTGAGGATTGAGTGTTGAGGATTGAGGATTGATGATTGAGGATGAAGAGTGAGGGCTGAGGATTGTGGTTTGAGGACTCAGGATTCAGGATTGGCGATTGAGGATTGAGGATTGAAGATTGAGTATTGAGGATTGAAGATTGAGGAATTAGGATTGCGGATTGAGGATTGAGGATTGAGGATTGAAGATTGAGTATTGAGGGTTGAGGGTTGAGTATTGAAGATTGAGGATGAGGACTGAGTGTTGAGGATTGAGGATTGAAGGTTGAGGATTGAGGATTGAGGATTGATGATTGAGGATTGAAGATTGAGGTTTGAGGACTGAGGATAGAAGCCTGAGGATTGAGGATTCAGGATTGTGGAGTGAGGATTGAGGATTGAGGATTGAGGATTGAAGATTGAGGACTGATGTTTGTGGACTTAGTGTTGAGGATTGATGATTGATGATTGAGATTTGACGATTGAATATTGTGGATTGAGTATTGAATCCAGAGAATTCAGGATATTCTCTTCAATCTTGAGGAATGAGAGTTGAATGTTGAGTATTGAGGATTGATGGTAGAGGGCTGTGTGTTGAAAATTGAGGATTGAGGATCGAGGATTGAGGGTTGAGGGTTGAGGATTGAAGATAGAGTATTGAGGGTTGAGGGTTGAGGATTGAAGATTGAGGATGAGGACTGAGGTTTGAGGATTGAGGTTTGAGGACTGAGGATTGAGGATTGATGTTTGAGGATTGAGGATTGGAGAATGAGTATTGTGGATTGAAGATTGAGGATTGAGGATTGTGGATTGAGGATTGAGGAATGAAGAGTGAGGATTGGGGATAGAGGATTGACGATTGTGGATTGAGGATTGACGATTGAGGATTGAGGATTGAGGATTGAAGATTGAGTATTGGGTATTGAAGGTGGAGGATTGAGGATTGAGAGTTGAGGATTGAGGACGAGGACTGAGATTTGAGGATTGAGGATTGAAGACTGGGGATTGAGAATTCAGGTTTGAAGATTGAGGGTTGGGGATTGAGGATCGATGATTGAGGATTGAGGATTGAGGATTGAGGATTGAAGATTGAGGACAGTTGTTTGCGGATTGAGTGTTGAGGGTTGACGTCTGGGGATTGAGATTTGATGATTGAATATTGTGGATTCAGTATAGAATCCTGAGAATTCAGGATATTCTATGCAGTATTGAGGATTGAGTATTAATTGTTGAGTATGGAGGATTGATGGTTGAGGGTTGTGTGTTGAATATTGAGGATTGAGTATTGAGGATTGAGGTTGAGGAGCGAGGGCTGAGGATTGAGGTTTGAGGAATGAGGGTTGAGGATTGAGGTTTGAGGACTGAGGATTGAGGATTGATGTTTGAGGATTGAGGATTGAAGATTGAGGATTGCGGATTGAGGATTGAGGATTGAGGAATGAAGAATGAGGATTGAGGATTGAGGATTGAGGATTGATTATTGAAGATTGAGGATTGGGTATTGAGGATTGAAGATTGAGGATTGAGAATTGAGGATTGAGGATTGAAGATTGAAGATTGAGGCTTGAGGGTTGAGGATTGAAGAGTGAGTATTGAGGACTGATGATTGTGGATTGAGGATTGAAGATTGAGTATTGAGGATTGAAGAATGAGGATTGAGGATTGAGGATTGAGGATTGAGGATTGAGGAATGAAGAATGAGGATTGAGGATTGAGGATTGAGGATTGATGATTGAAGATTGAGGATTGGGGATTGTGGTTCGAAGATTGAGGATTGAGGATTGAGGATTGGGGTTTGTGGATTTAGAATTCGAGATTGGGTATTGAGCATTGAAGGTTGAGGATTGAGGATTGAGTGTTGAGGATTGAAGATTGAGGATTGAAGATTGAGGATTGAGGATTGAGGATTGAGTATTGAGGACTGAGTGTTGAGGATTGCGGTTTGAGGACTGAGGATTGAGGATTGAGGATTGAGGATTGAGGACTGAGGTTTGAGGATTGAGTGTTGAGCACTGAGGATTGAGGATTGAGGATCGAGGATTTAGGACTGAGGATTGACGTTTGAGGATTGAGGATTGACGATTGAAGACTGACGTTTGGCGATTGAGAACTGAAGGTTGAGAGTTGAGGATTGAGGATTGATGATGGAGGATGAGGACTGAGGTTTGAGGATTGAGGTTTCAGGACTCAGGGTTCAGGATTGAAGTTTGAGGATTGAGAATTGAGGATTGAGCATAGAGGATTGAGGACTGAGGATTGAGGATTGAGGATTGACGGTTGAGTATTGAGGATTGAAGATTGAGGATTGAAGATTGAGGACTGAGGGTTCAGGATTGAGTTTTGAGAATTGATGTTTGAGGATTGAGATTCGATGATTGAATATCGTGGATAGAGTATTGAAAACTGAGGATACAGGATATTCTATTGAGTATTGAGAATTCTGTATTGACGATTGAGTATTGAGGAATGACTGATGAGGCTTCTGGGATGAATATTGAGGATTGAGGGCTGAGGATTGAGGATAGAGTATTGTGGGTTGAGTATCAAACCTGAGAATTCAGGATATTCTATTGAATATTGAGGATTGAGTGTTGATGATTGAGTATTGAGGATTGATGGTTGAGGGTAGTGGGTTGAATATTGAGGATTGAGGATTCAGGATTGCGGATTGAGTATTGAAGATTGAGGATTGAGGTTTGATTATTGAGAATAGAGGATTGGGGACTGATCGTTGAGGATTGAGGTATGAGGACTGAGGATTGAGGATTGAGGATTGAGGACTTAGGACTGAGGATTGACGTTTGAGGGTTGAGGATTGAGGATTTTGGATTGAATATTGAGGACTGAGTGTTGAGGATTGAGTGTTGAGTATTGATGTTTGAGGATTGAGATTTGAAGATTGAATATTGTGGATTGAGTATTGAAAACAGAGAGTATAGGGTATTCTATTGAGTATTGAGAATTGAGGAATCATGATTGAGTATTGAGGATTGATGGTTGAGGGTTGTGGAATGAATAATGGGGATTCAGGATTGACGATTGAGGATTGAGTATTGGAGATTGAGGATTGAGGACTGAGGGCGGAGAATTGAGGATTGAGGATTGAGGATTGAGGATTGAGGATTGAAGGTTGAGGATTGGGTATTGAGGATTGAATATTGAGGATTGAGAATTGAGGATTGAGGATTGAGGATTGAGGACTGAGGATTGAGAGTTGAGGATTGATGGTTCAGGGTTGTGTGTTGAATATTGAGGAATGAGGATTCAGGGTTGAGGATTGAGTATTGAAGGTTGAGGACTGAGGATTGAGGATTGAGGATTGAGGATTGCGGATTGAAGATTGAGTGTTGGTGATTGAAGATTGAGGATTGAGGCTTGAGTGTTGAGGATTGACGATTGAGTATTGAGGATTGATGGTTGTGGTTTGAGGATTGATGATTGAGTATTGAGGATTGAAGGTTGAGGATTGAGGATTGAGGACTGAGGATTGAGTATGAGGACTGAGGATTGAGGATTGAGTATTGATGGTTGAAGATTGAGGATTGGGGATTGAGGATCGAAGATTGAGGATTGAGGATTGAGGATTGAGGATTGAGGATTGAGGATTTAGAATTGGAGATTGGGTATTGAGGATTGAAGGTTGAGGATTGAGGATTGAGTGTTGAGGGTTGAGGATTGATGATTGAGGATGAGGAGTGAGGGTTGAGGTTTGAGGTTTGAGGACTCAGGATTCAGGATTGACGTTTGAGGATTCAGGATTGAAGATTGAGTATTGAGGATTGAAGATTGAGGAATTAGGATTGAGGATTGAGGATTGAGGATTGAGGATGGAGGATTGAGGATTGAGGATTGAGGATTGAAGATTGAGGATTGAGGATTGAGGATTGAAGATTGAGGATTGATGATTGAGGATTGAGGAATGAAAATTGAGGATTGGGGACTGAGGATCGATGATTGGGGATTGAGGATTTAGGATTGAGGTTTGAGGATTGAGGATTGAGGATTGGAGATTGAGTATTGAGAATTGAAGATTGAGGATTGAGGATTGAGGATTGAGGACAGAGGATAGAGGATAGAGGATGAGCACTGAGGGTTGAGGGTCGAGGTTTGACGACTGAGGATTGAGGATTGAGGATTGCGGATTGAGGAATGACGTTTGAGGATTGGGGATTGAGGATTGTAGTATTGAAGATGGAGGATTGAATGTTTTATAATTAAGGATAGAGGATTGGGGACTGAGCGTCGAGGACTGAGTGTTGAGGATTGAGGATTGAAGTTTGAGGATTGATGATTGAGGATTGAGGATTGAGGATTGAGTATTGAGGATTGAAGATGGGGTATTGAGGATTGATGACTGAGGATTGAGGATTGAGGATTGAGGACTGAGGACTGAGGTGTGAGGATTGAGTGTTGAGCACTGAGGATTGAGGATTGAGGATTGAGGATTTAGGACTGAGGATTGACGTTTGAGGACTGAGGATTGAGGATTGAAAATTGAGGTTTGGCGATTGAGGACTGAAGGTTGAGAGTTGAGGATTGAGGATTGATGATGGAGGATGAGGACTGAGGGTTGAGGATTGAGGTTTCAGGACTCAGGATTCAGAATTAAGGTTTGAGGATTGAGGATTGAAGATTGAGTATTGAGGATTGAAGATTGAGGAACTAGGATTGAGGATTGAGGATTGAGGATTGAGGATAGAAGATTGAGTATTGGGTATTGACGGTTGAGGATTGAGGATTGAGTATTGAGGATTGAGGATTGAGGATTGAAGATTGAGTATTGAGGGTTGAGGATTGAGGATTGAAGATTGAGTATTGGGTATTGAAGGTTGGGGATTGAGGATTGAGTGTTGAGGATTGAGGACGAGGACTGAGAGTTGAGGATTGAGGATTGACGACTGAGGATTGAGGATTCAGGATTGAAGAATGAGGGTTGGGGATTGAGGATCGATGATTGGGGATTGAGGATTGAGGATTGAGGATTGAGGATTGAGGATTGAGGATTGAGTATTGAAGATTGAGGACAGAGGGTTGAGGATTGAGGATTGATGTTTGAGGATTGAGACTTGATGATTGAATATTTTGTATTGAGTATTGTATCCTGAGAATTCAGGATATTCTATTGAATATTGAGAATTGTTGGTTGATGGTTGATTATTGAGGATTGATGATTGATGGTCGTGTGTTGAATATTGAGGATTGAGGATTCAGGATTGAGGATTGAGTATAGAAGGTTGAAAACTGAGGATTGAGGATTGAGAATTGACGATTGAGGATTGAAGATTGAGTATTGAGGATTGAAGATTGAGGCTTGAGGATTGAGGATTGAGGATTTGAGATTGAGTATTGAGGATTGAAGATTGAGGGTTAAGGATTGAGTATTGAGGATTGGGGATTGAGGATTGAGAATTGAAGATTGAGGATTGAGGATTGAGGATTGAGGACAGAGTATAGAGGATAGAGGATGAGGCCTGGGGGTTGAGGATTGAGGTTTGACGACTGAGGATTGAGAATTGAGGATTGTGGATTGAGGAATGACGTTTGAGGATTGGGGATTGAGGATTGTAGTATTGAAGATGTAGGATTGAATGTTTTGTCATTAAGGATAGAGGATTGTGGACTGAGCATCGAGGACTGAGTGTTGAGGATAGAGGATTGAGGATTGAGGATTGAGGATTAACGTTTGAGGATTGAGGATGGAGGATTGAGGATTGAAGATTGAGGATTGAAGATTGAGGATTGAGGATTGAGGGTTGAGGATTGAGGTTTGAGGTCTGAGGATTAATGATTGATGTTTGAGGATTGAGGATTGGAGATTGACTATTGAGGATTGAATATTGAGGATTGAGGATTGAGGATTGAGGATTGAGGAATGAAGATTGAGGATTGGGGACTGAGGATTGACGATTGAGGATTGAGGATTGAGGATTGAGGATTGAGGATTGAGGATTGAAGATTGAGTATTGGGGATTGAAGGTTGAGGATTGAGGTTTGAGTGTTGAGGATTGAGGACGAGGACTGAGAGTTGAGGATTGAGGAGTGAGGACTGAGGATTGAGGATTCAGGATTGATAATTGAGGGTTGGGGATCGAGGATCGATGATTGGGGATTGAGGATTGAGGATTGAGGATTGAGGATTGAGGATTGAGGATTGAGGATTGAGTATTGAAGATTGAGGGCAGAGGGTTGCGAATTGAGGATTGATGTTTGAGGATTGAGATATGGTGATTGAATATTTTGGATTGAGTATTGTATCCTGAGAATTCAGGATATTCTATTGAATATTGAGAATTGATGGTTGATGGTTGATTATTGAGGATTGATGATTGATGGTCGTTTGTTGAATATTGAGGATTGAGGATTCAGGATTGAGGATTGAGTATAGAAGGTTGAAAACTGAGGATTGAGGATTGAGGATTGACGATTGAGGATTGAAGATTGAGTATTGATGATTGAAGTTTGAGGATTGAGGATTGAGCGTTGAGGGTTGAGGACGAGGAGTGATGGATGGGGATTGAGGTTTGAGGACTGAGGATTCAGTATTCAGGATTGAGGATTTAGGATTGAGGGTTGAGGATTGAAGATTGATTATTGAGGATTGAAGATTGAGGATTGAGGATTGAGGATTGAGGATTGGAGATTGAGTATTGAGGATTGAAGATTGAGGGTTAAGGATTGAGGATTGAGGATTGAGGATTGAGGGTTGAGGATTGAAGATTGAGAATTGAGAATTGGGTATTGATGGTTGAGTATTGACGATTGATGGTTGAGGTCTGTGTGTTGAACATTGAGGATTGAGAACTCAGGGTTGAGGATTGAGCATTGTAGATTGAGGACTGAGGATTGAGGATTGAGGATTGAGGATTGAATATTGTGTATTGATGATTGAAGATTGAGGATTGAGGATTGAGTGTTGAGGATTGAGGACGAGGACAGAGGATTGAGGATTGAGGACTGAGCATTGTAGATTGAGGACTGAGGATTGAGGATTGAGGATTGAGGATTGAGGATTGAATATTGTGTATTGATGATTGAAGATTGAGGATTGAGGATTGAGTGTTGAGGATTGAGGACGAGGACTGAGGATTGAGGATGGAGGATGGAGGATTGAGGATTGAGGATTGAGGATTGAAGATTGAGTATTGAGTATTGATGATTGAGGATTGAGGATTGAGTATTGAAGATTGAGGACTGAGTGTTGAGAATTGAAGATTGAGCATTGAGGATTGAGGATCGAAGATTGAGGATTGAGGATTGAGGATTGAGGAATGTGGATTGAGGATTTAGAATTGGAGATTGGGTATTGAGGATTGAAGGTTGAGGATTGAGGATTGAGTGTTGAGGATTGAAGATTGAAGATTGAGGATTGGGGGTTGAGTATTGAGGACTGAGGGTTGAGGATTGATGTTTGAGGACTGAGGATTGAGGATTGAGGGTTGGGGATTGAGGACTGAGGTTTGAGTATTGAGTGTTGAGGACTGAGGATTGAGGATTGAGGATTGAGGATTTAGGACTGAGGATTGACGTCTGAGGATTGAGGATTGAGGATTTTGGATTGAAGATTGAGGACTGATGGTTGAGGATTGAGTGTTGAGTATTGATGTTTGAGGATTGAGATTTGAAGATTGAATATTGTGGATTGAGTATTGAAAACTGAGAATACAGGATATTCTATTGAGTATTGAGAATTGAGGATTGATGATTGAGTATTGAGGATTGATGGCTGACGGTTGTGGGATGAATATTGAGGACTCAGGATTGAGGATTGAGGATTGTGTATTGGTGATTGAGGATTGAGGATTGAGGGTGGAGGATTGAGGATTGAGCATAGAGGATTGAGGACTGAGGATTCAGGAATGAGGATTGACGCTTGAGGATTGAAGATTGAGGATTGAAGATTGAGGACTGAGGGTTCAGGATTGAGTTTTGAGAATTGATGTTTGAGGATTGAGATTTGATGATTGAATATCGTGGATAGAGTATTGAAAACTGAGGATACAGGATATTCTATTGAGTATTGAGAATTGTGTATTGACGATTGTGTATTGAGGAATGACTGATGAGGCTTCTGGGGTGAATATTGAGGATTGAGGGTTGAGGATTGAGGATAGAGTATTGAGGATTGAGGATTGAGTATTGAGGATTGAGAATTGTGGATAGAGTATTGAAGATGGAGGATTGAGGATTGAGGATTGAGGATTGAGGATTGAGGTTTGAAGATTGAAGGTTGAGTATTGAGGATTGAAGATTCAGTACTGATGTTTCAGGATCGAGGCTTGAGGACTGAGGATTGACGGTTGAGGATTGAGGATTGAGGACTGAGGGTTGATGATTGAATTGTTGAGAATTGATGTTTGAGGATTGAGATCTGATGATTGAGAATTGTGGATTGAGTATCAAACCTGAGAATTCAGGATATTCTATTGAGTATTGAGGATTGAGTGTTGATGATTGAGTATTGAGGATTGATGGTTGAGGGTAGTGGGTTGAATATTGAGGATTGAGGATTCAGGATTGCGGATTGAGTATTGAAGATTGAGGATTGAGGTTTGATTATTGAGAATAGAGGATTGGGGACTGAGAGTTGAGGATTGAGGTATGAGGACTGAGGATTGAGGATCGAGGATTGAGGATTTAGGACTGAGGATTGACGTTTGAGGATTGAGGATTGAGGATTTTGGATTGAACATTGTGGACTGAGGGTTGAGGATTGTGTGTTGAGTATTGATGTTTGAGGAATGAGATTTGAAGATTGAATATTGTGGATTGAGTATCGAAAACAGAGAATACAGGGTATTCTATTGAGTATTGAGAATTGAGGAATGATGGTTGAGTATTGAGGATTGATGGTTGAGGGTTGTGGGATGAATAATGAGGATTCAGGATTGATGATTGAGGATTGAGTATTGGAGATTGAGGATTGAGGATTGAGGATTGAGAATTGAGGATTGAGGATTGAGGATTGAGGACTGAGGATTGAGAATTGAGGATTGACGGTTGGGTATTGAAGATTGATGGTTCAGGGTTGTGTGTTGAATATTGAGGAATGTGGATTCAGGATTGAGGATTGAGGATTGAAGATTGAGGATTGAAGATGGAGGATTGAATGTTTTATAATTAAGGATAGAGGATTGGGGACTGAGCGTCGAGGACTGAGTGTTGAGGATTGAGGATTGAAGTTTGAGGATTGATGATTGAGGATTGAGGATTGAGGATTGAGTATTGAGGATTGAAGATGGGGTATTGAGGATTGATGGCTGAGGATTGAGGATTGAGGATTGAGGACTGAGGACTGAGGTGTGAGGATTGAGTGTTGAGCACTGAGGATTGAGGATTGAGGATTGAGGATTTAGGACTGAGGATTGACGTTTGAGGACTGAGGATTGAGGATTGAAGATTGAGGTTTGGCGATTGAGGACTGAAGGTTGAGAGTTGAGGATTGAGGATTGATGATGGAGGATGAGGACTGAGGGTTGAGGATTGAGGTTTCAGGACTCAGGATTCAGAATTAAGGTTTGAGGATTGAGGATTGAAGATTGAGTATTGAGGATTGAAGATTGAGGAATTAGGATTGAGGATTGAGGATTGAGGATTGAGGATAGAAGATTGAGTATTGGGTATTGACGGTTGAGGATTGAGGATTGAGTATTGAGGATTGAGGATTGAGGATTGAAGATTGAGTATTGAGGGTTGAGGATTGAGGATTGAAGATTGAGTATTGGGTATTGAAGGTTGAGGATTGAGGATTGAGTGTTGAGGATTGAGGACGAGGACTGAGAGTTGAGGATTGAGGATTGACGACTGAGGATTGAGGATTCAGGATTGAAGAATGAGGGTTGGGGATTGAGGATCGATGATTGGGGATTGAGGATTGAGGATTGAGGATTGAGGATTGAGGATTGAGGATTGAGTATTGAAGATTGAGGACAGAGGGTTGAGGATTGAGGATTGATGTTTGAGGATTGAGACTTGATGATTGAATATTTTGTATTGAGTATTGTATCCTGAGAATTCAGGATATTCTATTGAATATTGAGAATTGTTGGTTGATGGTTGATTATTGAGGATTGATGATTGATGGTCGTGTGTTGAATATTGAGGATTGAGGATTCAGGATTGAGGATTGAGTATAGAAGGTTGAAAACTGAGGATTGAGGATTGAGAATTGACGATTGAGGATTGAAGATTGAGTATTGAGGATTGAAGATTGAGGCTTGAGGATTGAGGATTGAGGATTTGAGATTGAGTATTGAGGATTGAAGATTGAGGGTTAAGGATTGAGTATTGAGGATTGGGGATTGAGGATTGAGAATTGAAGATTGAGGATTGAGGATTGAGGATTGAGGACAGAGTATAGAGGATAGAGGATGAGGCCTGGGGGTTGAGGATTGAGGTTTGACGACTGAGGATTGAGGATTGAGGATTGTGGATTGAGGAATGACGTTTGAGGATTGGGGATTGAGGATTGTAGTATTGAAGATGTAGGATTGAATGTTTTGTCATTAAGGATAGAGGATTGTGGACTGAGCATCGAGGACTGAGTGTTGAGGATAGAGGATTGAGGATTGAGGATTGAGGATTAACGTTTGAGGATTGAGGATGGAGGATTGAGGATTGAGGATTGAGGATTGAAGATTGAGGATTGAGGATTGAGGGTTGAGGATTGAGGTTTGAGGACTGAGGATTAATGATTGATGTTTGAGGATTGAGGATTGGAGATTGACTATTGAGGATTGAATATTGAGGATTGAGGATTGAGGATTGAGGATTGAGGAATGAAGATTGAGGATTGGGGACTGAGGATTGACGATTGAGGATTGAGGATTGAGGATTGAGGATTGAGGATTGAGGATTGAAGATTGAGTATTGGGTATTGAAGGTTGAGGATTGAGGATTGAGTGTTGAGGATTGAGGACGAGGACTGAGAGTTGAGGATTGAGGATTGACGACTGAGGATTGAGGATTCAGGATTGAAGAATGAGGGTTGGGGATTGAGGATCGATGATTGGGGATTGAGGATTGAGGATTGAGGATTGAGGATTGAGGATTGAGGATTGAGTATTGAAGATTGAGGACAGAGGGTTGAGGATTGAGGATTGATGTTTGAGGATTGAGACTTGATGATTGAATATTTTGTATTGAGTATTGTATCCTGAGAATTCAGGATATTCTATTGAATATTGAGAATTGTTGGTTGATGGTTGATTATTGAGGATTGATGATTGATGGTCGTGTGTTGAATATTGAGGATTGAGGATTCAGGATTGAGGATTGAGTATAGAAGGTTGAAAACTGAGGATTGAGGATTGAGAATTGACGATTGAGGATTGAAGATTGAGGATTGAGGATTGAAGATTGAGTATTGAGGGTTGAGGATTGAGGATTGAAGATTGAGTATTGGGTATTGAAGGTTGAGGATTGAGGATTGAGTGTTGAGGATTGAGGACGAGGACTGAGAGTTGAGGATTGAGGATTGACGACTGAGGATTGAGGATTCAGGATTGAAGAATGAGGGTTGGGGATTGAGGATCGATGATTGGGGATTGAGGATTGAGGATTGAGGTTTGAGGACTGAGGATTCAGTATTCAGGATTGAGGATTTAGGATTGAGGGTTGAGGATTGAAGATTGATTATTGAGGATTGAAGATTGAGGATTGAGGATTGAGGATTGAGGATTGGAGATTGAGTATTGAGGATTGAAGATTGAGGGTTAAGGATTGAGGATTGAGGATTGAGGATTGAGGGTTGAGGATTGAAGATTGAGAATTGAGAATTGGGTATTGATGGTTGAGTATTGACGATTGATGGTTGAGGTCTGTGTGTTGAACATTGAGGATTGAGAACTCAGGGTTGAGGATTGAGCATTGTAGATTGAGGACTGAGGATTGAGGATTGAGGATTGAGGATTGAATATTGTGTATTGATGATTGAAGATTGAGGATTGAGGATTGAGTGTTGAGGATTGAGGACGAGGACAGAGGATTGAGGATTGAGGACTGAGCATTGTAGATTGAGGACTGAGGATTGAGGATTGAGGATTGAGGATTGAGGATTGAATATTGTGTATTGATGATTGAAGATTGAGGATTGAGGATTGAGTGTTGAGGATTGAGGACGAGGACTGAGGATTGAGGATTGAGGATGGAGGATTGAGGATTGAGGATTGAGGATTGAAGATTGAGTATTGAGTATTGATGATTGAGGATTGAGGATTGAGTATTGAAGATTGAGGACTGAGTGTTGAGAATTGAAGATTGAGCATTGAGGATTGAGGATCGAAGATTGAGGATTGAGGATTGAGGATTGAGGAATGTGGATTGAGGATTTAGAATTGGAGATTGGGTATTGAGGATTGAAGGTTGAGGATTGAGGATTGAGTGTTGAGGATTGAAGATTGAAGATTGAGGATTGGGGGTTGAGTATTGAGGACTGAGGGTTGAGGATTGATGTTTGAGGACTGAGGATTGAGGATTGAGGGTTGGGGATTGAGGACTGAGGTTTGAGTATTGAGTGTTGAGGACTGAGGATTGAGGATTGAGGATTGAGGATTTAGGACTGAGGATTGACGTCTGAGGATTGAGGATTGAGGATTTTGGATTGAAGATTGAGGACTGATGGTTGAGGATTGAGTGTTGAGTATTGATGTTTGAGGATTGAGATTTGAAGATTGAATATTGTGGATTGAGTATTGAAAACTGAGAATACAGGATATTCTATTGAGTATTGAGAATTGAGGATTGATGATTGAGTATTGAGGATTGATGGCTGACGGTTGTGGGATGAATATTGAGGACTCAGGATTGAGGATTGAGGATTGTGTATTGGTGATTGAGGATTGAGGATTGAGGGTGGAGGATTGAGGATTGAGCATAGAGGATTGAGGACTGAGGATTCAGGAATGAGGATTGACGCTTGAGGATTGAGGATTGAAGATTGAGGATTGAAGATTGAGGACTGAGGGTTCCGGATTGAGTTTTGAGAATTGATGTTTGAGGATTGAGATTTGATGATTGAATATCGTGGATAGAGTATTGAAAACTGAGGATACAGGATATTCTATTGAGTATTGAGAATTGTGTATTGACGATTGTGTATTGAGGAATGACTGATGAGGCTTTTGGGATGAATATTGAGGATTGAGGGTTGAGGATTGAGGATAGAGTATTGAGGATTGAGGATTGAGTATTGAGGATTGAGAATTGTGGATAGAGTATTGAAGATGGAGGATTGAGGATTGAGGATTGAGGATTGAGGATTGAGGTTTGAAGATTGAAGGTTGAGTATTGAGGATTGAAGATTCAGTACTGATGTTTCAGGATCGAGGCTTGAGGACTGAGGATTGACGGTTGAGGATTGAGGATTGAGGACTGAGGGTTGATGATTGAATTGTTGAGAATTGATGTTTGAGGATTGAGATCTGATGATTGAGAATTGTGGATTGAGTATCAAACCTGAGAATTCAGGATATTCTATTGAGTATTGAGGATTGAGTGTTGATGATTGAGTATTGAGGATTGATGGTTGAGGGTAGTGGGTTGAATATTGAGGATTGAGGATTCAGGATTGCGGATTGAGTATTGAAGATTGAGGATTGAGGTTTGATTATTGAGAATAGAGGATTGGGGACTGAGAGTTGAGGATTGAGGTATGAGGACTGAGGATTGAGGATCGAGGATTGAGGATTTAGGACTGAGGATTGACGTTTGAGGATTGAGGATTGAGGATTTTGGATTGAACATTGTGGACTGAGGGTTGAGGATTGTGTGTTGAGTATTGATGTTTGAGGAATGAGATTTGAAGATTGAATATTGTGGATTGAGTATCGAAAACAGAGAATACAGGGTATTCTATTGAGTATTGAGAATTGAGGAATGATGGTTGAGTATTGAGGATTGATGGTTGAGGGTTGTGGGATGAATAATGAGGATTCAGGATTGATGATTGAGGATTGAGTATTGGAGATTGAGGATTGAGGATTGAGGATTGAGAATTGAGGATTGACGATTGAGGATTGAGGACTGAGGATTGAGAATTGAGGATTGACGGTTGGGTATTGAAGATTGATGGTTCAGGGTTGTGTGTTGAATATTGAGGAATGTGGATTCAGGATTGAGGATTGAGTATTGAAGGTTGAGGACTGAGGATTGAGGATTGAGGATTGAGGATTGCGGATTGAAGATTCAGTGTTGATGATTGAAGATTGAGGATTGAGGCTTGAGTGTTGAGGATTGACGATTGAGTATTGAGGATTGATGGTTGTGGATTGAGGATTGAAGATTGAGTATTGAGGATTGAAAGTTGAGGATTGAGGATTGAGGACTGAGGATTGAGTATGAGGACTGAGGATTGAGGATTGAGGATTGATGGTTGAAGCTTGAGGGTTGGGGATTGAGGATCGAAGATTGAGGATTGAGGATTGAGGATTGAGGATTGAGGATTGAGGATTTAGAATTGGAAATTGGGTATTGAGGATTGAAGGTTGAGGATTGAGGATTGAGTGTTGAGGGTTGAGGATTGATGATTGAGGATGAGGAGTGAGGGTTGAGGTTTGAGGTTTGAGGACTCAGGATTCAGGATTGACGTTTGAGGATTCAGGATTGAAGATTGAGTATTGAGGATTGAAGATTGAGGAATTAGGATTGAGGATTGAGGATTGAGGATTGAGGATGGAGGATTGAGGATTGAGGATTGAGGATTGAAGATTGAGGATTGAGGATTGATCATTGAAGATTGAGGATTGATGATTGAGGATTGAGGAATGAAGATTGAGGATTGGGGACTGAGGATCGATGATTGGGGATTGAGGATTTAGGATTGAGGTTTGAGGATTGAGGATTGAGGATTGGAGATTGAGTATTGAGAATTGAAGATTGAGGATTGAGGATTGAGGATTGAGGACAGAGGATAGAGGATAGAGGATGAGGACTGAGGGTTGAGGATCGAGGTTTGACGACTGAGGATTGAGGATTGAGGATTGTGGATTGAGGAATGACGTTTGAGGATTGGGGATTGAGGATTGTAGTATTGAAGATGGAGGATTGAATGTTTTATAATTAAGGATAGAGGATTGGGGACTGAGCGTCGAGGACTGAGTGTTGAGGATTGAGGATTGAAGTTTGAGGATTGAGGATTGAGGATTGAGGATTGAGGATTGAGTATTGAGGATTGAAGATGGGGTATTGAGGATTGATGGCTGAGGATTGAGGATTGAGGATTGAGGACTGAGGACTGAGGTGTGAGGATTGAGTGTTGAGCACTGAGGATTGAGGATTGAGGATTGAGGATTTAGGACTGAGGATTGACGTTTGAGGATTGAGGATTGAGGATTGAAGATTGAGGTTTGGCGATTGAGGACTGAAGGTTGAGAGTTGAGGATTGAGGATTGATGATGGAGGATGAGGACTGAGGGTTGAGGATTGAGGTTTCAGGACTCAGGATTCAGAATTAAGGTTTGAGGATTGAGGATTGAAGATTGAGTATTGAGGATTGAAGATTGAGGAATTAGGATTGAGGATTGAGGATTGAGGATTGAGGATAGAAGATTGAGTATTGGGTATTGACGGTTGAGGATTGAGGATTGAGTATTGAGGATTGAGGATTGAGGATTGAAGATTGAGTATTGAGGGTTGTGGATTGAGGATTGAAGATTGAGTATTGGGTATTGAAGGTTGAGGATTGAGGATTGAGTGTTGAGGATTGAGGACGAGGACTGAGAGTTGAGGATTGAGGATTGACGACTGAGGATTGAGGATTCAGGATTGAAGAATGAGGGTTGGGGATTGAGGATCGATGATTGGGGATTGAGGATTGAGGATTGAGGATTGAGGATTGAGGATTGAGGATTGAGTATTGAAGATTGAGGACAGAGGGTTGAGGATTGAGGATTGATGTTTGAGGATTGAGACTTGATGATTGAATATTTTGTATTGAGTATTGTATCCTGAGAATTCAGGATATTCTATTGAATATTGAGAATTGTTGGTTGATGGTTGATTATTGAGGATTGATGATTGAGGGTTAAGGATTGAGTATTGAGGATTGAGTATTGTAGATTGAGGACTGAGGATTGAGGATTGCGGATTGAGGATTGAAGATTGTGTATTGATGATTGAAGATTGTGGATTGAGGATTGAGGATTGAGGATTGTGGTCTGAATATTGAGGATTGGGGATTGTGGATTGAGAATTAAATATTGAGGATTGAGGATTGAGGATTGAGGATAGAGGATAGAGGATAGAGGATGAGGACTCAGGGTTGAGGATTGAGGTTTGACGACTGAGGATTAAGGATTGAGGATTGTGGATTGACGAATGACGTTTGAGGATAGGGGATTGAGGATTGTGGTATTGAAGACGGAGGATTGAGGTTTGATCATGAAGGATAGAGGATTGGGGACTGAGCGTCGAGGACTGATTATTGAGGATTGAGGGTTGAAGACTGAGGATTGGGGATTGAGGATTTAGGACTGAGGGTTGATTATTGAGGATTGAGGATTGAGGATTAATGTTTGAGGATTGAGGATTGTGGATTGAGGATTGACGTTTGAGGATTGAGGATTGAGGATTGAAGATTGTGGTTTGGCGATTGTGGACTGAGGATTGAGGATTGAGGATTGAGGATTGAGGATTGAGTATTGAAGATTGAGGACAGAGGGTTGAGGATTGAGGAATGATGTTTGAGGATTGAGATTTGATGATTGAATAGTTTGGATTGAGTATTGTATCCTGAGAATTCAGGATATTCTATTGAATATTGAGAATTGATGGTTGATGGTTGAGTATTGAGGATTGATGGTTGATGGTCTTGTGTTGAATATTGAGGATTGAGGATTCAGGATTGAGGATTGTGTATAGAAGATTGAATACTGTGGATTGAGCATTGAGGATTGACGATTGAGCGTTGAAGATTGAGTATTGATGATTGAAGTTTGAGGATTGAGGTTTGAGCGTTGAGGGTTGAGGATTGAAGATTGAGTATTGAGGACTAAAGATTGAGGATTGAGGATTGAGGATTGAGGATTGGAGGTTGAGTATTGAGAATTGAAGATTGAGGGCTAAGGATTGAGGATTGAGGATTGAGGATTGAGGGTTGAGGATTGAATATTGAGAATTGGGAATTGGGGATTGATGGTTGAGTATTGAGGATTGATGGTTGAGGTCTGTGTGTTGAATATTGAGGATTGAGGTCTCAGGGTTGAGGACTGAGCATTGTAGATTGAGGACTGAGGATTGAGGATTGAGGATTGAGGATTGAAGGTTGTGTATTGTTGATTGAAGATTGAGGGTTGAGGATTGAGTGTTGAGGGTTGAGTACGAGGACTGAGGATTGAGGATTGAGACTTGAAGATTGAGGATTGAGGACACAGGATAGAGGATAGAGGATGAGGACTGAGGGTTGGGGATTGAGGTTTGACGACTGAGGATTGAGGATTGAGGATTGTGGATTGAGGAATGACGCTTGAGGATTGGGGATTGAGGATTGTAGTATTGAAGATGTAGGATTGAATGTTTTGTCATTAAGGATAGAGGATTGGGGACTGAGCGTCGAGGACTGAGTGTTGAGGATTGAGGATTGAAGTCTGAGGATTGGGGATTGAGGATTGAGGACTGAGGATTGAGGATTGAGGATTGAGGATTGAGGATTAACGTTTGAGGATTGAGGATGGAGGATTGAAGATTGAGGATTGAGGATTGAAGATTGAGGATTGAGGATTGAGGATTGAGGATTGAGGATTGAGGGTTGAGGATTGAAGATTGAGCATTGAGGATTGAGGATCGGAGATTGAGTATCGAGGATTGAGGATTGAGGAATGTGGATTGAGGATTTAGAATTGGAGATTGGGTATTGAGGATTGAAGGTTGAGGATTGAGGATTGAGGATTGTGGATTGAGGAATGACGTTTGAGGATTGGGGATTGAGGATTGTAGTATTGAAGATGGAGGATTGAGGTTTTATCATTAAGGATAGGGGATTGGGGACTGAGCGTCGAGGACTGAGGATTGAGGATTGAGGATTGAGGATTGAAGATAGAGTATTGAGGATTGATGACTGAGGATTGAGGATTGAGTATTGAGGATTGAGGACTGTGGTTTGAGGATTGAGTGTTGAGCACTGAGCATTGAGGATTGAGGATTGAGGATTTAGGACTGAGGATTGACGTTTGAGGTTTGAGGATTGAGGATTGAAGATTGAGGTTTGGCGATTGACGACTGAAGGTTGAGAGTTGAGGATTGAGGATTGATGATGGAGGATGAGGACTGAGGGATGAGGATTGAGGTTTCAGGACTCAGGATGCAGGATTCAGGATGGAGGTTTGAGGATTGAGGATTGAAGATTGAGTATTGAGGATTGAAGATTAAGGATTGAGGATTGAGTGTTGAGGATTGAGGACGAGGACTGAGAGTTGAGGATTGAGGATTGAGGACTGAGGATTGAGGATTCAGGATTGAAGATTGAGGGTTGGGGATTGAGGATCGATGATTGGAGATTGAGGATTGAGAATTGAGGATTGAGGATTGAGGATTGAGGATTGGAGATTGAGTATTGAGAATTGAAGATTGAGGATTGAGGATTGAGGATTGAGGACAGAGTATAGAGGATAGAGGATGAGGACTGAGGGTTGGGGATTGAGGTTTGACGACTGAGGATTGAGGATTGAGGATTGTGGATTGAGGAATGACGTTTGAGGATTGGGGATTGAGGATTGTAGTATTGAAGATGTAGGATTGAATGTTTTGTCATTAAGGATAGAGGATTGGGGACTGAGCGTCGAGGACTGAGTGTTGAGGATTGAGGATTGAAGTCTGAGGATTGGGGATTGAGGATTGAGGATTGAGGATTGAGAATTGAGGATTGAAGATGGAGTATTGAGGATTGAAGATTGAGGAATTAAGATTGAGGATTGAGGATTGAGGATTGAGGATTGAAGATTGAGTATTGGGTATTGGCGGTTGAGAATTGAGGATTGAGTATTGAGGTTTGAGGATTGAGGATTGAAGATTGAGTATTGAGGGTTGAGGATTGAGGATTGAAGATTGAGGGTGAGGACTGAGGGCTGAGGATTGAGGTTTGAGGACTGAGGATTAATGATTGATGTTTGAGGATTGAGGATTGGAGATTGACTATTGAGGATTGAATATTGATGATTGAGGATTGAGGATTGAGGATTGAGGAATGAAGATTGAGGATTGGGGACTGAGGATTGACGATTGAGGATTGAGGATTGAAGATTGAGGATTGAGGATTGAGGATTGAAGATTGAGTATTGGGGATTGATGGTTGAGGATTGAGGATTGAGTGTTGAGGATTGAGGACGAGGACTGAGAGTTGAGGATTGAGGATTGAGGACTGAGGATTGAGGATTCAGGATTGAAGATTGAGGGTTGGGGATTGAGGATCGATGATTGGGGATTGAGGATTGAGGATTGAGGATTGAGGATTGAGGATTGAGTACTCAAGATTGAGGACAGAGGGTTGAGGATTGAGGATTGATGTTTGAGGATTGAGATTTGGTGATTGAATATTTTGGATTGAGTATTGTATCCTGAGAATTCAGGATGTTCTATTGAATATTGAGAATTGATGGTTGATGGTTGATTATTGAGGATTGATGATTGATGGTCGTGTGTTGAATATTGAGGATTGACGATTGAGGATTGAAGATTGAGTATTGATGATTGAAGTTTGAGGATTGAGGATTGAGCATTGAGGGTTGAGGACGAGGAGTGATGGATGGGGATTGAGGTTTGAGGACTGAGGATTGAGTATTCAGGATTGAGGATTTAGGATTGAGGGTTGAGGATTGAAGATTGAGCATTGAGGTTTGAAGATTGAGGTTTGAGGATTGAGGATTGGGGATTGGAGATTGAGTATTGAGGATTGAAGATTGTGGGTTGAGGATTGAGGATTGAGGATTGAGGATTGAGGGTTGAGGATTGAAGATTGAGAATTGAGAATTGGGTATTGATGGTTGAGTATTGAGGATTGATGGTTGAGGTCTGTGTGTTGAATATTGAGGATTGAGGACTCAGGGTTGAGGATTGAGCATTGTAGATTGAGGACTGAGTATTGAGGATTGAGGATTGAGGATTGAATATTGTGTATTGATGATTGAAGATTGAGGATTGAGGATTGAGTGTTGAGGATTGAGGACGAGGACTGAGGATTGAGAATTGAGGATTGAGGATTGAGGATTGAGGTTTGAAATATTGAGGATTGGGGATTGAGGATTGAGATTGAAGATTGAGGATTGAGGATTGAGGATTGAGGATAGAGTATAGAGGATAGAGGATGAGGACTCAGGGTTGTGGTTGAGGTTTGACGACTGAGGATTGAGGATTGAGGATTGTGGTTGAGGAATGACGTTTGAGTGATTGGGGATTGAGGATTGTAGTATTGAAGACGGAGGATGAGGTTTGATCATTAAGGATAGAGGGATGGGGACTGAGCGTCGAGGACTGAGTATTGAGGATTGAGGATTGAAGACTGAGGATTGGGGGACTGAGGATTGAGGACTGAGGATTGAGGATTGAGGATTGAGTATTGAGGATTAACGTTTGAGGATGAGGATGGAGGATTGAGAATTGAGGATAGAGGGTTGAAGATTGAAGATTGAGGATTGAGGATTGAGGATTGATGATTGAGGATTGAGGATTGAGATGGAGTATTGAGGATTGATGACAGAGGATTGAGGATTGAGGATTGAGGATTGAGGATTGAGGATTGATGATTGAGGATTGAGGATTGAGGATTGAGGGTTGAAGATTGAGTATTGGGGATTGAAGGTTGAGGGATTGAGGATTGAGTGTTGAGGATTGAGGACGAGGACTGAGAGTTGAGGATTGAGGATTGAGGACTGGGGTTTGAGGATTCAGGATTGAAGATTGATGGTTGGGGATTGAGGATCGATGATTGAGGATTGAGGATTGAGGATTGAGGATTGAGGATTGAGGATTGAGGATTGAGGATTGAGGATTGAGGATTGAGGATTGAGTATTGAAGATTGAGGACAGAGGGTTGAGGATTGAGGAATGATGTTTGACGATTGAGATTTGATGATTGAATAGTTTGGATTGAGTATTGTATCCTGAGAATTCAGGATATTCTATTGAATATTGAGAATTGATGGTTGATGGTTGTGTATTGAGGATTCATGGTTGATGGTCGTGTGTTGAATATTGAGGATTGAGGATTCAGGGTTGAGGATTGTGTATAGAAGATTGAAAACTGCGGATTGAGGATTGAGGATTGACGATTGAGAGTTGAAGATTGAGTATTGATGATTGAAGTTTGTGGATTGAGGATTGAGCGTTGAGGTTTGAGGACGAGGAGTGAGGGATGAGGATTGAGGTTTGAGGACTGATGATTGAGTATTCAGGATTGAGGATTTACGATTGAGGGTTGAGGATTGAAGATTGAGTATTGAGGACTGAAGATTGAGGATTGAGGATTGAGGATTGAGGATTGGAGATAGAGTACTGAGAATTGAAGATTGAGGGCTAAGGATTGAGGATTGAGGATTGAGGATTGAGGGTTGAGGATTGAAGATTGAGAATTGAGAATTGGGGATTGATGGTTGAGTATTGAGGATTGATGGTTGAGGTCTGTGTGTTGAATGTTGAGGATTGAGGACTCAGGGTTGAGGATTGAGCATTGTAGATTGAGGACTGAGGATTGAGGATTGAGGATTGAGGATTGAAGGTTGTGTATTGATGATTGAAGATTGATGGTTGAGGATTGAGTGTTGAGGATTGAGTACGAGGACTGAGGATTGAGGATTGAGGATTGAGGATTGAGGTTTGAAGATTGAGGATTGGGGATTGAGGATTGAATATTGAGGGTTGAGGATTGTGGATTGAGTATTCAGGATTGAGGATTGGAGATTGAGTATTGAGAATTGAAGGTTGAGGATTGAGGGTTGAGGACTGAGGACAGAGGATAAAGTATATAGGATGAGGACTGAGGCTTGAGGATTGAGGTCTGACGACTGAGGATTGAGGATTGAGGATTGTGGATTGAGGAATGGCGTTTGAGGATTGGGGATTGAGGATTGTAGTATTGAAGATGGAGGATTTAGGTTTTATCATTAAGGAGAGAGGATTGGGGACTGAGCGTCGAGGACTGAGTATTGAGGATTGAAGTCTGAGGATTGGGGACTGAGGATTGAGGACTGAGGATTGAGGATTGAGGATTGAGGATTGAGGATTGAGGATTAGCGTTTGAGGGTTGAGGATGGAGGATTCAGGATTGAGGATTGAGGATTGAAGATTGAGGATTGAGGATTGAGGATTGAGGATTGTGGATTGAGGATTTAGGATTGACGATTGAAGATAGAGTATTGAGGATTGATGACTGAGGATTGAGGATTGAGGATTGAGGATTGAGGACTGAGTTTTGAGGATTGAGTGTTGAGCACTGAGGATTGAAGATTGAGGATTGAGGATTTATGACTGAGGATTGACGTTTGAGGATTGAGGATTGAGGATTGAAGATTGAGGTTTGGCGATTGAGGACTGAAGGTTGAGAGTTGAGGATTGAGGATTGATGATGGAGGATGAGGACTGAGGGTTGAGGATTGAGGTTTTAGGACTCAGGATTCAGGATTGAAGTTTGAGGATTGAGGATTGAAGATTAAGTATTGAGGATTGAAGATTGAGGAATTAGGTTTGAGGATTGAGGATTGAGGATTGAGGATTGAAGATTGAGTATTGAGGGTTGAGGATTGAGGATTGAAGATTGAGGATGAGGACTGAGGGTTGAGGATTGAGGTTTGATGACTGGTGATTGATGATTGATGTTTGAGGATTGAGGATTGGAGATTGAGTATTGAGGATTGAAGATTGAGGATTGAGGATTGAGGATTGAGGATTGAGGAATGAAGATTGAGGATCGGGGACTGAGGATTGACGATAGAGTATTGAGGATTGAGGATTGAGGATTGAGGATTGAGGACTGAAGATTGAGTATTGGGTATTGAAGGCTGAGGATTGAGGATTGAGTGTTGAGGATTGAGGACGAGGACTGAGAGTTGAGGATTGAGGATTGAGGACTGAGGATTGAGGATTCAGGATTGAAGATTGAGGGTTGGGGATTGAGGATCGATGATTGGAGATTGAGGATTGATAATTGAGGATTGAGGATTGAGGATTGAGGATTGGAGATTGAGTATTGAGAATTGAAGATTGAGGATTGAGGATTGAGGATTGAGGACAGAGTATAGAGGATAGAGGATGAGGCCTGAGGGTTGAGGATTGAGGTTTGACGACTGAGGATTGAGGATTGATGATTGTGGATTGAGGAATGACGTTTGAGGATAGGGGATTGAGGATTGTAGTATTGAAGATGTAGGATTGAATGTTTTGTCATTAAGGATAGAGGATTGGGGACTGAGCGTCGAGGACTGAGTGTTGAGGATTGAGGATTGAAGTCTGAGGATTGGGGATTGAGGATTGAGGACTGAGGATTGAGGATTGAGGATTGAGGATTGAGGATTAACGTTTGAGGATTGAGGATGGAGGATTGAGTATTGAGGATTGAGGATTGAGTACTCAAGATTGAGGACAGAGGGTTGAGGATTGAGGATTGATGTTTGAGGATTGAGATTTGGTGATTGAATATTTTGGATTGAGTATTGTATCCTGAGCATTCAGGATGTTCTATTGAATATTGAGAATTGATGGTTGATGGTTGATTATTGAGGATTGATGATTGATGGTCGTGTGTTGAATATTGAGGATTGACGATTGAGGATTGAAGATTGAGTATTGATGATTGAAGTTTGAGGATTGAGGATTGAGCATTGAGGGTTGACGACGAGGAGTGATGGATGGGGATTGAGGTTTGAGGACTGAGGATTGAGTATTCAGGATTGAGGATTTAGGATTGAGGGTTGAGGATTGAAGATTGAGCATTGAGGTTTGAAGATTGAGGATTGAGGATTGAGGATTGGGGATTGGAGATTGAGTATTGAGGATTGAAGATTGTGGGTTGAGGATTGAGGATTGAGGATTGAGGATTGAGGGTTGAGGATTGAAGATTGAGAATTGAGAATTGGGTATTGATGGTTGAGTATTGAGGATTGATGGTTGAGGTCTGTGTGTTGAATATTGAGGATTGAGGACTCAGGGTTGAGGATTGAGCATTGTAGATTGAGGACTGAGTATTGATGATTGAGTATTGAGGATTGATGGCTGACGGTTGTGGGATGAATATTGAGGACTCAGGATTGAGGATTGAGGATTGTGTATTGGTGATTGAGGATTGAGGATTGAGGGTGGAGGATTGAGAATTGAGGATAGAGTATTGAAGATGGAGGATTGAGGATTGAGGATTGAGGATTGAGGATTGAGGTTTGAAGATTGAAGGTTGAGTATTGAGGATTGAGGATTGAGGATTGAGGATTTAGGACTGAGGATTGACCTTTGAGGATTGAGGATTGAGGATTGAGGATTGAGTATTGAGGATTGAAGTCTGAGGATTGGGGACTGAGGATTGAGGACTGAGGATTGAGGATTGAGGATTGAGGATTGAAGATTGACGATTGAGTATTGAGGATTGATGGTTGTGGATTGAGGATTGAAGATTGAGTATTGAGGATTGAAAGTTGAGGATTGAGGATTGAGGACTGAGGATTGAGTAGTAGGACTGAGGATTGAGGATTGAGGATTGATGGTTGAAGCTTGAGGGTTGGGGGTTGAGGATCGAAGATTGAGGATTGAGGATTGAGGATTGAGGATTGAGGATTGAGGATTGAGGATTTAGAATTGGAAATTGGGTATTGAGGATTGAAGGTTGAGGATTGAGGATTGAGTGTTGAGGGTTGAGGATTGATGATTGAGGATGAGGAGTGAGGGTTGAGGTTTGAGGTTTGAGGACTCAGGATTCAGGATTGACGTTTGAGGATTGAGGATTGAAGATTGAGTATTGAGGATTGAAGATTGAGGATTGAGGATTGAGTGTTGAGGATTGAGGACGAGGACTGAGGATTGAGGATTGAGGATTGAGGATTGAGGATTGAGGATTGAGGATTGAGGATTGAAGTCTGAGGATTGGGGACTGAGGATTGAGGACTGAGGATTGAGGATTGAGGATTGAGGATTGAGGATTGAGGATTAACGTTTGAGGATTGAGGATGGAGGATTGAGGATTGAGGATTGAGGATTGAGGATTGAGGATTGAGGATTGAGGATTGAGGATTGAGTATTGAAGATTGAGGATTGGGTATTGAGGATTGAAGATTGAGGATTGAGAATTGAGGATTGAGGATTGAAGATTGAGGATTGAGGCTTGAGGGTTGAGGATTGAAGAGTGAGTATTGAGGACTGATGATTGTGGATTGAGGATTGAAGATTGAGTATTGAGGATTGAAGATTGAGGATTGAGGATTGAGGGCTGAGGATTGAGTATGAGGACTGAGGACTGAGGATTGAGGATTGATGATTGAAGTTTGAGGATTGGGGATTGTGGATCGAGGATTGAGGATTGAGGATTGAGGATTGAGGATTGAGGATTTAGGACTGACGATTGACGTTTGAGGATTGAGGATTGACAATTGAAGATTGAGGTTTGGCGATTGAGGACTGAATGTTGAGAGTTGAGGATTGAGGATTGATGATGGAGGATGAGGACTGAGGTTTGAGGATTGAGGTTTCAGGACTCAGGGTTCAGGATTCAGGTTTGAGGATTGAGGATTGAGGATTGAGCATAGAGGATTGAGGACTGAGGATTGAGGATTGAGGATTGACGCTTGAGGATTGAGGATTGAAGATTGAGGATTGAAGATTGAGGACTGAGGGTTCAGGATTGAGTTTTGAGAATTGATGTTTGAGGATTGAGATTTGATGATTGAATATCGTGGATAGAGTATTGAAAACTGAGGATACAGGATATTCTATTGAGTATTGAGAATTGTGTATTGACGATTGAGTATTGAGGAATGACTGATGAGGCTTCTGGGATGAATATTGAGGATTGAGAGTTGAGGATTGAGGATAGAGTATTGAGGACTGATGATTGAGTTTTGAGGATTGATGGTTGAGGGTAGTGGGTTGAATATTGAGGATTGAGGATTCAGGATTGCGGATTGAGTATTGAAGATTGAGGATTGAGGTTTGATTATTGAGAATAGAGGATTGGGGACTGAGCGTTGAGGATTGAGGTATGAGGACTGAGGATTGAGGATTGAGGATTGAGGATTTAGGACTGAGGATTGACGTTTGAGGATTGAGGATTGAGGATTGAGAATTTTGGATTGAACATTGTGGACTGAGGGTTGAGGATTGTGTGTTGAGTATTGATGTTTGAGGAATGAGATTTGAAGATTGAATATTGTGGATTGAGTATTGAAAACAGAGAATACAGGGTATTCTATTGAGTATTGAGAATTGAGGAATGATGATTGAGTATTGAGGATTGATGGTTGAGGTTTGTGGGATGAATAATGAGGATTCAGGATTGATGATTGAGGATTGAGTATTGGAGATTGAGGATTGAGGATTGAGGATCGAGAATTGAGGATTGAGGTTTGAGGATTGAGGACTGAGGATTGAGAATTGAGGATTGATGGTTGGGTATTGAAGATTGATGGTTCAGGGTTGTGTGTTGAATATTGAGGAATGAGGATTCAGGATTGAGGATTGAGTATTGAAGGTTGAGGACTGAGGATTGAGGATTGAGGATTGAGGATTGCGGATTGAAGATTGAGTGTTGATGATTGAAGATTGAGGATTGAGGCTTGAGTGTTGAGGATTGACGATTGAGTATTGAGGATCGATGGTTGTGGATTGAGGATTGAAGATTGAGTATTGAGGATTGATGACTGAGGATTGAGGACTGAGGATTGAGGATTGAGGATTGAGGATTGAGGATTAACGTTTGAGGATTGAGGATGGAGGATTGAGGATTGAGGATTGAGGATTGAAGATTGAGGATTGAGGATTGAGTGTTGAGGATTGAGGATTGAGGATTGAGGATTGAGGATTGAGGATTGAGGATTGAGGATTTAGAATTGGAGATTGGGTATTGAGGATTGAAGGTTGAGGATTGAGGATTGAGTGTTGAGGGTTCAGGATTGATGATTGAGGATGAGGAGTGAGGGTTGAGGTTTGAGGTTTGAGGACTCAGGATTCAGGATTGACGTTTGAGGATTGAGGATTGAAGATTGAGTATTGAGGATTGAAGATTGAGGATTGAGGATTGAGTGTTGAGGATTGAGGACGAGGACTGAGGATTGAGGATTGAGGATTGAGGATTGAGGATTGAGGATTGAGGATTGAAGTCTGAGGATTGGGGACTGAGGATTGAGGACTGAGGATTGAGGATTGAGGATTGAGGATTGAGGATTAACGTTTGAGGATTGAGGATGGAGGATTGAGGATTGAGGATTGAGGATTGAAGATTGAGGATTGAGGATTGAGGGTTGAGGATTGAGGATTGAGGATTGAGGATTGGAGATAGAGTATTGAGGATTGATGACTGAGGATTGAGGATTGAGGATTGAGGATTGAGGACTGAGGTTTGAGGATTGAGTGTTGAGCACTGAGGATTGAGGATTGAGGATTGAGGATTTAGGACTGAGGATTGACGTTTGAGGATTGAGGACTGAGGATTGAAGATTGAGGTTTGGCGATTGAGGACTGAAGGTTGAGGGTTGAGGATTGAGGATTGATGATGGAGGATGAGGACTGAGGGTTGAGGATTGAGGTTTCAGGACTCAGGATTCAGGATTCAGGATTGAGGTTTGAGGATTGAGGATTGAAGATTGAGTATTGAGGATTGAAGATTAAGGATTGAGGATTGAGGATTGAGGACTCAGGATTGAAGATTGACGATTGGGGATTGAGGCTTGACGATTGAGGATTGAGGATTGAAGATTGAGGATTGAGGATTGAGGGTTGAAGATTGAGTATTGGGGATTGAAGGTTGAGGATTGAGGATTGAGTGTTGAGGATTGAGGACGAGGACTGAGAGTTGAGGATTGAGGATTGAGGACTGAGGTTTGAGGATTCAGGATTGAAGATTGAGTGTTGGGGATTGAGGATCGATGATTGAGGAGTGAGGATTGAGGATTGAGGATTGAGGATTGAGGAATGAGGATTGAGTATTGAAGATTGAGGGCAGAGGGTTGAGGATTGAGGAATGATGTTTGCGGATTGAGATTTCATGCTTGAATAATTTGGATTGAGTATTGTATCCTGAGAATTCTGGATATTCTATTGAATATTGAGAATTGATGGTTGATGGTTGAGTATTGAGGATTGATGGTTGATGGTCGTGTGTTGAATATTGAGGATTGAGGATTCAGGATTGAGGATTGTGTATAGAAGATTGAAAACTGAGGTTTGAGGATTAAGGATTGACGATTGAGGTTTGAAGATTGAGTATTGATGATTGAAGTTTGAGGATTGAGGATTGAGCGTTGAGGGTTGAGGACGAGGTGTGAGGGATGAGGATTGAGGTTTCAGGACTGATGATTGAGTATTCAGGATTGAGGATTTACGATTGAGGGTTGAGGATTGAAGATAGAGTATTGAGGACTGAAGATTGAGGATTGAGGATTGAGGATTGAGGATTGGAGATTGAGTATTGAGGATTGAAGATTGAGGGCTAAGGATTGAGGATTGAGGATTGAGGATTGAGGGTTGAGGATTGAAGATTGAGAATTGAGAATTGGGGATTGATGGTTGAGTATTGAGGATTGATGGTTGAGGTCTGTGTGTTGAATATTGAGGATTGAGGACTCAGGGTTGAGGATTGAGCATTGTATATTGAGGACTGAGGATTGAGGATTGAGGATTGAGGATTGAAGGTTGTGTATTCATGATTGAATTTTGAGGATTGAGGATTGAGTGTTGAGGATTGAGTACGAGGACTGAGGATTGAGGATTGAGGATTGAGGATTGAGGATTGAGGATTGAGGACTGAGGTTTGAATATTGAGGATTGGGGATTGAGGATTGAGGATTGAGGATTGGAGATTGAGTATTAAGAATTGAAGGTTGAGGATTGAGGGTTGAGGACTGAGGACAGAGGATAAAGGATAGAGGATGAGGACTGAGGTTTGAGGATTGAGGTTTCAGGAGTCAGGGTTCAGGATTCAGGTTTGAGGATTGAGGATTGAGGATTGAGCATAGAGGATTGAGGACTGAGGATTGAGGATTGAGGATTGACGCTTGAGGATTGAGGATTGAAGATTGAGGATTGAAGATTGAGGACTGAGGGTTCAGGATTGACTTTTCAGAATTGATGTTTGAGGACTGAGATTTGATGATTGAATATCGTGGATAGAGTATTGAAAACTGAGGATACAGGATATTCTATTGAGTATTGAGAATTGTGTATTGACGATTGAGTATTGAGGAATGACTGATGAGGCTTCTGGGATGAATATTGAGGATTGAGGGTTGAGGATTGAGGATAGAGTATTGAGGATTGATGATTGAGTTTTGAGGATTGATGGTTGAGGGTAGTGGGTTGAATATTGAGGATTGAGGATTCAGGATTGCGGATTGAGGATTGAGGATTGAGGATTGGAGATTGAGTATTGAGAATTGAAGATTGAGGATTGAGGATTGAGGATTGAGGACAGAGTATAGAGGATAGAGGATGAGGCCTGAGGGTTGAGGATTGAGGTTTGACGACTGAGGATTGAGGATTGATGATTGTGGATTGAGGAATGACGTTTGAGGATAGGGGATTGAGGATTGTAGTATTGAAGATGTAGGATTGAATGTTTTGTCATTAAGGATAGAGGATTGGGGACTGAGCGTCGAGGACTGAGTGTTGAGGATTGAGGATTGAAGTCTGAGGATTGGGGATTGAGGATTGAGGACTGAGGATTGAGGATTGAGGATTGAGGATTGAGGATTAACGTTTGAGGATTGAGGATGGAGGATTGAGTATTGAGGATTGAGGATTGAAGATTGAGGATTGAGGATTGAGGATTGAGGATTGAGGAATGAGAATTGAGGATTGAAGATGGAGTATTGAGGATTGAAGATTGAGGAATTAAGATTGAGGATTGAGGATTGAGGATTGAGGATTGAAGATTGAGTATTGGGTATTGGCGGTTGAGAATTGAGGATTGAGTATTGAGGTTTGAGGATTGAGGATTGAAGATTGAGTATTGAGGGTTGAGGATTGAGGATTGAAGATTGAGTGTGAGGACTGAGGGCTGAGGATTGAGGTTTGAGGACTGAGGATTAAAGATTGATGTTTGAGGATTGAGGATTGGAGATTGACTATTGAGGATTGAATATTGATGATTGAGGATTGAGGATTGAGGATTGAGGAATGAAGATTGAGGATTGGGGACTGAGGATTGACGATTGAGGATTGAGGATTGAAGATTGAGGATTGAGGATTGAGGATTGAAGATTGAGTATTGCGGATTGAAGGTTGAGGATTGAGGATTGAGTGTTGAGGATTGAGGACGAGGACTGAGAGTTGAGGATTGAGGAGTGAGGACTGAGGATTGAGGATTCAGGATTGAAGATTGAGGGTTGGGGATTGAGGATCGATGATTGGGGATTGAGGATTGAGGATTGAGGATTGAGGATTGAGGATTGAGGATTGAGTACTCAAGATTGAGGACAGAGGGTTGAGGATTGAGGATTGATGTTTGAGGATTGAGATTTGGTGATTGAATATTTTGGATTGAGTATTGTATCCTGAGAATTCAGGATGTTCTATTGAATATTGAGAATTGATGGTTGATGGTTGATTATTGAGGATTGATGATTGATGGTCGTGTGTTGAATATTGAGGATTGACGATTGAGGATTGAAGATTGAGTATTGATGATTGAAGTTTGAGGATTGAGGATTGAGCATTGAGGGTTGAGGACGAGGAGTGATGGATGGGGATTGAGGTTTGAGGACTGAGGATTGAGTATTCAGGATTGAGGATTTAGGATTGAGGGTTGAGGATTGAAGATTGAGCATTGAGGTTTGAAGATTGAGGATTGAGGATTGAGGATTGGGGATTGGAGATTGAGTATTGAGGATTGAAGATTGTGGGTTGAGGATTGAGGATTGAGGATTGAGGATTGAGGGTTGAGGATTGAAGATTGAGAATTGAGAATTGGGTATTGATGGTTGAGTATTGAGGATTGATGGTTGAGGTCTGTGTGTTGAATATTGAGGATTGAGGACTCAGGGTTGAGGATTGAGCATTGTAGATTGAGGACTGAGTATTGATGATTGAGTATTGAGGATTGATGGCTGACGGTTGTGGGATGAATATTGAGGACTCAGGATTGAGGATTGAGGATTGTGTATTGGTGATTGAGGATTGAGGATTGAGGGTGGAGGATTGAGAATTGAGGATAGAGTATTGAAGATGGAGGATTGAGGATTGAGGATTGAGGATTGAGGATTGAGGTTTGAAGATTGAAGGTTGAGTATTGAGGATTGAGGATTGAGGATTGAGGATTTAGGACTGAGGATTGACCTTTGAGGATTGAGGATTGAGGATTGAGGATTGAGTATTGAGGATTGAAGTCTGAGGATTGGGGACTGAGGATTGAGGACTGAGGATTGAGGATTGAGGATTGAGGATTGAGGATTGACGATTGAGTATTGAGGATTGATGGTTGTGGATTGAGGATTGAAGATTGAGTATTGAGGATTGAAAGTTGAGGATTGAGGATTGAGGACTGAGGATTGAGTAGTAGGACTGAGGATTGAGGATTGAGGATTGATGGTTGAAGCTTGAGGGTTGGGGATTGAGGATCGAAGATTGAGGATTGAGGATTGAGGATTGAGGATTGAGGATTGAGGATTGAGGATTTAGAATTGGAAATTGGGTATTGAGGATTGAAGGTTGAGGATTGAGGATTGAGTGTTGAGGGTTGAGGATTGATGATTGAGGATGAGGAGTGAGGGTTGAGGTTTGAGGTTTGAGGACTCAGGATTCAGGATTGACGTTTGAGGATTGAGGATTGAAGATTGAGTATTGAGGATTGAAGATTGAGGATTGAGGATTGAGGATTGAGTGTTGAGGATTGAGGACGAGGACTGAGGATTGAGGATTGAGGATTGAGGATTAACGTTTGAGGATTGAGGATGGAGGATTGAGGATTGAGGATTGAGGATTGAGGATTGAGGATTGAGGATTGAGGATTGAGTATTGAAGATTGAGGATTGGGTATTGAGGATTGAAGATTGAGGATTGAGAATTGAGGATTGAGGATTGAAGATTGAGGATTGAGGCTTGAGGGTTGAGGATTGAAGAGTGAGTATTGAGGACTGATGATTGTGGATTGAGGATTGAAGATTGAGTATTGAGGATTGAAGATTGAGGATTGAGGATTGAGGGCTGAGGATTGAGTATGAGGACTGAGGACTGAGGATTGAGGATTGATGATTGAAGTTTGAGGATTGGGGATTGTGGATCGAGGATTGAGGATTGAGGATTGAGGATTGAGGATTGAGGATTTAGGACTGACGATTGACGTTTGAGGAATGAGGATTGACAATTGAAGATTGAGGTTTGGCGATTGAGGACTGAATGTTGAGAGTTGAGGATTGAGGATTGATGATGGAGGATGAGGACTGAGGTTTGAGGATTGAGGTTTCAGGACTCAGGGTTCAGGATTCAGGTTTGAGGATTGAGGATTGAGGATTGAGCATAGAGGATTGAGGACTGAGGATTGAGGATTGAGGATTGACGCTTGAGGATTGAGGACTGAAGATTGAGGATTGAAGATTGAGGACTGAGGGTTCAGGATTGAGTTCTGAGAATTGATGTTTGAGGATTGAGATTTGATGATTGAATATCGTGGATAGAGTATTGAAAACTGAGGATACAGGATATTCTATTGAGTATTGAGAATTGTGTATTCACGATTGAGTATTGAGGAATGACTGATGAGGCTTCTGGGATGAATATTGAGGATTGAGGGTTGAGGATTGAGGATAGAGTATTGAGGACTGATGATTGAGTTTTGAGGATTGATGGTTGAGGGTAGTGGGTTGAATATTGAGGATTGAGGATTCAGGATTGCGGATTGAGTATTGAAGATTGAGGATTGAGGTTTGATTATTGAGAATAGAGGATTGGGGACTGAGCGTTGAGGATTGAGGTATGAGGACTGAGGATTGAGGATTGAGGATTGAGGATTTAGGACTGAGGATTGACGTTTGAGGATTGAGGATTGAGGATTGAGAATTTTGGATTGAACATTGTGGACTGAGGGTTGAGGATTGTGTGTTGAGTATTGATGTTTGAGGAATGAGATTTGAAGATTGAATATTGTGGATTGAGTATTGAAAACAGAGAATACAGGGTATTCTATTGAGTATTGAGAATTGAGGAATGATGATTGAGTATTGAGGATTGATGGTTGAGGTTTGTGGGATGAATAATGAGGATTCAGGATTGATGATTGAGGATTGAGTATTGGAGATTGAGGATTGAGGATTGAGGATCGAGAATTGAGGATTGAGGTTTGAGGATTGAGGACTGAGGATTGAGAATTGAGGATTGATGGTTGGGTATTGAAGATTGATGGTTCAGGGTTGTGTGTTGAATATTGAGGAATGAGGATTCAGGATTGAGGATTGAGTATTGAAGGTTGAGGACTGAGGATTGAGGATTGAGGATTGAGGATTGCGGATTGAAGATTGAGTGTTGATGATTGAAGATTGAGGATTGAGGCTTGAGTGTTGAGGATTGACGATTGAGTATTGAGGATTGATGGTTGTGGATTGAGGATTGAAGATTGAGTATTGAGGATTGATGACTGAGGATTGAGGACTGAGGATTGAGGATTGAGGATTGAGGATTGAGGATTAACGTTTGAGGATTGAGGATGGAGGATTGAGGATTGAGGATTGAGGATTGAAGATTGAGGATTGAGGATTGAGTGTTGAGGATTGAGGATTGAGGATTGAGGATTGAGGATTTAGAATTGGAGATTGGGTATTGAGGATTGAAGGTTGAGGATTGAGGATTGAGTGTTGAGGGTTCAGGATTGATGATTGAGGATGAGGAGTGAGGGTTGAGGTTTGAGGTTTGAGGACTCAGGATTCAGGATTGACGTTTGAGGATTGAGGATTGAAGATTGAGTATTGAGGATTGAAGATTGAGGATTGAGGATTGAGTGTTGAGGATTGAGGACGAGGACTGAGGATTGAGGATTGAGGATTGAGGATTGAGGATTGAGGATTGAGGATTGAAGTCTGAGGATTGGGGACTGAGGATTGAGGACTGAGGATTGAGGATTGAGGATTGAGGATTGAGGATTGAGGATTAACGTTTGAGGATTGAGGATGGAGGATTGAGGATTGAGGATTGAGGATTGAAGATTGAGGATTGAGGATTGAGGGTTGAGGATTGAGGATTGAGGATTGAGGATTGGAGATAGAGTATTGAGGATTGATGACTGAGGATTGAGGATTGAGGATTGAGGATTGAGGACTGAGGTTTGAGGATTGAGTGTTGAGCACTGAGGATTGAGGATTGAGGATTGAGGATTTAGGACTGAGGATTGACGTTTGAGGATTGAGGACTGAGGATTGAAGATTGAGGTTTGGCGATTGAGGACTGAATGTTGAGGGTTGAGGATTGAGGATTGATGATGGAGGATGAGGACTGAGGGTTGAGGATTGAGGTTTCAGGACTCAGGATTCAGGATTCAGGATTGAGGTTTGAGGATTGAGGATTGAAGATTGAGTATTGAGGATTGAAGATTAAGGATTGAGGATTGAGGATTGAGGACTCAGGATTGAAGATTGACGATTGGGGATTGAGGCTTGACGATTGAGGATTGAGGATTGAAGATTGAGGATTGAGGATTGAGGGTTGAAGATTGAGTATTGGGGATTGAAGGTTGAGGATTGAGGATTGAGTGTTGAGGATTGAGGACGAGGACTGAGAGTTGAGGATTGAGGATTGAGGACTGAGGTTTGAGGATTCAGGATTGAAGATTGAGTGTTGGGGATTGAGGATCGATGATTGAGGAGTGAGGATTGAGGATTGAGGATTGAGGATTGAGGAATGAGGATTGAGTATTGAAGATTGAGGGCAGAGGGTTGAGGATTGAGGAATGATGTTTGCGGATTGAGATTTGATGCTTGAATAATTTGGATTGAGTATTGTATCCTGAGAAATCTGGATATTCTATTGAATATTGAGAATTGATGGTTGATGGTTGAGTATTGAGGATTGATGGTTGATGGTCGTGTGTTGAATATTGAGGATTGAGGATTCAGGATTGAGGATTGTGTATAGAAGATTGAAAACTGAGGTTTGAGGATTAAGGATTGACGATTGAGGTTTGAAGATTGAGTATTGATGATTGAAGTTTGAGGATTGAGGATTGAGCGTTGAGGGTTGAGGACGAGGTGTGAGGGATGAGGATTGAGGTTTCAGGACTGATGATTGAGTATTCAGGATTGAGGATTTACGATTGAGGGTTGAGGATTGAAGATAGAGTATTGAGGACTGAAGATTGAGGATTGAGGATTGAGGATTGAGGATTGGAGATTGAGTATTGAGGATTGAAGATTGAGGGCTAAGGATTGAGGATTGAGGATTGAGGATTGAGGGTTGAGGATTGAAGATTGAGAATTGAGAATTGGGGATTGATGGTTGAGTATTGAGGATTGATGGTTGAGGTCTGTGTGTTGAATATTGAGGATTGAGGACTCAGGGTTGAGGATTGAGCATTGTATATTGAGGACTGAGGATTGAGGATTGAGGATTGAGGATTGAAGGTTGTGTATTCATGATTGAATTTTGAGGATTGAGGATTGAGTGTTGAGGATTGAGTACGAGGACTGAGGATTGAGGATTGAGGATTGAGGATTGAGGATTGAGGATTGAGGACTGAGGTTTGAATATTGAGGATTGGGGATTGAGGATTGAGGATTGAGGATTGGAGATTGAGTATTAAGAATTGAAGGTTGAGGATTGAGGGTTGAGGACTGAGGACAGAGGATAAAGGATAGAGGATGAGGACTGAGGTTTGAGGATTGAGGTTTCAGGAGTCAGGGTTCAGGATTCAGGTTTGAGGATTGAGGATTGAGGATTGAGCATAGAGGATTGAGGACTGAGGATTGAGGATTGAGGATTGACGCTTGAGGATTGAGGATTGAAGATTGAGGATTGAAGATTGAGGACTGAGGGTTCAGGATTGACTTTTGAGAATTGATGTTTGAGGACTGAGATTTGATGATTGAATATCGTGGATAGAGTATTGAAAACTGAGGATACAGGATATTCTATTGAGTATTGAGAATTGTGTATTGACGATTGAGTATTGAGGAATGACTGATGAGGCTTCTGGGATGAATATTGAGGATTGAGGGTTGAGGATTGAGGATAGAGTATTGAGGATTGATGATTGAGTTTTGAGGATTGATGGTTGAGGGTAGTGGGTTGAATATTGAGGATTGAGGATTCAGGATTGCGGATTGAGTATTGAAGATTGAGGATTGAGGTTTGATTATTGAGAATAGAGGATTGGGGACTGAGCGTTGAGGATTGAGGTATGGGGACTGAGGATTGAGGATTGAGGATTGAGGATTTAGGACTGAGGATTGACGTTTGAGGATTGAGGATTGAGGATTGAGAATTTTGGATTGAACATTGTGGACTGAGGGTTGAGGATTGTGTGTTGAGTATTGATGTTTGAGGAATGAGATTTGAAGATTGAATATTGTGGATTGAGTATTGAAAACAGAGAATACAGGGTATTCTATTGAGTATTGAGAATTGAGGAATGATGATTGAGTATTGAGGATTGATGGTTGAGGTTTGTGGGATGAATAATGAGGATTCAGGATTGATGATTGAGTATTGAGTATTGGAGATTGAGGATTGAGGATTGAGGATCGAGAATTGAGGATTGAAGATTGAGGATTGAGGACTGAGGATTGAGAATTGAGGATTGATGGTTGGGTATTGAAGATTGATGGTTCAGGGTTGTGTGTTGAATATTGAGGAATGAGGATTCAGGATTGAGGATTGAGTATTGAAGGTTGAGGACTGAGGATTGAGGATTGAGGATTGAGTATTGAGGATTGATGGTTGTGGATTGAGGATTGAAGATTGAGTATTGAGGATTGATGACTGAGGATTGAGGACTGAGGATTGAGGATTGAGGATTGAGGATTGAGGATTAACGTTTGAGGATTGAGGATGGAGGATTGAGGATTGAGGATTGAGGATTGAAGATTGAGGATTGAGGATTGAGGGTTGAGGATTGAGGATTGAGGATTGAGGATTGAGGATTGAGGATTGAGGATTGAGGATTTAGAATTGGAGATTGGGTATTGAGGATTGAAGGTTGAGGATTGAGGATTGAGTGTTGAGGGTTGAGGATTGATGATTGAGGATGAGGAGTGAGGGTTGAGGTTTGAGGTTTGAGGACTCAGGATTCAGGATTGACGTTTGAGGATTGAGGATTGAAGATTGAGTATTGAGCATTGAAGATTGAGGATTGAGGATTGAGTGTTGAGGATTGAGGACGAGGACTGAGGATTGAGGATTGAGGATTGAGGATTGAGGATTGAGGATTGAGGATTGAAGTCTGAGGATTGGGGACTGAGGATTGAGGACTGAGGATTGAGGATTGAGGATTGAGGATTGAGGATTAACGTTTGAGGATTGAGGATGGAGGATTGAGGATTGAGGAATGAGGATTGAAGATTGAGGATTGAGGATTGAGGGTTGAGGATTGAGGATTGAGGATTGAGGATTGAAGATAGAGTATTGAGGATTGATGACTGAGGATTGAGGATTGAGGATTGAGGATTGAGGACTGAGGTTTGAGGATTGAGTGTTGAGCACTGAGGATTGAGGATTGAGGATTGAGGATTTAGGACTGAGGATTGACGTTTGAGGATTGAGGACTGAGGATTGAAGATTGAGGTTTGGCGATTGAGGACTGAAGGTTGAGAGTTGAGGATTGAGGATTGGTGATGGAGGATGAGGACTGAGGGTTGAGGATTGAGGTTTCAGGACTCAGGATTCAGGATTCAGGATTGAGGTTTGAGGATTGAGGATTGAAGATTGAGTATTGAGGATTGAAGATTAAGGATTGAGGATTGAGGATTGAGGACTGAGGTTTGAGGATTCAGGATTGAAGATTGAGTGTTGGGGATTGAGGATCGATGATTGAGGATTGAGGATTGAGGATTGAGGATTGAGGATTGAGGAATGAGGATTGAGTATTGAAGATTGAGGGCAGAGGGTTGAGGATTGAGGAATGATGTTTGAGGATTGAGATTTGATGCTTGAATAGTTTGGATTGAGTATTGTATCCTGAGAATTCTGGATATTCTATTGAATATTGAGAATTGATGGTTGATGGTTGAGTATTGAGGATTGATGGTTGATGGTCGTGTGTTGAATATTGAGGATTGAGGATTCAGGATTGAGGATTGTGTATAGAAGATTGAAAACTGAGGTTTGAGGATTGAGGATTGACGATTGAGGTTTGAAGATTGAGTATTGATGATTGAAGTTTGAGGATTGAGGATTGAGCGTTGAGGGTTGAGGACGAGGTGTGAGGGATGAGGATTGAGGTTTGAGGACTGATGATTGAGTATTCAGGATTGAGGATTTACGATTGAGGGTTGAGGATTGAAGATAGAGTATTGAGGACTGAAGATTGAGGATTGAGGATTGAGGATTGAGGATTGGAGATTGAGTATTGTGGATTGAAGATTGAGGGCTAAGGATTGAGGATTGAGGATTGAGGATTGAGGGTTGAGGATTGAAGATTGAGAATTGAGAATTGGGGATTGATGGTTGAGTATTGAGGATTGATGGTTGTGGTCTGTGTGTTGAATATTGAGGATTGAGGACTCAGGGTTGAGGATTGAGCATTGTATATTGAGGACTGAGGATTGAGGATTGAGGATTGAGGATTGAAGGTTGTGTATTCATGATTGAATATTGAGGATTGAGGATTGAGTGTTGAGGATTGAGTACGAGGACTGAGGATTGAGGATTGAGGATTGAGGATTGAGGATTGAGGATTGAGGACTGAGGTTTGAATATTGAGGATTGGGGATTGAGGATTGAGGATTGAGGATTGGAGATTGAGTATTAAGAACTGAAGGTTGAGGATTGAGGGTTGAGGACTGAGGACAGAGGATAAAGGATAGAGGATGAGGACTGAGGTTTGAGGATTGAGGTTTCAGGAGTCAGTGTTCAGGATTCAGGTTTGAGGATTGAGGATTGAGGATTGAGCATAGAGGATTGAGGACTGAGGATTGAGGATTGAGGATTGACGCTTGAGGATTGAGGATTGAAGATTGAGGATTGAAGATTGAGGACTGAGGGTTCAGGATTGAGTTTTGAGAATTGATGTTTGAGGACTGAGATTTGATGATTGAATATCGTGGATAGAGTATTGAAAACTGAGGATACAGGATATTCTATTGAGTATTGAGAATTGTGTATTGACGATTGAGTATTGAGGAATGACTGATGAGGCTTCTGGGATGAATATTGAGGATTGAGGGTTGAGGATTGAGGATAGAGTATTGAGGATTGATGATTGAGTTTTGAGGATTGATGGTTGAGGGTAGTGGGTTGAATATTGAGGATTGAGGATTCAGGATTGCGGATTGAGTATTGAAGATTGAGGATTGAGGTTTGATTATTGAGAATAGAGGATTGGGGACTGAGCGTTGAGGATTGAGGTATGAGGACTGAGGATTGAGGATTGAGGATTGAGGATTTAGGACTGAGGATTGACGTTTGAGGATTGAGGATTGAGGATTGAGGATTGAGAATTTTGGATTGAACATTGTGGACTGAGGGTTGAGAATTGTGTGTTGAGTATTGATGTTTGAGGAATGAGATTTGAAGATTGAATATTGTGGATTGAGTATTGAAAACAGAGAATACAGGGTATTCTATAGAGTATTGAGAATTGAGGAATGATGATTGAGTATTGAGGATTGATGGTTGAGGTTTGTGGGATGAATAATGAGGATTCAGGATTGATGATTGAGGATTGAGTATTGGAGATTGAGGATTGAGGATTGAGGATCGAGAATTGAGGATTGAGGATTGAGGATTGAGGACTGAGGATTGAGAATTGAGGATTGATGGTTGGGTATTGAAGATTGATGGTTCAGGGTTGTGTGTTGAATATTGAGGAATGAGGATTCAGGATTGAGGATTGAGTATTGAAGGTTGAGGACTGAGGATTGAGGATTGAGGATTGAGGATTGCGGATTGAAGATTGAGTGTTGATGATTGAAGATTGATGATTGAGGCTTGAGTGTTGAGGATTGACGATTGAGTATTGAGGATTGATGGTTGTGGATTGAGGATTGAAGATTGAGTATTGAGGATTGTTGACTGAGGATTGAGGACTGAGGATTGAGGATTGAGGATTGAGGATTGAGGATTAACGTTTGGGGATTGAGGATGGAGGATTGAGGATTGAGGATTGAGGTTTGAAGATTGAGGATTGAGGATTGAGGGTTGAGGATTGAGGATTGAGGATTGAGGATTGAGGATTGAGGATTGAGGATTGAGGATTTAGAATTGGAGATTGGGTATTGAGGATTGAAGGTTGAGGATTGAGGATTGAGTGTTGAGGGTTGAGGATTGATGATTGAGGATGAGGAGTGAGGGTTGAGGTTTGAGGTTTGAGGACTCAGGATTCAGGATTGACGTTTGAGGATTGAGGATTGAAGATTGAGTATTGAGGATTGAAGATTGAGGATTGAGGATTGAGTGTTGACGATTGAGGACGAGGACTGAGGATTGAGGATTGAGGATTGAGGATTGAGGATTGAGGATTGAGGATTGAAGTCTGAGGATTGGGGACTGAGGATTGAGGACTGAGGATTGAGGATTGAGGATTGAGGATTGAGGATTAACGTTTGAGGATTGAGGATGGAGGATTGAGGATTGAGGATTGAGGATTGAAGATTGAGGATTGAGGATTGAGGGTTGAGGATTGAGGATTGAGGATTGAGGATTGAAGATAGAGTATTGAGGATTGATGACTGAGGATTGAGGATTGAGGATTGAGGATTGAGGACTGAGGTTTGAGGATTGAGTGTTGAGCACTGAGGATTGAGGATTGTGGATTGAGGATTTAGGACTGAGGATTGACGTTTGAGGATTGAGGACTGAGGATTGAAGATTGAGGTTTGGCGATTGAGGACTGAAGGTTGAGAGTTGAGGATTGAGGATTGATGATGGAGGATGAGGACTGAGGGTTGAGGATTGAGGTTTCAGGACTCAGGATTCAGGATTCAGGATTGAGGTTTGAGGATTGAGGATTGAAGATTGAGTATTGAGGATTGAAGATTAAGGATTGAGGATTGAGGATTGAGGACTCAGGATTGAAGATTGAGGATTGGGGATTGAGGCTTGACGATTGAGAATTGAGGATTGATGATTGAGGATTGAGGATTGAGGGTTGAAGATTGAGTATTGGGGATTGAAGGTTGAGGATTGAGGATTGAGTGTTGAGGATTGAGGACGAGGACTGAGAGTTGAGGATTGAGGATTGAGGACTGAGGTTTGAGGATTCAGGATTGAAGATTGAGTGTTGGGGATTGAGGATCGATGATTGAGGATTGAGGATTGAGGATTGAGGATTGAGGATTGAGGAATGAGGATTGAGTATTGAAGATTGAGGGCAGAGGGTTGAGGATTGAGGAATGATGTTTGAGGATTGAGATTTGATGCTTGAATAGTTTGGATTGAGTATTGTATCCTGAGAATTCTGGATATTCTATTGAATATTGAGAATTGATGGTTGATGGTTGATGGTTGAGTATTGAGGATTGATGGTTGATGGTCGTGTGTTGAATATTGAGGATTGAGGATTCAGGATTGAGGATTGTGTATAGAAGATTGAAAACTGAGGTTTGAGGATTGAGGATTGACGATTGAGGTTTGAAGATTGAGTATTGATGATTGAAGTTTGAGGATTGAGGATTGAGCGTTGAGGGTTGAGGACGAGGTGTGAGGGATGAGGATTGAGGTTTGAGGACTGATGATTGAGTATTCAGGATTGAGGATTTACGATTGAGGGTTGAGGATTGAAGATAGAGTATTGAGGACTGAAGATTGAGGATTGAGGATTGAGGATTGAGGATTGGAGATTGAGTATTGAGGATTGAAGATTGAGGGCTAAGGATTGAGGATTGAGGATTGAGGATTGAGGGTTGAGGATTGAAGATTGAGAATTGAGAATTGGGGATTGATGGTTGAGTATTGAGGATTGATGGTTGAGGTCTGTGTGTTGAATATTGAGGATTGAGGACTCAGGGTTGAGGATTGAGCATCGTATATTGAGGACTGAGGATTGAGGATTGAGGATTGAGGATTGAAGGTTGTGTATTCATGATTGAATTTTGAGGATTGAGGATTGAGTGTTGAGGATTGAGTACGAGGACTGAGGATTGAGGATTGAGGATTGAGGATTGAGGATTGAGGATTGAGGACTGAGGTTTGAATATTGAGGATTGGGGATTGAGGATTGAGGATTGAGGATTGGAGATTGAGTATTAAGAATTGAAGGTTGAGGATTGAGGGTTGAGGACTGACGACAGAGGATAAAGGATAGAGGATGAGGACTGAGGGCTGAGGATTGAGGTTTGACGACTGAGGATTGAGGATTGAGGATTGTGGATTGAGGAATGACGTTTGAGGATTGGGGATTGAGGATTGTAGTATTGAAGATGGAGGATTGAGGTTTTATCATTAAGGATAGAGGATTGGGGACTGAGCGTCGAGGACTGAGTATTGAGGATTGAGGATTGAAGTCTGAGGATTGGGGACTGAGGATTGAGGACTGAGGATTGAGGATTGAGGATTGAGGATTCAGGATTAACGTTTGAGGGTTGAGGATGGAGGATTGAGGATTGAGGATTGAGGATTGAAGATTGAGGATTGAGGATTGAGGATTGAGGATTGAGGATTGAGGATTGAGGATTGAGGATTGAGGATTGAAGATAGAGTATTGAGGATTGATGACTGAGGATTGAGGATTGAGGTTTGAGGACTGAGGATTGATGATTGATGTTTGAGGATTGAGGATTGGAGATTGAGTATTGTGGATTGAAGATTGAGGATTGAGGATTGAGGATTGAGGATTGAGGAATGAAGATTGAGGATCGGGGACTGAGGATTGACGATTGAGGATTGAGGATTGAGGATTGAGGACACAGGATAGAGGATAGAGGATGAGAACTGAGGGTTGAGGATTGAGGTTTGACGACTGAGGATTGAGGATTGAGGATTGTGGATTGAGGAATGACGTTTGACGATTGGGGATTGAGGATTGTAGTATTGAAGATGTAGGATGAATGTTTTGTCATTAAGGATAGAGGATTGGGGACTGAGCGTCGAGGACTTAGTGTTGAGGTTTGAGGATTGAAGTCTGAGGATTGGGGATTGAGAATTGAGGAATGAGTATTGAGGATTGAGGATTGAGGATTGAGGATTAACGTTTGAGGATAGAGGATGGAGGATTGAGGATTGTGGATTGAGGATTGAAGATTGAGGATTGAGGATTGAGGATTGAGGATTTCGGATTGAAGATTGAGGACTGAGGGTTGAGGATTGAGTGTTGAGTATTGATGTTTGAGGATTGAGATTTGAAGACTGAATATTGTGGATTGAGTATTGAAAACTGAGAATACAGGATATTCTATTGAGTATTGAGGATTGAGGATTGAGGATTGAGGATTGAGGATTGAGGATTGAGGATTGAAGATGGAGTATTGAGGATTGATGACTGAGGATTGAGGATTGAGGATTGAGGATTGAGGACTGAGGTTTGAGGATTGAGTGTTGAGGATTGAAGATTGAGGATTGAGGATTGGGAGTTGAGTATTGAGGACTGAGTGTTGAGGATTGAGGTTTGAGGCCTGAGGATTGAGGATTGAGGATTGAGGATTGAGGACTGAGGTTTGAGGATTGAGTGTTGAGGACTGAGGATTGAGGATTGAGGATTGAGGATTTGGGACTGAGGATTGACGTCTGAGGATTGAGGATTGAGGATTTTGGATTGAAGATTGAGGACTGAGGGTTTAGGATTGAGTGTTGAGTATTTATGTTTGACGATTGAGATTTGAAGATGGAATATTGTGGATTGAGTATTGAAAACTGAGAATACAGGATATTCTATTGAGTATTGAGGATTGAGGATTGATGATTGAGTATTGAGGATTGATGGCTGAGGGTTGTGTGATGAATATTGAGGACTCAGGATTGAGGATTGAGGATTGTGTATTGGTGGTTGATGATTGAGGATCGAGGGTGGAGGATTGAGGATTGAGGATTGAGGATTGTGGATTGAGGATTGAAGATTGAGGATTGGTGTTGAGGGTTGAAGATTGAGGATTGAGGATCGAGGATTGAGGATTGAGGATTGAGGATTGAGGACTGAGGATTGAGGCTTGAAGATTGAATATTGAGGATTGAGGATTGAGGGTTGAGGATTGAAGATTGAGAATTGAGAATTGTGGATTGATGGTTGAGTATTGAGGATTGATGGTTGAGGTCTGTGTGTTGAATATTGAGGATTGAGGAATCAGGGTTGAGGATTGAGCATTGTAGATTGAGGACTGAGGATTGAGGATTGAGGATTGAGGATTGAAGGTTGTGTATTGATGATTGAAGATTGAGGATTGAGGATTGAGTGTTGAGGATTGAGGACGAGGTCTGAGGATTGAGGATTGAGGATTGAGGATTGAGGATTGAGGATTGAGGATTGAAGATAGAGTATTGAGGATTGATGACTGAGGATTGAGGATTGTGGATTGAGGATTGAGGACTGAGGTTTGAGGATTGAGTGTTGAGCACTGAGGATTGAGGATTGATGATGAAGGATGAGGACTGAGGGCTGAGGATTGAGGTTTCATGACTCATGATTCAGGATTCAGGATTGAGGTTTGAGGATTGAGGATTGAAGATTGAGTATTGAGGATTGAAGATTAAGGATTGAGGATTGAGGATTGAGGACTGAGGATTGAAGGTTGAGGATTGGCGATTGAGGCTTGACGATTGAGGATTGAGGATTGATGATTGAGGATTGAGGATTAAGGATTGAGGGTTGAAGATTGAGTATTGGGGATTGAAGGTTGAGGATTGAGGATTGAGTGTTGAGGATTGAGGACGAGGACTGAGAGTTGAGGATTGAGGATTGAGGACTGAGGTTTGAGGATTCAGGATTGAAGATTGAGGGTTGGGGATTGAGGATCGATGATTGAGGATTGAGGGTTGAGGATTGAGTATTGAGGATTGAGGAATGAGGATTGAGTATTGAAGATTGAGGGCAGAGGGTTGAGTGTTGAGGAATGATGTTTGAGGATTGAGATTTGATGATTGAATAGTTTGGATTGAGTATTGTATCCTGGGAATTCTGGATATTCTATTGAATATTGAGAATTGATGGTTGATGGTTGAGTATTGAGGATTGATGGTTGATGGTCGTGTGTTGAATATTGAGGATTGAGGATTCAGGATTGAGGATTGTGTATAGAAGATTGAAAACTGAAGTTTGAGGATTGAGGATTGAGCGTTGAGGGTTGAGGACGAGGAGTGAGGGATGAGGATTGAGGTTTGAGGACTGATGATTGAGTATTCAGGATTGAGGATTTACGATTGAGGGTTGAGGATTGAAGATAGAGTATTGAGGACTGAAGATTGAGGATTGAGGATTGAGGATTGAGGATTGGAGATTGAGTATTGAGGATTGAAGATTGAGGGCTAAGGATTGAGGATTGAGGATTGAGGACTGAGGGTTGAGGATTGAAGATTGAGAATTGAGAATTGGGGATTGATGGTTGAGTATTGAGGATTGATGGTTGAGGTCTGTGTGTTGAATATTGAGGATTGAGGACTCAGGGTTGAGGATTGAGCATTGTAGATTGAGGACTGAGGATTGAGGATTGAGGATGAGGACCGAGGTTTGAGGATTGAGGTTTGAGGACTGAGGATTGACGATTGATGTTTGAGGATTGAGGATTGGAGATTGAGTATTATGGATTGAAGATGGAGGATTGAGGATTGAGGATTCAGGATTGAGGAATGAAGAGTGAGGATTGGGGATTGAGGATTGACGATTGTGGATTGAGGATTGACGATTGAGTATTGAGGATTGAGGATTGAAGATTGAGTATTGGGTATTGAAGGTTGAGGATTGAGGATTGAGAGTTGATGATTGAGGACGAGGACTGAGAGTTGAGGATTGAGGATTGAGGACTGAGGATTGAGGATTGAAGATTGAGGACAGTTGTTTGCGGATTGAGTGTTGAGGGTTGATGTCTGGGGATTGAGATTTGATGACTGAATATTGTGGATTCAGTATAGAATCCTGAGAATTCAGGATATTCTATGGAGTATTGAGGATCGAGGATTAATGGTTGAGTATGGAGGATTGATGGTTGAGGGCTGTGTGTTGAATATTGAGGATTGAGTATTGAGGATTGAGGTTGAGGAGCGAGGGCTGAAGATTGAGGTTTGAGGAATGAGGGTTGAGGATTGAGGTTTGAGGACTGAGGATTGAGGATTGATGTTTGAGGATTGAGGATTGGAGATTGAGTATTGAGGATTGAAGATTTAGGATTGAGGATTGAGGATTGAGGATTGAGGAATGAAGAATGAGGATTGAGGATTGAGGATTGAGGATTGAGTATTGAAGATTGAGGATTGGGTATTGAGGATTGAAGATTGAGGATTGAGAATTGAGGATTGAGGATTGAAGATTGAGGATTGAGGCTTGAGGGTTGAGGATTGAAGAGTGAGTATTGAGGACTGATGATTGTGGATTGAGGATTGAAGATTGATTATTGAGGATTGAAGAATGAGAATTGAGGATTGAGGATTGATGATTGAGTATTGAAGATTGAGGATTGGGTATTGAGGATTGAAGATTGAGGATTGAGAATTGAGGATTGAGGATTGAAGATTGAGGATTGAGGCTTGAGGGTTGAGGATTGAAGAGTGAGTATTGAGGACTGATGATTGTGGATTGAGGATTGAAGATTGAGTATTGAGGATTGAAGATTGAGGATTGAGGATTGAGGATTGAGGATTGAGGATTGAAGGTTGAGGATTGGGGATTGAGGATTGACGATTGAGAATTGAGTATTGAGGATAGAGAATTGAGGATTGAGGATTGAAGATTGAGTATTGAGGATTGAAGATTGAGGATTGAAGATTGAGTATTGATGATTGGGGACTCAGGGTTGAGGATTGAGGAAGAGGACTCACGGTTGAGGATTGAGGTTTGAGGATTGAGGATTGAGAATTGAGAATTGAGGATGAGGACTGTGGTTGAGGATTGAGTGATGAGAATTGAGGTTTGTGGATAGAGATTTGAAGATTGCAGATTGTGTATTGGTCATTGAAAACTGTGAATTGAGGATATTCTATTCAGGATTGAGGATTGACAACTGATTGTTGAGGACTGAGTGCTGAAGATTGAGGATTCAGGATTGTTGATTCAGGATTGTCGTTTGAGGACTGAGTATTGAGGATTGAGGATAGAGGATTGAGGATTGAGGATTGAGGATTGAAGATTGAGGATTGGGTATTGAGGATTGAACATTGAGGATTGCGGATTGAGTATTGAGGATTGAGGATTGAGGATTGAAGATTGAGTATTGATGATTGAAGATTGAGGATTGAGGACTGAGAATTGAGGATTGAGGATTGAGGATTGAAGATTGTGGATTGGGTATTGAGGATTGAAGAATGTGGATTGAGGATTGAAGATTGAGGATTGAGGATTGAAGATTGAGTATTGAGGATTGAAGATTGAGGATTGGGGATTGAGGGTTGAGGATTGAGTATTGAGGATTGAGGATTGAGGATTGAGGATTGAGGATTGAAGACTGAGGATTGGGCACTGAGTGTTGAGTGTTTAGTGATGAGAATTGATGTTTGTGGATAGAGATTCGAAGATTGCAGATTGAGTGTTGAGTATTGAGAACTGTGAATTGAGGATATTCTATTGAGGACTGAGGATTGACAACAGATTGTTGAGGACTGTGTTCCGAAGATTGAGGATTCAGGATTGAGGATTCAGAATTGAGGTTTGAGGACTGAGGATTGAGGATTGAAGATTGAGTATAGACGATTGAAGATTGTGGATTGATGATTGAGGATTGAGGATTAAGGATTAGTCTGAGGACTGAGGCTTGAAGATTGAGGACTGAGGATTGACGATTGAGTATTGAAGATTGAGGATTGATGACTGAGGATTGAGGATTGAGGATTGAGGATTGAGGATTGAGGACTGAGGCTTGATGATTGAGGATTGAGGATTAAGGATTGAGGATTGCGGATTGAGGATCTAAGATTGGAGATTGATTATTGACGATTCAAGATTGAGGGTTGAGGACTGAGGATTGAGGATTGAGGATTGAGGATTGAGGATTAACGTTTGAGGATTGAGGATGGAGGATTGAGGATTGAGGATTGAGGATTGAAGATTGAGGATTGAGGATTGAGGGTTAAGGATTGAGGATTGAGGATTGAGGATTGGAGATAGAGTATTGAGGATTGATGACTGAGGATTGAGGATTGAGGATTGAGGATTGAGGACTGAGGTTTGAGGATTGAGTGTTGAGCACTGAGGATTGAGGATTGAGGATTGAGGATTTAGGACTGAGGATTGACGTTTGAGGATTGAGGACTGAGGATTGAAGATTGAGGTTTGGCGATTGAGGACTGAAGGTTGAGGGTTGAGGATTGAGGATTGATGATGGAGGATGAGGACTGAGGGTTGAGGATTGAGGTTTCAGGACTCAGGATTCAGGATTCAGGATTGAGGTTTGAGGATTGAGGATTGAAGATTGAGTATTGAGGATTGAAGATTAAGGATTGAGGATTGAGGATTGAGGACTCAGGATTGAAGATTGACGATTGGGGATTGAGGCTTGACGATTGAGGATTGAGGATTGATGATTGAGGATTGAGGATTGAGGGTTGAAGATTGAGTATTGGGGATTGAAGGTTGAGGATTGAGGATTGAGTGTTGAGGATTGAGGACGAGGACTGAGAGTTGAGGATTGAGGATTGAGGACTGAGGTTTGAGGATTCAGGATTGAAGATTGAGTGTTGGGGATTGAGGATCGATGATTGAGGAGTGAGGATTGAGGATTGAGGATTGAGGATTGAGGAATGAGGATTGAGTATTGAAGATTGAGGGCAGAGGGTTGAGGATTGAGGAATGATGTTTGCGGATTGAGATTTGATGCTTGAATAATTTGGATTGAGTATTGTATCCTGAGAATTCTGGATATTCTATTGAATATTGAGAATTGATGGTTGATGGTTGAGTATTGAGGATTGATGGTTGATGGTCGTGTGTTGAATATTGAGGATTGAGGATTCAGGATTGAGGATTGTGTATAGAAGATTGAAAACTGAGGTTTGAGGATTGAGGATTGACGATTGAGGTTTGAAGATTGAGTATTGATGATTGAAGTTTGAGGATTGAGGATTGAGCGTTGAGGGTTGAGGACGAGGTGTGAGGGATGAGGATTGAGGTTTCAGGACTGATGATTGAGTATTCAGGATTGAGGATTTACGATTGAGGGTTGAGGATTGAAGATAGAGTATTGAGGACTGAAGATTGAGGATTGAGGATTGAGGATTGAGGATTGGAGATTGAGTATTGAGGATTGAGGATTGAGGGCTAAGGATTGAGGATTGAGGATTGAGGATTGAGGGTTGAGGATTGAAGATTGAGAATTGAGAATTGGGGATTGATGGTTGAGTATTGAGGATTGATGGTTGAGGTCTGTGTGTTGAATATTGAGGATTGAGGACTCAGGGTTGAGGATTGAGCATTGTATATTGAGGACTGAGGATTGAGGATTGAGGATTGAGGATTGAAGGTTGTGTATTCATGATTGAATTTTGAGGATTGAGGATTGAGTGTTGAGGATTGAGTACGAGGACTGAGGATTGAGGATTGAGGATTGAGGATTGAGGATTGAGGATTGAGGACTGAGGTTTGAATATTGAGGATTGGGGATTGAGGATTGAGGATTGAGGATTGGAGATTGAGTATTAAGAATTGAAGGTTGAGGATTGAGGGTTGAGGACTGAGGACAGAGGATAAAGGATAGAGGATGAGGACTGAGGTTTGAGGATTGAGGTTTCAGGAGTCAGGGTTCAGGATTCAGGTTTGAGGATTGAGGATTGAGGATTGAGCATAGAGGATTGAGGACTGAGGATTGAGGATTGAGGATTGACGCTTGAGGATTGAGGATTGAAGATTGAGGATTGAAGATTGAGGACTGAGGGTTCAGGATTGACTTTTGAGAATTGATGCTTGAGGACTGAGATTTGATGATTGAATATCGTGGATAGAGTATTGAAAACTGAGGATACAGGATATTCTATTGAGTATTGAGAATTGTGTATTGACGATTGAGTATTGAGGAATGACTGATGAGGCTTCTGGGATGAATATTGAGGATTGAGGGTTGAGGATTGAGGATAGAGTATTGAGGATTGATGATTGAGTTTTGAGGATTGATGGTTGAGGGTAGTGGGTTGAATATTGAGGATTGAGGATTCAGGATTGCGGATTGAGTATTGAAGATTGAGGATTGAGGTTTGATTATTGAGAATAGAGGATTGGGGACTGAGCGTTGAGGATTGAGGTATGGGGACTGAGGATTGACGATTGAGGATTGAGGATTTAGGACTGAGGATTGACGTTTGAGGATTGAGGATTGAGGATTGAGAATTTTGGATTGAACATTGTGGACTGAGGGTTGAGGATTGTGTGTTGAGTATTGATGTTTGAGGAATGAGATTTGAAGATTGAATATTGTGGATTGAGTATTGAAAACAGAGAATACAGGGTATTCTATTGAGTATTGAGAATTGAGGAATGATGATTGAGTATTGAGGATTGATGGTTGAGGTTTGTGGGATGAATAATGAGGATTCAGGATTGATGATTGAGTATTGAGTATTGGAGATTGAGGATTGAGGATTGAGGATCGAGAATTGAGGATTGAGGATTGAGGATTGAGGACTGAGGATTGAGAATTGAGGATTGATGGTTGGGTATTGAAGATTGATGGTTCAGGGTTGTGTGTTGAATATTGAGGAATGAGGATTCAGGATTGAGGATTGAGTATTGAAGGTTGAGGACTGAGGATTGAGGATTGAGGATTGAGTATTGAGGATTGATGGTTGTGGATTGAGGATTGAAGATTGAGTATTGAGGATTGATGACTGAGGATTGAGGACTGAGGATTGAGGATTGAGGATTGAGGATTGAGGATTAACGTTTGAGGATTGAGGATGGAGGATTGAGGATTGAGGATTGAGGATTGAAGATTGAGGATTGAGGATTGAGGGTTGAGGATTGAGGATTGAGGATTGAGGATTGAGGATTGAGGATTGAGGATTGAGGATTTAGAATTGGAGATTGGGTATTGAGGATTGAAGGTTGAGGATTGAGGATTGAGTGTTGAGGGTTGAGGATTGATGATTGAGGATGAGGAGTGAGGGTTGAGGTTTGAGGTTTGAGGACTCAGGATTCAGGATTGACGTTTGAGGATTGAGGATTGAAGATTGAGTATTGAGCATTGAAGATTGAGGATTGAGGATTGAGTGTTGAAGATTGAGGACGAGGACTGAGGATTGAGGATTGAGGATTGAGGATTGAGGATTGAGGATTGAGGATTGAAGTCTGAGGATTGGGGACTGAGGATTGAGGACTGAGGATTGAGGATTGAGGATTGAGGATTGAGGATTAACGTTTGAGGATTGAGGATGGAGGATTGAGGATTGAGGATTGAGGATTGAAGATTGAGGATTGAGGATTGAGGGTTGAGGATTGAGGATTGAGGATTGAGGATTGAAGATAGAGTATTGAGGATTGATGACTGAGGATTGAGGATTGAGGATTGAGGATTGAGGACTGAGGTTTGAGGATTGAGTGTTGAGCACTGAGGATTGAGGATTGAGGATTGAGGATTTAGGACTGAGGATTGACGTTTGAGGATTGAGGACTGAGGATTGAAGATTGAGGTTTGGCGATTGAGGACTGAAGGTTGAGAGTTGAGGATTGAGGATTGATGATGGAGGATGAGGACTGAGGGTTGAGGATTGAGGTTTCAGGACTCAGGATTCAGGATTCAGGATTGAGGTTTGAGGATTGAGGATTGAAGATTGAGTATTGAGGATTGAAGATTAAGGATTGAGGATTGAGGATTGAGGACTCAGGATTGAAGATTGAGGATTGGGGATTGAGGCTTGACGATTGAGAATTGAGGATTGATGATTGAGGATTGAGGATTGAGGGTTGAAGATTGAGTATTGGGGATTGAAGGTTGAGGATTGAGGATTGAGTGTTGAGGATTGAGGACGAGGACTGAGAGTTGAGGATTGAGGATTGAGGACTGAGGTTTGAGGATTCAGGATTGAAGATTGAGTGTTGGGGATTGAGGATCGATGATTGAGGATTGAGGATTGAGGATTGAGGATTGAGGATTGAGGAATGAGGATTGAGTATTGAAGATTGAGGGCAGAGGGTTGAGGATTGAGGAATGATGTTTGAGGATTGAGATTTGATGCTTGAATAGTTTGGATTGAGTATTGTATCCTGAGAATTCTGGATATTCTATTGAATATTGAGAATTGATGGTTGATGGTTGAGTATTGAGGATTGATGGTTGATGGTCGTGTGTTGAATATTGAGGATTGAGGATTCAGGATTGAGGATTGTGTAAAGAAGATTGAAAACTGAGGTTTGAGGATTGAGGATTGACGATTGAGGTTTGAAGATTGAGTATTGATGATTGAAGTTTGAGGATTGAGGATTGAGCGTTGAGGGTTGAGGACGAGGTGTGAGGGATGAGGATTGAGGTTTGAGGACTGATGATTGAGTATTCAGGATTGAGGATTTACGATTGAGGGTTGAGGATTGAAGATAGAGTATTGAGGACTGAAGATTGAGGATTGAGGATTGAGGATTGAGGATTGGAGATTGAGTATTGAGGATTGAAGATTGAGGGCTAAGGATTGAGGATTGAGGATTGAGGATTGAGGGTTGAGGATTGAAGATTGAGAATTGAGAATTGGGGATTGATGGTTGAGTATTGAGGATTGATGGTTGAGGTCTGTGTGTTGAATATTGAGGATTGAGGACTCAGGGTTGAGGATTGAGCATCGTATATTGAGGACTGAGGATTGAGGATTGAGGATTGAGGATTGAAGGTTGTGTATTCATGATTGAATTTTGAGGATTGAGGATTGAGTGTTGAGGATTGAGTACGAGGACTGAGGATTGAGGATTGAGGATTGAGGATTGAGGATTGAGGATTGAGGACTGAGGTTTGAATATTGAGGATTGGGGATTGAGGATTGAGGATTGAGGATTGGAGATTGAGTATTAAGAATTGAAGGTTGAGGATTGAGGGTTGAGGACTGACGACAGAGGATAAAGGATAGAGGATGAGGACTGAGGGCTGAGGATTGAGGTTTGACGACTGAGGATTGAGGATTGAGGATTGTGGATTGAGGAATGACGTTTGAGGATTGGGGATTGAGGATTGTAGTATTGAAGATGGAGGATTGAGGTTTTATCATTAAGGATAGAGGATTGGGGACTGAGCGTCGAGGACTGAGTATTGAGGATTGAGGATTGAAGTCTGAGGATTGGGGACTGAGGATTGAGGACTGAGGATTGAGGATTGAGGATTGAGGATTCAGGATTAACGTTTGAGGGTTGAGGATGGAGGATTGAGGATTGAGGATTGAGGATTGAAGATTGAGGATTGAGGATTGAGGATTGAGGATTGAGGATTGAGGATTGAGGATTGAGGATTGAGGATTGAAGATAGAGTATTGAGGATTGATGACTGAGGATTGAGGATTGAGGTTTGAGGACAGAGGATTGATGATTGATGTTTGAGGATTCAGGATTGGAGATTGAGTATTGTGGATTGAAGATTGAGGATTGAGGATTGAGGATTGAGGATTGAGGAATGAAGATTGAGGATCGGGGACTGAGGATTGACGATTGAGGATTGAGGATTGAGGATTGAGGACACAGGATAGAGGATAGAGGATGAGAACTGAGGGTTGAGGATTGAGGTTTGACGACTGAGGATTGAGGATTGAGGATTGTGGATTGAGGAATGACGTTTGACGATTGGGGATTGAGGATTGTAGTATTGAAGATGTAGGATGAATGTTTTGTCATTAAGGATAGAGGATTGGGGACTGAGCGTCGAGGACTTAGTGTTGAGGTTTGAGGATTGAAGTCTGAGGATTGGGGATTGAGAATTGAGGAATGAGTATTGAGGATTGAGGATTGAGGATTGAGGATTAACGTTTGAGGATAGAGGATGGAGGATTGAGGATTGAGGATTGAGGATTGAAGATTGAGGATTGAGGATTGAGGATTGAGGATTTTGGATTGAAGATTGAGGACTGAGGGTTGAGGATTGAGTGTTGAGTATTGATGTTTGAGGATTGAGATTTGAAGACTGAATATTGTGGATTGAGTATTGAAAACTGAGAATACAGGATATTCTATTGAGTATTGAGGATTGAGGATTGAGGATTGAGGATTGAGGATTGAGGATTGAGGATTGAAGATGGAGTATTGAGGATTGATGACTGAGGATTGAGGATTGAGGATTGAGGATTGAGGACTGAGGTTTGAGGATTGAGTGTTGAGGATTGAAGATTGAGGATTGAGGATTGGGAGTTGAGTATTGAGGACTGAGTGTTGAGGATTGAGGTTTGAGGCCTGAGGATTGAGGATTGAGGATTGAGGATTGAGGACTGAGGTTTGAGGATTGAGTGTTGAGGACTGAGGATTGAGGATTGAGGATTGAGGATTTGGGACTGAGGATTGACGTCTGAGGATTGAGGATTGAGGATTTTGGATTGAAGATTGAGGACTGAGGGTTTAGGATTGAGTGTTGAGTATTTATGTCTGAGGATTGAGATTTGAAGATGGAATATTGTGGATTGAGTATTGAAAACTGAGAATACAGGATATTCTATTGAGTATTGAGGATTGAGGATTGATGATTGAGTATTGAGGATTGATGGCTGAGGGTTGTGTGATGAATATTGAGGACTCAGGATTGAGGATTGAGGATTGTGTATTGGTGGTTGATGATTGAGGATCGAGGGTGGAGGATTGAGGATTGAGGATTGAGGATTGTGGATTGAGGATTGAAGATTGAGGATTGGTGTTGAGGGTTGAAGATTGAGGATTGAGGATCGAGGATTGAGGATTGAGGATTGAGGATTGAGGACTGAGGATTGAGGCTTGAAGATTGAATATTGAGGATTGAAGATTGAGGGTTGAGGATTGAAGATTGAGAATTGAGAATTGTGGATTGATGGTTGAGTATTGAGGATTGATGGTTGAGGTCTGTGTGTTGAATATTGAGGATTGAGGAATCAGGGTTGAGGATTGAGCATTGTAGATTGAGGACTGAGGATTGAGGATTGAGGATTGAGGATTGAAGGTTGTGTATTGATGATTGAAGATTGAGGATTGAGGATTGAGTGTTGAGGATTGAGGACGAGGTCTGAGGATTGAGGATTGAGGATTGAGGATTGAGGATTGAGGATTGAGGATTGAAGATAGAGTATTGAGGATTGATGACTGAGGATTGAGGATTGTGGATTGAGGATTGAGGACTGAGGTTTGAGGATTGAGTGTTGAGCACTGAGGATTGAGGATTGATGATGGAGGATGAGGACTGAGGGCTGAGGATTGAGGTTTCATGACTCATGATTCAGGATTCAGGATTGAGGTTTGAGGATTGAGGATTGAAGATTGAGTATTGAGGATTGAAGATTAAGGATTGAGGATTGAGGCTTGAGGACTGAGGATTGAAGGTTGAGGATTGGCGATTGAGGCTTGACGATTGAGGATTGAGGATTGATGATTGAGGATTGAGGATTAAGGATTGAGGGTTGAAGATTGAGTATTGGGGATTGAAGGTTGAGGATTGAGGATTGAGTGTTGAGGATTGAGGACGAGGACTGAGAGTTGAGGATTGAGGATTGAGGACTGAGGTTTGAGGATTCAGGATTGAAGATTGAGGGTTGGGGATTGAGGATCGATGATTGAGGATTGAGGGTTGAGGATTGAGTATTGAGGATTGAGGAATGAGGATTGAGTATTGAAGATTGAGGGCAGAGGGTTGAGTGTTGAGGAATGATGTTTGAGGATTGAGATTTGATGATTGAATAGTTTGGATTGAGTATTGTATCCTGGGAATTCTGGATATTCTATTGAATATTGAGAATTGATGGTTGATGGTTGAGTATTGAGGATTGATGGTTGATGGTCGTGTGTTGAATATTGAGGATTGAGGATTCAGGATTGAGGATTGTGTATAGAAGATTGAAAACTGAAGTTTGAGGATTGAGGATTGAGCGTTGAGGGTTGAGGACGAGGAGTGAGGGATGAGGATTGAGGTTTGAGGACTGATGATTGAGTATTCAGGATTGAGGATTTACGATTGAGGGTTGAGGATTGAAGATAGAGTATTGAGGACTGAAGATTGAGGATTGAGGATTGAGGATTGAGGATTGGAGATTGAGTATTGAGGATTGAAGATTGAGGGCTAAGGATTGAGGATTGAGGATTGAGGACTGAGGGTTGAGGATTGAAGATTGAGAATTGAGAATTGGGGATTGATGGTTGAGTATTGAGGATTGATGGTTGAGGTCTGTGTGTTGAATATTGAGGATTGAGGACTCAGGGTTGAGGATTGAGCATTGTAGATTGAGGACTGAGGATTGAGGATTGAGGATTGAGGATTGAGGATTGAGGATTGAGGATTGAGGATTGAGGATTGAGGATTGAGGATTGAGGATTGAGGATTGAAGATAGAGTATTGAGGATTGATGACTGAGGATTGAGGATTGAGGATTGAGGAATGAGGACTGAGGTTTGAGGATTGAGTGTTGAGCACTGAGGATTGAGGATTGAGGATTGAGGATTTAGGACTGAGGATTGACGTTTGAGGATTGAGGATTGAGGATTGAAGATTGAGGTTTGGCGATTGAGGACTGAAGGTTGAGAGTTGAGGATTGAGTATTGATGATGGAGGATGAGGACTGAGGGTTGAGGATTGAGGTTTCAGGACTCAGGATTCAGGATTCAGGATTGAGGTTTGAGGATTGAAGGTTGAGGAATGGGGATTCAGGATTGAAGGTTGAGAATTGAGGATTGAGGTTTGAGGATTGAGGATTGAGGATTGAGGACTGAGGACTGAGGCTTGAAGATTGAGTATTGAAGATTGAAGATTGAGGGTTGAGGATTGAGGTTTGAGGACTGAGGATTGAGGATTGGGAATTGTGGATTGAGGAATGACGTTTGAGTATTGGGGATTGAGGATTGTAGTATTGAAGATGGAGGATTGAGGTTTGATCATTAAGGATAGAGGATTCGGGACTGAGCGTCGAGGACTGAGTATTGAGGATTGAGGATTGAAGGCTGAGGATTGAGGATTGAGTGTTGAGGATTGAGGATTGATGATTGAGGATGAAGAGTGAGGGCTGAGGATTTTGGTTTGAGGACTCAGGATTCAGGATTGACGTTTGAGGATTGAGGATTGAAGATTGAGTATTGAGGATTGAAGATGGAGGAATTAGGATTGAGGATTGAGGATTGAGGATTGAGGATTGAAGATTGAGTATTGAGGGTTGAGGATTGAGTATTGAAGATTGAGGATGAGGACTGAGTGTTGAGGATTGAGGATTGAAGGTTGAGGATTGAGGATGGAGGATTGATGATTGAGGATTGAAGATTGAGGTTTAAGGACTGAGGATTGAGGATGAGGATTGAGGATCGACGATTGACGATTGAGGGTTGAGGATTGATGATTGAGGATTGAAGGTTGAGGATTGAGGGTTGAGGATTGAGGATAGAGTATTGAGGATTGATGATTGAGTTTTGAGGATTGATGGTTGAGGGTAGTGGGTTGAATATTGAGGATTGAGGATTCAGGATTGCGGATTGAGTATTGAAGATTGAGGATTGAGGTTTGATTATTGAGAATAGAGGATTGGGGACTGAGCGTTGAGGATTGAGGTATGGGGACTGAGGATTGACGATTGAGGATTGAGGATTGAGGATTGAGGATTGAGGATTTAGAATTGGAGATTGGGTATTGAGGATTGAAGGTTGAGGATTGAGGATTGAGTGTTGAGGGTTGAGGATTGATGATTGAGGATGAGGAGTGAGGGTTGAGGTTTGAGGTTTGAGGACTCAGGATTCAGGATTGACGTTTGAGGATTGAGGATTGAAGATTGAGTATTGAGCATTGAAGATTGAGGATTGAGGATTGAGTGTTGAAGATTGAGGACGAGGACTGAGGATTGAGGATTGAGGATTGAGGATTGAGGATTGAGGATTGAGGATTGAAGTCTGAGGATTGGGGACTGAGGATTGAGGACTGAGGATTGAGGATTGAGGATTGAGGATTGAGGATTAACGTTTGAGGATTGAGGATGGAGGATTGAGGATTGAGGATTGAGGATTGAAGATTGAGGATTGAGGATTGAGGGTTGAGGATTGAGGATTGAGGATTGAGGATTGAAGATAGAGTATTGAGGATTGATGACTGAGGATTGAGGATTGAGGATTGAGGATTGAGGACTGAGGTTTGAGGATTGAGTGTTGAGCACTGAGGATTGAGGATTGAGGATTGAGGATTTAGGACTGAGGATTGACGTTTGAGGATTGAGGACTGAGGATTGAAGATTGAGGTTTGGCGATTGAGGACTGAAGGTTGAGAGTTGAGGATTGAGGATTGATGATGGAGGATGAGGACTGAGGGTTGAGGATTGAGGTTTCAGGACTCAGGATTCAGGATTCAGGATTGAGGTTTGAGGATTGAGGATTGAAGATTGAGTATTGAGGATTGAAGATTAAGGATTGAGGATTGAGGATTGAGGACTCAGGATTGAAGATTGAGGATTGGGGATTGAGGCTTGACGATTGAGAATTGAGGATTGATGATTGAGGATTGAGGATTGAGGGTTGAAGATTGAGTATTGGGGATTGAAGGTTGAGGATTGAGGATTGAGTGTTGAGGATTGAGGACGAGGACTGAGAGTTGAGGATTGAGGATTGAGGACTGAGGTTTGAGGATTCAGGATTGAAGATTGAGTGTTGGGGATTGAGGATCGATGATTGAGGATTGAGGATTGAGGATTGAGGATTGAGGATTGAGGAATGAGGATTGAGTATTGAAGATTGAGGGCAGAGGGTTGAGGATTGAGGAATGATGTTTGAGGATTGAGATTTGATGCTTGAATAGTTTGGATTGAGTATTGTATCCTGAGAATTCTGGATATTCTATTGAATATTGAGAATTGATGGTTGATGGTTGAGTATTGAGGATTGATGGTTGATGGTCGTGTGTTGAATATTGAGGATTGAGGATTCAGGATTGAGGATTGTGTAAAGAAGATTGAAAACTGAGGTTTGAGGATTGAGGATTGACGATTGAGGTTTGAAGATTGAGTATTGATGATTGAAGTTTGAGGATTGAGGATTGAGCGTTGAGGGTTGAGGACGAGGTGTGAGGGATGAGGATTGAGGTTTGAGGACTGATGATTGAGTATTCAGGATTGAGGATTTACGATTGAGGGTTGAGGATTGAAGATAGAGTATTGAGGACTGAAGATTGAGGATTGAGGATTGAGGATTGAGGATTGGAGATTGAGTATTGAGGATTGAAGATTGAGGGCTAAGGATTGAGGATTGAGGATTGAGGATTGAGGGTTGAGGATTGAAGATTGAGAATTGAGAATTGGGGATTGATGGTTGAGTATTGAGGATTGATGGTTGAGGTCTGTGTGTTGAATATTGAGGATTGAGGACTCAGGGTTGAGGATTGAGCATCGTATATTGAGGACTGAGGATTGAGGATTGAGGATTGAGGATTGAAGGTTGTGTATTCATGATTGAATTTTGAGGATTGAGGATTGAGTGTTGAGGATTGAGTACGAGGACTGAGGATTGAGGATTGAGGATTGAGGATTGAGGATTGAGGATTGAGGACTGAGGTTTGAATATTGAGGATTGGGGATTGAGGATTGAGGATTGAGGATTGGAGATTGAGTATTAAGAATTGAAGGTTGAGGATTGAGGGTTGAGGACTGACGACAGAGGATAAAGGATAGAGGATGAGGACTGAGGGCTGAGGATTGAGGTTTGACGACTGAGGATTGAGGATTGAGGATTGTGGATTGAGGAATGACGTTTGAGGATTGGGGATTGAGGATTGTAGTATTGAAGATGGAGGATTGAGGTTTTATCATTAAGGATAGAGGATTGGGGACTGAGCGTCGAGGACTGAGTATTGAGGATTGAGGATTGAAGTCTGAGGATTGGGGACTGAGGATTGAGGACTGAGGATTGAGGATTGAGGATTGAGGATTCAGGATTAACGTTTGAGGGTTGAGGATGGAGGATTGAGGATTGAGGATTGAGGATTGAAGATTGAGGATTGAGGATTGAGGATTGAGGATTGAGGATTGAGGATTGAGGATTGAGGATTGAGGATTGAAGATAGAGTATTGAGGATTGATGACTGAGGATTGAGGATTGAGGTTTGAGGACAGAGGATTGATGATTGATGTTTGAGGATTCAGGATTGGAGATTGAGTATTGTGGATTGAAGATTGAGGATTGAGGATTGAGGATTGAGGATTGAGGAATGAAGATTGAGGATCGGGGACTGAGGATTGACGATTGAGGATTGAGGATTGAGGATTGAGGACACAGGATAGAGGATAGAGGATGAGAACTGAGGGTTGAGGATTGAGGTTTGACGACTGAGGATTGAGGATTGAGGATTGTGGATTGAGGAATGACGTTTGACGATTGGGGATTGAGGATTGTAGTATTGAAGATGTAGGATGAATGTTTTGTCATTAAGGATAGAGGATTGGGGACTGAGCGTCGAGGACTTAGTGTTGAGGTTTGAGGATTGAAGTCTGAGGATTGGGGATTGAGAATTGAGGAATGAGTATTGAGGATTGAGGATTGAGGATTGAGGATTAACGTTTGAGGATAGAGGATGGAGGATTGAGGATTGAGGATTGAGGATTGAAGATTGAGGATTGAGGATTGAGGATTGAGGATTTTGGATTGAAGATTGAGGACTGAGGGTTGAGGATTGAGTGTTGAGTATTGATGTTTGAGGATTGAGATTTGAAGACTGAATATTGTGGATTGAGTATTGAAAACTGAGAATACAGGATATTCTATTGAGTATTGAGGATTGAGGATTGAGGATTGAGGATTGAGGATTGAGGATTGAGGATTGAAGATGGAGTATTGAGGATTGATGACTGAGGATTGAGGATTGAGGATTGAGGATTGAGGACTGAGGTTTGAGGATTGAGTGTTGAGGATTGAAGATTGAGGATTGAGGATTGGGAGTTGAGTATTGAGGACTGAGTGTTGAGGATTGAGGTTTGAGGCCTGAGGATTGAGGATTGAGGATTGAGGATTGAGGACTGAGGTTTGAGGATTGAGTGTTGAGGACTGAGGATTGAGGATTGAGGATTGAGGATTTGGGACTGAGGATTGACGTCTGAGGATTGAGGATTGAGGATTTTGGATTGAAGATTGAGGACTGAGGGTTTAGGATTGAGTGTTGAGTATTTATGTCTGAGGATTGAGATTTGAAGATGGAATATTGTGGATTGAGTATTGAAAACTGAGAATACAGGATATTCTATTGAGTATTGAGGATTGAGGATTGATGATTGAGTATTGAGGATTGATGGCTGAGGGTTGTGTGATGAATATTGAGGACTCAGGATTGAGGATTGAGGATTGTGTATTGGTGGTTGATGATTGAGGATCGAGGGTGGAGGATTGAGGATTGAGGATTGAGGATTGTGGATTGAGGATTGAAGATTGAGGATTGGTGTTGAGGGTTGAAGATTGAGGATTGAGGATCGAGGATTGAGGATTGAGGATTGAGGATTGAGGACTGAGGATTGAGGCTTGAAGATTGAATATTGAGGATTGAAGATTGAGGGTTGAGGATTGAAGATTGAGAATTGAGAATTGTGGATTGATGGTTGAGTATTGAGGATTGATGGTTGAGGTCTGTGTGTTGAATATTGAGGATTGAGGAATCAGGGTTGAGGATTGAGCATTGTAGATTGAGGACTGAGGATTGAGGATTGAGGATTGAGGATTGAAGGTTGTGTATTGATGATTGAAGATTGAGGATTGAGGATTGAGTGTTGAGGATTGAGGACGAGGTCTGAGGATTGAGGATTGAGGATTGAGGATTGAGGATTGAGGATTGAGGATTGAAGATAGAGTATTGAGGATTGATGACTGAGGATTGAGGATTGTGGATTGAGGATTGAGGACTGAGGTTTGAGGATTGAGTGTTGAGCACTGAGGATTGAGGATTGATGATGGAGGATGAGGACTGAGGGCTGAGGATTGAGGTTTCATGACTCATGATTCAGGATTCAGGATTGAGGTTTGAGGATTGAGGATTGAAGATTGAGTATTGAGGATTGAAGATTAAGGATTGAGGATTGAGGCTTGAGGACTGAGGATTGAAGGTTGAGGATTGGCGATTGAGGCTTGACGATTGAGGATTGAGGATTGATGATTGAGGATTGAGGATTAAGGATTGAGGGTTGAAGATTGAGTATTGGGGATTGAAGGTTGAGGATTGAGGATTGAGTGTTGAGGATTGAGGACGAGGACTGAGAGTTGAGGATTGAGGATTGAGGACTGAGGTTTGAGGATTCAGGATTGAAGATTGAGGGTTGGGGATTGAGGATCGATGATTGAGGATTGAGGGTTGAGGATTGAGTATTGAGGATTGAGGAATGAGGATTGAGTATTGAAGATTGAGGGCAGAGGGTTGAGTGTTGAGGAATGATGTTTGAGGATTGAGATTTGATGATTGAATAGTTTGGATTGAGTATTGTATCCTGGGAATTCTGGATATTCTATTGAATATTGAGAATTGATGGTTGATGGTTGAGTATTGAGGATTGATGGTTGATGGTCGTGTGTTGAATATTGAGGATTGAGGATTCAGGATTGAGGATTGTGTATAGAAGATTGAAAACTGAAGTTTGAGGATTGAGGATTGAGCGTTGAGGGTTGAGGACGAGGAGTGAGGGATGAGGATTGAGGTTTGAGGACTGATGATTGAGTATTCAGGATTGAGGATTTACGATTGAGGGTTGAGGATTGAAGATAGAGTATTGAGGACTGAAGATTGAGGATTGAGGATTGAGGATTGAGGATTGGAGATTGAGTATTGAGGATTGAAGATTGAGGGCTAAGGATTGAGGATTGAGGATTGAGGACTGAGGGTTGAGGATTGAAGATTGAGAATTGAGAATTGGGGATTGATGGTTGAGTATTGAGGATTGATGGTTGAGGTCTGTGTGTTGAATATTGAGGATTGAGGACTCAGGGTTGAGGATTGAGCATTGTAGATTGAGGACTGAGGATTGAGGATTGAGGATTGAGGATTGAGGATTGAGGATTGAGGATTGAGGATTGAGGATTGAGGATTGAGGATTGAGGATTGAGGATTGAAGATAGAGTATTGAGGATTGATGACTGAGGATTGAGGATTGAGGATTGAGGAATGAGGACTGAGGTTTGAGGATTGAGTGTTGAGCACTGAGGATTGAGGATTGAGGATTGAGGATTTAGGACTGAGGATTGACGTTTGAGGATTGAGGATTGAGGATTGAAGATTGAGGTTTGGCGATTGAGGACTGAAGGTTGAGAGTTGAGGATTGAGTATTGATGATGGAGGATGAGGACTGAGGGTTGAGGATTGAGGTTTCAGGACTCAGGATTCAGGATTCAGGATTGAGGTTTGAGGATTGAAGGTTGAGGAATGGGGATTCAGGATTGAAGGTTGAGAATTGAGGATTGAGGTTTGAGGATTGAGGATTGAGGATTGAGGACTGAGGACTGAGGCTTGAAGATTGAGTATTGAAGATTGAAGATTGAGGGTTGAGGATTGAGGTTTGAGGACTGAGGATTGAGGATTGGGAATTGTGGATTGAGGAATGACGTTTGAGTATTGGGGATTGAGGATTGTAGTATTGAAGATGGAGGATTGAGGTTTGATCATTAAGGATAGAGGATTCGGGACTGAGCGTCGAGGACTGAGTATTGAGGATTGAGGATTGAAGGCTGAGGATTGAGGATTGAGTGTTGAGGATTGAGGATTGATGATTGAGGATGAAGAGTGAGGGCTGAGGATTTTGGTTTGAGGACTCAGGATTCAGGATTGACGTTTGAGGATTGAGGATTGAAGATTGAGTATTGAGGATTGAAGATGGAGGAATTAGGATTGAGGATTGAGGATTGAGGATTGAGGATTGAAGATTGAGTATTGAGGGTTGAGGATTGAGTATTGAAGATTGAGGATGAGGACTGAGTGTTGAGGATTGAGGATTGAAGGTTGAGGATTGAGGATGGAGGATTGATGATTGAGGATTGAAGATTGAGGTTTAAGGACTGAGGATTGAGGATGAGGATTGAGGATCGACGATTGACGATTGAGGGTTGAGGATTGATGATTGAGGATTGAAGGTTGAGGATTGAGGGTTGAGGATTGAGGATAGAGTATTGAGGATTGATGATTGAGTTTTGAGGATTGATGGTTGAGGGTAGTGGGTTGAATATTGAGGATTGAGGATTCAGGATTGCGGATTGAGTATTGAAGATTGAGGATTGAGGTTTGATTATTGAGAATAGAGGATTGGGGACTGAGCGTTGAGGATTGAGGTATGGGGACTGAGGATTGACGATTGAGGATTGAGGATTTAGGACTGAGGATTGACGTTTGAGGATTGAGGATTGAGGATTGAGAATTTTGGATTGAACATTGTGGACTGAGGGTTGAGGATTGTGTGTTGAGTATTGATGTTTGAGGAATGAGATTTGAAGATTTAATATTGTGGATTGAGTATTGAAAACAGAGAATACAGGGTATTCTATTGAGTATTGAGAATTGAGGAATGATGATTGAGTATTGAGGATTGATGGTTGAGGTTTGTGGGATGAATAATGAGGATTCAGGATTGATGATTGAGTATTGAGTATTGGAGATTGAGGATTGAGGATTGAGGATCGAGAATTGAGGATTGAGGATTGAGGATTGAGGACTGAGGATTGAGAATTGAGGATTGATGGTTGGGTATTGAAGATTGATGGTTCAGGGTTGTGTGTTGAATATTGAGGAATGAGGATTCAGGATTGAGGATTGAGTATTGAAGGTTGAGGACTGAGGATTGAGGATTGAGGATTGAGTATTGAGGATTGATGGTTGTGGATTGAGGATTGAAGATTGAGTATTGAGGATTGATGACTGAGGATTGAGGACTGAGGATTGAGGATTGAGGATTGAGGATTGAGGATTAACGTTTGAGGATTGAGGATGGAGGATTGAGGATTGAGGATTGAGGATTGAAGATTGAGGATTGAGGATTGAGGGTTGAGGATTGAGGATTGAGGATTGAGGATTGAGGATTGAGGATTGAGGATTGAGGATTTAGAATTGGAGATTGGGTATTGAGGATTGAAGGTTGAGGATTGAGGATTGAGTGTTGAGGGTTGAGGATTGATGATTGAGGATGAGGAGTGAGGGTTGAGGTTTGAGGTTTGAGGACTCAGGATTCAGGATTGACGTTTGAGGATTGAGGATTGAAGATTGAGTATTGAGCATTGAAGATTGAGGATTGAGGATTGAGTGTTGAGGATTGAGGACGAGGACTGAGGATTGAGGATTGAGGATTGAGGATTGAGGATTGAGGATTGAGGATTGAAGTCTGAGGATTGGGGACTGAGGATTGAGGACTGAGGATTGAGGATTGAGGATTGAGGATTGAGGATTAACGTTTGAGGATTGAGGATGGAGGATTGAGGATTGAGGATTGAGGATTGAAGATTGAGGATTGAGGATTGAGGGTTGAGGATTGAGGATTGAGGATTGAGGATTGAAGATAGAGTATTGAGGATTGATGACTGAGGATTGAGGATTGAGGATTGAGGATTGAGGACTGAGGTTTGAGGATTGAGTGTTGAGCACTGAGGATTGAGGATTGAGGATTGAGGATTTAGGACTGAGGATTGACGTTTGAGGATTGAGGACTGAGGATTGAAGATTGAGGTTTGGCGATTGAGGACTGAAGGTTGAGAGTTGAGGATTGAGGATTGATGATGGAGGATGAGGACTGAGGGTTGAGGATTGAGGTTTCAGGACTCAGGATTCAGGATTCAGGATTGAGGTTTGAGGATTGAGGATTGAAGATTGAGTATTGAGGATTGAAGATTAAGGATTGAGGATTGAGGATTGAGGACTCAGGATTGAAGATTGAGGATTGGGGATTGAGGCTTGACGATTGAGAATTGAGGATTGATGATTGAGGATTGAGGATTGAGGGTTGAAGATTGAGTATTGGGGATTGAAGGTTGAGGATTGAGGATTGAGTGTTGAGGATTGAGGACGAGGACTGAGAGTTGAGGATTGAGGATTGAGGACTGAGGTTTGAGGATTCAGGATTGAAGATTGAGTGTTGGGGATTGAGGATCGATGATTGAGGATTGAGGATTGAGGATTGAGGATTGAGGATTGAGGATTGAGGAATGAGGATTGAGTATTGAAGATTGAGGGCAGAGGGTTGAGGATTGAGGAATGATGTTTGAGGATTGAGATTTGATGCTTGAATAGTTTGGATTGAGTATTGTATCCTGAGAATTCTGGATATTCTATTGAATATTGAGAATTGATGGTTGATGGTTGAGTATTGAGGATTGATGGTTGATGGTCGTGTGTTGAATATTGAGGATTGAGGATTCAGGATTGAGGATTGTGTAAAGAAGATTGAAAACTGAGGTTTGAGGATTGAGGATTGACGATTGAGGTTTGAAGATTGAGTATTGATGATTGAAGTTTGAGGATTGAGGATTGAGCGTTGAGGGTTGAGGACGAGGTGTGAGGGATGAGGATTGAGGTTTGAGGACTGATGATTGAGTATTCAGGATTGAGGATTTACGATTGAGGGTTGAGGATTGAAGATAGAGTATTGAGGACTGAAGATTGAGGATTGAGGATTGAGGATTGAGGATTGGAGATTGAGTATTGAGGATTGAAGATTGAGGGCTAAGGATTGAGGATTGAGGATTGAGGATTGAGGGTTGAGGATTGAAGATTGAGAATTGAGAATTGGGGATTGATGGTTGAGTATTGAGGATTGATGGTTGAGGTCTATGTGTTGAATATTGAGGATTGAGGACTCAGGGTTGAGGATTGAGCATCGTATATTGAGGACTGAGGATTGAGGATTGAGGATTGAGGATTGAAGGTTGTGTATTCATGATTGAATTTTGAGGATTGAGGATTGAGTGTTGAGGATTGAGTACGAGGACTGAGGATTGAGGATTGAGGATTGAGGATTGAGGATTGAGGATTGAGGACTGAGGTTTGAATATTGAGGATTGGGGATTGAGGATTGAGGATTGAGGATTGGAGATTGAGTATTAAGAATTGAAGGTTGAGGATTGAGGGTTGAGGACTGACGACAGAGGATAAAGGATAGAGGATGAGGACTGAGGGCTGAGGATTGAGGTTTGACGACTGAGGATTGAGGATTGAGGATTGTGGATTGAGGAATGACGTTTGAGGATTGGGGATTGAGGATTGTAGTATTGAAGATGGAGGATTGAGGTTTTATCATTAAGGATAGAGGATTGGGGACTGAGCGTCGAGGACTGAGTATTGAGGATTGAGGATTGAAGTCTGAGGATTGGGGACTGAGGATTGAGGACTGAGGATTGAGGATTGAGGATTGAGGATTCAGGATTAACGTTTGAGGGTTGAGGATGGAGGATTGAGGATTGAGGATTGAGGATTGAAGATTGAGGATTGAGGATTGAGGATTGAGGATTGAGGATTGAGGATTGAGGATTGAGGATTGAGGATTGAAGATAGAGTATTGAGGATTGATGACTGAGGATTGAGGATTGAGGTTTGAGGACAGAGGATTGATGATTGATGTTTGAGGATTCAGGATTGGAGATTGAGTATTGTGGATTGAAGATTGAGGATTGAGGATTGAGGATTGAGGATTGAGGAATGAAGATTGAGGATCGGGGACTGAGGATTGACGATTGAGGATTGAGGATTGAGGATTGAGGACACAGGATAGAGGATAGAGGATGAGAACTGAGGGTTGAGGATTGAGGTTTGACGACTGAGGATTGAGGATTGAGGATTGTGGATTGAGGAATGACGTTTGACGATTGGGGATTGAGGATTGTAGTATTGAAGATGTAGGATGAATGTTTTGTCATTAAGGATAGAGGATTGGGGACTGAGCGCCGAGGACTTAGTGTTGAGGTTTGAGGATTGAAGTCTGAGGATTGGGGATTGAGAATTGAGGAATGAGTATTGAGGATTGAGGATTGAGGATTGAGGATTAACGTTTGAGGATAGAGGATGGAGGATTGAGGATTGAGGATTGAGGATTGAAGATTGAGGATTGAGGATTGAGGATTGAGGATTTTGGATTGAAGATTGAGGACTGAGGGTTGAGGATTGAGTGTTGAGTATTGATGTTTGAGGATTGAGATTTGAAGACTGAATATTGTGGATTGAGTATTGAAAACTGAGAATACAGGATATTCTATTGAGTATTGAGGATTGAGGATTGAGGATTGAGAATTGAGGATTGAGGATTGAGGATTGAAGATGGAGTATTGAGGATTGATGACTGAGGATTGAGGATTGAGGATTGAGGATTGAGGACTGAGGTTTGAGGATTGAGTGTTGAGGATTGAAGATTGAGGATTGAGGATTGGGAGTTGAGTATTGAGGACTGAGTGTTGAGGATTGAGGTTTGAGGCCTGAGGATTGAGGATTGAGGATTGAGGATTGAGGACTGAGGTTTGAGGATTGAGTGTTGAGGACTGAGGATTGAGGATTGAGGATTGAGGATTTGGGACTGAGGATTGACGTCTGAGGATTGAGGATTGAGGATTTTGGATTGAAGATTGAGGACTGAGGGTTTAGGATTGAGTGTTGAGTATTTATGTTTGAGGATTGAGATTTGAAGATGGAATATTGTGGATTGAGTATTGAAAACTGAGAATACAGGATATTCTATTGAGTATTGAGGATTGAGGATTGATGATTGAGTATTGAGGATTGATGGCTGAGGGTTGTGTGATGAATATTGAGGACTCAGGATTGAGGATTGAGGATTGTGTATTGGTGGTTGATGATTGAGGATCGAGGGTGGAGGATTGAGGATTGAGGATTGAGGATTGTGGATTGAGGATTGAAGATTGAGGATTGGTGTTGAGGGTTGAAGATTGAGGATTGAGGATCGAGGATTGAGGATTGAGGATTGAGGATTGAGGATTGAGGACTGAGGATTGAGGCTTGAAGATTGAATATTGAGGATTGAAGATTGAGGGTTGAGGATTGAAGATTGAGAATTGAGAATTGTGGATTGATGGTTGAGTATTGAGGATTGATGGTTGAGGTCTGTGTGTTGAATATTGAGGATTGAGGAATCAGGGTTGAGGATTGAGCATTGTAGATTGAGGACTGAGGATTGAGGATTGAGGATTGAGGATTGAAGGTTGTGTATTGATGATTGAAGATTGAGGATTGAGGATTGAGTGTTGAGGATTGAGGACGAGGTCTGAGGATTGAGGATTGAGGATTGAGGATTGAGGATTGAGGATTGAGGATTGAAGATAGAGTATTGAGGATTGATGACTGAGGATTGAGGATTGTGGATTGAGGATTGAGGACTGAGGTTTGAGGATTGAGTGTTGAGCACTGAGGATTGAGGATTGATGATGGAGGATGAGGACTGAGGGCTGAGGATTGAGGTTTCATGACTCATGATTCAGGATTCAGGATTGAGGTTTGAGGATTGAGGATTGAAGATTGAGTATTGAGGATTGAAGATTAAGGATTGAGGATTGAGGCTTGAGGACTGAGGATTGAAGGTTGAGGATTGGCGATTGAGGCTTGACGATTGAGGATTGAGGATTGATGATTGAGGATTGAGGATTAAGGATTGAGGGTTGAAGATTGAGTATTGGGGATTGAAGGTTGAGGATTGAGGATTGAGTGTTGAGGATTGAGGACGAGGACTGAGAGTTGAGGATTGAGGATTGAGGACTGAGGTTTGAGGATTCAGGATTGAAGATTGAGGGTTGGGGATTGAGGATCGATGATTGAGGATTGAGGGTTGAGGATTGAGTATTGAGGATTGAGGAATGAGGATTGAGTATTGAAGATTGAGGGCAGAGGGTTGAGTGTTGAGGAATGATGTTTGAGGATTGAGATTTGATGATTGAATAGCTTGGATTGAGTATTGTATCCTGGGAATTCTGGATATTCTATTGAATATTGAGAATTGATGGTTGATGGTTGAGTATTGAGGATTGATGGTTGATGGTCGTGTGTTGAATATTGAGGATTGAGGATTCAGGATTGAGGATTGTGTATAGAAGATTGAAAACTGAAGTTTGAGGATTGAGGATTGAGCGTTGAGGGTTGAGGACGAGGAGTGAGGGATGAGGATTGAGGTTTGAGGACTGATGATTGAGTATTCAGGATTGAGGATTTACGATTGAGGGTTGAGGATTGAAGATAGAGTATTGAGGACTGAAGATTGAGGATTGAGGATTGAGGATTGAGGATTGGAGATTGAGTATTGAGGATTGAAGATTGAGGGCTAAGGATTGAGGATTGAGGATTGAGGACTGAGGGTTGAGGATTGAAGATTGAGAATTGAGAATTGGGGATTGATGGTTGAGTATTGAGGATTGATGGTTGAGGTCTGTGTGTTGAATATTGAGGATTGAGGACTCAGGGTTGAGGATTGAGCATTGTAGATTGAGGACTGAGGATTGAGGATTGAGGATTGAGGATTGAGGATTGAGGATTGAGGATTGAGGATTGAGGATTGAGGATTGAGGATTGAGGATTGAGGATTGAAGATAGAGTATTGAGGATTGATGACTGAGGATTGAGGATTGAGGATTGAGGAATGAGGACTGAGGTTTGAGGATTGAGTGTTGAGCACTGAGGATTGAGGATTGAGGATTGAGGATTTAGGACTGAGGATTGACGTTTGAGGATTGAGGATTGAGGATTGAAGATTGAGGTTTGGCGATTGAGGACTGAAGGTTGAGAGTTGAGGATTGAGGATTGATGATGGAGGATGAGGACTGAGGGTTGAGGATTGAGGTTTCAGGACTCAGGATTCAGGATTCAGGATTGAGGTTTGAGGATTGAAGGTTGAGGAATGGGGATTCAGGATTGAAGGTTGAGAATTGAGGATTGAGGTTTGAGGATTGAGGATTGAGGATTGAGGACTGAGGACTGAGGCTTGAAGATTGAGTATTGAAGATTGAAGATTGAGGGTTGAGGATTGAGGTTTGAGGACTGAGGATTGAGGTTTGGGAATTGTGGATTGAGGAATGACGTTTGAGTATTGGGGATTGAGGATTGTAGTATTGAAGATGGAGGATTGAGGTTTGATCATTAAGGATAGAGGATTCGGGACTGAGCGTCGAGGACTGAGTATTGAGGATTGAGGATTGAAGGCTGAGGATTGAGGATTGAGTGTTGAGGATTGAGGATTGATGATTGAGGATGAAGAGTGAGGGCTGAGGATTTTGGTTTGAGGACTCAGGATTCAGGATTGACGTTTGAGGATTGAGGATTGAAGATTGAGTATTGAGGATTGAAGATGGAGGAATTAGGATTGAGGATTGAGGATTGAGGATTGAGGATTGAAGATTGAGTATTGAGGGTTGAGGATTGAGTATTGAAGATTGAGGATGAGGACTGAGTGTTGAGGATTGAGGATTGAAGGTTGAGGATTGAGGATGGAGGATTGATGATTGAGGATTGAAGATTGAGGTTTAAGGACTGAGGATTGAGGATGAGGATTGAGGATCGACGATTGACGATTGAGGGTTGAGGATTGATGATTGAGGATTGAAGGTTGAGGATTGAGGATTGAGGATTGAGAATTGAAGATTGAGGACTGAGTGTTTAGGGTTGAGTGATGAGAATTGATGTTTGTGGATTGAGATTTGAAGATTGAAGATTGAGGATTGAGTATTGAAAACTGTGAATTGAGGATATTCTATAGAGGATTGAGTATTGACAATTGACTGTTGAGTGTTGAGGGCTGAAGAGTGAGGATACAGGATTGAGGATTCAGGATTGAGGTTTGAGGACTGAGGATTGAAGCCTGAGGATTGAGGATTGAGGATTGTGGAGTGAGGATTGAGGATTGAGGATTGAGGATTGAAGATTGAGGACTGATGTTTGTGGACTTAGTGTTGAGGTTCGATGATTGAGGATTGAGATTTGATGATTGAATATTGTGGATTGAGTATTGAATCCAGAGAATTCAGGATATTCTATTGATTCTTGAGGAATGAGAGTTGAAGGTTAAGTATTGAGGATTGATGGTAGAGGGCTGTGTGTTGAAAATTGAGGATTGAGGATTGAGGATTGAGGATTGAGGTTTGAGGACTGAGGATTGGGGATTGTGGATTGAGGATTGAGGAATGATGATTGAGGATTGAAGATTGAGGATCGGGGATTGAGGATTGAAAATTAAGGTTTGAGGATTGAGGATTGAGGATTGACGATTGAGGATTGAGGATTGAGGGTTGAAGATTGAGGATTGACGTTTGATTATTGAGTGTTGAGGATCGATGTTAGAGAATTGAGATTTGATGATTGAATATTGTGGAATGAGTAAAGAATTCTGACAATTCAGGATATTCTATTGAGTATTGAGAATTGAGGATTGATGGTTGAGTATTGAGCATTGATGGCTGTGGATTGTGTGTTGAATATCATGGATCGAGGATTGAGTGCTGAGGATTGAGGATGAGGACCGAGGTTTGAGGATTGAGGTTTGAGGACTGAGGATTGACGATTGATGTTTGAGGATTGAGGATTGGAGATTGAGTATTATGGATTGAAGATGGAGGATTGAGGATTGAGGATTCAGGATTGAGGAATGAAGAGTGAGGATTGGGGATTGAGGATTGACGATTGTGGATTGAGGATTGACGATTGAGTATTGAGGATTGAGGATTGAAGATTGAGTATTGGGTATTGAAGGTTGAGGATTGAGGATTGAGAGTTGATGATTGAGGACGAGGACTGAGAGTTGAGGATTGAGGATTGAGGACTGAGGATTGAGGATTGAAGATTGAGGACAGTTGTTTGCGGATTGAGTGTTGAGGGTTGATGTCTGGGGATTGAGATTTGATGACTGAATATTGTGGATTCAGTATAGAATCCTGAGAATTCAGGATATTCTATGGAGTATTGAGGATCGAGGATTAATGGTTGAGTATGGAGGATTGATGGTTGAGGGCTGTGTGTTGAATATTGAGGATTGAGTATTGAGGATTGAGGTTGAGGAGCGAGGGCTGAAGATTGAGGTTTGAGGAATGAGGGTTGAGGATTGAGGTTTGAGGACTGAGGATTGAGGATTGATGTTTGAGGATTGAGGATTGACGATTGAGTATTGAAGATTGAGGATTGATGACTGAGGATTGATGACTGAGGATTGAGGATTAAGGATTGAGGATTGCGGATTGAGGATCTAAGATTGGAGATTGATTATTGACGATTCAAGATTGATTATTGAGGATTCAAGATTGAGGATAGAGGATTGAGGATTGAGAATTGAGAATTGAGGATGAGGACTGAGGGCTGATGATTGAGGTTTGAGGGACGAGGATTGAGGATTGAGGATTGAGGACTGAGGATTGACGATTGAGTATCGAAGATTGAAGATTGATGACTGAGGATTGAGGATTGGCGATTGAGGATTGAGGATTGAGGATTGAGGATTGAAGATTGAGGATTGGGGACTGAGGATTGACGATTGAGGATTGAGTATTGATGATTGAGGATTGAGGATTGTGGATTGAAGGTTGAGTATTGAGTATTGAAGATTGAGGATTAAGGATTGAGGATTGGGGATTAAGTATCTAGGATTGGAGATTGATTATTGAGGATTCAAGGTTGAGGATTGAGGATTGAGGATTGAGAATTGAGAACTGAGGATGAGGACTGAGTGTGGAGGATTGAGGTTTGAGGGACGAGGATTGAGGATTGAGGATTGAGGACTGAGGATTGACGATTGAGTATTGAAGATTGAGGATTGATGACTGAGGATTGAGGATTGAGGATTGAGGATTGAGGATTGATGGTTGAGGTTTGTGTGTTGAATATTGAGGATTGTGGATTGAGGATTGAGAATTGAGAATTGAGGGTGAGGACTGAGGTTAGAGGATTGAGGTTTGAGGAACGAGGGTTGAGGATTGAGGATTGAGGACTGAGGATTGACGATTGAGTACTGAAGATTGAGGATTGATGACAGAGGATTGAGGATTGGCGATTGAGGATTGAGGATTGAGGATTGAGGATTGAGGATTGAGGATTGAGGAATGAAGAATGAGGATTGAGGATTGAGGATTGAGGATTGAGTATTGAAGATTGAGGATTGGGTATTGAGGATTGAAGATTGAGGATTGAGAATTGAGGATTGAGGATTGAAGATTGAGGATTGAGGCTTGAGGGTTGAGGATTGAAGAGTGAGTATTGAGGACTGATGATTGTGGATTGAGGATTGAAGATTGATTATTGAGGATTGAAGAATGAGAATTGAGGATTGAGGATTGATGATTGAGTATTGAAGATTGAGGATTGGGTATTGAGGATTGAAGATTGAGGATTGAGAATTGAGGATTGAGGATTGAAGATTGAGGATTGAGGCTTGAGGGTTGAGGATTGAAGAGTGAGTATTGAGGACTGATGATTGTGGATTGAGGATTGAAGATTGAGTATTGAGGATTGAAGATTGAGGATTGAGGATTGAGGATTGAGGATTGAGGATTGAAGGTTGAGGATTGGGGATTGAGGATTGACGATTGAGAATTGAGTATTGAGGATAGAGAATTGAGGATTGAGGATTGAAGATTGAGTATTGAGGATTGAAGATTGAGGATTGAAGATTGAGTATTGATGATTGAGGACTCAGGGTTGAGGATTGAGGAAGAGGACTCACGGTTGAGGATTGAGGTTTGAGGGTTGAGGATTGAGGATTGAGGTTTGAGGATTGAGGATTGATGATTGAGTATTGAGGATTGAAGATTGAGGATTGAGGATTGAGGATTGAGCATTGAGAATTGAAGGTTGAGGACTGGTGATTGAGAATTGAAGATTGAGGATTTAGGATTGAGGATTGGGGATTGAGTATCTAGGATTGGAGATTGATTATTGAGGATTCAAGATTGAGGATAGAGGATTGAGGATTGAGAATTGAGAATTGAGGATGAGGACTGAGGGCTGATGATTGAGGTTTGAGGAACGAGGATTGAGGATTGAGGATTGAGGACTGAGGATTGACGATTGAGTATCGAAGATTGAAGATTGATGACTGAGGATTGAGGATTGGCGATTGAGGATTGAGGATTGAGGATTGAGGATTGAAGATTGAGGATTGGGGACTGAGGATTGACGATTGAGGATTGAGTATTGATGATTGAGGATTGAGGATTGTGGATTGAAGGTTGAGTATTGAGTATTGAAGATTGAGGATTAAGGATTGAGGATTGGGGATTAAGTATCTAGGATTGGAGATTGATTATTGAGGATTCAAGGTTGAGGATTGAGGATTGAGGATTGAGAATTGAGAACTGAGGATGAGGACTGAGTGTGGAGGATTGAGGTTTGAGGGACGAGGATTGAGGACTGAGGATTGAGGACTGAGGATTGACGATTGAGTATTGAAGATTGAGGATTGATGACTGAGGATTGAGGATTGAGGATTGAGGATTGAGGATTGATGGTTGAGGTTTGTGTGTTGAATATTGAGGATTGTGGATTGAGGATTGAGAATTGAGAATTGAGGGTGAGGACTGAGGTTTGAGGATTGAGGTTTGAGGAACGAGGGTTGAGGATTGAGGATTGAGGACTGAGGATTGACGATTGAGTACTGAAGATTGAGGATTGATGACAGAGGATTGAGGATTGGCGATTGAGGATTGAGGATTGAGGATTGAGGATTGAAGATTGAAGATTGAGGATTGAGGATTGAGGATCGAGGATTAAGGATTGAATACTGAGGATTGGGGACTGAGTATTGAGTGTTTAGTGATGAGAATTGATGTTTGTGGCTAGAGATTCGAAGATTGCAGATTGAGTATTGAGTATTGAAGACTGTGAATTGAGGATGTGCTATTGAGTACTGAGGATTGACAACAGATTGTTGAGGACTGTGTTCCGAAGATTGAGGATTCAGGATTGAGGATTCATAATTGAGGTTTGAGGACTGAGGATTGAGGATTGAAGATTGAGTATAGACGATTGAAGATTGTGGATTGATGATTGAGGATTGAGGATTAAGGATTAGTCTGAGGACTGAGGCTTGAAGATTGAGGATTGAGGATTAAGGATTGAGGATTGCGGATTGAGGATCTAGGATTGGAGATTGATTATTGACGATTCAAGATTGAGGGTTGAGGATTGAGGATTGAGGTTTGAGGATTGAGAATTGATGATTGAGTATTGAGGATTGAAAACTGAGGATTGAGGATTGAGGATTGAGGATTGCAGACTGAGGATTGGGGACTGAGGTTTGAAGAGTGAGGACTGAGTGTTGAGGATTGAGTGTTGAGGATTGATCTTTGAGGATTAAGATTTGATTATTGAATATTGTGGATTGAGTATAGATCCATGAGAATTCAGGATATTCTATTGAGTATTGAGAATTGAAGATTGATGGTTGAGTATTGAGGATTGATGGTTGAGTGTTGTGTGTTGAATATTGAGGATTGAGGAATGAGGATTGAGGATTGAGGATTGAAGATTGAGGACTGGGGATTGAGGATTGAAGATTGAGGATTAAGGATTGAGGGTTGGGGATTGAGGATCTAGGATTGGAGATTGATTACTGAGTATTCAAAATTGAGGGTTGATGACTGAGGATTGAGAATTGAGAGTTGAGGATGAGGAGTGGGGGTTGAGGATTGAGGTTTGAGGAACGAGTATTGAGGCTTGAAGATTGAGGATTTGGGACTGAGGATTGACGTCTGAGGATTGAGGATTGAGGATTTTGGATTGAAGATTGAGGACTGAGGGTTTAGGATTGAGTGTTGAGTATTTATGTTTGAGGATTGAGATTTGAAGATGGAATATTGTGGATTGAGTATTGAAAACTGAGAATACAGGATATTCTATTGAGTATTGAGGATTGAGGATTGATGATTGAGTATTGAGGATTGATGGCTGAGGGTTGTGTGATGAATATTGAGGACTCAGGATTGAGGATTGAGGATTGTGTATTGGTGGTTGATGATTGAGGATCGAGGGTGGAGGATTGAGGATTGAGGATTGAGGATTGTGGATTGAGGATTGAAGATTGAGGATTGGTGTTGAGGGTTGAAGATTGAGGATTGAGGATCGAGGATTGAGGATTGAGGATTGAGGATTGAGGACTGAGGATTGAGGCTTGAAGATTGAATATTGAGGATTGAAGATTGAGGGTTGAGGATTGAAGATTGAGAATTGAGAATTGTGGATTGATGGTTGAGTATTGAGGATTGATGGTTGAGGTCTGTGTGTTGAATATTGAGGATTGAGGAATCAGGGTTGAGGATTGAGCATTGTAGATTGAGGACTGAGGATTGAGGATTGAGGATTGAGGATTGAAGGTTGTGTATTGATGATTGAAGATTGAGGATTGAGGATTGAGTGTTGAGGATTGAGGACGAGGTCTGAGGATTGAGGATTGAGGATTGAGGATTGAGGATTGAGGATTGAGGATTGAAGATAGAGTATTGAGGATTGATGACTGAGGATTGAGGATTGTGGATTGAGGATTGAGGACTGAGGTTTGAGGATTGAGTGTTGAGCACTGAGGATTGAGGATTGATGATGGAGGATGAGGACTGAGGGCTGAGGATTGAGGTTTCATGACTCATGATTCAGGATTCAGGATTGAGGTTTGAGGATTGAGGATTGAAGATTGAGTATTGAGGATTGAAGATTAAGGATTGAGGATTGAGGCTTGAGGACTGAGGATTGAAGGTTGAGGATTGGCGATTGAGGCTTGACGATTGAGGATTGAGGATTGATGATTGAGGATTGAGGATTAAGGATTGAGGGTTGAAGATTGAGTATTGGGGATTGAAGGTTGAGGATTGAGGATTGAGTGTTGAGGATTGAGGACGAGGACTGAGAGTTGAGGATTGAGGATTGAGGACTGAGGTTTGAGGATTCAGGATTGAAGATTGAGGGTTGGGGATTGAGGATCGATGATTGAGGATTGAGGGTTGAGGATTGAGTATTGAGGATTGAGGAATGAGGATTGAGTATTGAAGATTGAGGGCAGAGGGTTGAGTGTTGAGGAATGATGTTTGAGGATTGAGATTTGATGATTGAATAGTTTGGATTGAGTATTGTATCCTGGGAATTCTGGATATTCTATTGAATATTGAGAATTGATGGTTGATGGTTGAGTATTGAGGATTGATGGTTGATGGTCGTGTGTTGAATATTGAGGATTGAGGATTCAGGATTGAGGATTGTGTATAGAAGATTGAAAACTGAAGTTTGAGGATTGAGGATTGAGCGTTGAGGGTTGAGGACGAGGAGTGAGGGATGAGGATTGAGGTTTGAGGACTGATGATTGAGTATTCAGGATTGAGGATTTACGATTGAGGGTTGAGGATTGAAGATAGAGTATTGAGGACTGAAGATTGAGGATTGAGGATTGAGGATTGAGGATTGGAGATTGAGTATTGAGGATTGAAGATTGAGGGCTAAGGATTGAGGATTGAGGATTGAGGACTGAGGGTTGAGGATTGAAGATTGAGAATTGAGAATTGGGGATTGATGGTTGAGTATTGAGGATTGATGGTTGAGGTCTGTGTGTTGAATATTGAGGATTGAGGACTCAGGGTTGAGGATTGAGCATTGTAGATTGAGGACTGAGGATTGAGGATTGAGGATTGAGGATTGAGGATTGAGGATTGAGGATTGAGGATTGAGGATTGAGGATTGAGGATTGAGGATTGAGGATTGAAGATAGAGTATTGAGGATTGATGACTGAGGATTGAGGATTGAGGATTGAGGAATGAGGACTGAGGTTTGAGGATTGAGTGTTGAGCACTGAGGATTGAGGATTGAGGATTGAGGATTTAGGACTGAGGATTGACGTTTGAGGATTGAGGATTGAGGATTGAAGATTGAGGTTTGGCGATTGAGGACTGAAGGTTGAGAGTTGAGGATTGAGGATTGATGATGGAGGATGAGGACTGAGGGTTGAGGATTGAGGTTTCAGGACTCAGGATTCAGGATTCAGGATTGAGGTTTGAGGATTGAAGGTTGAGGAATGGGGATTCAGGATTGAAGGTTGAGAATTGAGGATTGAGGTTTGAGGATTGAGGATTGAGGATTGAGGACTGAGGACTGAGGCTTGAAGATTGAGTATTGAAGATTGAAGATTGAGGGTTGAGGATTGAGGTTTGAGGACTGAGGATTGAGTATTGGGAATTGTGGATTGAGGAATGACGTTTGAGTATTGGGGATTGAGGATTGTAGTATTGAAGATGGAGGATTGAGGTTTGATCATTAAGGATAGAGGATTCGGGACTGAGCGTCGAGGACTGAGTATTGAGGATTGAGGATTGAAGGCTGAGGATTGAGGATTGAGTGTTGAGGATTGAGGGTTGAAGATTGAGTATTGGGGATTGAAGGTTGAGGATTGAGGATTGAGTGTTGAGGATTGAGGACGAGGACTGAGAGTTGAGGATTGAGGATTGAGGACTGAGGTTTGAGGATTCAGGATTGAAGATTGAGGGTTGGGGATTGAGGATCGATGATTGAGGATTGAGGGTTGAGGATTGAGTATTGAGGATTGAGGAATGAGGATTGAGTATTGAAGATTGAGGGCAGAGGGTTGAGTGTTGAGGAATGATGTTTGAGGATTGAGATTTGATGATTGAATAGTTTGGATTGAGTATTGTATCCTGGGAATTCTGGATATTCTATTGAATATTGAGAATTGATGGTTGATGGTTGAGTATTGAGGATTGATGGTTGATGGTCGTGTGTTGAATATTGAGGATTGAGGATTCAGGATTGAGGATTGTGTATAGAAGATTGAAAACTGAAGTTTGAGGATTGAGGATTGAGCGTTGAGGGTTGAGGACGAGGAGTGAGGGATGAGGATTGAGGTTTGAGGACTGATGATTGAGTATTCAGGATTGAGGATTTACGATTGAGGGTTGAGGATTGAAGATAGAGTATTGAGGACTGAAGATTGAGGATTGAGGATTGAGGATTGAGGATTGGAGATTGAGTATTGAGGATTGAAGATTGAGGGCTAAGGATTGAGGATTGAGGATTGAGGACTGAGGGTTGAGGATTGAAGATTGAGAATTGAGAATTGGGGATTGATGGTTGAGTATTGAGGATTGATGGTTGAGGTCTGTGTGTTGAATATTGAGGATTGAGGACTCAGGGTTGAGGATTGAGCATTGTAGATTGAGGACTGAGGATTGAGGATTGAGGATTGAGGATTGAGGATTGAGGATTGAGGATTGAGGATTGAGGATTGAGGATTGAGGATTGAGGATTGAGGATTGAAGATAGAGTATTGAGGATTGATGACTGAGGATTGAGGATTGAGGATTGAGGAATGAGGACTGAGGTTTGAGGATTGAGTGTTGAGCACTGAGGATTGAGGATTGAGGATTGAGGATTTAGGACTGAGGATTGACGTTTGAGGATTGAGGATTGAGGATTGAAGATTGAGGTTTGGCGATTGAGGACTGAAGGTTGAGAGTTGAGGATTGAGGATTGATGATGGAGGATGAGGACTGAGGGTTGAGGATTGAGGTTTCAGGACTCAGGATTCAGGATTCAGGATTGAGGTTTGAGGATTGAAGGTTGAGGAATGGGGATTCAGGATTGAAGGTTGAGAATTGAGGATTGAGGTTTGAGGATTGAGGATTGAGGATTGAGGACTGAGGACTGAGGCTTGAAGATTGAGTATTGAAGATTGAAGATTGAGGGTTGAGGATTGAGGTTTGAGGACTGAGGATTGAGTATTGGGAATTGTGGATTGAGGAATGACGTTTGAGTATTGGGGATTGAGGATTGTAGTATTGAAATTGGAGGATTGAGGTTTGATCATTAAGGATAGAGGATTCGGGACTGAGCGTCGAGGACTGAGTATTGAGGATTGAGGATTGAAGGCTGAGGATTGAGGATTGAGTGTTGAGGATTGAGGATTGATGATTGAGGATGAAGAGTGAGGGCTGAGGATTTTGGTTTGAGGACTCAGGATTCAGGATTGACGTTTGAGGATTGAGGATTGAAGATTGAGTATTGAGGATTGAAGATGGAGGAATTAGGATTGAGGATTGAGGATTGAGGATTGAGGATTGAAGATTGAGTATTGAGGGTTGAGGATTGAGTATTGAAGATTGAGGATGAGGACTGAGTGTTGAGGATTGAGGATTGAAGGTTGAGGATTGAGGATGGAGGATTGATGATTGAGGATTGAAGATTGAGGTTTAAGGACTGAGGATTGAGGATGAGGATTGAGGATCGACGATTGACGATTGAGGGTTGAGGATTGATGATTGAGGATTGAAGGTTGAGGATTGAGGATTGAGGATTGAGAATTGAAGATTGAGGACTGAGTGTTTAGGGTTGAGTGATGAGAATTGATGTTTGTGGATTGAGATTTGAAGATTGAAGATTGAGGATTGAGTATTGAAAACTGTGAATTGAGGATATTCTATAGAGGATTGAGTATTGACAATTGACTGTTGAGTGTTGAGGGCTGAAGAGTGAGGATACAGGATTGAGGATTCAGGATTGAGGTTTGAGGACTGAGGATTGAAGCCTGAGGATTGAGGATTGAGGATTGTGGAGTGAGGATTGAGGATTGAGGATTGAGGATTGAAGATTGAGGACTGATGTTTGTGGACTTAGTGTTGAGGTTCGATGATTGAGGATTGAGATTTGATGATTGAATATTGTGGATTGAGTATTGAATCCAGAGAATTCAGGATATTCTATTGATTCTTGAGGAATGAGAGTTGAAGGTTAAGTATTGAGGATTGATGGTAGAGGGCTGTGTGTTGAAAATTGAGGATTGAGGATTGAGGATTGAGGATTGAGGTTTGAGGACTGAGGATTGGGGATTGTGGATTGAGGATTGAGGAATGATGATTGAGGATTGAAGATTGAGGATCGGGGATTGAGGATTGAAAATTAAGGTTTGAGGATTGAGGATTGAGGATTGACGATTGAGGATTGAGGATTGAGGGTTGAAGATTGAGGATTGACGTTTGATTATTGAGTGTTGAGGATCGATGTTAGAGAATTGAGATTTGACGATTGAATATTGTGGAATGAGTAAAGAATTCTGACAATTCAGGATATTCTATTGAGTATTGAGAATTGAGGATTGATGGTTGAGTATTGAGCATTGATGGCTGTGGATTGTGTGTTGAATATCATGGATCGAGGATTGAGTGCTGAGGATTGAGGATGAGGACCGAGGTTTGAGGATTGAGGTTTGAGGACTGAGGATTGACGATTGATGTTTGAGGATTGAGGATTGGAGATTGAGTATTATGGATTGAAGATGGAGGATTGAGGATTGAGGATTCAGGATTGAGGAATGAAGAGTGAGGATTGGGGATTGAGGATTGACGATTGTGGATTGAGGATTGACGATTGAGTATTGAGGATTGAGGATTGAAGATTGAGTATTGGGTATTGAAGGTTGAGGATTGAGGATTGAGAGTTGATGATTGAGGACGAGGACTGAGAGTTGAGGATTGAGGATTGAGGACTGAGGATTGAGGATTGAAGATTGAGGACAGTTGTTTGCGGATTGAGTGTTGAGGGTTGATGTCTGGGGATTGAGATTTGATGACTGAATATTGTGGATTCAGTATAGAATCCTGAGAATTCAGGATATTCTATGGAGTATTGAGGATCGAGGATTAATGGTTGAGTATGGAGGATTGATGGTTGAGGGCTGTGTGTTGAATATTGAGGATTGAGTATTGAGGATTGAGGTTGAGGAGCGAGGGCTGAAGATTGAGGTTTGAGGAATGAGGGTTGAGGATTGAGGTTTGAGGACTGAGGATTGAGGATTGATGTTTGAGGATTGAGGATTGGAGATTGAGTATTGAGGATTGAAGATTTAGGATTGAGGATTGAGGATTGAGGATTGAGGAATGAAGAATGAGGATTGAGGATTGAGGATTGAGGATTGAGTATTGAAGATTGAGGATTGGGTATTGAGGATTGAAGATTGAGGATTGAGAATTGAGGATTGAGGATTGAAGATTGAGGATTGAGGCTTGAGGGTTGAGGATTGAAGAGTGAGTATTGAGGACTGATGATTGTGGATTGAGGATTGAAGATTGATTATTGAGGATTGAAGAATGAGAATTGAGGATTGAGGATTGATGATTGAGTATTGAAGATTGAGGATTGGGTATTGAGGATTGAAGATTGAGGATTGAGAATTGAGGATTGAGGATTGAAGATTGAGGATTGAGGCTTGAGGGTTGAGGATTGAAGAGTGAGTATTGAGGACTGATGATTGTGGATTGAGGATTGAAGATTGAGTATTGAGGATTGAAGATTGAGGATTGAGGATTGAGGATTGAGGATTGAGGATTGAAGGTTGAGGATTGGGGATTGAGGATTGACGATTGAGAATTGAGTATTGAGGATAGAGAATTGAGGATTGAGGATTGAAGATTGAGTATTGAGGATTGAAGATTGAGGATTGAAGATTGAGTATTGATGATTGAGGACTCAGGGTTGAGGATTGAGGAAGAGGACTCACGGTTGAGGATTGAGGTTTGAGGATTGAGGATTGAGAATTGAGAATTGAGGATGAGGACTGTGGTTGAGGATTGAGTGATGAGAATTGAGGTTTGTGGATAGAGATTTGAAGATTGCAGATTGTGTATTGGTCATTGAAAACTGTGAATTGAGGATATTCTATTCAGGATTGAGGATTGACAACTGATTGTTGAGGACTGAGTGCTGAAGATTGAGGATTCAGGATTGTTGATTCAGGATTGTCGTTTGAGGACTGAGTATTGAGGATTGAGGATAGAGGATTGAGGATTGAGGATTGAGGATTGAAGATTGAGGATTGGGTATTGAGGATTGAACATTGAGGATTGCGGATTGAGTATTGAGGATTGAGGATTGAGGATTGAAGATTGAGTATTGATGATTGAAGATTGAGGATTGGGGACTGAGAATTGAGGATTGAGGATTGAGGATTGAAGATTGTGGATTGGGTATTGAGGATTGAAGAATGTGGATTGAGGATTGAAGATTGAGGATTGAGGATTGAAGATTGAGTATTGAGGATTGAAGATTGAGGATTGGGGATTGAGGGTTGAGGATTGAGTATTGAGGATTGAGGATTGAGGATTGAGGATTGAGGATTGAAGACTGAGGATTGGGCACTGAGTGTTGAGTGTTTAGTGATGAGAATTGATGTTTGTGGATAGAGATTCGAAGATTGCAGATTGAGTGTTGAGTATTGAAAACTGTGAATTGAGGATATTCTATTGAGGACTGAGGATTGACAACAGATTGTTGAGGACTGTGTTCCGAAGATTGAGGATTCAGGATTGAGGATTCAGAATTGAGGTTTGAGGACTGAGGATTGAGGATTGAAGATTGAGTATAGACGATTGAAGATTGTGGATTGATGATTGAGGATTGAGGATTAAGGATTAGTCTGAGGACTGAGGCTTGAAGATTGAGGACTGAGGATTGACGATTGAGTATTGAAGATTGAGGATTGATGACTGAGGATTGAGGATTGAGGATTGAGGATTGAGGATTGAGGACTGAGGCTTGATGATTGAGGATTGAGGATTAAGGATTGAGGATTGCGGATTGAGGATCTAAGATTGGAGATTGATTATTGACGATTCAAGATTGAGGGTTGAGGATTGAGGATTGAGGTTTGAGGATTGAGGATTGATGATTGAGTATTGAGGATTGAAGATTGAGGATTGAGGATTGAGGATTGAGCATTGAGGATTGAAGGTTGAGGACTGGTGATTGAGAATTGAAGATTGAGGATTTAGGTTTGAGGATTGGGGATTGAGTATCTAGGATTGGAGATTGATTATTGAGGATTCAAGATTGAGGATAGAGGATTGAGGATTGAGAATTGAGAATTGAGGATGAGGACTGAGGGCTGATGATTGAGGTTTGAGGGACGAGGATTGAGGATTGAGGATTGAGGACTGAGGATTGACGATTGAGTATCGAAGATTGAAGATTGATGACTGAGGATTGAGGATTGGCGATTGAGGATTGAGGATTGAGGATTGAGGATTGAAGATTGAGGATTGGGGACTGAGGATTGACGATTGAGGATTGAGTATTGATGATTGAGGATTGAGGATTGTGGATTGAAGGTTGAGTATTGAGTATTGAAGATTGAGGATTAAGGATTGAGGATTGGGGATTAAGTATCTAGGATTGGAGATTGATTATTGAGGATTCAAGGTTGAGGATTGAGGATTGAGGATTGAGAATTGAGAACTGAGGATGAGGACTGAGTGTGGAGGATTGAGGTTTGAGGGACGAGGATTGAGGATTGAGGATTGAGGACTGAGGATTGACGATTGAGTATTGAAGATTGAGGATTGATGACTGAGGATTGAGGATTGAGGATTGAGGATTGAGGATTGATGGTTGAGGTTTGTGTGTTGAATATTGAGGATTGTGGATTGAGGATTGAGAATTGAGAATTGAGGGTGAGGACTGAGGTTAGAGGATTGAGGTTTGAGGAACGAGGGTTGAGGATTGAGGATTGAGGACTGAGGATTGACGATTGAGTACTGAAGATTGAGGATTGATGACAGAGGATTGAGGATTGGCGATTGAGGATTGAGGATTGAGGATTGAGGATTGAGGATTGAGGATTGAGGAATGAAGAATGAGGATTGAGGATTGAGGATTGAGGATTGAGTATTGAAGATTGAGGATTGGGTATTGAGGATTGAAGATTGAGGATTGAGAATTGAGGATTGAGGATTGAAGATTGAGGATTGAGGCTTGAGGGTTGAGGATTGAAGAGTGAGTATTGAGGACTGATGATTGTGGATTGAGGATTGAAGATTGATTATTGAGGATTGAAGAATGAGAATTGAGGATTGAGGATTGATGATTGAGTATTGAAGATTGAGGATTGGGTATTGAGGATTGAAGATTGAGGATTGAGAATTGAGGATTGAGGATTGAAGATTGAGGATTGAGGCTTGAGGGTTGAGGATTGAAGAGTGAGTATTGAGGACTGATGATTGTGGATTGAGGATTGAAGATTGAGTATTGAGGATTGAAGATTGAGGATTGAGGATTGAGGATTGAGGATTGAGGATTGAAGGTTGAGGATTGGGGATTGAGGATTGACGATTGAGAATTGAGTATTGAGGATAGAGAATTGAGGATTGAGGATTGAAGATTGAGTATTGAGGATTGAAGATTGAGGATTGAAGATTGAGTATTGATGATTGAGGACTCAGGGTTGAGGATTGAGGAAGAGGACTCACGGTTGAGGATTGAGGTTTGAGGGTTGAGGATTGAGGATTGAGGTTTGAGGATTGAGGATTGATGATTGAGTATTGAGGATTGAAGATTGAGGATTGAGGATTGAGGATTGAGCATTGAGAATTGAAGGTTGAGGACTGGTGATTGAGAATTGAAGATTGAGGATTTAGGATTGAGGATTGTGGATTGAGTATCTAGGATTGGAGATTGATTATTGAGGATTCAAGATTGAGGATAGAGGATTGAGGATTGAGAATTGAGAATTGAGGATGAGGACTGAGGGCTGATGATTGAGGTTTGAGGAACGAGGATTGAGGATTGAGGATTGAGGACTGAGGATTGACGATTGAGTATCGAAGATTGAAGATTGATGACTGAGGATTGAGGATTGGCGATTGAGGATTGAGGATTGAGGATTGAGGATTGAAGATTGAGGATTGGGGACTGAGGATTGACGATTGAGGATTGAGTATTGATGATTGAGGATTGAGGATTGTGGATTGAAGGTTGAGTATTGAGTATTGAAGATTGAGGATTAAGGATTGAGGATTGGGGATTAAGTATCTAGGATTGGAGATTGATTATTGAGGATTCAAGGTTGAGGATTGAGGATTGAGGATTGAGAATTGAGAACTGAGGATGAGGACTGAGTGTGGAGGATTGAGGTTTGAGGGACGAGGATTGAGGACTGAGGATTGAGGACTGAGGATTGACGATTGAGTATTGAAGATTGAGGATTGATGACTGAGGATTGAGGATTGAGGATTGAGGATTGAGGATTGATGGTTGAGGTTTGTGTGTTGAATATTGAGGATTGTGGATTGAGGATTGAGAATTGAGAATTGAGGGTGAGGACTGAGGTTTGAGGATTGAGGTTTGAGGAACGAGGGTTGAGGATTGAGGATTGAGGACTGAGGATTGACGATTGAGTACTGAAGATTGAGGATTGATGACAGAGGATTGAGGATTGGCGATTGAGGATTGAGGATTGAGGATTGAGGATTGAAGATTGAAGATTGAGGATTGAGGATTGAGGATCGAGGATTAAGGATTGAATACTGAGGATTGGGGACTGAGTATTGAGTGTTTAGTGATGAGAATTGATGTTTGTGGCTAGAGATTCGAAGATTGCAGATTGAGTATTGAGTATTGAAGACTGTGAATTGAGTATGTGCTATTGAGTACTGAGGATTGACAACAGATTGTTGAGGACTGTGTTCCGAAGATTGAGGATTCAGGATTGAGGATTCATAATTGAGGTTTGAGGACTGAGGATTGAGGATTGAAGATTGAGTATAGACGATTGAAGATTGTGGATTGATGATTGAGGATTGAGGATTAAGGATTAGTCTGAGGACTGAGGCTTGAAGATTGAGGATTGAGGATTAAGGATTGAGGATTGCGGATTGAGGATCTAGGATTGGAGATTGATTATTGACGATTCAAGATTGAGGGTTGAGGATTGAGGATTGAGGTTTGAGGATTGAGAATTGATGATTGAGTATTGAGGATTGAAAACTGAGGATTGAGGATTGAGGATTGAGGATTGAGGATTGAGGATTGAGGATTGAAGACTGAGGATTGGGGACTGAGTGTTGAGTGTTTAGTGATGAGAATTGATGTTTGTGGATAGAGATTCGAAGATTGCAGGTTGAGTAATGAGTATTGAAAACTGTGAATTGAGGATATTCTATTGAGGACTGAGGATTGACAACAGATTGTTGAGGACTGTGGGCCGATGATTGAGGATTCAGGATTGAGGTTTGAGGACTGAGGATTGCGGGTTGAGGATTGAGGATTGAGGATTGACGCTTGAGGATTGGGGACTGATGCTTGAGGTCGAGGATTGAGCATCGACGTTTGAAGGTTGAGGACTGGGGATTGAGGATTGAAGATTGAGGATTAAGGATTGAGGATTGGGGATTGAGTATCTAGGATTGGAGATTGATTATTGAGGATACAAGGTTGAGGATTGAGGATTGAGGATTGATAATTGAGAACTGAGGATGAGGACTGAGTGTTGAGGATTGAGGTTTGAGGGACGAGGATTGAGGATTGAGGATTGAGGACTGAGGATTGACGATTGAGTATTGAAGATTGAGGATTGATGACTGAGGATTGAGGATTGAGGATTGAGGATTGAGGATTGAGGACTGAGGCTTGATGATTGAGGATTGAGGATTAAGGATTGAGGATTGCGGATTGAGGATCTAAGATTGGAGATTGATTATTGACGATTCAAGATTGAGGGTTGAGGATTGAGGATTGAGGTTTGAGGATTGAGGATTGATGATTGAGTATTGAGGATTGAAGATTGAGGATTGAGGATTGAGGATTGAGCATTGAGAATTGAAGGTTGAGGACTGGTGATTGAGAATTGAAGATTGAGGATTTAGGATTGAGGATTGGGGATTGAGTATCTAGGATTGGAGATTGATTATTGAGGATTCAAGATTGAGGATAGAGGATTGAGGATTGAGAATTGAGAATTGAGGATGAGGACTGAGGGCTGATGATTGAGGTTTGAGGAACGAGGATTGAGGATTGAGGATTGAGGACTGAGGATTGACGATTGAGTATCGAAGATTGAAGATTGATGACTGAGGATTGAGGATTGGCGATTGAGGATTGAGGATTGAGGATTGAGGATTGAAGATTGAGGATTGGGGACTGAGGATTGACGATTGAGGATTGAGTATTGATGATTGAGGATTGAGGATTGTGGATTGAAGGTTGAGTATTGAGTATTGAAGATTGAGGATTAAGGATTGAGGATTGGGGATTAAGTATCTAGGATTGGAGATTGATTATTGAGGATTCAAGGTTGAGGGTTGAGGATTGAGGATTGAGAATTGAGAACTGAGGATGAGGACTGAGTGTGGAGGATTGAGGTTTGAGGGACGAGGATTGAGGATTGAGGATTGAGGACTGAGGATTGACGATTGAGTATTGAAGATTGAGGATTGATGACTGAGGATTGAGGATTGAGGATTGAGGATTGAGGATTGATGGTTGAGGTTTGTGTGTTGAATATTGAGGATTGTGGATTGAGGATTGAGAATTGAGAATTGAGGGTGAGGACTGAGGTTTGAGGATTGAGGTTTGAGGAACGAGGGTTGAGGATTGAGGATTGAGGACTGAGGATTGACGATTGAGTACCGGAGATTGAGGATTGATGACAGAGGATTGAGGATTGGCGATTGAGGATTGAGGATTGAGGATTGAGGATTGAGGATTGAGGATTGATGATTGAGTATTGAGGATTGAAGATTGAGGATTGAGGATTGAGGATTGAGGATTGAGGATTGCAGACTGAGGATTGGGGACTGAGGTTTGAAGAGTGAGGACTGAGTGTTGAGGATTGAGTGTTGAGGATTGATCTTTGAGGATTAAGATTTGATTATTGAATATTGTGGATTGAGTATAGATCCATGAGAATTCAGGATATTCTATTGAGTATTGAGAATTGAAGATTGATGGTTGAGTATTGAGGATTGATGGTTGAGTGTTGTGTGTTGAATATTGAGGATTGAGGAATGAGGATTGAGGATTGAGGATTGAAGATTGAGGACTGGGGATTGAGGATTGAAGATTGAGGATTAAGGATTGAGGGTTGGGGATTGAGGATCTAGGATTGGAGATTGATTACTGAGTATTCAAAATTGAGGGTTGATGACTGAGGATTGAGAATTGAGAGTTGAGGATGAGGAGTGGGGGTTGAGGATTGAGGTTTGAGGAACGAGTATTGAGGCTTGAAGATTGAGGACGCGGACTGACGGTTGATGATTGAGGTTTGAGGATTGAGGATTGGGGATTGAGGACTGAGGCTTGAAGATTGAGGATTGAGGATTAAGGATTGAGGAATGCGGATTGAGGATCTAGGATTGGAGATTGATTATTGACGATTCAAGATTGAGGGTTGAGGATTGAGGATTGAGGTTTGAGGATTGTGGATTGAGGATTGAAGACTGAGGATTGGGGACTGAGTGTTGAGTGTTTAGTGATGAGAATTGATGTTTGTGGATAGAGATTCGAAGATTGCAGATTGAGTAATGAGTATTGAAAACTGTGAATTGAGGATATTCTATTGAGGACTGAGGATAGACAACAGATTGTTGAGGACTGTGGGCCGAAGATTGAGGATTCAGGATTGAGGTTTGAGGACTGAGGATTGAGGGTTGAGGATTGAGGATTGAGGATTGACGCTTGAGGATTGAGGACTGATGCTTGAGGTCGAGGATTGAGCATCGAGGTTTGAAGGTTGAGGACTGGGGATTGAGGATTGAAGATTGAGGATTAAGGATTGAGGATTGGGGATTGAGTATCTAGGATTGGAGATTGATTATTGAGGATTCAAGGTTGAGGATTGATGACTGAGGATTGAGGATTGCGGATTAAGGATTGAGGATTGAGGACTGAGGCTTGATGATTGAGGATTGAGGATTAAGGATTGAGGATTGCGTATTGAGGATCTAGGATTGGAGATTGATTATTGACGATTCAAGATTGAGGGTTGAGGATTGAGGATTGAGGTTTGAGGATTGAGGATTGATGATTGAGTATTGAGGATTGAAGATTGAGGATTGAGGATTGAGGATTGAGCATTGAGGATTGAAGATTGAGGACTGGGGATTGGGGATTGAAGATTGAGGATTAAGGATTGAGGGTTGGGGATTGAGGATTGAGGGTTAAGGATTGAGGATTGGGGATTGAGTATCTAGGATTGGAGATTGATTATTGAGGATTCAAGATTGAGGATTGAGGACTGAGGGTTGAGGATTGAGGATTGAGGATTGAAGATTGAGTATTGAGTATTGAAGGTTGAGCATTGAGGATTGAGGACTGAGGATTGAGGATTGAGGATTGAGGATTGAGGACTGAGGATTGGAGACTGAGGATTGAAGATTGAGGATTGAGGATTGAGGATTGAGGATTGAGGATTGAAGGTGGAGTATTGAGGATTGAAGGTTGAGGATTGAGGATTAGGTATTAATGGTTGAGGATTGGGGATTGAGGATTGAGTATTGGGGATTGAGAATTGAGGGTTGAGGATTGAGGATTGAGGATTGCAGATTGGGTATTGGGGATTGAAGGTTGAGGATTGAGGATTGAGGATTGCAGACTGAGTATTGAGGATTGAAGGTTGAGGATTGAGGATTGAGGGTTGAAGATTGAGGACTGAGTGTTGAGGGTTGAGTGATGAGAATTGATGTTTGTGGATTGAAATATGAAGGTTGAAGAATGGGGATTGAGTATTGAAAACTGTGAATTGAGGATATTCTATTGAGGATTGAGGATTGACAACTGATTGTTGAGGACTGAGGGCTGAAGATTGAGGATCCAGGATTGAGGATTCGGGATTGAGATTTGAGGACTGAGGATTGAGGATTAAGGATTGAAGATTGAGGATTGACGCTTGAGGATTGAGGATTGAGGATGGAGGATTGAGGAGAGAGGACTGAGTGTTGTGGATTGAGTGTTGAGAATTGATGTTTGAGTATTGAGGTTTGATTATTGTATATTGTGCGTTGAGTATTGAACCATGAGAATTCAGGATATTCTATTGAGTATTGAGAATTGAGGATTGATGGTTGAGTATTGAGGATTGATGGTTGAGGTTTGTGTGTTGAATATTGAGGATTGTGGATTGAGGATTGAGAATTGAGAATTGAGGGTGAGGACTGAGGGTTGAGGATTGAGGTTTGAGGAACGAGGGTTGAGGATTGAGGATTGAGGACTGAGGATTGACGATTGAGTACTGAAGATTGAGGATTGATGACAGAGGATTGAGGATTGGCGATTGTGGATTGAGGATTGAGGATTGAGGATTGAAGATTGAGGATTGAGGATTGAGGATCGAGGATTAAGGATTGAAGACTGAGGATTGGGGACTGAGTATTGAGTGTTTAGTGATGAGAATTGATGTTTGTGGCTAGAGATTCGAAGATTGCAGATTGAGTATTGAGTATTGAAGACTGTGAATTGAGGATGTGCTATTGAGTACTGAGGATTGACAACAGATTGTTGAGGACTGTGTTCCGAAGATTGAGGATTCAGGATTGAGGATTCATAATTGAGGTTTGAGGACTGAGGATTGAGGATTGAAGATTGAGTATAGACGATTGAAGATTGAGGATTGATGATTGAGGATTGAGGATTAAGGATTAGGGCCGAAGGCCGAGGATAAACGTTTGAGGTCTGAGGACTGAGGGTTGAGGATCGAGAATTGACGGTTGAGGATTGAGGATTGAAGATTGAGGATTGGGTATTGAGCATTGAAGAATGAGGATTAAGGATTGAGGATTGAGGATTGAGGATTGAAGATTGTGTATTGAGGATTGAAGACTGACGATTGAGGATTGATGATTGAGGATTGAGGATTGGGGATTAAGGTTTGAGGATTGAAGATTGAGGATTGAGGACTGAGGCTTGAGGATTGAGGACTGAGGGTTGAGGATTGAGGCTTGAGGAACGAGTTTTGGGGCTTGAGAATTGAGGACGAGGACTGACGGTTGAGGATTGAGGTTTGAGGATTGAGGATTGGGGATTGAGGACTGAGGCTTGGGGATTGAGGATTGAGGGTTAAGGATTGAGGTTTGGGGATTGAGGATCTAGGATTGGAGATTGATTATTGAGGATTCAAGATTGAGGATTGAGGACTGAGGATTGAGGATTGAGGATTGAGGATTGAGGATTGAGGTTTGAAGATTGAGTATTGAGTATTGAAGGTTGAGGATTGAGGATTGTGTATTAAGGGTTGAGGATTGGGGATTGAGGATTGAGGACTGAGGATTGGAGACTGAGGATTGAAGATTGAGGATTGTGGATTGAGGATTGAGGATTGAGGATTGAGGATTCAGTATTGAAGATACAGTATTGAGAATTGAAGATTGAGAATTTAGGATTGAGGGTTGAACATTGAGGTCTGACGGTTGAGGATTGAGGTTTGAGGATTGAGGATTGAGGATTGAGGACTGAGGCTTGAGGATTGAGGATTGAGCATTGAGGATTGAAGATTGAGGACTGGTGATTGAGGATTGAAGATTGCGGATTTAGGATTGAGGATTGGGGATTGAGTATCTAGGATTGGAGATTGATTATTGAGGATTCAAGATTGAGGATTGAGGATTGAGGATTGAGAATTGAGAATTGAGGATGAGGACTGAGGGCTGAGGATTGAGGTTTGAGGGACGAGGATTGAGGATTGAGGATTGAGGACTGAGGATTGACGATTGAGTATTGAAGATAGAAGATTGATGACTGAGGATTGAGGATTGGCAATTGAGGATTGAGGATTGAGGATTGAGGATTGAAGATTGAGGATTGGGGATTGAGGATTGACGAATGAGGATTGAGTATTGATGATTGAGAATTGAGGATTAAGGATTGAAGATTGAGGACTGAGGGTTGAGGGTTGAGTGATGAGAATTGATGTTTGTGGATTGAGATATGAAGGTTGAAGAATGGGGATTGAGTATTGAAAACTGTGAATTGAGGATATTCTATTGAGGATTGAGGATTGACTGTTGATTGTTGAGGACTGAGTGCTGAAGATTGATGATTCAGGATTGAGGATTCGGGATTTAGGTTTGAGGACTGAGGATTGAGGTTAAGGATTGAAGATTGAGGATTGACGCTTGAGGATTGAGGATTGAGGATGGAGGATTGAGGATAGAGGACTCAGTGTTGTGGATTGAGTGCTGAGAATTGATGTTTGAGTATTGAGTTTTGATTCTTGAATATTGTGGATTGAGTATTGAACCATGAGAATTCAGGATATTCTATTGAGTATTGAGAATTGAGGATTGATGGTTGAGTATTGAGGATTGATGGTTGAGTATTGAGGATTGATGGTTGAGGGTTGTGTGTTGAATATTGAGGATTGAGGATTGAGGATTGAGTAATGATGATTGAAGATTGAGGATTGAGGATTGAGAATTGAGAATTGAGGGTGAGGACTGACGGTTGAGGATTGAGGTTTGAGGAACGAGGGTTGAGGATTGAGGATTGAGGAGTGAGGATTGACGATTGAGTACTGAAGATTGAGGATTGATGAGTGAGGATTGAGGATTGGCGATTGAGGATTGAGGATTGAGGATTGAGGATTGAAGATTGAGGATTGAGGATTGAGGATCGAGGATTAAGGATTGAAGACTGAGGATTGGGGACTGAGTGTTGAGTGTTTAGTGATGAGAATTGATGTCTGTGGATAGAGATTCGAAGATTGCAGATTGAGTATTGAGTATTGAAAACTGTGAATTGAGGATATTCTATTGAGTACTGAGGATTGACAACAGATTGTTGAGGACTGTGTTCCGAAGATTGAGGATTCAGGATTGAGGATTCATAATTGAGGTTTGAGGACTGAGTATTGAGGATTGAAGATTGAATATTGATGATTGAAGATTGAGGATTGAGGATTGAGGGTTGTGGATTGAGGACGAGGACTGAGGGTTGAGTACTGATGTTTGAGGACTGAGGATTGAGGATTGAGGATTGAGAACTGGGGATTAAGGATTGAGGATTGAGGATTGAAGGTTGAGTATTGAGGATTGCAGATTGAGGATTGAGGATTGGGGATTAAGGTTTGAGAATTGAAGATTGAGGGTTGAGGACTGAGGCTTGAGGATTGAGGATTGAGCATTGAGGATTAAAGATTGAGGACTGGGGTTTGAGGATTGAAGATTGAGGATTAAGGATTGAGAGTTGGGGATTGAGGATCTAGGATTGGAGATTGATTATTGAGGACTCAAGACAGAGGATTGCGGATTGAGGACTGAGAATTGAGAATTGAGGATGAGGACTGAGGGTTGAGGATTGAGGCTTGAGGAACGAGTTTTGGGGCTTGAGAATTGAAGACGAGGACTGACGGTTGAGGATTGAGGTTTGAGGATTGTGGATTGGGGATTGAGGACTGAGGCTTGGGGATTGAGGATTGAGGTTTAAGGATTGAGGATTGGGGATTGAGGATCTAGGATTGGAGATTGATTATTCAGGATTCAAGATTGAGGATTGAGGACTGAGGATTGAGGATTGAGGATTGAGGATTGAAGATTGAGTATTGAGTATTGAAGGTTGAGCATTGAGGATTGAGGACTGAGGATTGAGGATTGAGGATTGAGGATTGAGGGCTGAGGATTGGAGACTGAGGATTGAAGATTGAGGATTGAGGATTGAGGATTGAGGATTGAGGATTGAGTATTGAAGATACAGTATTGAGAATTGAAGATTGAGAATTTAGGATTGAGGATTGAACATTGAGGACTGACGGTTGAGGATTGAGGTTTGAGGATTGAGGATTGAGGATTGAGGACTGAGGCTTGAGGATTGAGGATTGAGCATTGAGGATTGAAGATTGAGGACTGGTGATTGAGGATTGAAGATTGCGGATTTAGGATTGAGGATTGGGGATTGAGTATCTAGGATTGGAGATTGATTATTGAGGATTCAAGATTGAGTATTGAGGATTGAGGATTGAGAATTGAGAATTGAGGATGAGGACTGAGGGCTGAGGATTGAGGTTTGAGGAACGAGGATTGAGGATTGAGGATTGAGGACTGAGGATTGACGATTGAGTATTGAAGATTGAAGATTGATGACCGAGGATTGAGGATTGGCGATTGAGGATTGAGGATTGGGGATTGAGGATTGAAGATTGAGGATTGGGGATTGAGGATTGACGATTGAGGATTGAGTATTGATGATTGAGAATTGAGGATTGTGGATTGAAGATTGAGTATTGAGTATTGAAGATTGAGGATTGAGGATTGAGGATTGAAGATTGAGGACTGAGTGTTGAGGGTTGAGTGATGAGAATTGATGTTTGTGTATTGAGATTTGAAGATTGAAGAATGTGGATTGAGTATAGAAAGCTGTGAATTGAGGATATTCTATTGAGGATTGAGGATTGACAATTGATTTTTGAGGACTGTGGTCTGAAGATTGGGGATTCAGGATTGAGGATTCGCGATTGAGGTTTGAGGACAGAGGATTGAGGGTTGACGCTTGAGGATTGAGGACTGATGCTTGAGGTCGAGGATTGAGCATCGAGGATTGAAGGTTGAGGACTGGGGATTGAGGATTGAAGATTGAGGATTAAGGATTGAGGACTGGGGATTGAGTATCTAGGATTGGAGATCGCTTATTGAGGATTCAAGGTTGAGGATTGAGGATTGAGGATTGAGAATTGAGAACTGAGGACGAGGACTGAGTGCTGAGCATTGAGGTTTGAGGCTTGAGGATTGAGGATTGAGGATTGAGGACTGAGGATTGAAAATTGATGAATGAAGATTGAGGATTGAGGATTGAGGGCTGTGGATTGAGGACGAGGACTGAGGGTTGAATATTGATGCTTGAGGTCTGAGGATTGAGGATTGAGGATTGAGGATTGAGGATTGAAGATTGAGTATTGAGGATTGAAGATTGAGGATTGTGGTTTGGGGATTAAGGATTGAGGATTGGGGATTGAGGATTGAGTATTGAGGATTGAGAATTGAGGGTTGAGGATTGAATATTGAGTATTGAGTATTGAAGATTGAGGATTGATGATTGAGGATTGAAGATTGAGGCCTGAGTGTTGAGGGTTGAGTGATGAGAATCGATGTCTGTGGATTGAGATTTGAAGATAGAAGAATGGGGACTGAGTATTGAAAACTGTTAATTGAGGATATTCTATTGAGGATTGAGGATTGACAATTGATTTTTGAGGACTGAGGTCTGAGGATTGAGGATTGAGGATTGAGGACTGAGGCTTGAGGATTGAGGATTGAGCATTGAGGATTGAAGATTAAGGACTGGTGATTGAGGATTGAGGATTGAGGATTGAGGATTGAGGATTGAGGATTGAGGATTGAGTATTCAGGATTGAAGATTGAGGATTGAGGATTGAGGATTGAGTATTGAGTATTGAGGATTGAAGATTGAATATTGATGATTGAAGATTGAGGATTGAGGATTGAGGGTTGTGGATTGAGGACGAGGACTGAGGGTTGAGTACTGATGTTTGAGGTCTGAGGATTGAGGATTGAGGATTGAGAACTGAGGATTGAGGATTGAGGATTGAGGATTGAGGATTGAGGATTGAAGATTGAGTATTGAGGATTGAAGATTGAGGATTGAGGATTGGGGATTAAGGATTGAGGATTGGGGATTGAGGATTGAGTATTGAGGATTGAGAATTGAGGGTTGAGGATTGAATATTGAGTATTGGGTATTGAAGATTGAGGATTGAGGATTGAGGTTTGAAGTTTGAGGACTGAGTGTTGAGGGTTGAGTGATGAGAATTGATGTTTGTGGATAGAGATTTGAAGATTGCAGATTGAGTATTGAGCATTGAAAACTGTGAATTGAGGATATTCTATTGAGGATTGAGGATTGACTACTGATTGTTGAGGACACAGAGCTGAAGATTGAGGATTCAGGATTGAGGATTCGGGATTGATGTTTCAGGACTGAGGATTGAGGATTGAGTATTGAGGATTGAGGATTGAAGATTGAAGATTGAGGATTGGGTACTGAGGATTGGAAATTGAGGATTGAGGATTGAGGATTGAGGATTCAGGATTGAGGACTGAAGATTGAGGATTGGGTATTGAGGATTGAAGAATGAGGATTGATTATTGAGGATTGAGGATTGAGGATTGCAGATTGAGTATTGAGGATTGAAGATTGAGGATTGAGGATTGAGGGTTGAAGATTGAGGACTGAGTGTTGAGGGTTGAGTGATGAGAATTGATGTTTGTGGATTGAGATATGAAGGTTGAAGAATGGGGATTGAGTATTGAAAACTGTGAATTGAGGATACTCTATTGAGGATTGAGGATTGACAATCGATTGTTGAGGACTGAGGGCTGAAGATTGAGGATTCAGGATTGAGGACTCGGGATTGAGGTTTGAGGACTGAGGATTGAGGGTTAAGGATTGAAGATTGAGGATTGACGCTTGAGGATTGAGGATTGAGGATGGAGGATTGCGGAGAGAGGACTGAGTGTTGTGGATTGAGTGTTGAGAATTGATGTTTGAGTATTGAGGTTTGATTATTGAATATTGTGGGTTGAGTATTGAACCATGAGAATTCAGATTATTCTATTGAGTATTGAGAATTGAGGATTGATGGTTGAGTATTGAGTATTGATGGTTGAGTATTGAGGATTGATGGTTGAGGTTTGTGTGTTGAATATTGAGGATTGTGGATTGAGGATTGAGAATTGAGAATTGAGGGTGAGGACTGAGGGTTGAGGATTGAGGTTTGAGGAACGAGGATTGAGGATTGAGGATTGAAGACTGAGGATTGGGGACTGAGTGTTGAGTGTTTGGTTATGAGAGTTGTTGTTTGTGGATAGAGATTCGAAGATTGCAGATTGAGTATTGAGCATTGAAAACTGTGAATTGAGGATATTCTATTGAGGACTGAGGATTGACAACAGATTGTTGAGGACTGTGTTCCGAAGATTGAGGATTCAGGATTGAGGATTCATAATTGAGGTTTGAGGACTGAGGATTGAGGATTGAAGATTGAGGATTGATGATTGAGGATTGAGGATTAAGGATTAGGGCTGAGGGCTGAGGATTGACGTTTGAGGTCTGAGGACTGAGGGTTGAGGATCGAGAATTGAGGTTTGAGGACTGAGGATTGAGGATTGAGGATTGAGGATTGAGGATTGAGGATTGAGGATTGAGGACTGAGGATTGGAGACTGAGGATTGAAGATTGAGGATTAAGGATTGAGGATTGAGGATTGTGGATTGAGTATTGAAGATACAGTATTGAGAATTGAAGAGTGAGAATTTAGGATTGAGGATTGAACATTGAGGACTGACGGTTGAGGATTGAGGTTTGAGGATTGAGGATTGAGGATTGAGGATTGAGGCTTGAGGATTGAGGATTGAGCATTGAGGATTGAAGATTGAGGACTGGGGATTGAGGATTGAAGATTGAGGATTAAGGATCGAGGGTTGGGGATTGAGGATCTAGGATTGGAGATTGATTACTGAGGATTCAAGATTGAGTATTGAGGATTGAGGATTGAGAATTGAGAATTGAGGATGAGGACTGAGGGCTGAGGATTGAGGTTTGAGGAACGAGGATTGAGGATTGAGGATTGAGGACTGAGGATTGACGATTGAGTATTGAAGATTGAAGATTGATGACCGAGGATTGAGGATTGGCGATTGAGGATTGAGGATTGAGGATTGAGGATTGAAGATTGAGGATTGGGGATTGAGGATTGACGATTGAGGATTGAGTATTGATGATTGAGAATTGAGGATTGTGGATTGAAGATTGAGTATTGAGTATTGAATATTCAGGATTGAGGATTGAGGATTGAAGATTGAGGACTGAGTGTTGAGGGTTGAGTGATGAGAATTGATGTTTGTGTATTGAGATTTGAAGATTGAAGAATGTGGATTGAGTATAGAAAGCTGTGAATTGAGGGTATTCTATTGAGGATTGAGGATTGACAATTGATTTTTGGGGACTGTGGTCTGAAGATTGGGGATTCAGGATTGAGGATTCGCGATTGAGGTTTGAGGACTGAGGATTGAGGGTTGACGCTTGAGGATTGAGGACTGATGCTTGAGGTCGAGGATTGAGCATCGAGGATTGAAGGTTGAGGACTGGGGATTGAGGATTGAAGATTGAGGATTAAGGATTGAGGACTGGGGATTGAGTATCTAGGATTGGAGATCGATTATTGAGGATTCAAGGTTGAGGATTGAGGATTGAGGATTGAGAATTGAGAACTGAGGACGAGGACTGAGTGCTGAGCATTGAGGTTTGAGGCTTGAGGATTGAGGATTGAGGATTGAGGACTGAGGATTGAAAATTGATGAATGAAGATTGAGGATTGAGGATTGAGGGCTGTGGATTGAGGACGAGGACTGAGGGTTGCGTATTGATGCTTGAGGTCTGAGGATTGAGGATTGAGGATTGAGGATTGAGGATTGAAGATTGAGTATTGAGGATTGAAGATTGAGGATTGTGGATTGGGGATTAAGGATTGAGGATTGGGGATTGAGGATTGAGTATTGAGGATTGAGAATTGAGGGTTGAGGATTGAAGATTGAGTATTGAGTATTGAAGATTGAGGATTGATGATTGAGGATTGAAGATTGAGGCCTGAGTGTTGAGGGTTGAGTGATGAGAATCGATGTCTGTGGATTGAGATTTGAAGATAGAAGAATGGGGACTGAGTATTGAAAACTGTTAATTGAGGATATTCTATTGAGGATTGAGGATTGACAATTGATTTTTGAGGACTGACGTCTGAGGATTGAGGATTGAGGATTGAGGACTGAGGCTTGAGGATTGAGGATTGAGCATTGAGGATTGAAGACTAAGGACTGGTGATTGAGGATTGAGGATTGAGGATTGAGGATTGAGGATTGAGGATTGAGGATTGAGTATTCAGGATTGAAGATTGAGGATTGAGGATTGAGGATTGAGTATTGAGTATTGAGGATTGAAGATTGAATATTGATGATTGAAGATTGAGGATTGAGGATTGAGGGTTGTGGATTGAGGACGAGGACTGAGGGTTGAGTACTGATGTTTGAGGTCTGAGGATTGAGGATTGAGGATTGAGAACTGAGGATTGAGGATTGAGGATTGAGGATTGAGGATTGAGGATTGAAGATTGAGTATTGAGGATTGAAGATTGAGGATTGAGGATTGGGGATTAAGGATTGAGGATTGGGGATTGAGGATTGAGTATTGAGGATTGAGAATTGAGGGTTGAGGATTGAATATTGAGTATTGGGTATTGAAGATTGAGGATTGAGGATTGAGGTTTGAAGATTGAGGACTGAGTGTTGAGGGTTGAGTGATGAGAATTGATGTTTGTTGTTAGAGATTTGAAGATTGCAGATTGAGTATTGAGCATTGAAAACTGTGAATTGAGGATATTCTATTGAGGATTGAGGATTGACTACTGATTGTTGAGGACACAGAGCTGAAGATTGAGGATTCAGGATTGAGGATTCGGGATTGATGTTTCAGGACTGAGGATTGAGGATTGAGTATTGAGGATTGAGGATTGAAGATTGAAGATTGAGGATTGGGTACTGAGGATTGGAAATTGAGGATTGAGGATTGAGGATTGAGGATTGAGGATTGAGGACTGAAGATTGAGGATTGGGTATTGAGGATTGAAGAATGAGGATTGATTATTGAGGATTGAGGATTGAGGATTGCAGATTGAGTATTGAGGATTGAAGATTGAGGATTGAGGATTGAGGGTTGAAGATTGAGGACTGAGTGTTGAGGGTTGAGTGATGAGAATTGATGTTTGTGGATTGAGATATGAAGGTTGAAGAATGGGGATTGAGTATTGAAAACTGTGAATTGAGGATACTCTATTGAGGATTGAGGATTGACAATCGATTGTTGAGGACTGAGGGCTGAAGATTGAGGATTCAGGATTGAGGACTCGGGATTGAGGTTTGAGGACTGAGGATTGAGGGTTAAGGATTGAAGATTGAGGATTGACGCTTGAGGATTGAGGATTGAGGATGGAGGATTGCGGAGAGAGGACTGAGTGTTGTGGATTGAGTGTTGAGAATTGATGTTTGAGTATTGAGGTTTGATTATTGAATATTGTGGGTTGAGTATTGAACCATGAGAATTCAGATTATTCTATTGAGTATTGAGAATTGAGGATTGATGGTTGAGTATTGAGTATTGATGGTTGAGTATTGAGGATTGATGGTTGAGGTTTGTGTGTTGAATATTGAGGATTGTGGATTGAGGATTGAGAATTGAGAATTGAGGGTGAGGACTGAGGGTTGAGGATTGAGGTTTGAGGAACGAGGATTGAGGATTGAGGATTGAAGACTGAGGATTGGGGACTGAGTGTTGAGTGTTTAGTGATGAGAATTGTTGTTTGTGGATAGAGATTCGAAGATTGCAGATTGAGTATTGAGCATTGAAAACTGTGAATTGAGGATATTCTATTGAGGACTGAGGATTGACAACAGATTGTTGAGGACTGTGTTCCGAAGATTGAGGATTCAGGATTGAGGATTCATAATTGAGGTTTGAGGACTGAGGATTGAGGATTGAAGATTGAGGATTGATGATTGAGGATTGAGGATTAAGGATTAGGGCTGAGGGCTGAGGATTGACGTTTGAGGTCTGAGGACTGAGGGTTGAGGATCGAGAATTGAGGTTTGAGGACTGAGGATTGAGGATTGAGGATTGAGGATTGAGGATTGAGGATTGAGGATTGAGGATTGAGGATTGAGGACTGAGGATTGGAGACTGAGGATTGAAGATTGAGGATTAAGGATTGAGGATTGAGGATTGTGGATTGAGTATTGAAGATACAGTATTGAGAATTGAAGATTGAGAATTTAGGATTGAGGATTGAACATTGAGGACTGACGGTTGAGGATTGAGGTTTGAGGATTGAGGATTGAGGATTGAGGATTGAGGCTTGAGGATTGAGGATTGAGCATTGAGGATTGAAGATTGAGGACTGGGGATTGAGGATTGAAGATTGAGGATTAAGGATTGAGGGTTGGGGATTGAGGATCTAGGATTGGAGATTGATTACTGAGGATTCAAGATTGAGGATTGCGGATTGAGGACTGACAATTGAGAATTGAGTATGAGGACTGAGGGTTGAGGATTGAGGTTTAAGGAAAGAGATCTGGGGCTTGAGGATTGAGGACGAGGACTGACGGTTGAGGATTGAGGTTTGAGGATTGAGGATTGGGGATTGAGGCCTGAGGCTGGGGGATTGAGGATTGAGGGTTAAGGATTGAGGATTGGGGATTGAGGATTGAGGATTGAGGATTGAGGATTGAGTATTGAAGATACAGTATTGAGAATTGAAGATTGAGAATTTAGGATTGAGGATTGAACATTGAGGACTGACGGTTGAGGATTGAGGTTTGAGGATTGAGGATTGAGGATTGAGGACTGAGGCTTGAGGATTGAGGATTGAGCATTGAGGATTGAAGATTGAGGACTGGTGATTGAGGATTGAAGATTGCGGATTTAGGATTGAGGATTGGGGATTGAGTATCTAGGATTGGAGATTGACTATTGAGGATTCAAGATTGAGTATTGAGGATTGAGGATTGAGAATTGAGAATTGAGGATGAGGACTGAGGGCTGAGGATTGAGGTTTGAGGAACGAGGATTGAGGATTGAGGATTGAGGACTGAGGATTGACGATTGAGTATTGAAGATTGAAGATTGATGACCGAGGATTGAGGATTGGCGATTGAGGATTGAGGATTGAGGATTGAGGATTGAAGATTGAGGATTGGGGATTGAGGATTGACGATTGAGGATTGAGTATTGATGATTGAGAATTGAGGATTGTGGATTGAAGATTGAGTATTGAGTATTGAAGGTTGAGGATTGAGGATTGAGGATTGAAGATTGAGGACTGAGTGTTGAGGGTTGAGTGATGAGAATTGATGTTTGTGTATTGAGATTTGAAGATTGAAGAATGTGGATTGAGTATAGAAAGCTGTGAATTGAGGATATTCTATTGAGGATTGAGGATTGACAATTGATTTTTGAGGACTGTGGTCTGAAGATTGGGGATTCAGGATTGAGGATTCGCGATTGAGGTTTGAGGACTGAGGATTGAGGGTTGAGGATTGAGGATTGAGGATTGACGCCCGAGGATTGAGGACTGATGCTTGAGGTCGAGGATTGAGCATTGAGGATTGAAGGTTGAGGACTGGGGATTGAGGATTGAAGATTAAGGATTGAGGATTGAGGATTGAAGATTTAGGATTGGGGATTGAGGCTTGACGATTGAGGATTGAGGATTGATGATTGACGATTGAGGATTGAGGATTGAGGGTTGAAGATTGAGTATTGGGGATTGAAGGTTGAGGATTGAGGATTGAGTGTTGAGGATTGAGGACGAGGACTGAGAGTTGAGGATTGAGGATTGAGTACTGAGGATTGAGGGTTCAGGATTGAAGATTGAGGGTTGGGGATTGAGGATCGATGATTGAGGATTGAGGATTGAGGATTGAGGATTGAGGATTCAGGATTGAGGATTGAGGATTGAGGATTGAGTATTGAAGATTGAGGACAGAGGGTTGAGGATTGAGGACTGAGGATTGACGTTTGAGGATTGGGGATTGAGGATTGAAGATTGAGGTCTGGCGATTGAGGACTGAATTTTGAGAGTTGAGGATTGGGGATTGATGATGGAGGATGAGGACTGAGGATTGAGGATTGAGGATTGAGGATTGAGGATTGAGGTTTGAATATTGAGGATTGGGGATTGAGGATTGAGAATTGAAGATTGAGGATAGAGGGTTGAGGATTGAGGATAGAGGATAGAGGATAGAGGATGAGGACTCAGGGTTGAGGATTGAGGTTTGACGACTGAGGATTGAGGATTGAGGATTGTGGATTGAGGAATGACGTTTGAGGATTGGGGATTGAGGATTGTAGTATTGAAGACGGAGGATTGAGGTTTGATCATTAAGGATAGAGGATTGGTGACTGAGCGTCGAGGACTGAGTATTGAGGATTGAGGATTGAAGACTGAGGATTGGGGATTGAGGATTTTGGTCTGAGGATTGAGGATTGTGGATTGAGGTTTGAGGATTAACGTTTGAGCATTGAGGATGGAGGATTGAGCATTGAGGATAGAGGATCGAAGATTGAGGATTGAGGATTGAGGATTGAGGACTGAGGATTGAGGGTTTAGAATTGGAGATTGGGTATTGAGGATTGAAGGCTGAGGATTGAGGATTGAGTGTTGAGGATTGAAGATTGAGGATTGAGGATTTAGAATTGGAGATTGGGTATTGAGGATTGAAGGTTGAGTATTGAGGATTGAGTGTTGAGGATTGAAGATTGAAGATTGAGGATTGGGGGTTGAGTATTGAGGACAGAGGGTTGAGGATTGAGATTTGAGGCCTGAGGATTGAGGATTGAGGGTTGGGGATTGAGGACTGAGGTTTGAGTATTGAGTGTTGAGGACTGAGGATTGAGGGTTGAGGATCGAGGATTTAGGACTGAGGATTGACGTCTGAGGATTGAGGATTGAGGATTTTGGATTGAAGATTGTGGACTGAGGGTTGATCATTGAGTGTTGAGTATTGATGTTTGAGGATTGAGATTTGAAGATTGAATATTGTGGATTGAGTATCGAAAACTGAGAATACAGGATATTCTATTGAGTATTGAGAATTGAGGATTGATGGTTGAGTATTGAGGATTGATGGCTGAAGGTTGTGGAATGAATATTGAGGACTCAGGATTGAGGATTGAGGATTGTGTATTGGTGATTGAGGATTGAGGATTGAGGGTGGAGGATTGAGGACTGAGGATTGAGGATTGTGGATTGAGGATTGAAGATTGAGGATTGGGGATTGAGGGTTGAAGATTGAGGATTGAGCGCCGAGGATTGAGGATTGAGGATTGAGGATTGAGGACTGAGGATTGAGGCTTGAAGATTGAGTATTGAGGATTGAAGATTGAGGGTTGAGGATTGAGGTTTGAGGACTGAGGATTGTGGATTGAGTATTGAGGATAGAGGATTGAGGATTGACGTTTGAGAATTGAGGATTTAGGATTGAGGATTTAAGATTGAGGACTGTTGTTTGCGGATTGAGTGTTGAGAATTGATGTCTGGGGATTGAGATTTGATGATTGAGTATTGTGGATTCAGTATAGAATCCTGAGAATTCAGGATATTCTATTGAGTATTGAGTATTGAGGATTAATGGTTGAGGGTTGTGGCATGAATATTGAGGATTCAGGATAGAGGATTGAGGATTGACTATTGGAGATTGAGGGTTGAGGATTGATGATTGAGGATGGAGGATTGAATATTGAGTATTGAGGATTGAAGATTGAGGATTGAGTATTGAGGACTGAAGATTGACGATTGAGGATTGAGGATTGAGGATTGGAGATTGAGTTTTGAGGATTGAAGATTGAGCGCTCAGGATTGAGGATTGAGGATTGTGGATTGAGGGTTGAGGATTGAAGATTGAGAATTGAGAATTGGGGATTGATGGCTGAGTATTGAGGATTGACGGTTGAGGTCTGTGTGTTGAATATTGAGGATTGAGGACTCAGGGTTGAGGATTGAGCATTGTAGATTGAGGACTGAGGATTGAGGATTGAGGATTGAGGATTGAAGGTTGTGTATTGATGATTGAAGATTGAGGATTGTGGATTGAGTGTTGAGGATTGAGGACGAGGACTGAGGATTGAGGATTGAGGATTGAGGATTGAGGATTGAGGATTGAGGATTGAGGTTTGAATATTGAGGATTGGGGATTGAGGATCGAAGATTGAGGGTTGAGGATTGTGGACTGAGGATTGAGGATTGAGGATTGGAGATTGAGTATTGAGAATTGAAGGTTGAGGATTGAGGGTTGAGGACTGAGGACAGAGGATAAAGGATAGAGGATGAGGACTGAGGGTTGAGGATTGAGATTTGACGACTGAGGATTGAGGATTGAGGATTGTGGATTGCGGAATGACGTTTGGGGATTGGGGATTGAGGATTGTAGTATTGAAGATGGAGGATTGAGGTTTTATCATTAAGGATAGAGGATTGGGGACTGAGCGTCGAGGACTGAGTATTGAGGATTGAGGATTGAAGTCTGAGGATTGGGGACTGAGGATTGAGGGCTGAGGATTGAGGATTGAGGATTGAGGATTAACGTTTGAAGATTGAGGATGGAGGATTGAGTATTGAGGATTGAGGATTGAAGATTGAGGATTGAGGACTGAGGCTTGAGGATTGAGGATTGAGCATTGAGGATTGAAGATTGAGGACTGGTGATTGAGGATTGAAGATTGCGGATTTAGGATTGAGGATTGGGGATTGAGTATCTAGGATTGGAGATTGACAATTGAGGATTCAAGATTGAGTATTGAGGATTGAGGATTGAGAATTGAGAATTGAGGATGAGGACTGAGGGCTGAGGATTGAGGTTTGAGGAACAAGGATTGAGGATTGAGGATTGAGGACTGAGGATTGACGATTGAGTATTGAAGATTGAAGATTGATGACCGAGGATTGAGGATTGGCGATTGAGGATTGAGGATTGAGGATTGAGGATTGAAGATTGAGGATTGGGGATTGAGGATTGACGATTGAGGATTGAGTATTGATGATTGAGAATTGAGGATTGTGGATTGAAGATTGAGTATTGAGTATTGAAGATTGAGGATTGAGGATTGAGGATTGAAGATTGAGGACTGAGTGTTGAGGGTTGAGTGATGAGAATTGATGTTTGTGTATTGAGATTTGAAGATTGAGGAATGTGGATTGAGTATAGAAAGCTGTGAATTGAAGATATTCTATTGAGGATTGAGGATTGACAATTGATTTTTGAGGACTGTGGTCTGAAGATTGGGGATTCAGGATTGAGGATTCGCGATTGAGGTTTGAGGACTGAGGATTGAGGGTTGAGGATTGAGGATTGAGGATTGACGCCCGAGGATTGAGGACTGATGCTTGAGGTCGAGGATTGATAATCGAGGATTGAAGGTTGAGGACTGGGGATTGAGGATTGAAGATTAAGGATTGAGGATTGAGGATTGAAGATTGAGGATTGGGGATTGAGGCTTGACGATTGAGGATTGAGGATTGATGATTGACGATTGAGGATTGAGGATTGAGGGTTGAAGATTGAGTATTGGGGATTGAAGGTTGAGGATTGAGGATTGAGTGTTGAGGATTGAGGACGAGGACTGAGAGTTGAGCATTGAGGATTGAGTACTGAGGATTGAGGATTCAGGATTGAAGATTGAGGGTTGGGGATTGAGGATCGATGATTGAGGATTGAGGATTGAGGATTGAGGATTGAGGATTCAGGATTGAGGATTGAGGATTGAGGATTGAGTATTGAAGATTGAGGACAGAGGGTTGAGGATTGAGGACTGAGGATTGACGTTTGAGGATTGAGGATTGAGGATTGAAGATTGATGTTTGGCGATTGAGGACTGAATTTTGAGAGTTGAGGATTGGGGATTGATGATGGAGGATGAGGACTGAGGATTGAGGATTGAGGATTGAGGATTGAGGATTGAGGTTTGAATATTGAGGATTGGGGATTGAGGATTGAGAATTGAAGATTGAGGATAGAGGGTTGAGGATTGAGGATAGAGGATAGAGGATAGAGGATGAGGACTCAGGGTTGAGGATTGAGGTTTGACGACTGAGGATTGAGGATTGTGGATTGAGGAATGACGTTTGAGGATTGGGGATTGAGGATTGTAGTATTGAAGACGGAGGATTGAGGTTTGATCATTAAGGATAGAGGATTGGTGACTGAGCGTCGAGGACTGAGTATTGAGGATTGAGGATTGAAGACTGAGGATTGGGGATTGAGGATTTTGGTCTGAGGATTGAGGATTGAGGATTGAGGTTTGAGGATTAACGCTTGAGCATTGAGGATGGAGGATTGAGCATTGAGGATAGAGGATCGAAGATTGAGGATTGAGGATTGAGGATTGAGTACTGTGGATTGAGGATTTAGAATTGGAGATTGGGTATTGAGGATTGAAGGCTGAGGATTGAGGATTGAGTGTTGAGGATTGAAGATTGAGGATTGAGGATTGAGGATTGAGGATTGAGGATTTAGAATTGGAGATTGGGTATTGAGGATTGAAGGTTGAGTATTGAGGATTGAGTGTTGAGGATTGAAGATTGAAGATTGAGGATTGGGGGTTGAGTATTGAGGACAGAGGGTTGAGGATTGAGATTTGAGGCCTGAGGATTGAGGATTGAGGGTTGGGGATTGAGGACTGAGGTTTGAGTATTGAGTGTTGAGGACTGAGGATTGAGGGTTGAGGATCGAGGATTTAGGACTGAGGATTGACGTCTGAGGATTGAGGATTGAGGATTTTGGATTGAAGATTGTGGACTGAGGGTTGATCATTGAGTGTTGAGTATTGATGTTTGAGGATTGAGATTTGAAGATTGAATATTGTGGATTGAGTATCGAAAACTGAGAATACAGGATATTCTATTGAGTATTGAGAATTGAGGATTGATGGTTGAGTATTGAGGATTGATGTCTGAAGGTTGTGGAATGAATATTGAGGACTCAGGATTGAGGATTGAGGATTGTGTATTGGTGATTGAGGATTCAGGATTGAGGGTGGAGGATTGAGGATTGAGGATTGAGGATTGTGGATTGAGGATTGAAGATTGAGGATTGGGGATTGAGGGTTGAAGATTGAGGATTGAGCGCCGAGGATTGAGGATTGAGGATTGAGGATTGAGGACTGAGGATTGAGGCTTGAAGATTGAGTATTGAGGATTGAAGATTGAGGGTTGAGGATTGAGGTTTGAGGACTGAGGATTGTGGATTGAGTATTGAGGATAGAGGATTGAGGATTGACGTTTGAGGATTGAGGATTTAGGATTGAGGATTGAAGATTGAGGACTGTTGTTTGCGGATTGAGTGTTGAGAATTGATGCCTGGGGATTGAGATTTGATGATTGAGTATTGTGGATTCAGTATAGAATCCTGAGAATTCAGGATATTCTATTGAGTATTGAGTATTGAGGATTAATGGTTGAGGGTTGTGGCATGAATATTGAGGATTCAGGATAGAGGATTGAGGATTGACTATTGGAGATTGAGGGTTGAGGATTGATGATTGAGGATGGAGGATTGAATATTGAGTATTGAGGATTGAAGATTGAGGATTGAGTATTGAGGACTGAAGATTGACGATTGAGGATTGAGGATTGAGGATTGGAGATTGAGTTTTGAGGATTGAAGATTGAGCGCTCAGGATTGAAGATTGAGCGCTCAGGATTGAGGCTTGACGATTGAGGATTGAGGATTGATGATTGAGGATTGAGGATTGAGGATTGAGGGTTGAAGATTGAGTATTGGGGATTGAAGGTTGAGGATTGAGGATTGAGTGTTGAGGATTGAGGACGAGGACTGAGAGTTGAGGATTGAGGATTGAGGACTGAGGATTGAGGATTCAGGATTGAAGATTGAGGGTTGGGGATTGAGGATCGATGATTGATGATTGAGGATTGAGGATTGAGGATTGAGGATTGAGGATTGAGGGTTGAGGATTGAGTATTGACGATTGAGGACAGAGGGTTGAGGATTGAGGAATGATGTTTGAGGATTGAGATTTGATGATTGAATAGTTTGGATTGAGTATTGTATCCTGAGAATTCAGGATATGCTATTGAATATTGAGAATTGATGGTTGATGGTTGAGTATTGAGGACTGATGGTTGATGGTCGTGTGTTGAATATTGAGGATTGAGGATTCAGGATTGAGGATTGTGTATAGAAGATAGAAAACTGAGGATTGAGGATTGAGGATTGACGATTGAGGGTTGAAGATTGAGTATTGATTATTGAAGTTTGAGGATTGAGGATTGAGCGTTGAGGGTTGAGGACGAGGAGTGAGGGATGAGGATTGAGGTTTGGGGACTGATGATTGAGTATTCAGGATTGAGGATTTACGATTGAGGGTTGAGGATTGAAGATTGAGTATTGAGGACTGAAGATTGAGGATTGAGGATTGAGGATTGAGGATTGAGGATTGGAGATTGAGTATTGAGGATTGAAGATTGAGGGCTAAGGATTGAGGATTGAGGATTGAGGATTGAGGGTTGAGGATTGAAGATTGAGAATTGAGAATTGGGGATTGATGGTTGAGTATTGAGGATTGATGGTTGAGGTCTGTGTGTTGAATATTGAGGATTGAGGACTCAGGGTTGAGGATTGAGCATTGTAGATTGAGGACTGAGGATTGAGGATTGAGGATTGAGGATTGAAGGTTGGGTATTGATGATTGAAGATTGAGGATTGAGGATCGAGAGTTGAGGATTGAGTACGAGGACTGAGGATTGTGTATTGATGATTGAAGATTCAGGTCTGAGGATTGAGGATTGAGGTTTGAATATTGAGGATTGGGGATTGAGGATTGAATATTGAGCGTTGAGGATTGTGGATTGAGTATTGAGGATTGAGGATTGGAGATTGAGTATTGAGAATAGAATGTCGAGGGTTGAGGGTTGAGGACTGAGGACAGAGGATAAAGGATAGAGGATGAGGACTGAGGGTTGAGGATTGAGGTTTGACGACTGAGGATTGAGGATTGAGGATTGTGTATTGAGGAATGACGTTTGAGGATTGGGGATTGAGGACTGTAGTATTGAAGATGGAAGATCGAGGTTTTATCATTAAGGATAGAGGATTGGGGACTGAGCTTCGAGGACTGAGTGTTGAGGATTGAAGATTGAAGTCTGAGGATTGGGGACTGAGGATTGAGGACTGAGGATTGAGCATTGAGGATTGAGGATTGAGGATTAACGTTTGAGGATTGAGGACGGAGGATTGAGGATTGAGGATTGAGGATTGAGGATTGAGGATTGAGGATTGAGGATTAACGTTTGAGGATTGAGGATGGAGGATTGAGGATTGAGGATTGGGGTTGAAGATTGAGGATTGAGGATTGAGGATTGAGGCTTGAGGATTGAGGATTGAGGATTGAAGATAGAGTATAGTGGATTGATGACTGAGGATTGAGGATTGAGTATTGAGGATTTAGGACTGAGGATTGACGTTTGAGGATTGAGGATTGAGGATTGAAGATAGAGGTTTGGCGATTGAGGACTGAAGGTTGAGAGTTGAGGATGGAGGATTGATGATGGAGGATGAGGACTGAGGGTTGAGGATTGAGGTTTCAGGACTCAGGATTCAGGATTCAGGATTGAGGTTTGAGGATTGAGGATTGAAGATTGAGTATTGAGGATTGAAGATTAAGGATTGAGGATTGAGGATTGAGGTTTGAATATTGAGGATTGGGGATTGAGGATTGAATATTGAGGGTTGAGGATTGTGGATTGAGGATTGAGGATTGAGGATTGGAGATTGAGTATTGAGAATTGAAAATCGAGGATTGAGGGTTGAGGACTGAGGACAGAGGATAAAGGATAGAGGATGAGGACTGAGGGTTGAGGATTGAGGTTTGACGACTGAGGATTGAGGATTGAGGATTGTGGATTGAGGAATGACGTTTGAGGATTGGGGATTGAGGATTGTAGTATTGAAGATGGAGGATTGAGGTTTTATCATTAAGGATAGAGGATAGGGGACTGTGCGTCGAGGACTGAGTATAGAGGATTGAGGATTGAAGTCTGAGGATTGGGGACTGAGGATTGAGGACTGAGGATTGAGGATTGAGGATTGAGGGTTGAGGATTAACGTTTGAGGATTGAGGATGGAGGATTGAGGATTGAGGATTGAGGATTGAAGATTGAGGATTGAGGATTGAGGATTGAGGATTGAGGATTGAGGGTTGAGGATTGAGGATTGAGGATTGAGGTTTGAATATTGAGGATTGTGGATTGAGGATTGAAGATTGAGGGTTGAGGATTGTGGATTGAGGATTGAGGATTGAGGATTGGATATTGAGTATTGAGGATGGGAGATTGAGTATTGAGGATTGAGGATTGAGGACTGAGGATTGAGGATTGAGGATTGAGGACTGAGGGTTGTGTATTGATGATTGAAGATTCAGGATTGAGGATTGAGTGTTGAGGCTTGAGTACGAGGACTGAGGATTGAGGATTGAGGATTGAGGGTTGAGGATTGAGGATTGAGGATTGAGGTTTGAATATTGAGGATTGGGGATTGAGGATTGAATATTGAGGGTTGAGGATTGTGGATTGAGTATTGAGGATTGAGGATTGGAGATTGAGTATTGAGAATAGAATGTCGAGGGTTGAGGGTTGAGGACTGAGGACAGAGGATAAAGGATAGAGGATGAGGACTGAGGGTTGAGGATTGAGGTTTGACGACTGAGGATTGAGGATTGAGGATTGTGTATTGAGGAATGACGTTTGAGGATTGGGGATTGAGGACTGTAGTATTGAAGATGGAAGATCGAGGTTTTATCATTAAGGATAGAAGATTGGGGACTGAGCTTCGAGGACTGAGTGTTGAGGATTGAAGATTGAAGTCTGAGGATTGGGGACTGAGGATTGAGGACTGAGGATTGAGCATTGAGGATTGAGGATTGAGGATTAACGTTTGAGGATTGAGGACGGAGGATTGAGGATTGAGGATTGAGGATTGAGGATTGAGGATTGAGGATTGAGGATTGAGGATAGAGGATTGACGTTTGAGGATTGAGGATTGAGGATTGAAGATTGAGGTTTGGCGATTGAGGACTGAAGGTTGAGAGTTGAGGATTGAGGATTGATGATGGAGGATGAGGACTGAGGTTTGAGGATTGAGGTTTCAGGACTCAGGATTCAGGATTGAGGTTTGAGGATTGAGGATTGAAGATTGAGTATTGAGGATTGAAGATTGAGGAATTAGGATTGAGGATTGTGGATTGAGGATTGAGGATTGAAGATTGAGTATTGGGTATTGACGGTTGAGGATTGAGGATTGAGTATTGAGGATTGTGGATTGAGGATTGAAGATTGAGTATTGAGGGTTGAGGATTGAAGATTGAAGATTGAGGATGAGGACTCAGAGTTGAGGATTGAGGTTTGAGGACTGAGGATTGATGATTGATGTTTGAGGATTGAGGATTGGAGATTGAGTATTGAGGATTGAAGATTGAGGATTGAGGATTGAGGATTGAGGTTTGAGGAATGAAGATTGAGGATCGGGGACTGAGTATTGACGATTGAGGATTGAGGATTGAGGATTGAGGATTGAGGATTGGGGATTGAAGATTGAGTATTGGGTATTGAAGGTTGAGGATTGAGGATTGAGTGTTGAGGATTGAGGACGAGGACTGAGAGTTGAGGATTGAGGATTGAGTACTGAGGATTGAGGATTCAGGATTGAAGATTGAGGGTTGGGGATTGAGGATCGATGATTGGGGATTGAGGACTGAGGATTGAGGATTGAGGATTGAGGATTGAGGATTGGAGATTGAGTGTTGAGAATTGAAGATTGATTGTTGAGGATCGATGATTGAGGACAGAGGATAGAGGGTAGAGGATGAGGACTGAGGGTTGAGGATTGAGGTTTGACGACTGAGGATTGAGGATTGAGGATTGTGGATTGAGGAATGACGTTTGAGGATTGGGGATTGAGGATTGTAGTATTCAAGACGGAGGATTGAGGTTTGATAATTAAGGATAGAGGATTGGTGACTGAGCGTCGAGGACTGAGTATTGAGGATTGAGGATTGAAGACTGAGGATTGGGGATTGAGGATTTTGGTCTGAGGATTGAGGATTGAGGATTGAGGATTGAGGATTAACGTTTGAGCATTGAGGACGGAGGATTGAGCATTGAGGATAGAGGATCGAAGATTGAGGGTTGAGGATAGAGGATTGAGGACTGTGGATTGAGGATTTAGAATTGGAGATTGGGTATTGAGGATTGAAGGCTGAGGATTGAGGATTGAGTGTTGAGGATTGAAGATTGAGGATTGAGGATTGAGGATTGAGGATTGAGGATTTAGAATTGGAGATTGGGTATTGAGGATTGAAGGTTGAGTATTGAGGATTGAGTGTTGAGGATTGAAGATTGAAGATTGAGGATTGGGGGTTGAGTATTGAGGACAGAGGGTTGAGGATTGAGGATTGAGGGTTGGGGATTGAGGACTGAGGTTTGAGTATTGAGTGTTGAGGACTGAGGATTGAGGGTTGAGGATCGAGGATTTAGGACTGAGGATTGACGTCTGAGGATTGAGGATTGAGGATTTTGGATTGAAGATTGTGGACTGAGGGTTGATCATTGAGTGTTGAGTATTGATGTTTGAGGATTGAGATTTGAAGATTGAATAGTGTGGATTGAGTATCGAAAACTGAGAATACAGGATATTCTATTGAGTATTGGGAATTGAGGATTGATGGTTGAGTATTGAGGATTGATGGCTGAAGGTTGTGGAATGAATATTGAGGACTCAGGATTGAGGATTGAGGCTTGTGTATTGGTGATTGAGGATTGAGGATTGAGGGTGGAGGATTGAGGACTGAGGATTGAGGATTGTGGATTAAGGATTGAAGATTGAGGATTGGGGATTGAGGGTTGAAGATTGAGGATTGAGCGCCGAGGATTGAGGATTGAGGATTGAGGATTGAGGACTGAGGATTGAGGCTTGAAGATTGAGTATTGAGGATTGAAGATTGAGGGTTGAGGATTGAGGTTTGAGGACTGAGGATTGTGGATTGAGTATTGAGGATAGAGGATTGAGGATTGACGTTTGAGGATTGAGGATTTAGGATTGAGGATTGAAGATTGAGGACTGTTGTTTGCGGATTGAGTGTTGAGAATTGATGTCTGGGGATTGAGATTTGATGATTGAGTATTGTGGATTCAGTATAGAATCCTGAGAATTCAGGATATTCTATTGAGTATTGAGTATTGAGGATTAATGGTTGAGGGTTGTGGCATGAATATTGAGGATTCAGGATAGAGGATTGAGGATTGACTATTGGAGATTGAGGGTTGAGGATTGATGATTGAGGATGCAGGATTGAATATTGAGTATTGAGGATTGAAGATTGAGGATTGAGTATTGAGGACTGAAGATTGACGATTGAGGATTGAGGATTGAGGATTGGAGATTGAGTTTTGAGGATTGAAGATTGAGCGCTCAGGATTGAGGATTGATGATTGAGGATTGAGGGTTGAGGATTGAAGATTGAGAATTGAGAATTGGGGATTGATGGTTGAGTATTGAGGATTGACGGTTGAGGTCTGTGTGTTGAATATTGAGGATTGAGGACTCAGGGTTGAGGATTGAGCATTGTAGATTGAGGACTGAGGATTGAGGATTGAGGATTGAGGATTGAAGGTTGTGTATTGATGATTGAAGATTGAGGATTGTGGATTGAGTGTTGAGGATTGAGGACGAGGACTGAGGATTGAGGATTGAGGATTGAGGATTGAGGATTGAGGATTGAGGATTGAGGTTTGAATATTGAGGATTGGGGATTGAGGATCGAAGATTGAGGGTTGAGGATTGTGGACTGAGGATTGAGGATTGAGGATTGGAGATTGAGTATTGAGAATTGAAGGTTGAGGATTGAGGGTTGAGGACTGAGGACAGAGGATAAAGGATAGAGGATGAGGACTGAGGGTTGAGGATTGAGATTTGACGACTGAGGATTGAGGATTGAGGATTGTGGATTGAGGAATGACGTTTGGGGATTGGGGATTGAGGATTGTAGTATTGAAGATGGAGGATTGAGGTTTTATCATTAAGGATAGAGGATTGGGGACTGAGCGTCGAGGACTGAGTATTGAGGATTGAGGATTGAAGTCTGAGGATTGGGGACTGAGGATTGAGGGCTGAGGATTGAGGATTGAGGATTGAGGATTAACGTTTGAAGATTGAGGATGGAGGATTGAGTATTGAGGATTGAGGATTGAAGATTGAGGATTGAGGGTTGAGGATTGAGGATTGAGGATTGAGGATTGAGGATTGAAGACAGAGTATTGAGGATTGATGACTGAGGATTGAGGATTGTGGATTGAGGATTGAGGACTGAGGTTTGAGGATTGAGTGTTGAGCACTGAGGATTGAGGATTGAGGATTGAGGATTTAGGACTAAGGATTGACGTTTGAGGATTGAGGATTGAGGATTGAAGATTGAGGTTTGGAGATTGAGGACTGAAGGTTGAGAGTTGAGGGTTGAGGATTGATGATGGAGGATGAGGACTGAGGGTTGAGGATTGAGGTTTCAGGACTCAGGATTCAGGATTCAGGATTGAGGTTTGAGGATTGAGGATTGAAGATTGAGTATTGAGGATTGAAGATTAAGGATTGAGGATTGAGGATTGAGGTTTGAATATTGAGGATTGGGGATTGAGGATAGAATATTGAGGGTTGAGGATTGTGGATTGAGGATTGAGGATTGAGGATTGGAGATTGAGTATTGAGAATTGAAAATCGAGGATTGAGGGTTGAGGACTGAGGACAGAGGATAAAGGATAGAGGATGAGGACTGAGGGTTGAGGATTGAGGTTTGACGACTGAGGATTGAGGATTGAGGATTGTAGATTGAGGAATGACGTTTGAGGATTGGGGATTGAGGATTGTAGTATTGAAGATGGAGGATTGAGGTTTTATCATTAAGGATAGAGGATTGGGGACTGTGCGTCGAGGACTGAGTATAGAGGATTGAGGATTGAAGTCTGAGGATTGGGGACTGAGGATTGAGGACTGAGGATTGAGGATTGAGGATTGAGGGTTGAGGATTAACGTTTGAGGATTGAGGATGGAGGATTGAGGATTGAGGATTGAGGATTGAAGATTGAGGATTGAGGATTGAGGATTGAGGATTGAGGATTGAGGATAGAAGATAGAGTATTGAGGATTGATGACTGAGGATTGAGGATTGAGGATTGAGGAATGAGGACTGAGGTTTGAGGATTGAGTGTTGAGCACTGAGGATTGAGGATTGGGGATTGAGGATTTAGGACTGAGGATTGACGTTTGAGGATTGAGGATTGAGGATTGAAGATTGAGGTTTGGCGATTCAGGACTGAGGTTTGAGGATTGAGTTTTGAGCACTGAGGATTGAGGATTGAGGATTGAGGATTTAGGACTGAGGATTGACGTTTGAGGATTGAGGATTGAGGATTGAAGATTGAGGTTTGGCGATTGAGGGCTGAAGGTTGAGAGTTGAGGATTGAGGATTGATGATGGAGGATGAGGACTGAGGTTTGATGATTGAGGTTTCTGGACTCAGGATTCAGGATTGAGGTTTGAGGATTGAGGATTGAAGATTGAGTATTGAGGATTGAAGATTGAGGAATTAGGATTGAGGATTGAGGATTGAGGATTGAGGATTGAAGATTGAGTATTGGGTATTGACGGTTGAGGATTGAGGATTGAGTATTGAGGATTGAGGTTTGAGGATTGAAGATTGAGTATTGAGGGTTGAGGATTGAGGACTGAAGATTGAGGATGAGGACTGAGAGTTGAGGATTGAGGTTTGAGGACTGAGGATTGATGATTGATGTTTGAGGATTGAGGATTGGAGATTGAGTATTGAGGATTGAAGATTGAGGATTGAGGATTGAGGATTGAGGTTTGAGGAATGAAGATTGAGGATCGGGGACTGAGTATTGACGATTGAGGATTGAGGATTGAGGATTGGGGATTGAAGATTGAGTATTGGGTATTGAAGGTTGAGGATTGAGGATTGAGGATTGAGGATTGGGGATTGAAGATTGAGTATTGGGTATTGAAGGTTGAGGATTGAGGATTGAGTGTTGAGGATTGAGGACGAGGACTGAGAGTTGAGGATTGAGGATTGAGTACTGAGGATTGAGGATTCAGGATTGAAGATTGAGGGTTGGGGATTGAGGATCGATGATTGGGGATTGAGGATTGAGGATTGAGAATTGAGGATTGAGGATTGAGGATGGAGATTGAGTATTGAGAATTGAAGATTGAGGATTGAGGATTGATGATTGAGGACAGAGGATAGAGTGTAGAGGATGAGGACTGAGGGTTGAGGATTGAGGTTTGACGACTGAGGATTGAGGATTGAGGATTCTGGATTGAGGAATGACGTTTGAGGATTGGGGATTGAGGATTGTAGTATAGAAGATGTAGGATTGAATGTTTTGTCATTAAGGATAGAGGATTGGGGACTGAGCGTCGAGGACTGTGTGTTGAGGATTGAGGATTGAAGTCTGAGGATTGGGGATTGAGGATTGAGGACTGAGGATTGAGGATTGAGGATTGAGGATTGAGGATTGAGGGTTGAGGATTGAAGATTGAGAATTGAGAATTGGGGATTGATGGTTGAGTATTGAGGATTGATGGTTGAGGTCTGTGTGTTGAATATTGAGGATTGAGGACTCAGGGTTGAGGATTGAGCATTGTAGATTGAGGACTGAGGATTGAGGATTGAGGATTGAGGATTGAGGATTGAAGGTTGTGTATTGATGATTGAAGATTGAGGATTGAGGATTGAGAGTTGATGATTGAGTACGAGGACTGAGGATTGAGGATTGAGGATTGAGGATTGAGGTTTGAATATCGAGGATTGGGGATTGAGGATTGAATATTGAGGGTTGAGGATTGTGGATTGAGGATTGAGGATTGAGGATTGGAGATTGAGTATTGAGAATTGAAGGTTGAGGATTGAGGGTTGAGGCCTGAGGACAGAGGACAAAGGATACAGGATGAGGACTGAGGGTTGAGGATTGAGGTTTGACGACTGAGGATTGAGGATTGATGATTGTGGATTGAGGAATGACGTTTGAGGATTGGGGATTGAGGATTGTAGTATTGAAGATGGAGGATTGAGGTTTTATCATTAAGGATAGAGGATTGGGGACTGAGCTTCGAGGACTGAGTGTTGAGGATTGAAGATTGAAGTCTGAGGATTGGGGACTGACGATTGAGGACTGAGGATTGAGGATTGAGGATTGAGGATTGAGGATTAACGTTTGAGGATTGAGGACGGAGGATTGAGGATTGAGGATTGAGGATTGAGGATTGAGGATTGAGGATTGAGGATTAACGTTTGAGGATTGAGGATGGAGGATTGAGGATTGAGGATTGGGGGTTGAAGATTGAGGATTGAGGATTGAGGATTGAGGATTGAGGATTGAGGATTGAGGATTGAAGATAGAGTACTGTGGATTGATGACTGAGGATTGAGGACTGAGTATTGAGGATTGAGGACTGAGGTTTGAGGATTGAGTGTTGAGCACTGAGGATTGAGGATTGAGGATTGAGGATTTAGGACTGAGGATTGACGTTTGAGGATTGAGGATTGAGGATTGAAGATAGAGGTTTGGCGATTGAGGACTGAAGGTTGAGAGTTGAGGATGGAGGATTGATGATGGAGGATGAGGGCTGAGGGTTGAGGATTGAGGTTTCAGGACTCAGGATTCAGGATTCAGGATTGAGGTTTGAGGATTGAGGATTGAAGATTGAGTATTGAGGATTGAAGATTAAGGATTGAGGATTGAGGATTGTGGATTGAGGATTGAAGATTGAGGATTGGGGATTGAGTCTTGACGATTGAGGATTGAGGATTGAGGGTTGAAGATTGAGTATTGGGGATTGAAGGTTGAGGATTGAGGATTGAGTGTTGAGGATTGAGGACGAGGACTGAGAGTTGAGGATTGAGGATTGAGGACTGAGGATTGAGGATTCAGGATTGAAGATTGAGGGTTGGGGATTGAGGACCGATGATTGATGATTGAGGATTGAGGATTGAGGATTGAGGATTGAGGATTGAGGATTGAGGATTGAGTATTGACGATTGAGGACAGAGGGTTGAGCATTGAGGAATGATGTTTGAGGATTGAGATTTGATGATTGAATAGTTTGGATTGAGTATTGTATCCTGAGAATTCAGGATATTCTATTGAATATTGAGAATTGATGGTTGATGGTTGAGTATTGAGGATTGATGGTTGATGGTTGTGTGTTGAATATTGAGGATTGAGGATTAAGGATTGAGGATTGTGTATAGAAGATTGAAAACTGAGGATTGAGGATTGAGGATTGACGATTGAGGGTTGAAGATTGAGTATTGATTAATGAAGTTTGAGGATTGAGGATTGAGCGTTGAGGGTTGAGGACGAGGAGTGAGGGATGAGGATTGAGGTTTGGGGTCTGATGATTGAGTATTCAGGATTGAGGATTTACGATTGAGGGTTGAGGATTGAAGATTGAGTATTGAGGACTGAAGATTGTGGATTGAGGATTGAGGATTGAGGATTGGAGATTGAGTATTGAGGATTGAAGATTGAGGGCAAAGGATTGAGGATTGAGGATTGAGGATTGAGGGTTGAGGATTGAAGATTGAGAATTGAGAATTGGGGATTGATGGTTGAGTATTGAGGATTGATGGTTGAGGTCTGTGTGTTGAATATTGAGGATTGAGGACTCAGGGTTGAGGATTGAGCATTGTAGATTGAGGACTGAGGATTGAGAATTGAGGATTGAGGATTGAAGGTTGTGTATTGATGATTGAAGATTGAGGATTGAGGATTGAGTGTTGAGGATTGAGTACGAGGACTGAGGATTGAGGATTGAGGATTGAGGATTGAGGATTGAGGATTGAGGATTGAGGATTGAGGATTGAGGATTGAGGATTGAGGATCGAGGATTCAGGATTGAAGATAGAGTATTGAGGATTGATGACTGAGGATTGAGGATTGAGGATAGAGGATTGAGGGCTGAGGTTTGAGGATTGAGTGTTGAGCACTGAGGATTGAGGATTGAGGATTGAGGATTGAGGATTGAGGATTGAGGATTGAGGATTGAGGATTGATGATTGAGGATCGAGGATTCAGGATTGAAGATAGAGTATTGAGGATTGATGACTGAGGATTGAGGATTGAGGATTGAGGATTGAGGATTGAGGATTGGAGATTGAGTGTTGAGAATTGAAGTTTGAGGGTTGAGGGTTGATGATTGAGGACAGAGGATAGAGGGTAGAGGATGAGGACTGAGGGTTGAGGATTGAGGTTTGACGACTGAGGATTGAGGATTGAGGATTGTGGATTGAGGAATGACGTTTGAGGATTGGGGATTGAGGATTGTAGTATTGAAGATGTAGGATTGAATGTTTTGTCATTAAGGATAGAGGATTGGGGACTGAGCGTCGAGGACTGAGTGTTGTGGATTGAGGATTGAAGATTGAGGGTTGAGGATTGTGGATTGAGGATTGAGGATTGAGGATTGGAGATTGAGTATTGAGAATTGAAGGTTGAGGATTGAGGGTTGAGGACCGAGGACAGGGGATAAAGGATAGAGGATGAGGACTGAGGGATGAGGATTGAGGTTTGACGACTGAGGATTGAGGATTGAGGATTGTGGATTGAGGAATTACGTTTGAGGATTGGGGATTGAGGATTGTAGTATTGAAGATGGAGGATTGAGGTTTTATCATTAAGGATAGAGGATTGGGGACTGAGCGTCGAGGACTGAGTATTGAGGATTGAGGATTGAAGTCTGAGGATTGGGGACTGAGGATTGAGGACTGAGGATTGAGGATTGAGGATTGAGGATTGAGGATTAACGTTTGAGGATTGAGGATGGAGGATTGAGGATTGAGGATTGAGGATTGAAGATTGAGGATTGAGGATTGAGGATTGAGGATTGAGGATTGAGGATTGAAGATAGAGTATTGAGGATTGATGACTGAGGATTGAGGATTGAGGATTGAGGATTGAGGACTGAGGTTTGAGGATTGAGTGTTGAGCACTGAGGATTGAGGATTGAGGATTGAGGATTTAGGACTGAGGATTGACGTTTGAGGATTGAGGATTGAGGATTGAAGATTGAGGTTTGGCGGTTGAGGACTGAAGGTTGAGAGTTGAGGATTGAGGATTGATGATGGAGGATGATGACTGAGGGTTGAGGATTGAGGTTTTAGGACTCAGGATTCAGTATTCAGGATTGAGGTTTGAGGATTGAGGATTGAAGATTGAAGATTGAGTATTGAGGGTTGAAGATTAAGGATTGAGGATTGAGGATTGAAGATTGAGGATTGGGGATTGAGGCTTGACGATTGAGGATTGAGGATTGATGATTGACGATTGAGGATTGAGGATTGAGGGTTGAGTATTGAGGATTGAGTGTTGAGGATTGAAGATTGAAGATTGAGGATTGGGGGTTGAGTATTGAGGACAGAGGGTTGAGGATTGAGATTTGAGGCCTGAGGATTGAGGATTGAGGGTTGGGGATTGAGGACTGAGGTTTGAGTATTGAGTGTTGAGGACTGAGGATTGAGGGTTGAGGATCGAGGATTTAGGACTGAGGATTGACGTCTGAGGATTGAGGATTGAGGATTTTGGATTGAAGATTGTGGACTGAGGGTTGATCATTGAGTGTTGAGTATTGATGTTTGAGGATTGAGATTTGAAGATTGAATATTGTGGATTGAGTATCGAAAACTGAGAATACAGGATATTCTATTGAGTATTGAGAATTGAGGATTGATGGTTGAGTATTGAGGATTGATGGCTGAAGGTTGTGGAATGAATATTGAGGACTCAGGATTGAGGATTGAGGATTGAGGATTGTGTATTGGTGATTGAGGATTGAGGATTGAGGGTGGAGGATTGAGGATTGAGGATTGAGGATTGTGGATTGAGGATTGAAGATTGAGGATTGGGGATTGAGGGTTGAAGATTGAGGATTGAGCGCCGAGGATTGAGGATTGAGGATTGAGGATTGAGGACTGAGGATTGAGGCTTGAAGATTGAGTATTGAGGATTGAAAATTGAGGGTTGAGGATTGAGGTTTGAGGACTGAGGATTGTGGATTGAGTATTGAGGATAGAGGATTGAGGATTGACGTTTGAGGATTGAGGATTTAGGATTGAGGATTGAAGATTGAGGACTGTTGTTTGCGGATTGAGTGTTGAGAATTGATGTCTGGGGATTGAGATTTGATGATTGAGTATTGTGGATTCAGTATAGAATCCTGAGAATTCAGGATATTCTATTGAGTATTCAGTATTGAGGATTAATGGTTGAGGGTTGTGGCATGAATATTGAGGATTCAGGATAGAGGATTGAGGATTGACTATTGGAGATTGAGGGTTGAGGATTGATGATTGAGGATGGAGGATTGAATATTGAGTATTGAGGATTGAAGATTGAGGATTGAGTATTGAGGATTGAGGATTGAGGACGAGGACTGAGAGTTGAGGATTGAGGATTGAGGATTGAGGATTGAGGATTGAAGATTGAGTATTGGGTATTGACGGTTGAGGATTGAGGATTGAGTATTGAGGATTGAGGTTTGAGGATTGAAGATTGAGTATTGAGGGTTGAGGATTGAGGACTGAAGATTGAGGATGAGGACTGAGAGTTGAGGATTGAGGTTTGAGGACTGAGGATTGATGATTGATGTTTGAGGATTGAGGATTGGAGATTGAGTATTGAGGATTGAAGATTGAGGATTGAGGATTGAGGATTGAGGTTTGAGGAATGAAGATTGAGGATCGGGGACTGAGTATTGACGATTGAGGATTGAGGATTGAGGATTGGGGATTGAAGATTGAGTATTGGGTATTGAAGGTTGAGGATTGAGGATTGACAATTGAGGATTGGGGATTGAAGATTGAGTATTGGGTATTGAAGGTTGAGGATTGAGGATTGAGTGTTGAGGATTGAGGACGAGGACTGAGAGTTGAGGATTGAGGATTGAGTACTGAGGATTGAGGATTCAGGATTGAAGATTGAGGGTTGGGGATTGAGGATCGATGATTGGGGATTGAGGATTGAGGATTGAGAATTGAGGATTGAGGATTGAGGATGGAGATTGAGTATTGAGAATTGAAGATTGAGGATTGAGGATTGATGATTGAGGACAGAGGATAGAGTGTAGAGGATGAGGACTGAGGGTTGAGGATTGAGGTTTGACGACTGAGGATTGAGGATTGAGGATTCTGGATTGAGGAATGACGTTTGAGGATTGGGGATTGAGGATTGTAGTATAGAAGATGTAGGATTGAATGTTTTGTCATTAAGGATAGAGGATTGGGGACTGAGCGTCGAGGACTGTGTGTTGAGGATTGAGGATTGAAGTCTGAGGATTGGGGATTGAGGATTGAGGACTGAGGATTGAGGATTGAGGATTGAGGATTGAGGATTGAGGGTTGAGGATTGAAGATTGAGAATTGAGAATTGGGGATTGATGGTTGAGTATTGAGGATTGATGGTTGAGGTCTGTGTGTTGAATATTGAGGATTGAGGACTCAGGGTTGAGGATTGAGCATTGTAGATTGAGGACTGAGGATTGAGGATTGAGGATTGAGGATTGAGGATTGAAGGTTGTGTATTGATGATTGAAGATTGAGGATTGAGGATTGAGAGTTGATGATTGAGTACGAGGACTGAGGATTGAGGATTGAGGATTGAGGATTGAGGTTTGAATATCGAGGATTGGGGATTGAGGATTGAATATTGAGGGTTGAGGATTGTGGATTGAGGATTGAGGATTGAGGATTGGAGATTGAGTATTGAGAATTGAAGGTTGAGGATTGAGGGTTGAGGACTGAGGACAGAGGACAAAGGATACAGGATGAGGACTGAGGGTTGAGGATTGAGGTTTGACGACTGAGGATTGAGGATTGATGATTGTGGATTGAGGAATGACGTTTGAGGATTGGGGATTGAGGATTGTAGTATTGAAGATGGAGGATTGAGGTTTTATCATTAAGGATAGAGGATTGGGGACTGAGCTTCGAGGACTGAGTGTTGAGGATTGAAGATTGAAGTCTGAGGATTGGGGACTGACGATTGAGGACTGAGGATTGAGGATTGAGGATTGAGGATTGAGGATTAACGTTTGAGGATTGAGGACGGAGGATTGAGGATTGAGGATTGAGGATTGAGGATTGAGGATTGAGGATTGAGGATTAACGTTTGAGGATTGAGGATGGAGGATTGAGGATTGAGGATTGGGGGTTGAAGATTGAGGATTGAGGATTGAGGATTGAGGATTGAGGATTGAGGATTGAGGATTGAAGATAGAGTACTGTGGATTGATGACTGAGGATTGAGGACTGAGTATTGAGGATTGAGGACTGAGGTTTGAGGATTGAGTGTTGAGCACTGAGGATTGAGGATTGAGGATTGAGGATTTAGGACTGAGGATTGACGTTTGAGGATTGAGGATTGAGGATTGAAGATAGAGGTTTGGCGATTGAGGACTGAAGGTTGAGAGTTGAGGATGGAGGATTGATGATGGAGGATGAGGGCTGAGGGTTGAGGATTGAGGTTTCAGGACTCAGGATTCAGGATTCAGGATTGAGGTTTGAGGATTGAGGATTGAAGATTGAGTATTGAGGATTGAAGATTAAGGATTGAGGATTGAGGATTGTGGATTGAGGATTGAAGATTGAGGATTGGGGATTGAGTCTTGACGATTGAGGATTGAGGATTGAGGATTGAAGGTTGTGTATTGATGATTGAAGATTGAGGATTGAGGATTGAGAGTTGATGATTGAGTACGAGGACTGAGGATTGAGGATTGAGGACTGAGGATTGAGGATTCAGGATTGAAGATTGAGGGTTGGGGATTGAGGACCGATGATTGATGATTGAGGATTGAGGATTGAGGATTGAGGATTGAGGATTGAGGATTGAGGATTGAGTATTGACGATTGAGGACAGAGGGTTGAGGATTGAGGAATGATGTTTGAGGATTGAGATTTGATGATTGAATGGTTTGGATTGAGTATTGTATCCTGAGAATTCAGGATATTCTATTGAATATTGAGAATTGATGGTTGATGGTTGAGTATTGAGGATTGATGGTTGATGGTTGTGTGTTGAATATTGAGGATTGAGGATTAAGGATTGAGGATTGTGTATAGAAGATTGAAAACTGAGGATTGAGGATTGAGGATTGACGATTGAGGGTTGAAGATTGAGTATTGATTAATGAAGTTTGAGGATTGAGGATTGAGCGTTGAGGGTTGAGGACGAGGAGTGAGGGATGAGGATTGAGGTTTGGGGTCTGATGATTGAGTATTCAGGATTGAGGATTTACGATTGAGGGTTGAGGATTGAAGATTGAGTATTGAGGACTGAAGATTGTGGATTGAGGATTGAGGATTGAGGATTGGAGATTGAGTATTGAGGATTGAAGATTGAGGGCAAAGGATTGAGGATTGAGGATTGAGGATTGAGGGTTGAGGATTGAAGATTGAGAATTGAGAATTGGGGATTGATGGTTGAGTATTGAGGATTGATGGTTGAGGTCTGTGTGTTGAATATTGAGGATTGAGGACTCAGGGTTGAGGATTGAGCATTGTAGATTGAGGACTGAGGATTGAGAATTGAGGATTGAGGATTGAAGGTTGTGTATTGATGATTGAAGATTGAGGATTGAGGATTGAGTGTTGAGGATTGAGTACGAGGACTGAGGATTGAGGATTGAGGATTGAGGATTGAGGATTGAGGATTGAGGATTGAGGATTGAGGATTGAGGATTGAGGATCGAGGATTCAGGATTGAAGATAGAGTATTGAGGATTGATGACTGAGGATTGAGGATTGAGGATAGAGGATTGAGGGCTGAGGTTTGAGGATTGAGTGTTGAGCACTGAGGATTGAGGATTGAGGATTGAGGATTGAGGATTGAGGATTGAGGATTGAGGATTGAGGATTGAGGATTGATGATTGAGGATCGAGGATTCAGGATTGAAGATAGAGTATTGAGGATTGATGACTGAGGATTGAGGACTGAGGATTGAGGATTGAGGATTGAGGATTGGAGATTGAGTGTTGAGAATTGAAGATTGAGGGTTGAGGGTTGATGATTGAGGACAGAGGATAGAGGGTAGAGGATGAGGACTGAGGGTTGAGGATTGAGGTTTGACGACTGAGGATTGAGGATTGAGGATTGTGGATTGAGGAATGACGTTTGAGGATTGGGGATTGAGGATTGTAGTATTGAAGATGTAGGATTGAATGTTTTGTCATTAAGGATAGAGGATTGGGGACTGAGCGTCGAGGACTGAGTGTTGTGGATTGAGGATTGAAGTCTGAGGATTGGGGATTGAGGATTGAGGACTGAGGATTGAGGATTGAGGATTGAGGATTGAGGATTAACGTTTGAGGATTGAGGATGGAGGATTGAGGATTGAGGATTGAGGATTGAGGATTGAGGATTGAGGTTTGAATATTGAGGATTGTGGATTGAGGATTGAAGATTGAGGGTTGAGGATTGTGGATTGAGGATTGAGGATTGAGGATTGGAGATTGAGTATTGAGAATTGAAGGTTGAGGATTGAGGGTTGAGGACCGAGGACAGGGGATAAAGGATAGAGGATGAGGACTGAGGGATGAGGATTGAGGTTTGACGACTGAGGATTGAGGATTGAGGATTGTGGATTGAGGAATTACGTTTGAGGATTGGGGATTGAGGATTGTAGTATTGAAGATGGAGGATTGAGGTTTTATCATTAAGGATAGAGGATTGGGGACTGAGCGTCGAGGACTGAGTATTGAGGATTGAGGATTGAAGTCTGAGGATTGGGGACTGAGGATTGAGGACTGAGGATTGAGGATTGAGGATTGAGGATTGAGGATTAACGTTTGAGGATTGAGGATGGAGGATTGAGGATTGAGGATTGAGGATTGAAGATTGAGGATTGAGGATTGAGGATTGAGGATTGAGGATTGAGGATTGAAGATAGAGTATTGAGGATTGATGACTGAGGATTGAGGATTGAGGATTGAGGATTGAGGACTGAGGTTTGAGGATTGAGTGTTGAGCACTGAGGATTGAGGATTGAGGATTGAGGATTTAGGACTGAGGATTGACGTTTGAGGATTGAGGATTGAGGATTGAAGATTGAGGTTTGGCGGTTGAGGACTGAAGGTTGAGAGTTGAGGATTGAGGATTGATGATGGAGGATGATGACTGAGGGTTGAGGATTGAGGTTTTAGGACTCAGGATTCAGTATTCAGGATTGAGGTTTGAGGATTGAGGATTGAAGATTGAAGATTGAGTATTGAGGGTTGAAGGTTAAGGATTGAGGATTGAGGATTGAAGATTGAGGATTGGGGATTGAGGCTTGACGATTGAGGATTGAGGATTGATGATTGACGATTGAGGATTGAGGATTGAGGGTTGAAGATTGAGTATTGGGGATTGATGGTTGAGGATTGAGGGTTGAGTGTTGAGGATTGAGGACGAGGATTGAGAGTTGAGGATTGAGGATTGAGTACTGAGGATTGAGGATTCAGGATTGAAGATTGAGGGTTGGGGATTGAGGATCGATGATTGGGGATTGAGGATTGAGGATTGAGAATTGAGGATTGAGGATTGAGGATGGAGATTGAGTATTGAGAATTGAAGATTGAGGATTGAGGATTGATGATTGAGGACAGAGGATAGAGTGTAGAGGATGAGGACTGAGGGTTGAGGATTGAGGTTTGACGACTGAGGATTGAGGATTGAGGATTCTGGATTGAGGAATGACGTTTGAGGATTGGGGATTGAGGATTGTAGTATAGAAGATGTAGGATTGAATGTTTTGTCATTAAGGATAGAGGATTGGGGACTGAGCGTCGAGGACTGTGTGTTGAGGATTGAGGATTGAAGTCTGAGGATTGGGGATTGAGGATTGAGGACTGAGGATTGAGGATTGAGGATTGAGGATTGAGGATTGAGGGTTGAGGATTGAAGATTGAGAATTGAGAATTGGGGATTGATGGTTGAGTATTGAGGATTGATGGTTGAGGTCTGTGTGTTGAATATTGAGGATTGAGGACTCAGGGTTGAGGATTGAGCATTGTAGATTGAGGACTGAGGATTGAGGATTGAGGATTGAGGATTGAGGATTGAAGGTTGTGTATTGATGATTGAAGATTGAGGATTGAGGATTGAGAGTTGATGATTGAGTACGAGGACTGAGGATTGAGGATTGAGGATTGAGGATTGAGGTTTGAATATCGAGGATTGGGGATTGAGGATTGAATATTGAGGGTTGAGGATTGTGGATTGAGGATTGAGGATTGAGGATTGGAGATTGAGTATTGAGAATTGAAGGTTGAGGATTGAGGGTTGAGGACTGAGGACAGAGGACAAAGGATACAGGATGAGGACTGAGGGTTGAGGATTGAGGTTTGACGACTGAGGATTGAGGATTGATGATTGTGGATTGAGGAATGACGTTTGAGGATTGGGGATTGAGGATTGTAGTATTGAAGATGGAGGATTGAGGTTTTATCATTAAGGATAGAGGATTGGGGACTGAGCTTCGAGGACTGAGTGTTGAGGATTGAAGATTGAAGTCTGAGGATTGGGGACTGACGATTGAGGACTGAGGATTGAGGATTGAGGATTGAGGATTGAGGATTAACGTTTGAGGATTGAGGACGGAGGATTGAGGATTGAGGATTGAGGATTGAGGATTGAGGATTGAGGATTGAGGATTAACGTTTGAGGATTGAGGATGGAGGATTGAGGATTGAGGATTGGGGGTTGAAGATTGAGGATTGAGGATTGAGGATTGAGGATTGAGGATTGAGGATTGAGGATTGAAGATAGAGTACTGTGGATTGATGACTGAGGATTGAGGACTGAGTATTGAGGATTGAGGACTGAGGTTTGAGGATTGAGTGTTGAGCACTGAGGATTGAGGATTGAGGATTGAGGATTTAGGACTGAGGATTGACGTTTGAGGATTGAGGATTGAGGATTGAAGATAGAGGTTTGGCGATTGAGGACTGAAGGTTGAGAGTTGAGGATGGAGGATTGATGATGGAGGATGAGGGCTGAGGGTTGAGGATTGAGGTTTCAGGACTCAGGATTCAGGATTCAGGATTGAGGTTTGAGGATTGAGGATTGAAGATTGAGTATTGAGGATTGAAGATTAAGGATTGAGGATTGAGGATTGTGGATTGAGGATTGAAGATTGAGGATTGGGGATTGAGTCTTGACGATTGAGGATTGAGGATTGAGGGTTGAAGATTGAGTATTGGGGATTGAAGGTTGAGGATTGAGGATTGAGTGTTGAGGATTGAGGACGAGGACTGAGAGTTGAGGATTGAGGATTGAGGACTGAGGATTGAGGATTCAGGATTGAAGATTGAGGGTTGGGGATTGAGGACCGATGATTGATGATTGAGGATTGAGGATTGAGGATTGAGGATTGAGGATTGAGGATTGAGGATTGAGTATTGACGATTGAGGACAGAGGGTTGAGGATTGAGGAATGATGTTTGAGGATTGAGATTTGATGATTGAATGGTTTGGATTGAGTATTGTATCCTGAGAATTCAGGATATTCTATTGAATATTGAGAATTGATGGTTGATGGTTGAGTATTGAGGATTGATGGTTGATGGTTGTGTGTTGAATATTGAGGATTGAGGATTAAGGATTGAGGATTGTGTATAGAAGATTGAAAACTGAGGATTGAGGATTGAGGATTGACGATTGAGGGTTGAAGATTGAGTATTGATTAATGAAGTTTGAGGATTGAGGATTGAGCGTTGAGGGTTGAGGACGAGGAGTGAGGGATGAGGATTGAGGTTTGGGGTCTGATGATTGAGTATTCAGGATTGAGGATTTACGATTGAGGGTTGAGGATTGAAGATTGAGTATTGAGGACTGAAGATTGTGGATTGAGGATTGAGGATTGAGGATTGGAGATTGAGTATTGAGGATTGAAGATTGAGGGCAAAGGATTGAGGATTGAGGATTGAGGATTGAGGGTTGAGGATTGAAGATTGAGAATTGAGAATTGGGGATTGATGGTTGAGTATTGAGGATTGATGGTTGAGGTCTGTGTGTTGAATATTGAGGATTGAGGACTCAGGGTTGAGGATTGAGCATTGTAGATTGAGGACTGAGGATTGAGAATTGAGGATTGAGGATTGAAGGTTGTGTATTGATGATTGAAGATTGAGGATTGAGGATTGAGTGTTGAGGATTGAGTACGAGGACTGAGGATTGAGGATTGAGGATTGAGGATTGAGGATTGTGGATTGAGGATTGAGGATTGAGGATTGAGGATTGAGGATCGAGGATTCAGGATTGAAGATAGAGTATTGAGGATTGATGACTGAGGATTGAGGATTGAGGATAGAGGATTGAGGGCTGAGGTTTGAGGATTGAGTGTTGAGCACTGAGGATTGAGGATTGAGGATTGAGGATTGAGGATTGAGGATTGAGGATTGAGGATTGAGGATTGAGGATTGATGATTGAGGATCGAGGATTCAGGATTGAAGATAGAGTATTGAGGATTGATGACTGAGGATTGAGGATTGAGGATTGAGGATTGAGGATTGAGGATTGGAGATTGAGTGTTGAGAATTGAAGATTGAGGGTTGAGGGTTGATGATTGAGGACAGAGGATAGAGGGTAGAGGATGAGGACTGAGGGTTGAGGATTGAGGTTTGACGACTGAGGATTGAGGATTGAGGATTGTGGATTGAGGAATGACGTTTGAGGATTGGGGATTGAGGATTGTAGTATTGAAGATGTAGGATTGAATGTTTTGTCATTAAGGATAGAGGATTGGGGACTGAGCGTCGAGGACTGAGTGTTGTGGATTGAGGATTGAAGTCTGAGGATTGGGGATTGAGGATTGAGGACTGAGGATTGAGGATTGAGGATTGAGGATTGAGGATTAACGTTTGAGGATTGAGGATGGAGGATTGAGGATTGAGGATTGAGGATTGAGGATTGAGGATTGAGGTTTGAATATTGAGGATTGTGGATTGAGGATTGAAGATTGAGGGTTGAGGATTGTGGATTGAGGATTGAGGATTGAGGATTGGAGATTGAGTATTGAGAATTGAAGGTTGAGGATTGAGGGTTGAGGACCGAGGACAGGGGATAAAGGATAGAGGATGAGGACTGAGGGATGAGGATTGAGGTTTGACGACTGAGGATTGAGGATTGAGGATTGTGGATTGAGGAATTACGTTTGAGGATTGGGGATTGAGGATTGTAGTATTGAAGATGGAGGATTGAGGTTTTATCATTAACGATAGAGGATTGGGGACTGAGCGTCGAGGACTGAGTATTGAGGATTGAGGATTGAAGTCTGAGGATTGGGGACTGAGGATTGAGGACTGAGGATTGAGGATTGAGGATTGAGGATTGAGGATTAACGTTTGAGGATTGAGGATGGAGGATTGAGGATTGAGGATTGAGGATTGAAGATTGAGGATTGAGGATTGAGGATTGAGGATTGAGGATTGAGGATTGAAGATAGAGTATTGAGGATTGATGACTGAGGATTGAGGATTGAGGATTGAGGATTGAGGACTGAGGTTTGAGGATTGAGTGTTGAGCACTGAGGATTGAGGATTGAGGATTGAGGATTTAGGACTGAGGATTGACGTTTGAGGATTGAGGATTGAGGATTGAAGATTGAGGTTTGGCGGTTGAGGACTGAAGGTTGAGAGTTGAGGATTGAGGATTGATGATGGAGGATGATGACTGAGGGTTGAGGATTGAGGTTTTAGGACTCAGGATTCAGTATTCAGGATTGAGGTTTGAGGATTGAGGATTGAAGATTGAAGATTGAGTATTGAGGGTTGAAGATTAAGGATTGAGGATTGAGGATTGAAGATTGAGGATTGGGGATTGAGGCTTGACGATTGAGGATTGAGGATTGATGATTGACGATTGAGGATTGAGGATTGAGGGTTGAAGATTGAGTATTGGGGATTGATGGTTGAGGATTGAGGATTGAGTGTTGAGGATTGAGGACGAGGATTGAGAGTTGAGGATTGAGGATTGAGTACTGAGGATTGAGGATTCAGGATTGAAGATTGAGGGTTGGGGATTGAGGATCGATGATTGAGGATTGAGGATTGAGGATTGAGGATTGGAGATTGAGTGTTGAGAATTGAAGATTGAGGGTTGAGGATTGATGATTGAGGACAGAGGATAGAGGGTAGAGGATGAGGACTGAGGGTTGAGGATTGAGGTTTGACGACTGAGGATTGAGGATTGAGGATTGTGGATTGATGATTGACGATTGAGGATTGAGTATTGGGGATTGAAGGTTGAGGATTGAGGATTGAGTGTTGAGGATTGAGGACGAGGATTGAGAGTTCAGGATTGAGGATTGAGGATTGAGGATTGAGGACAGAGGATAGAGGGTAGAGGATGAGGACTGAGGGTTGAGGATTGAGGTTTGACGACTGAGGATTGAGGATTGAGGATTGTGGATTGAGGAATGACGTTTGAGGATTGGGGATTGAGGATTGTAGTATTGAAGATGTAGGATTGAATGTTTTGTCATTAAGGATAGAGGATTGGGGACTGAGCGTCGAGGACTGAGTGTTGTGGATTGAGGATTGAAGTCTGAGGATTGGGGATTGAGGATTGAGGACTGAGGATTGAGGATTGAGGATTGAGGATTGAGGATTAACGTTTGAGGATTGAGGATGGAGGATTGAGGATAGAGGATTGAGGATTGAGGATTGAGGATTGAGGTTTGAATATTGAGGATTGTGGATTGAGGATTGAAGATTGAGGGTTGAGGATTGTGGATTGAGGATTGAGGATTGAGGATTGGAGATTGAGTATTGAGAATTGAAGGTTGAGGATTGAGGGTTGAGGACTGAGGACAGGGGATAAAGGATAGAGGATGAGGACTGAGGGATGAGGATTGAGGTTTGACGACTGAGGATTGAGGATTGAGGATTGTGGATTGAGGAATTACGTTTGAGGATTGGGGATTGAGGATTGTAGTATTGAAGATGGAGGATTGAGGTTTTATCATTAAGGATAGAGGATTGGGGACTGAGCGTCGAGGACTGAGTATTGAGGATTGAGGATTGAAGTCTGAGGATTGGGGACTGAGGATTGAGGACTGAGGATTGAGGATTGAGGATTGAGGATTGAGGATTAACGTTTGAGGATTGAGGATGGAGGATTGAGGATTGAGGATTGAGGATTGAAGATTGAGGATTGAGGATTGAGGATTGAGGATTGAGGATTGAGGATTGAAGATAGAGTATTGAGGATTGATGACTGAGGATTGAGGATTGAGGATTGAGGATTGAGGACTGAGGTTTGAGGATTGAGTGTTGAGCACTGAGGATTGAGGATTGAGGATTGAGGATTTAGGACTGAGGATTGACGTTTGAGGATTGAGGATTGAGGATTGAAGATTGAGGTTTGGCGGTTGAGGACTGAAGGTTGAGAGTTGAGGATTGAGGATTGATGATGGAGGATGATGACTGAGGGTTGAGGATTGAGGTTTTAGGACTCAGGATTCAGTATTCAGGATTGAGGTTTGAGGATTGAGGATTGAAGATTGAGTATTGAGGATTGAAGATTAAGGATTGAGGATTGAGGATTGAGGATTGAGGATTGAGGATTGAGGATTAACGTTTGAGCATTGAGGATGGAGGATTGAGCATTGAGGATAGAGGATCGAAGATTGAGGATTGAGGATTGAGGATTGAGGACTGTGGATTGAGGATTTAGAATTGGAGATTGGGTATTGAGGATTGAAGGCTGAGGATTGAGGATTGAGTGTTGAGGATTGAAGATTGAGGATTGAGGATTGAGGATTGAGGATTGAGGATTTAGAATTGGAGATTGGGTATTGAGGATTGAAGGTTGAGTATTGAGGATTGAGTGTTGAGGATTGAAGATTGAAGATTGAGGATTGGGGGTTGAGTATTGAGGACAGAGGGTTGAGGATTGAGATTTGAGGCCTGAGGATTGAGGATTGAGGGTTGGGGATTGAGGACTGAGGTTTGAGTATTGAGTGTTGAGGACTGAGGATTGAGGGTTGAGGATCGAGGATTTAGGACTGAGGATTGACGTCTGAGGATTGAGGATTGAGGATTTTGGATTGAAGATTGTGGACTGAGGGCTGATCATTGAGTGTTGAGTATTGATGTTTGAGGATTGAGATTTGAAGATTGAATATTGTGGATTGAGTATCGAAAACTGAGAATACAGGATATTCTATTGAGTATTGAGGATTGATGGTTGAGTATTGAGGATTAATGGTTGAGGGTTGTGGCATGAATATTGAGGATTCAGGATAGAGGATTGAGGATTGACTATTGGAGATTGAGGGTTGAGGATTGATGATTGAGGATGGAGGATTGAATATTGAGGATTGGGGATTGAGGATCGAAGATTGAGGGTTGAGGATTGTGGACTGAGGATTGAGGATTGAGGATTGGAGATTGAGTATTGAGAATTGAAGGTTGAGGATTGAGGGTTGAGGACTGAGGACAGAGGATAAAGGATAGAGGATGAGGACTGAGGGTTGAGGATTGAGGTTTGACGACTGAGGATTGAGGATTGAGGATTGTGGATTGAGGAATGACGTTTGGGGATTGGGGATTGAGGATTGTAGTATTGAAGATGGAGGATTGAGGTTTTATCATTAAGGATAGAGGATTGGGGACTGAGCGTCGAGGACTGAGTATTGAGGATAGAGGATTGACGTCTGAGGATTGGGGACTGAGGATTGAGGGCTGAGGATTGAGGATTGAGGATTGAGGATTAACGTTTGAAGATTGAGGATGGAAGATTGAGTATTGAGGATTGAGGATTGAAGATTGAGGATTGAGGGTTGAGGATTGAGGATTGAGGATTGAGGATTGAGGATTGAGGATTGAAGACAGAGTATTGAGGATTGATGACTGAGGATTGAGGATTGTGGATTGAGGATTGAGGACTGAGGTTTGAGGATTGAGTGTTGAGCACTGAGGATTGAGGATTGAGGATTGAGGATTTAGGACTAAGGATTGACGTTTGAGGATTGAGGATTGAGGATTGAAGATTGAGGTTTGGCGATTGAGGACTGAAGGTTGAGAGTTGAGGGTTGAGGATAGATGATGGAGGATGAGGACTGAGGGTTGAGGATTGAGGTTTCAGGACTCAGGATTCAGGATTCAGGATTGAGGTTTGAGGATTGAGGATTGAATATTGAGTATTGAGGATTGAAGATTAAGGATTGAGGATTGAGGATTGAGGATTGAGGATTGATGATTGAGGATTGGGGATTGAGGATTGAGGATTGAGGATTGAGTATTGACGATTGAGGACAGAGGGTTGAGGATTGAGGAATGATGTTTGAGGATTGAGATTTGATGATTGAATAGTTTGGATTGAGTATTGTATCCTTAGGATTCAGGATATTCTATTGAATATTGAGAATTGATGGTTGATGGTTGAGTATTGAGGATTGATGGTTGATGGTTGTGTGTTGAATATTGAGGATTGAGGATTCAGGATTGACGATTGTGTATAGAAGATTGAAAACTGAGGATTGAGGATTGAGGATTGACGATTGAGGGTTGAAGATTGAGTATTGATTAATGAAGTTTGAGGATTGAGGATTGAGCGTTGAGGGTTGAGGACGAGGAGTGAGGGATGAGGATTGAGGTTTGGGGACTGATGATTGAGTATTCAGGATTGAGGATTTACGATTGAGGGTTGAGGATTGAAGATTGAGTATTGAGGACTGAAGATTGTGGATTGAGGATTGAGGATTGAGGATTGAGGATTTAGGACTGAGGATTGACGTTTGAGGATTGAGGATTGAGGATTGAAAATTGAGGTTTGGCGGTTGAGGACTGAAGGTTGAGAGTTGAGGATTGAGGATTGATGATGGAGGATGATGACTGAGGGTTGAGGATTGAGGTTTTAGGACTCAGGATTCAGTATTCAGGATTGAGGTTTGAGGATTGAGGATTGAAGATTGAGTATTGAGGATTGAAGATTAAGGATTGAGGATTGAGGATTGAAGATTGAGGATTGGGGATTGAGGCTTGACGATTGAGGATTGAGGATTGATGATTGACGATTAAGGATTGAGGATTGAGGGTTGAAGATTGAGTATTGGGGATTGAAGGTTGAGGATTGAGGATTGAGTGTTGAGGATTGAGGACGAGGACTGAGAGTTGAGGATTGAGGTTTGAGTACTGAGGATTGAGGATTCAGGATTGAAGATTGAGGGTTGGGGATTGAGGATCGATGATTGAGGACTGAGGATTGAGGATTGAGGATTGAGGATTCAGGATTGAGGATTGAGGATTGTGGATTGAGTATTGAAGATTGAGGACAGAGGGTTGAGGATTGAGGACTGAGGATTGACGTTTGAGGATTGAGGATTGAGGATTGAAGATTGAGGTTTGGCGATTGAGGACTGAATTTTGAGAGTTGAGGATTGGGGATTGATGATGGAGGATGAGGACTGAGGATTGAGGATTGAGGATTGAGGATTGAGGATTGAGGATTGAGGTTTGAATATTGAGGATTGGGGATTGAGGATTGAGAATTGAAGATTGAGGATAGAGGGTTGAGGATTGAGGATAGAGGATAGAGGATAGAGGATGAGGACTCAGGGTTGAGGATTGAGGTTTGACGACTGAGGATTGAGGATTGAGGATTGTGGATTGAGGATTGAGGATTTAGAATTGGAGATTGGGTATTGAGGATTGAAGGTTGAGTATTGAGGATTGAGTGTTGAGGATTGAAGATTGAAGATTGAGGATTGGGGGTTGAGTATTGAGGACAGAGGGTTGAGGATTGAGATTTGAGGCCTGAGGATTGAGGATTGAGGGTTGGGGATTGAGGACTGAGGTTTGAGTATTGAGTGTTGAGGACTGAGGATTGAGGGTTGAGGATCGAGGATTTAGGACTGAGGATTGACGTCTGAGGATTGAGGATTGAGGATTTTGGATTGAAGATTGTGGACTGAGGGTTGATCATTGAGTGTTGAGTATTGATGTTTGAGGATTGAGATTTGAAGATTGAATATTGTGGATTGAGTATCGAAAACTGAGAATACAGGATATTCTATTGAGTATTGAGAATTGAGGATTGATGGTTGAGTATTGAGGATTGATGGCTGAAGGTTGTGGAATGAATATTGAGGACTCAGGATTGAGGATTGAGGATTGAGGATTGTGTATTGGTGATTGAGGATTGAGGATTGAGGGTGGAGGATTGAGGATTGAGGATTGAGGATTGTGGATTGAGGATTGAAGATTGAGGATTGGGGATTGAGGGTTGAAGATTGAGGATTGAGCGCCGAGGATTGAGGATTGAGGATTGAGGATTGAGGACTGAGGATTGAGGCTTGAAGATTGAGTATTGAGGATTGAAAATTGAGGGTTGAGGATTGAGGTTTGAGGACTGAGGATTGTGGATTGAGTATTGAGGATAGAGGATTGAGGATTGACGTTTGAGGATTGAGGATTTAGGATTGAGGATTGAAGATTGAGGACTGTTGTTTGCGGATTGAGTGTTGAGAATTGATGTCTGGGGATTGAGATTTGATGATTGAGTATTGTGGATTCAGTATAGAATCCTGAGAATTCAGGATATTCTATTGAGTATTCAGTATTGAGGATTAATGGTTGAGGGTTGTGGCATGAATATTGAGGATTCAGGATAGAGGATTGAGGATTGACTATTGGAGATTGAGGGTTGAGGATTGATGATTGAGGATGGAGGATTGAATATTGAGTATTGAGGATTGAAGATTGAGGATTGAGTATTGAGGATTGAGGATTGAGGACGAGGACTGAGAGTTGAGGATTGAGGATTGAGGACTGAGGACTGAGGATTCAGGATTGAAGATTGAGGATTGGGGATTGAGGATTTTGGACTGAGGATTGAGGATTGAGGATTGAGGATTGAGGATTATCGTTTGAGCATTGAGGATGGAGGATTGAGCATTGAGGATTGAGGATCGAAGATTGAGGATTGAGGACTGAGGATTGAGGACTGTGGATTGAGGATTTAGAATTGGAGATTGGGTATTGAGGATTGATGGCTGAGGATTGAGGATTGAGTGTTGTGGATTGAAGATTGAGGATTGAGGATTGAGGATTGATGATTGAGGATTTAGAATTGGAGATTGGGTATTGAGGATTGAAGGTTGAGTATTGAGGATTGAGTGTTGAGCATTGAAGATTGAAGATTGAGGATTGGGGGATGAGTATTGAGGACAGAGGGTTGAGGTTTGAGATTTGAGGCCTGAGGGTTGAGGATTGAGGGTTGGGGATTGAGGACTGAGGATTGAGGCTTGAAGATTGCGTATTGAGGATTGAAGATTGAGGGTTGAGGATTGAGGTTTGAGGACTGAGGATTGTGGATTGAGTATTGAGGATTGAGGATTGACGTTTGAGGATTGAGGATTGAGGATTGAGGATTGAAGATTGAGGACTGTTGTTTGCGGATTGAGTGCTAAGAATTGATGTCTGGGGATTGAGATTTGATGATTGAGTATTGTGGATTCAGTATAGAATCCTGAGAATTCAGGATATTCTATTGAGTATTGAAGATTAATGGTTGAGGGTTGTGGCATGAATATTGAGGATCCAGGATTGAGGATTGAGGATTGAGTATTGGAGATTGAGGATTGAGGATTTATGATTGAGGATGGAGGATTGAATATTGAGTATTGAGGATTGAAGATTGAGAATTGAGAATTGGGGATTGATTGTTGAGTATTGAGGATTGACGGTTGAGGTCTGTGTGTTGAATATTGAGGATTGAGGACTCAGGGTTGAGGATTGAGCATTGTAGATTCAGGACTGAGGATTGAGGAATGAGGATTGAGGATTGAAGGTTGTATATTGATGATTGAAGATTGAGGATTGAGGATTGAGTGTTGAGGATTGAGGACGAGGACTGAGGATTGAGGATTGAGGATTGAGGATTGAGGATTGAGGTTTGAATATTGACGATTGGGGATTGAGGATTGAGAATTGAAGATTGAGGATAGAGGATTGAGGGTTGAGGATAGAGGATAGAGGATAGAGGATGAGGACTCAGGGTTGAGGATTGAGGTTTGACGACTGAGGATTGGAGATTGAGTATTGAGGGTTGAATATTGAGGATTGAGGAATGAGGATTGAGGATTGAGGAATGAAGATTGAGGATTGGGGACAGAGGATTGACGATTGAGGATTGAGGATTGAGGATTGAGGATTGAGGATTGAGGATTGAAGATTGAGTATTGGGGATTGAAGGTTGAGGATTGAGGATTGAGTGTTGAGGATTGAGGACGAGGACTGAGAGTTGAGGATTGAGGAGTGAGGTCTGAGGATTGAGGATTCAGGATTGAAGATTGATGGTTGGGGATTGAGGAACGATGATTGCGGATTGAGGATTGAGGATTGAGGATTGAGGATTGAGGATTGAGGATTGAGTATTGAAGATTGAGGACAGAGGGTTGAGGATTGAGGATTGATGTTTGAGGATTGAGATTTGATGATTGAATATTTTGGATTGAGTATTGTATTCTGAGAATTCAGGATATTCTATTGAATATTGAGAATTGATGGTTGATGGTTGATTATTGAGGATTGATGATTGATGGTATTGTGTTGAATATTGAGGATTGAGGGTTCAGGATTGAGTATTGAGTATAGAATGTTGAAAACTGAGGATTGAGGATTGAGGATAGACGATTGAGGATTGAAGATTGAGTATTGATGATTGAAGTTTGAGGATTGAGGATTGAGCGTTGAGGGTAGAGGACGAGGAGTGATGTCTGGGGATTGAGGTTTGAGGACTGAGGATTGAGGATTGGGGATTGTGGATTGAGGAATGACGTTTCAGGATTGGGAATTGAGGATTGTAGTATTGAAGACGGAGGATTGAGGTTTGATCATTAAGGATAGAGGATTGGGGACTGAGCGTCGAGGACTGAGTATTGAGGATTGAGGGTTGAAGACTGAGGATTGGGGATTGAGGATTTTGGACTGAGGATTGAGGATTGAGGATTGAGGATTGAGGATTAACGTTTGAGCATTGAGGATGGAGGATTGAGCATTGAGGATTGAGGATCGAAGATTGAGGATTGAGGATTGAGGATTGAGGACTGTGGATTGAGGATTTAGAATTGGAGATTGGGTATTGAGGATTGAAGGCTGAGGATTGTGGATTGAGTGTTGAGGATTGAAGATTGAGGATTGAGGATTGAGGATTGAGGATTGAGGATTTAGAATTGGAGACTGGGTATTGATGATTGAAGGTTGAGTATTGAGGATTGAGTGTTGAGGATTGAATATTGAAGATTGATGATTGGGGTTGAGTATTGAGGACAGAGGGTTGAGGATTGAGATTTGAGGCCTGAGGGTTGAGGATTGAGTGTTGAGTATTGATGTTTGAGGATTGAGATTTGAAGATTGAATATTGTGGATTGAGTATTGAAAACTGAGAATACAGGATATTCTATTGAGTATTGAGAATTGAGGATTGATGGTTGAGTATTGAGGATTGATGGCTGAAGGTTGTGGAATGAATATTGAGGACTCAGGATTGAAGATTGAGGATTGTGTATTGGTGATTGAGGATTGGGGATTGAGGGTGGAGGATTGAGGATTGAGGATTGAGGATTGTGGATTGAGGATTGAAGATTGAGTGTCGAGGATTGAGGATTGAGGATTGAGGATTGAGGACTGAGGATTGAGGCTTGAAGATTGAGTATTGAGGATTGAAGATTGAGGGTTGAGGGTTGAGGTTTGAGGACTGAGGATTGTGGATTGAGTATTGAGGATTGAAGATTGAGGACTGTTGTTTGCGGATTGAGTGTTGAGAATTGGTGTCTGGGGATTGAGATTTGATGATTGAGTATTGTGGATGCAGTATAGAATCCTGAGAATTCAGGATATTCTATTGAGTATTGAGTATTGAGGATTAATGGTTGAGGGTTGTGGCATGAATATTGAGGATTCAGGATTGAGGATTGAGGATTGAGTATTGGAGATTGAGTATTGGAGATTGAGGATTGAGGATTGATGATTGAGGATGGAGGATTGAATATTGAGTATTGAGGATTGAAGATTGAGGATTGAGTATTGAGGACTGAAGATTGAGGATTGAGGATTGAGCGTTGGGGGTTGAGGACGAGGAGTGAGGGATGAGGATTGAAGATTGAATATTGAGGACTGAAGATTGAGGATTGAGGATTGAGGATTGAGGATTGAAGATTGAGTATTGAGGATTGAAGATTGAGGGCTAAGGATTGAGGATTGAGGATTGAGGATTGAGGGTTGAGGATTGAAGATTGAGAATTGAGAATTGGGGATTGATGGTTGAGTATTGAGGACTGATGGTTGAGGTCTGTGTGTTGAATATTGAGGATTGAGGACTTAGGGTTGAGGATTGAGCATTGTAGATTGAGGACTGAGGATTGAGGGTTGAGGATTGAGGATTGAAGGTTGTGTATTGATGATTGAAGATTGAGGATTGAGGATTGAGTGTTGAGGCTTGAGTACGAGGACTGAGGATTGAGGATTGAGGATTGAGGGTTGAGGATTGAGGATTGAGGTTTGAGGTTTGAATATTGAGGATTGGGGATTGAGGATTGAATATTGAGGGTTGAGGATTGTGGATTGAGGATTGAGGATTGAGGATTGGAGATTGAGTATTGAGGATGTGAGATTGAGTATTGAGGATTGAGGATTGAGGACTGAGGATTGAGGATTGAGGATTGGGGATTGAGGGTTGTGTATTGATGATTGAAGATTCAGGATTGAGGATTGAGTGTTGAGGCTTGAGTACGAGGACTGAGGATTGAGGATTGAGGATTGAGGGTTGAGGATTGAGGATTGAGGATTGAGGTTTGAATATTGAGGATTGGGGATTGAGGATTGAATATTGAGGGTTGAGGATTGTGGATTGAGAATTGAGGATTGAGGATTGGAGATTGAGTATTGAGAATAGAAGGTCGAGGGTTGAGGGTTGAGGACTGAGGACAGAGGATAAAGGATAGAGGATGAGGACTGAGGGTTGAGGATTGAGGTTTGACGACTGAGGATTGAGGATTGAGGATTGTGTATTGAGGAATGACGTTTGAGGATTGGGGATTGAGGACTGTAGTATTGAAGATGGAAGATTGAGGTTTTATCATTAAGGATAGAGGATTGAGGACTGAGCGTCGAGGACTGAGTATTGAGGATTGAGGATTGAAGTCTGAGGATTGGGGACTGAGGATTGAGGACTGAGGATTGAGGATTGAGGATTGAGGATTGAGGATTGAGGATTAACGTTTGAGGATTGAGGATGGAGGATTGAGGATTGAGGATTGAGGATTGAAGATTGAGGATTGAGGATTCAGGATTGAAGATTGAGGATTGAGGATTGAAGATAGAGTATTGAGGATTGATGACTGAGGATTGAGGATTGAGGATTGAGGATTGAGGACTGAGGTTTGAGGATTGAGTGTTGAGCACTGAGGATTGAGGATTGAGGATTGAGGATTTAGGACTGAGGATTGACGTTTGAGGATTGAGGATTGAGGATTGAAGATTGAGGTTTGGCGATTGAGGACTGAAGGTTGAGAGTTGAGGATTGAGGATTGATGATGGAGGATGATGACTGAGGGTTGAGGATTGAGGTTTTAGGACTCAGGATTCAGTATTCAGGATTGAGGTTTGAGGATTGAGGATTGAAGATTGAGTATTGAGGATTGAAGATTAAGGACTGAGGATTGAGGATTGAAGATTGAGGATTGGGGATTGAGGCTTGACGATTGAGGATTGAGGATTGATGATTGACGATTGATGATTGAGGATTGAGGGTTGAAGACTGAGTATTGGGGATTGAAGGTTGAGGATTGAGGATTGAGTGTTGAGGATTGAGGACGAGGACTGAGAGTTGAGGATTGAGGATTGAGTACTGAGGATTGAGGATTCAGGATTGAAGATTGAGGGTTGGGGATTGAGGATCGATGATTGAGGACTGAGGATTGAGGATTGAGGATTGAGGATTCAGGATTGAGGATTGAGGATTGAGGATTGAGTATTGAAGATTGAGGACAGAGGGTTGAGGATTGAGGACTGAGGATTGACGTTTGAGGATTGAGGATTGAGGATTGAAGATTGAGGTTTGGCGATTGAGGACTGAATTTTGAGAGTTGAGGATTGAGGATTGATGATGGAGGATGAGGACTGAGGATTGAGGATTCAGGATTGAGGATTGAGGATTGAGGTTTGAATATTGAGGATTGGGGATTGAGGATTGAGAATTGAAGATTGAGGATAGAGGGTTGAGGATTGAGGATAGAGGATAGAGGATAGAGGATGAGGACTCAGGGTTGAGGATTGAGGTTTGACGACTGAGGATTGGGGATTGAGGATTGAGGACTGAGGATTGAGGATTGAGGATTGAGGATTGAGGATTAACGTTTGAGGATTGAGGATGGAGGATTGAGGATTGAGGATTGAGGATTGAGGATTGAGGATTCAGGTTTGAATATTGAGGATTGGGGATTGAGGATTGAAGATTGAGGGTTGAGGATTGTGGACTGAGGATTGAGGATTGAGGATTGGAGATTGAGTATTGAGAATTGAAGGTTGAGGATTGAGGGTTGAGGACTGAGGACAGAGGATAAAGGATATAGGATGAGGACTGAGGGTTGAGGATTGAGGTTTGACGACTGAGGATTGAGGATTGAGGATTGTGGATTGAGGATTGACGTCTGAGGATTGGGGATTGAGGATTGTAGTATTGAAGATGGAGGATTGAGGTTTTATCATTAAGGATAGAGGATTGGGGACTGAGTGTCGAGGACTGAGTATTGAGGATTGAGGATTGAAGTCTGAGGATTGGGGACTGAGGATTGAGGGCTGAGGATTGAGGATTGAGGATTGAGGATTGAGGATTAACGTTTGAAGATTGAGGATGGAGGATTGAGTATTGAGGATTGAGGATTGAAGATTGAGGATTGAGGGTTGAGGATTGAGGATTGAGGATTGAGGATTGAGGATTGAAGATAGAGTATTGAGGATTGATGACTGAGGATTGAGGATTGAGGATTGAGGATTGAGGACTGAGGTTTGAGGATTGAGTGTTGAGCACTGAGGATTGAGGATTTAGGATTGAGGATTGACGTTTGAGGATTGAGGATTGAGGATTGAGGATTGAGGATTGAGGTTTGAATATTGAGGATTGGGGATAGGGGATTGAAGATTGAGGGTTGAGGATTGTGGATTGAGGATTGAGGATTGAGTATTGGAGATTGAGTATTGAGAATTGAAGGTTGAGGATTGAGGGTTGAGGACTGAGGACAGGGTATAAAGGATAGAGGATGAGGACTGAGGGTTGAGGATTGAGGTTTGACGACTGAGGATAGAGGATTGAGGATTGTGGATTGAGGAATTACGTTTGAGGATTGGGGATTGAGGATTGTAGTATTGAAGATGGAGGATTGAGGTTTTATCATTAAGGATAGAGGATTGGGGACTGAGCGTCGAGGACTGAGTATTGAGGATGGAGGATTGAAGTCTGGGGATTGGGGACTGAGGATTGAGGACTGAGGATTGAAGATTTAGGACTGAGGATTGACGTTTGAGGATTGAGGATTGAGGATTGAAGATTGAGGTTTGGCGATTGAGGACTGAAGGTTGAGAGTTGAGGATTGAGGATTGATGATGGAGGATGAGGACTGAGGGTTGAGGATTGAGGTTTGACGACTGAGGATTGATGATTGATGTTTGAGGATTGAGGATTGGAGATTGAGTATTGAGGATTGAGGATTGAGGACTGAGGATTGAGGATTCAGGATTGAAGATTGAGGGTTGGGGATTGATGATCGATGATTGAGGATTGAGGATTGAGGATTGAGGATTGAGGATTGAGGATTGAGGATTGAGGATTGAGTATTGAAGATTGAGGACAGAGGGTTGAGGATTGAGGAATGATGTTTGAGGATTGAGATTTGATGATTGAATAGTTTGGATTGAGTATTGTATCTTGAGAATTCAGGATATTCTATTGAATATTGAGAATTGATGGTTGATGGTTGAGTATTGAGAATTGATGGTTGATGGTCGTGTGTTGAATATTGAGGATTGTGGATTCAGGATTGAGGATTGTGTATAGAAGATTGAAAACTGAGGATTGAGGATTGGGGATTGAGCGTTGAGGGTTGATGACGAGGAGTGAGGGATGAGGATTGAGGTTTGAGGACTGATGATTGAGTATTCAGGATTGAGGATTTACGATTGAGGGTTGAGGATTGAAGATTGAGTATTGAGGACTGAAGATTGAGGATTGAGGATTGAGGATTGAGGATTGGAGGTTGAGTATTGAGGATTGAAGATTGAGGGCTAACGATTGAGGATTGAGGATTGAGGATTGAGGGTTGTGAAGATTGAGAACTGAGAATTGGGGATTGATGGTTGAGTATTGAGGATTGATGGTTGAGGTCTGTGTGTTGAATATTGAGGATTGAGGACTCAGGGTTGAGGATTGAGCATTGTAGATTGATGACTGAGGATTGAGGATTGAGGATTGAGGATTGAAGGTTGTGTATTGATGATTGAAGATTGAGGATTGAGGATTGAGTGTTGAGGCTTGAGTACGAGGACTGAGGATTGAGGACTGAGGATTGAGGGTTGAGGATTGAAGATTGAGGTTTGGCGATTGAGGACTGAAGGTTGAGAGTTGAGGATTGAGGTTTGATGATGGAGGATGAGGACTGAGGTTTGAGGATTGAGGTTTCAGGACTCAGGATTCAGGATTGAGGTTTGAGGATTGAGGATTGAAGATTGAGTATTGAGGATTGAAGATTGAGGAATTAGGATTGAGGATTGTGGATTGAGGATTGAGGATTGAAGATTGAGTATTGGGTATTGACGGTTGAGGATTGAGGATTGAGTATTGAGGATTGTGGATTGAGGATTGAAGATTGAGTATTGAGGGTTGAGGATTGAGGATTGAAGATTGAGGATGAGGACTGAGAGTTGAGGATTGAGGTTTGAGGACTGAGGATTGATGATTGATGATTGAGGATTGAGGATTGGAGATTGAGTATTGAGGATTGAAGATTGAGGATTGAGGATTGAGGATTGAGGTTTGAGGAATGAAGATTGAGGATCGGGGACTGAGTATTGACGATTGAGGATTGAGGATTGAGGATTGAGGATTGAGGATAGAGGATTGGGGATTGAAGGTTGAGTATTGGGTATTGAAGGTTGAGGATTGAGGATTGAGTGTTGAGGATTGAGGACGAGGACTGAGAGTTGAGGATTGAGGATTGAGTACTTAGGATTGAGGATTCAGGATTGAAGATTGAGGGTTGGGGATTGAGGTTCGATGATTGGGGATTGAGGACTGAGGATTGAGGATTGAGGATTGAGGATTGAGGATTGGAGATTGAGTGTTGAGAATTGAAGATTGAGGATTGAGGATTGAGGATTGAGGATTGAGGATTGAGGTTTGAATATTGAGGATTGTGGATTGAGGATTGAAGATTGAGGGTTGAGGATTGTGGATTGAGGATTGAGGATTGAGGATTGAGGATTGAGGATTGGAGATTGAGTATTGAGGATTGAAGGTTGAGGATTGAGGGTTGAGGACTGAGGACAGGGGATAAATGATAGAGGATGAGGACTGAGGGATGAGGATTGAGGTTTGACGACTGAGGATTGAGGATTGAGGAAAGTGGATTGAGGAATTACGATTGAGGATTGGGGATTGAGGATTGTAGTATTGAAGATGGAGGATTGAGGTTTTATCATTAAGGATAGAGGATTGGGGACTGAGCGTCGAGGACTGAGTATTGAGGATTGAGTATTGAAGTCTGAGGATTGGGGACTGAGGATTGAGGACTGAGGATTGAGGATTGAGGATTGAGGATTGAGGATTAACGTTTGAGGATTGAGGATGGAGGATTGAGGATTGAGGATTGATGACTGAGGATTGAGGATTGAGGATTGAGGATTGAGGACTGAGGTTTGAGGATTGAGTGTTGAGCACTGAGGATTGAGGATTGAGGATTGAGGATTTAGGACTGAGGATTGACGTTTGAGGATTGAGGATTGAGGATTGAAGATTGAGGTTTGGCGATTGAGGACTGAAGGTTGAGAGTTGAGGATTGAGGATTGATGATGGAGGATGATGACTGAGGGTTGAGGATTGAGGTTTTAGGACTCAGGATTCAGTATTCAGGATTGAGGTTTGAGGATTGAGGATTGAAGATTGAGTATTGAGGATTGAAGGTTAAGGATTGAGGATTGAGGATTGAGGATTGAAGATTGAGGATTGGGGATTGAGGCTTGACGATTGAGGATTGAGGATTGATGATTGACGATTGAGGATTGAGGATTGAGGGTTGAAGATTGAGTATTGGGGATTGAAGGTTGAGGATTGAGGATTGAGTGTTGAGGATTGAGGACGAGGACTGAGAGTTGAGGATTGAGGATTGAGTACTGAGGATTGGGGATTCAGGATTGAAGATTGAGGGTTGGGGATTGAGGATCGATGATTGAGGATTGAGGATTGAGGATTGAGGATTGAGGATTCAGGATTGAGGATTGAGGATTGAGGATTGAGTATTGAAGATTGAGGACAGAGGGTTGATGATTGAGGACTGAGGATTGACGTTTGAGGATTGAGGATTGAGGATTGAAGACTGAGGTTTGGCGATTGAGGACTGAATTTTGAGAGTTGAGGATTGAGGATTGATGATGGAGGATGAGGACTGAGGATTGAGGATTCAGGATTGAGGATTGAGGATTGAGGTTTGAATATTGAGGATTGGGGATTGAGGATTGAGAATTGAAGATTGAGGATAGAGGGTTGAGGATTGAGGATAGAGGATAGAGGATAGAGGATGGGGACTCAGGGTTGAGGATTGAGGTTTGACGACTGAGGATTGAGGATTGAGGATTGTGGATTGAGGAATGACGTTTGAGGATTGTGGATTGAGGATTGAAGATTGAGGATTGGGGATTGAGGGTTGAAGATTGAGGATTGAGCGCCGAGGATTGAGGATTGAGGATTGAGGATTGAGGACTGAGGATTGAGGCTTGAAGATTGAGTATTCAGGATTGAAGATTGAGGGTTGAGGATTGAGGTTTGAGGACTGAGGATTGTGGATTGAGTATTGAGGATTGAGGATTGAGGATTGACGTTTGAGGATTGAGGATTTAGGATTGAGGATTGAAGATTGAGGACTGTTGTTTGCGGATTGAGTGTTGAGAATTGATGTCTGGGGATTGAGATTTGATGATTGAGTATTGTGGATTCAGTATAGAATCCTGAGAATTCAGGATATTCTATTGAGTATTGAGTATTGTGGATTAATGGTTGAGCGTTGTGGCATGAATATTGAGGATTCCGGATAGAGGATTGAGGATTGAGTATTGGAGATTGAGGGTTGCGGATTGATGATTGAGGATGGAGGATTGAATATTGAGTATTGAGGATTGAAGATTGAGGATTGAGTATTGAGGACTGAAGATTGAGGATTGAGGATTGAGGATTGAGGATTGGAGATTGAGTTTTGAGGATTGAAGATTGAGCGCTCAGGATTGAGGATTGAGGATTGAGGATTGAGGATTGAGGATTGAGGATTGAGGATTGAGGATTGAGGATTGAATATTGAGGATTGGGGATTGAGGATCGAAGATTGAGGGTTGAGGATTGTGGACTGAGGATTGAGGATGGAGGATTGGAGATTGAGTATTGAGAATTGAAGGTTGAGGATTGAGGGTTGAGGACTGAGGACAGAGGATAAAGGATAGAGGATGAGGACTGAGGGTTGAGGATTGAGTATTGAAGTCTGAGGATTGGGGACTGAGGATTGAGGACTGAGGATTGAGGATTGAGGATTGAGGATTGAGGATTAACGTTTGAGGATTGAGGATGGAGGATTGCGGATTGATGATTGAGGATGGAGGATTGAATATTGAGTATTGAGGATTGAAGATTGAGGATTGAGTATTGAGGACTGAAGATTGAGGATTGAGGATTGAGGATTGAGGATTGAAGATTGAGGATTGAGGATTGAGGATTGAGGATTGAGGATTGAGGGTTGAAGATTGAGTATTGGGGATTGAAGGTTGAGGATTGAGGATTGAGTGTTGAGGATTGAGGACGAGGACTGAGAGTTGAGGATTGAGGATTGAGGACTGAGGATTGAGGATTCAGGATTGAAGATTGAGGGTTGGGGATTGAGGATCGATGATTGATGATTGAGGATTGAGGATTGGGGATTGAGGATTGAGGATTGAGGATTGAGGATTGAGGATTGAGTATTGACGATTGCGGACAGAGGGTTGAGGATTGAGGAATGATGTTTGAGGATTGAGATTTGATGACTGAATAGTTTGGATTGAGTATTGTATCCTGAGAATTCAGGATATTCTATTGAATATTGAGAATTGATGGTTGATGGTTGAGTATTGAGGATTGATGGTTGATGGTCGTGTGTTGAATATTGAGGATTGTGGATTCAGGATTGAGGATTGTGTATAGAAAATTGAAAACTGAGGATTGAGGATTGAGGATTGACGATTGAGGGTTGAAGATTGAGTATTGATGATTGAAGTTTGAGGATTGAGGATTGAGCGTTGAGGGTTGAGGACGAGGAGTGAGGGATGAGGATTGAGGTTTGAGGACTGATGATTGAGTATTCAGGATTGAGGATTTACGATTGAGGGTTGAGGATTGAAGATTGAGTATTGAGGACTGAAGATTGAGGATTGAGGATTGAGGATTGAGGGTTGGAGATTGATTATTGAGGATTGAAGATTGAGGGCTAAGGATTGAGGATTGAGGATTGAGGATTGAGGGTTGTGAAGATTGAGAATTGAGAATTGGGGATTGATGGTTGAGTATTGAGGATTGATGGTTGAGGTCTGTGTGTTGAATATTGAGGATTGAGGACTCAGGGTTGAGGATTGAGCATTGTAGATTGAGGACTGAGGATTGAGGATTGAGGATTGAGGATTGAAGGTTGTGTATTGAGAATTGAAGGTCGAGGATTGAGGGTTGAGGACTGAGGACAGAGGATAAAGGATAGAGGATGAGGACTGAGGGTTGAGGATTGAGGTTTGACGACTGAGGATTGAGGATTGAGGATTGATGATTGAGGACAGAGGATCGAGGGTAGAGGATGAGGACTGAGGGTTGAGGATTGAGGTTTGACGACTGAGGATTGAGGATTGAGGATTGTGGATTGAGGAATGACGTTTGAGGTTTGGGGATTGAGGATTGTGGTATTGAAGATGTAGGACTGAATGTTTTGTCATTAAGGATAGAGGATTGGGGACTGAGCGTCGAGGACTGAGTGTTGTGGATTGAGGATTGAGGTCTGAGGATTGGGGATTGAGGATTGAGGACTGAGGATTGAGGATTGAGGATTGAGGATTGAGGATTAACGTTTGAGGATTGAGGATGGAGGATTGAGGATTGAGGATTGAGGATTGAGGATTGAGGATTGAGGTTTGAATATTGAGGATTGTGGATTGAGGATTGAAGATTGAGGGTTGAGGATTGTGGATTGAGGATTGAGGATTGATGATTGGAGATTGAGTATTGAGAATTGAAGGTTGAGGATTGAGGGTTGAGGACTGAGGACAGGGGATAAAGGATAGAGGATGAGGACTGTGGGTTGAGGATTGAGGTTTGACGACTGAGGATTGAGGATTGAGGATTGTGGATTGAGGAATGACGTTTGAGGATTGGGGATTGAGGATTGTAGTATTGAAGATGGAGGATTGAGGTTTTATCATTACGGATAGAGGATTGGGGAGTGAGCGTCGAGGACTGAGTATTGAGGATTGAGGATTGAAGTCTGAGGATTGGGGACTGAGGATTGAGGACTGAGGATTGAGTATTGAGGATTGAGGATTAACGTTTGAGGATTGAGGATGGAGGATTGAGGATTGAGGATTGAGGATTGAGGATTGAGGATTGAGGTTTGAATATTGAGGATTGTGGATTGAGGATTGAAGATTGAGGGTTGAGGATTGTGGATTGAGGATTGAGGATTGAGGATTGGAGATTGAGTATTGAGAATTGAAGGTTGAGGATTGAGGGTTGAGGACTGAGGACAGGGGATAAAGGATAGAGGATGAGGACTGAGGGTTGAGGATTGAGGTTTGACGACTGAGGATTGAGGATTGAGGATTGTGGATTGAGGAATTATGTTTGAGGATTGGGGATTGAGGATTGTAGTATTGAAGATGGAGGATTGAGGTTTTATCATTAAGGATAGAGGATTGGGGACTGAGCGTCGAGGACTGAGTATTGAGGATTGAGGATTGAAGTCTGAGGATTGGGGACTGAGGATTGAGGACTGAGGATTGAGGATTGAGGATTGAGGATTGAGGATTAACGTTTGAGGATTGAGGATGGAGGATTGAGGATTGAGGGTTGAGGATTGAAGATTGAGGATTGAGGATTGAGGATTGAGGATTGAGGATTGAGGATTGAAGATAGAGTATTGAGGATTGATGACTGAGGTTTGAGGATTGAGGATTGAGGATTGAGGACTGAGGTTTGAGGTATGAGTGTTGAGCACTGAGGATTGAGGATTGAGGATTGAGGATTTAGGACTGAGGATTGACGTTTGAGGGTTGAGGATTGAGGATTGAAGATTGAGGTTTGGCGATTGAGGACTGAAGGTTGAGAGTTGAGGATTGAGGATTGATGATGGAGGATGATGACTGAGGGTTGAGGATTGAGGTTTTAGGACTCAGGATTCAGGATTCAGGATTGAGGTTTGAGGATTGAGGATTGAAGATTGAGGATTGAGGATTGAAGATTGAGGATTGAGGATTGAGGATTGAGGACTGAGGATTGATGATTGAGGATTGAGGATTAACGTTTGAGGATTGAGGATGGAGGATTGAGGATTGAGGATTGAGGATTGAGGATTGAGGATTGAGGTTTGAATATTGAGGATTGTGGATTGAGGATTGAAGATTGGGTATTGAGGATTGAAGATTCAGGAATTAGGATTGAGGATTGAGGATTGAGGATTGAGGATTGAAGATTGAGTATTGGGTATTGACGGTTGAGGATTGAGGATTGAGTATTGAGGATTGAGGATTGAGGATTGAAGATTGAGTATTGAGGGTTGACGATTGAGGATTGAGGATTGAGGATGAGGACTGAGGGTTGAGGATTGAGGTTTGAGGACTGAGGATTGATGATTGATGTTTGAGGACTGAGGATTGGAGATTGAGTATTGAGGATTGAAGATTGAGGATTCAGGATTGAGGATTGAGGATTGAGGATTGAAGGTTGTGTATTGATGATTGAAGATTGAGGATTGAGGATTGAGTGTTGAGGATTGAGTACGAGGACTGAGGACTGAGGATTGAGGATTGAGGATTGAGGATTGAGGATTGAGGATTGAGGTTTGAATATTGAGAATTGGGGATTGAGGATTGAATATTGATGGTTGAGGATTGTGGATTGAGGATTGAGGATTGAGGATTGAAGGTTGAGTATTGAGAATTGAAGGTTGAGGATTGAGGGCTGAGGACTGAGGACAGGGGATAAAGGATAGAGGATGAGGACTGAGTATTGAGGATTGAGGATTGAAGTCTCAGGATTGGGGACTGAGGACTGAGGGCTGAGGATTGAGGATTGAGGATTGAGGATTGAGGATTAACGTTTGAAGATTGAGGATGGAGGATTGAAGACAGAGTATTGAGGATTGATGACTGAGGATTGAGGATTGTGGATTGAGGATTGAGGACTGAGGTTTGAGGATTGAGTGTTGAGCACTGAGGATTGAGGATTGAGGATTGAGGATTTAGAACTAAGGATTGACGTTTGAGGATTGAGGATTGAGGATTGAAGATTGAGGTTTGGCGATTGAGGACTGAAGGTTGAGAGTTGAGGGTTGAGGATTGATGATGGAGGATGAGGACTGAGGGTTGAAGATTGAAGTTTCAGGACTCAGGATTCAGGATTCAGGATTGAGGTTTGAGGATTGAGGATTGAATATTGAGTATTGAGGATTGAAGATTAAGGATTGAGGATTGAGGATTGAGGATTGAGGATTGAAGATTGAGGATTGGGGATTGAGGCTTGACGATTGAGGATTGAGGATTGATGATTGAGTATTGAGGATTGAGGATTGAGGGTTGAAGATTGAGTATTGGGGATTGAAGGTTGAGGATTGAGGATTGAGTGTTGAGGATTGAGGACGAGGACTGAGAGTTGAGGATTGAGGATTGAGGACTGAGGATTGAGGATTCAGGATTGAAGATTGAGGGTTGGGGATTGAGGATCGATGATTGATGATTGAGGATTGAGGATTGAGGATTGAGGATTGAGGATTGAGGATTGAGGATTGAGGATTGAGTATTGACGATTGAGGACAGAGGGTTGAGGATTGAGGAATGATGTTTGAGGATTGAGATTTGATGACTGAATAGTTTGGATTGAGTATTGTATCCTGAGAATTCAGGATATTCTATTGAATATTGAGAATTGATGGTTGATGGTTGAGTATTGAGGATTGATGGTTGATGGTCGTGTGTTGAATATTGAGGATTGTGGATTCAGGATTGAGGATTGTGTATAGAAGATTGAAAACTGAGGATTGAGGATTGAGGATTGACGACTGAGGGTTGAAGATTGAGTATTGATGATTGAAGTTTGAGGATTGAGGATTGAGCGTTGAGGGTTGAGGACGAGGAGTGAGGGATGAGGATTGAGGTTTGAGGACTGATGATTGAGTATTCAGGATTGAGGGTTTACGATTGAGGGTTGAGGATTGAAGATTGAGTATTGAGGACTGAAGATTGAGGATTGAGGATTGAGGATTGAGGATTGGAGATTGAGTATTGAGGATTGAAGATTGAGGGCTAAGGATTGAGGATTGAGGATTGAGGATTGAGGGTTGTGAAGATTGAGAATTGAGAATTGGGGATTGATGGTTGAGTATTGAGTATTGATGGTTGAGGTCTGTGTGTTGCATATTGAGGATTGAGGACTCAGGGTTGAGGATTGAGCATTGTAGATTGAGGACTGAGGATTGAGGATTGAGGATTGAGGATTGAAGGTTGTGTATTGAGAATTGAAGGTCGAGGATTGAGGGTTGAGGACTGAGGACAGAGGATAAAGGATAGAGGATGAGGACTGAGGGTTGAGGATTGAGGTTTGACGACTGAGGATTGAGGATTGGGGATTGATGATTGAGGACAGAGGATAGAGGGTAGAGGATGAGGACTGAGGGTTGAGGATTGAGGTTTGACGACTGAGGATTGAGGATTGAGGATTGTGGATTGAGGAATGACGTTTGAGGATTGGGGATTGAGGATTGTAGTATTGAAGATGTAGGACAGAATGTTTTGTCATTAAGGATAGAGGATTGGGGACTGAGCGTCGAGGACTGAGTGTTGTGGATTGAGGATTGAAGTCTGAGGATTGGGGATTGAGGATTGAGGACTGAGGATTGAGGATTGAGGATTGAGGATTGAGGATTAACGTTTGAGGATTGAGGATGGTGGATTGAGGATTGAGGATTGAGGATTGAGGATTGAGGATTGAGGTTTGAATATTGAGGATTGTGGATTGAGGATTGAAGATTGAGGGTTGAGGATTGTGAATTGAGGATTGAGGATTGATGATTGGAGATTGAGTATTGAGAATTGAAGGTTGAGGATTGAGGGTTGAGGACTGAGGACAGAGGATAAAGGATAGAGGATGAGGACTGTGGGTTGAGGATTGAGGTTTGACGACTGAGGATTGAGGATTGAGGATTGTGGATTGAGGAATGACGTTTGAGGATTGGGGATTGAGGATTGTAGTATTGAAGATGGAGGATTGAGGTTTTATCATTACGGATAGAGGATTGGGGACTGAGCGTCGAGGACTCAGTATTGAGGATTGAGGATTGAAGTCTGAGGATTGGGGACTGAGGATTGAGGACTGAGGATTGAGGATTGAGGATTGAGGATTAACGTTTGCGGATTGAGGATGGAGGATTGAGGATTGAGGATTGAGGATTGAGGATTGAGGATTGAGGTTTGAATATTGAGGATTGTGGATTGAGGATTGAAGATTGAGGGTTGAGGATTGTGGATTGAGTATTGAGGATTGAGGAATGGAGATTGAGTATTGAGAATTGAAGGTTGAGGATTGAGGGTTGAGGACTGAGGACAGGGGATAAAGGATAGAGGATAAGGACTGAGGGTTGAGGATTGAGGTTTGACGACTGAGGATTGAGGATTGAGGATTGTGGATTGAGGAATTATGTTTGAGGATTGGGGATTGAGGATTGTAGTATTGAAGATGGAGGATTGAGGTTTTATCATTAAGGATAGAGGATTGGGGACTGAGCGTCGAGGACTGAGTATTGAGGATTGAGGATTGAAGTCTGAGGATTGGGGACTGAGGATTGAGGACTGAGGATTGAGGATTGAGGATTGAGGATTGAGGATTAACGTTTGAGGATTGAGGATGGAGGATTGAGGATTGAGGGTTGAGGATTGAAGATTGAGGATTGAGGATTGAGGATTGAGGATTGAGGATTGAGGATTGAAGATAGAGTATTGAGGATTGATGACTGAGGATTGAGGATTGAGGATTGAGGATTGAGGACTGAGGTTTGAGGTATGAGTGTTGAGCACTGAGGATTGAGGATTGAGGATTGAGGATTTAGGACTGAGGATTGACGTTTGAGGGTTGAGGATTGAGGATTGAAGATTGAGGTTTGGCGATTGAGGACTGAAGGTTGAGAGTTGAGGATTGAGGATTGATGATGGAGGATGATGACTGAGGGTTGAGGATTGAGGTTTTAGGACTCAGGATTCAGGATTCAGGATTGAGGTTTGAGGATTGAGGATTGAAGATTGAGGATTGAGGATTGAAGATTGAGGATTGAGGATTGAGGATTGAGGATTGAAGATTGACGGTTGAGGATTGAGGATTGAGGATTGGAGATTGAGTATTGAGGATTGAATATTGAGGGTTAAGGATTGAGGATTGAGGATTGAGGATCGAGGGTTGAGGATTGAAGATTGAGAATTGAGAATTGGGTATTGATGGCTGAGTATTGAGGATTGATGGTTGAGGTCTGTGTGTTGAATATTGAGGATTGAGGACTCAGGGTTGAGGATTGAGCATTGTCGATTGAGGACTGAGTATTGAGGATTGAGGATTGAGGATTGAATATTGTGTATTTATGATTGAAGATTGAGGATTGAGGATTGAGTGTTGAGGATTGAGGACGAGGACTGAGGATAGAGGATTGAGGATTGTGGATTGAGGATTGAGGTTTGAATATTGAGGATTGGGGATTGAGGATTGAGAATTGAAGATTGAGCATTGAGGATTGAGGATTGAGGATTGAGGATAGAGGATAGAGGATAGAGGATGAGGACTCAGGGTTGAGGATTGAAGTTTGATGACTGAGGATTGAGGATTGAGGATTGTGGATTGAGGAATGACGTTTGAGGATTGGGGACTGAGGATTGTAGTATTGAAGACGGAGGATTGAGGTTTGATCATGAAGGATAGAGGATTGGGGACTGAGCGTCGAGGACTGAGTATTGAGGATTGAGGATTGAAGACTGAGGATTGGGGATTGAGGATTTAGGACTGAGGATTGAGGATTGAGGATTGCGGATTGAGGATTAACCTTTGAGCATTGAGGATGGAGGATTGAGGATTGAGGATTGAGGATTGAAGATTGAGGATTGAGGATTGAGGATTGAGGATTGAGGATTGAGGATTGATGATTGAGGATTGAGTATTGAGTATTGATGATTGAGCATTGAGGATTGAGTATTGAAGATTGAGGACTGAGTGTTGAGGATTGAAGATTGAACATTGAGGATTGAGGATCGAAGATTGAGGATTGAGGATTGAGGATTGAGGAATGTGGATTGAGGATTTAGAATTGGAGATTGGGTATTGAGGATTGACGGTTGAGGATTGAGGATTGAGTGTTGAGGATTGAAGATTGAGGATTGAGGATTGAGGATTGAGGACAGAGGATAGAGGATAGAGGATGAGGACTGAGGGTTGAGGATTGAGGTTTGACGACTGAGGATTGAGGTTTGAGGATTGAGGAATGTGGATTGAGGATTTAGAATTGGAGATTGGGTATTGAGGATTGACGGTTGAGGATTGAGGATTGAGTGTTGAGGATTGAAGATTGAGGATTGAGGATTGAAGATTGTGGATTGAGGAATGACGTTTGAGGATTGGGGATTGAGGATTGTAGTATTGAAGATGGAGGATTGAGGTTTTATCATTAAGGATAGAGGATTGGGGACTGAGCGTCGAGGTCTGAGTATTGAGGATTCGGGATTGAAGTCTGAGGATTGTGGACTGACGATTGAGGACTGAGGATTGAGGATTGAAGATTGAGGATTGAGGATTGAGGACTGAGGATTGAGGATTGAGGATTGAGGTTTGAGGATTGAGGATTGAGGATTGAGGTTTGAATATTGAGGATTGGGGATTGAGGATTGAATATTGAGGGTTGAGGATTGTGGATTGAGGATTAAGTATTGAGGATTGGAGATTGAGTATTGAGTATTGAAGGTTGAGGATTGAGGGTTGAGGACTGAGGACAGAGGATAAAGTATAGAGGATGAGGACTGAGGGTTGAGGATTGAGGTTTGACGTCTGAGGATTGACGATTGATGATTGTGGATTGAGGAATGACGTTTGAGGATTGGGGATTGAGGATTGTAGTATTGAAGATGGAGGATTGAGGTTTTATCACTAAGGATAGAGGATTTTGGACTGAGCGTCGAGGACTGAGTATTGAGGATTGAGGATTGAAGTCTGAGGATTGGGGACTGAGGATTGAGGCCTGAGGATCGAGGATTGAGGATTGAGGATTGAGGATTAACGTTTGATGGTTGAGGATGGAGGATTGAGGATTGAGGATTGAGGATTGAAGATTGAGGATTGAGGATTGAGGATTGAGGATTGAGGATTGAGGATTGAGGATTGGGGATTGAAGATAGAGTATTGAGGATTGATGACTGAGTATTGAGGATTGAGGATTGAGTATTGAGGACTGAGCTTTGAGGATTGAGTGTTGAGCACTGAGGATTGAGGATTGAGGATTGAGGATTTTGGACTGAGGATTGACGTTTGAGGATCGAGGATTGAGGATTGAAGATTGAGGTTTAGCGATTGAGGACTGAAGGTTGAGAGTTGAGGATTGAGGATTGATGATGGAGGATGAGGACTGAGGGTTCAGGATTGAGGTTTCAGGACTCAGGATCCAGGATTGTGGTTTGAGGATAGATGATTGAAGATTGAGTATTGAGGATTGAAGATTGAGGAATTAGGTTTGAGTGTTGAGGATTGAGGGCGAGGACTGAGAGTTGAGGATTGAGGAGTGAGGACTGAGGATTGAGGATTCAGGATTGAAGATTGATGGTTGTGGATTGAGGAACGATGATTGGGGATTGAGGATTGAGGATTGAGGATTGAGGATTGAGGATTGAGGATTGAGTATCGAAGATTGAGGACAGAGGGTTGAGGATTGAGGATTGATGTTTGAGGATTGAGATTTGATGATTGAATATTTTGGATTGAGTATTGTATCCTGAGAATTCAGGATATTGTATTGAATATTGAGAATTGATGGTTGATGGTTGATTATTGAGGATTGATGATTGATGGTAGTGTGTTGAATATTGAGGATTGAGGGTTCAGGATTGAGGATTGAGTATAGAAGGTTGAAAACTGAGGATTGAGGATTGAGGATAGACGATTGAGGATTGAAGTTTGAGAATTGATGATTGATGTTTGAGGATTGAGGATTGAGCGTTGAGGGTTGAGTACGAGGAGTGATGGATGGGGATTGAGGTTTGAGGACTGAGGATTGAGTATTCAGGATTGAGGATTTAGGATTGAGGGTTGAGGATTGAAGATTGGGTATTGAGGATTGAAGATTGACGATTGAGGATTGAGGATTGAGGATTGGAGATTGAGTATTGAGGATTGAATATTGAGGGTTAAGGATTGAGGATTGAGGATTGAGGATTGAGGGTTGAGGATTGAAGATTGAGAATTGAGAATTGGGTATTGATGGCTGAGTATTGAGGATTGATGGTTGAGGTCTGTGTGTTGAATATTGAGGATTGAGGACTCAGGGTTGAGGATTGAACATTGTCGATTGAGGACTGAGTATTGAGGATTGAGGATTGAGGATTGAATATTGTGTATTTATGATTGAAGATTGAGGATTGAGGATTGAGTGTTGAGGATTGAGGACGAGGACTGAGGATAGAGGATTGAGGATTGTGGATTGAGGATTGAGGTTTGAATATTGAGGATTGGGGATTGAGGATTGAGAATTGAAGATTGAGCATTGAGGATTGAGGATTGAGGATTGAGGATAGAGGATAGAGGATAGAGGATGAGGACTCAGGGTTGAGGATTGAAGTTTGATGACTGAGGATTGAGGATTGAGGATTGTGGATTGAGGAATGACGTTTGAGGATTGGGGACTGAGGATTGTAGTATTGAAGACGGAGGATTGAGGTTTGATCATTAAGGATAGAGGATTGGGGACTGAGCGTCGAGGACTGAGTATTGAGGATTGAGGATTGAAGACTGAGGATTGGGGATTGAGGATTTAGGACTGAGGATTGAGGATTGAGGATTGCGGATTGAGGATTAACCTTTGAGCATTGAGGATGGAGGATTGAGGATTGAGGATTGAGGATTGAAGATTGAGGATTGAGGATTGAGGATTGAGGATTGAGGATTGAGGATTGATGATTGAGGATTGAGTATTGAGTATTGATGATTGAGCATTGAGGATTGAGTATTGAAGATTGAGGACTGAGTGTTGAGGATTGAAGATTGAGCATTGAGGATTGAGGATCGAAGATTGAGGATTGAGGATTGGGGATTGAGGAATGTTGATTGAGGATTTAGAATTGGAGATTGGGTATTGAGGATTGACGGTTGAGGATTGAGGATTGAGTGTTGAGGATTGAAGATTGAGGATTGAGGATTGAGGATTGAGGACAGAGGATAGAGGATAGAGGATGAGGACTGAGGGTTGAGGATTGAGGTTTGACGACTGAGGATTGAGGATTGAGGATTGTGGATTGGGGAATGACGTTTGAGGTTTGGGGATTGAGGATTGTAGTACTGAAGATGTAGGATTGAACGTTTTGTCATTAAGGATAGAGGATTGGGGACTGAGCGTCGAGGACTGAGTGTTGAGGATTGAGGATTGAAGTCTGAGGATTGGGGATTGAGGATTGAGGACTGAGGATTGACGATTGAGGATTGAGGGTTGAGGATTGAGGATTGAGGATTGAGAATTGAAGATTGAGTATTGGGCATTGAAGGTTGAGGATTGAGGATTGAGTGTTGAGGATTGAGGACGAGGACTGAGTGTTGAGGATTGAGGAGTGAGGACCGAGGATTGAGGATTCAGGATTGAAGATTGATGGTTGGGGATTGAGGAACGATGATTGGGGATTGAGGATTGAGGATTGAGGATTGAGGATTGAGGATTGAGGATTGAGTATTGAAGATTGAGGACAGAGCGTTGAGGATTGAGGATTGATGTTTGAGGATTGAGATTTGATGATTGAATATTTTGGATTGAGTATTGTATCCTGAGAATTCAGGATATTGTATTGAATATTGAGAATTGATGGTTGATGGTTGATTATTGAGGATTGACGATTGATGGTAGTGTGTTGAATATTGAGGATTGAGGGTTCAGGATTGAGGATTGAGTATAGAAGGTTGAAAACTGAGGATTGAGGATTGAGGATAGACGATTGAGGATTGAAGTTTGAGTATTGATGATTGATGTTTGAGGATTGAGGATTGAGCGTTGAGGGTTGAGGACGAGGAGTGATGGATGGGGATTGAGGTTTGAGGACTGAGGATTGAGTATTCAGGATTGAGGATTTAGGATTGAGGGTTGAGGATTGAAGATTGGGTATTGGAGATTGAGTATTGAGGATTGAAGATTGAGGGTTAAGGATTGAGGATTGAGGATTGAGGATTGAGGGTTGAGGATTGAAGATTGAGAATTGAGAATCGGGTATTGATGGCTGAGTATTCAGGATTGATGGTTGAGGTCTGTGTGTTGAATATTGAGGATTGAGGACTCAGGGTTGAGGATTGAGCATTGTCGATTGAGGACTGAGTATTGAGGATTGAGGATTGAGGATTGAATATTGTGTATTTATGATTGAAGATTGAGGATTGAGGATTGAGTGTTGAGGATTGAGGACGAGGACTGAGGATAGAGGATTGAGGATTGTGGATTGAGGATTGAGGTTTGAATATTGAGGATTGGGGATTGAGGATTGAGAATCGAAGATTGAGGATTGATGATTGAGGATTGAGGATTGAGGATAGAGGATAGAGGATAGAGGATGAGGACTCAGGGTTGAGGATTGAGGTTTGATGACTGAGGATTGAGGATTGAGGATTGTGGATTGAGGAATGACGTTTGAGGATTGGGGACTGAGGATTGTAGTATTGAAGACGGAGGATTGAGGTTTGATCATTAAGGATAGAGGATTGGGGACTGAGCGTCGAGGACTGAGTATTGAGGATTGAGGATTGAAGACTGAGGATTGGGGATTGAGGATTTAGGACTGAGGATTGAGGATTGAGGATTGCGGATTGAGGATTAACCTTTGAGCATTGAGGATGGAGGATTGAGGATTGAGGATTGAGGATTGAAGATTGAGGATCGAAGATTGAGGATTGAGGATTGAGGATTGAGGAATGTGGATTGAGGATTTAGAAGTGGAGATTGGGTATTGAGGATTGGCGGTTGAGGATTGAGGATTGAGTGTTGAGGATTGAAGATTGAGGATTGAGGATTGAGGATTGAGGACAGAGGATAGAGGATAGAGGATGAGGACTGAGGGTTGAGGATTGAGGTTTGACGACTGAGGATTGAGGATTGAGGATTGTGGATTGAGGAATGACGTTTGTGGTTTGGGGATTGAGGATTGTAGTATTGAAGATGTAGGATTGAACGTTTTGTCATTAAGGATAGAGGATTGGGGACTGAGCGTCGAGGACTGAGTGTTGAGGATTGAGGATTGAAGTCTGAGGATTGGGGATTGAGGATTGAGGACTGAGGATTGAGGATTGAGGATTGAGGATTAACGTTTGAGGATTGAGGATGGAGGATTGAGGATTGAGGGCTGAGGGTTGAGGATTGAGGATTGAGTTTTGAATATTGAGGATTGGGGATTGAGGATTGAAGATTGAGGGTTGAGGATTGTGGATTGAGGATTGAGGATTGAGGATTGGAGATTGAGCATTGAGAATTGAAGGTTGATGATTGAGGGTTGAGGACTGAGGACAGAGGATAAAGGATAGAGGATGAGGACTGAGGGTTGAGGATTGAGGATTGAGGATTGTGGATTGAGGAATGACGTTTGAGGATTGGGGATTGAGGATTGTAGTATTGAAGATGGAGGATTGAGGTTTTATCACTAAGGATAGAGGATTTTGGACTGAGCGTCGAGGACTGAGTATTGAGGATTGAGGATTGAAGTCTGAGGATTGGGGACTGAGATTGAGGCCTGAGGATCGAGGATTGAGGATCGAGGATTGAGGATTAACGTTTGATGGTTGAGGATGGAGGATTGAGGATTGAGGATTGAGGATTGAAGATTGAGGATTGAGGATTGAGGATTGAGGATTGAGGATTGAGGATTGAGGATTGGGGAATGAAGATAGAGTATTGAGGATTGATGACTGAGTATTGAGGATTGAGGATTGAGGATTGAGGACTGAGCTTTGAGGATTGAGTGTTGAGCACTGAGGATTGAGGATTGAGGATTGAGGATTTTGGACTGAGGATTGACGTTTGAGGATCGAGGATTGAGGATTGAAGATTGAGGTTTAGCGATTGAGGACTGAAGGTTGAGAGTTGAGGATTGAGGATTGATGATGGAGGATGAGGACTGAGGGTTGAGGATTGAGGTTTCAGGACTCAGGATCCTGGATTGTGGTTTGAGGATAGATGATTGAAGATTGAGTATTGAGGATTGAAGATTGAGGAATTAGGATTGAGTGTTGAGGATTGAGGACGAGGACTGAGAGTTGAGGATTGAGGAGTGAGGACTGAGGATTGAGGATTCAGGATTGAAGATTGATGGTTGGGGATTGAGGAACGATGATTGGGGATTGAGGATTGAGGATTGAGGATTGAGGATTGAGGATTGAGGATTGAGTATCGAAGATTGAGGACAGAGGGTTGAGGATTGAGGATTGATGTTTGAGGATTGAGATTTGATGATTGAATATTTTGGATTGAGTATTGTATCCTGAGAATTCAGGATATTGTATTGAATATTGAGAATTGATGGTTGATGGTTGATTACTGAGGATTGATGATTGATGGTAGTGTGTTGAATATTGAGGATTGAGGGTTCAGGATTGAGGATTGAGTATAGAAGGTTGAAAACTGAGGATTGAGGATTGAGGATAGACGATTGAGGATTGAAGTTTGAGTATTGATGATTGATGTTTGAGGATTGAGGATTGAGCGTTGAGGGTTGAGGACTGAGGATTGAGTATTCAGGATTGAGGATTTAGGATTGAGTGTTGAGGATTGAAGATTGGGTATTGAGGATTGAAGATTGACGATTGAGGATTGAGGATTGAGGATTGGAGATTGAGTATTGAGGATTGAAGATTGAGGGTTAAGGATTGAGGATTGAGGATTGAGGATTGAGGGTTGAGGATTGAACATTGAGAATTGAGAATTGGGTATTGATGGCTGAGTATTGAGGATTGATGGTTGAGGTCTGTGTGTTGAATATTGAGGATTGAGGACTCAGGGTCGAGGATTGAGCATTGTCGATTGAGGACTGAGTATTGAGGATTGAGGATTGAGGATTGAATATTGTGTATTTATGATTGAAGATTGAGGATTGAGGTTTGAGTGTTGAGGATTGAGGACGAGGACTGAGGATAGAGGATTGAGGATTGTGGATTGAGGATTGAGGTTTGAATATTGAGGATTGGGGATTGAGGATTGAGAATTGAAGATTGAGGATTGAGGATTGAGGATTGAGGATTGAGGATAGAGGATAGAGGATAGAGGATGAGGACTCAGGGTTGAGGATTGAGGTTTGATGACTGAGGATTGAGGATTGAGGATTGTGGATTGAGGAATGACGTTTGAGGATTGGGGACTGAGGATTGTAGTATTGAAGACGGAGGATTGAGGTTTGATCATTAAGGATAGAGGATTGGGGACTGAGCGTCGAGGACTGAGTATTGAGGATTGAGGATTGAAGACTGAGGATTGGGGATTCAGGATTTAGGACTGAGGATTGAGGATTGAGGATTGCGGATTGAGGATTAACCTTTGAGCATTGAGGATGGAGGATTGAGGATTGAGGATTGAGGATTGAAGATTGAGGATTGAGGATCGAGGATTGAGGATTGAGGATTGAGGATTGATGATTGAGGATTGAGTATTGAGTATTGATGATTGAGCATTGAGGATTGAGTATTGAAGATTGAGGACAGAGTGTTGAGGATTGAAGATTGAGCATTGAGGATTGAGTATCGAAGATTGAGGATTGAGGATTGAGGATTGAGGAATGTGGATTGAGGATTTAGAATTGGAGATTGGGTATTGAGGATTGACGGTTGAGGATTGAGGATTGAGTGTTGAGGATTGAAGATTGAGGATTGAGGATTGAGGATTGAGGACAGAGGATAGAGGATAGAGGATGAGGACTGAGGGTTGAGGATTGAGGTTTGACGACTGAGGATTGAGGATTGAGGATTGTGGATTGAGGAATGACGTTTGAGGTTTGGGGATTGAGGATTGTAGTACTGAAGATGTAGGATTGAACGTTTTGTCATTAAGGATAGAGGATTGGGGACTGAGCGTCGAGGACTGAGTGTTGAGGATTGAGGATTGAAGTCTGAGGATTGGGGATTGAGGATTGAGGACTGAGGATTGAGGATTGAGGATTGAGGATTGAGGATTAACGTTTGAGGATTGAGGATGGAGGATTGAGGATTGAGGATTGAGGGTTGAGGGTTGAGGATTGAGGATTGAGTTTTGAATATTGAGGATTGGGGATTGAGGATTGAAGATTGAGTGTTGAGGATTGTGGATTGAGGATTGAGGATTGAGGATTGGAGATTGAGCATTGAGAATTGAAGGTTGATGATTGAGGGTTGAGGACTGAGGACAGAGGATAAAGGATAGAGGATGAGGACTGAGGGTTGAGGATTGAGGATTGAGGATTGTGGATTGAGGAATGACGTTTGAGGATTGGGGATTGAGGATTGTAGTATTGAAGATGGAGGATTGAGGTTTTATCATTAAGGATAGAGGATTGGGGACTGAGCGTCGAGGTCTGAGTATTGAGAATTCGGGATTGAAGTCTGAGGATTGTGGACTGAGGATTGAGGACTGAGGATTGAGGATTGAAGATTGAGGATTGAGGATTGAGGATTGAGGATTGAGGATTGAGGATTGAGGTTTGAATATTGAGGATTGGGGATTGAGGATTGAAGATTGAGGGCTAAGGATTGAGGATTGAGGATTGAGGATTGAAGGTTGTGTATTGATGATTGAAGATTGAGGATTGAGGATTGAGTGTTGAGGATTGAGTACGAGGACTGAGGATTGAGGATTGAGGATTGAGGATTGAGGATTGAGGATTGATGATTGAGGTTTGAATATTGAGGATTGGGGATTGAGGATTGAATATTGAGGGTTGAGGATTGTGGATTGAGGATTGAGGATTGAGGATTGGAGATTGCGTATTGAGAATTGAAGGTCGAGGATTGAGTGTTGAGGACTGAGGACAGAGGATAAAGGATAGAGGGTGAGGACTGAGGGTTGAGGATTGAGGATTGACGACTGAGGATTGAGGATTGAGGATTGTGGATTGAGGAATGACGTTTGAGGATTGGGGATTGAGGCTTGTAGTATTGAAAATGGAGGATTGAGGTTTTATCATTCAGGATAGAGGATTGGGGACTGAGCGTTGAGGACAGAGTATTGAGGATTGAGGATTGAAGTCTGAGGATTGGGGACTGAGGATTGAGGACTGAGGATTGAGGATTGAGGATTGAGGATTGAGGATTAACGATTGAGGATTGAGGATGGAGGATTGAGGATTGAGGATTGAGGATTGAAGATTGAGGATTGAGGATTGAGGATTGAGGATTGAGGATTGAGGATTGAGGATTGAGGATTGAAGATAGAGTATTGAGGATTGATGACTGAGGATTGAGGATTGAGGATTGAAGATTGAGGACTGAGGTTTGAGAATTGAGTGTTGAGCACTGAGGATTGAGGATTGAGGATTGAGGATTGAGGATTTAGGACTGAGGATTGACGTTTGATGATTGAGGATTGAGGACTGAAGACTGAGGTTTGGCGATTGAGGACTGAAGGTTGAGAGTTGAGGATTGAGGATTGACGATGGAGGATGAGGACTGAGGGTTGAGGATTGAGGTTTCAGGACTCAGGATTCAGGATTGAGGTTTGAGGATTGAGGATTGAAGATTGAGTATTGAGGATTGAAGATTGAGGAATTAGGATTGAGGATTGAGTATTGAGCATTGAGGATTGAAGGTTGAGTATTGGGTATTGACGGTTGAGTATTGAGGATTGAGTATTGAGGATTGAGGATTGAGGATTGAAGATTGAGTATTGAGGGTTGAGGATTGAGGATTGAAGATTGAGGATGAGGACTGAGGGTTGAGGATTGAAGTTTGAGGACTGAGGATTGATGATTGATGTTTGAGGATTGAGGATTGGAGATTGAGTATTGAGGATTGAAGATTGCAGATAGAGTATTGAGGATTGATGACTGAGGATTGAGGATTGAGGATTGAGGACTGAGCTTTGAGGATTGAGTGTTGAGCACTGAGGATTGAGGATTGAGGATTGAGGATGAGGACTGAGGGTTGAGAATTGAGGTTTGAGGACTGAGGATTGATGATTGATGTTTGAGGATTGAGGATTGGAGATTGAGTATTGAGGATTGAAGATTGAGGATTCAGGATTGAGGATTGATGATTGAGGATTGATGGTTGTGTATTGATGATTGAAGATTGAGGATTGAGGATTGAGTGTTGAGGATTGAGTATGAGGACTGAGGATTGAGGATTGAGGATTGAGGATTGAGGATTGAGGATTGAGGATTGGATGTTGCGTATTGAGAATTGAAGGTCGAGGATTGAGGGTTGAGGACTGAGGACAGAGGATAAAGGATAGAGGATGAGGACTGAGGGTTGAGGATTGAGGTTTGACGACTGAGGATTGAGGATTGAGGATTGTAGATTGAGGAATGACGTTTGAGGATTGGGGATTGAGGATTGTAGTATTGAAGATGTAGGATTGAGGTTTTATCATTAAGGATAGAGGATTGGGGACTGAGCGTCGAGGACTGAGTATTGAGGATTGAGGATTGAAGTCTGAGGATTGGGGACTGAGAATTGAGGACTGAGGATTGAGGATTGAGGATTGAGGATTGTGGATTAACGTTTGAGGATTGAGGATGGAGGATTGAGGATTGAGGATTGAGGATTGAAGATTGAGGATTGAGGATTTAGGATTGAGGATTGACGATTGAGGATTGAGGATTGAGGATTGAGGATTGAGGATTGGAGATTGAGTATTGAGGATTGAAGACTGAGGGCTAAGGATTGAGGATTGAGGATTGAGGATTGAAGATTGAGAATTGAGTATTGGGGATTGATGGTTGAGTATTGAGGATTGATGGTTTGGGTGTGTGTGTTGAATATTGAGGATTGAGGACTCAGGGTTGAGGATTGAGCATTGTAGATTGAGGACTGAGGATAGAGGATTGAGGATTGAGGATTGAAGGTTGTGTATTGATGATTGAAGATTGAGGATTGAGGATTGAGTGTTGAGGATTGAGTACGAGGACTGAGGATTGAGGATTGAGGATTGAGGATTGAGGATTGAGGATTGAGGATTGAGGTTTGAATATTGAGGATTGGGGATTGAGGATTGAATATTGAGGGTTGAGGATTGTGGATTGAGGATTGAGGATTGAGGATTGGAGATTGCGTATTGAGAATTGAAGGTCGAGGATTGAGTGTTGAGGACTGAGGACAGAGGATAAAGGATAGAGGATGAGGACTGAGGGTTGAGGGTTGAGGTTTGACGACTGAGGATTGAGGATTGAGGATTGTGGATTGAGGAATGACGTTTGAGGATTGGGGATTGAGGATTGTAGTATTGAAAATGGAGGATTGAGGTTTTATCATTCAGGATAGAGGATTGGGGACTGAGCGTCGAGGACAGAGTATTGAGGATTGAGGATTGAAGTCTGAGGAATGGGGACTGAGGATTGAGGACTGAGGATAGAGGATTGAGGATTGAGGATTGAGGATTAACGATTGAGGATTGAGGATGGAGGATTGAGGATTGAGGATTGAGGATTGAAGATTGAGGATTGAGGATTGAGGATTGAGTATTGAGGATTGAGGATTGCGGATTGAGGATTGAAGATAGAGTATTGAGGATTGATGACTGAGCATTGAGGATTGAGGATTGAGGATTGAGGACTGAGCTTTGAGGATTGAGTGTTGAGCACTGAGGATTGAGGATTGAGGATTGAGGATTTAGGACTGAGGATTGACGTTTGAGGATTGAGGATTGAGGATTGAAGATTGAGGTTTGGCGATTGAGGACTGAAGGTTGAGAGTTGCGGATTGAGGATTGATGATGGAGAATGAGGACTGAGGGTTGAGGATTGAGGTTTCAGGACTCAGGATTCAGGATTGTGGTTTGAGGATAGAGGATTGAAGATTGAGTATTGTGGATTGAAGATTGAGGAATTAGGATTGAGGATTGAGGATTGAGGATTGAGGATTGAAGATTGAGTATTGGGTATTGACGGTTGAGGATTGAGGATTGAGTGTTGAGGATTGAGGATTGAGGATCGAAGATTGAGTATTGAGGGTTGAGGATTGAGGATTGTAGATTGAGGATGAGGACTGAGGGTTGAGGATTGAGGTTTGAGGACAGAGGATTGATGATTGATGTTTGATGATTAAGGATTGGAGATTGAGTATTGAGGATTGAAGATTGAGGATTGAGGATTGAGGATTGAGGATTGAGGAATGAAGACTGAGGATTGGGGACTGAGGATTGACGATTGAGGAATGAGGGTTGAGGATTGAGGATTGAGGATTGAGAATTGAAGATTGAGTATTGGGGATTGAAGGTTGAGGATTGAGGATTGAGTGTTGAGGATTGAGGACGAGGACTGAGAGTTGAGGATTGAGGAGTGAGGACCGAGGATTGAGGATTCAGGATTGAAGATTGATGGTTGGGGATTGAGGAACGATGATTGGGGATTGAGGATTGAGGATTGAGGATTGAGGATTGAGGATTGAGGATTGAGTATTGAAGATTGAGGACAGAGGGTTGAGGATTGAGGATTGATGTTTGAGGATTGAGATTTGATGATTGAATATTTTGGATTGAGTATTGTATCCTGAGAATTCAGGATATTGTATTGAATATTGAGAATTGATGGTTGATGGTTGATTATTGAGGATTGACGATTGATGGTAGTGTGTTGAATATTGAGGATTGAGGGTTCAGGATTGAGGATTGAGTATAGAAGGTTGAAAACTGAGGATTGAGGATTGAGGATAGACGATTGAGGATTGAAGTTTGAGTATTGATGATTGATGTTTGAGGATTGAGGATTGAGCGTTGAGGGTTGAGGACGAGGAGTGATGGATGGGGATTGAGGTTTGAGGACTGAGGATTGAGTATTCAGGATTGAGGGTTTAGGATTGAGGTTTGAGGATTGAAGATTGGGTATTGAGGATTGAAGATTGACGATTGAGGATTGAGGATTGAGGATTGGAGATTGAGTATTGAGGATTGAAGATTGAGGGTTAAGGATTGAGGATTGAGGATTGAGGATTGAGGGTTGAGGATTGAAGATTGAGAATAGAGAATTGGGTATTGATGGCTGAGTATTGAGGATTGATGGTTGAGGTCTGTGTGTTGAATATTGAGGATTGAGGACTCAGGGTTGAGGATTGAGCATTGTCGATTGAGGACTGAGTATTGAGGATTGAGGATTGAGGATTGAATATTGTGTATTTATGATTGAAGATTGAGGATTGAGGTTTGAGTGTTGAGGATTGAGGACGAGGACTGAGGATAGAGGATTGAGGATTGTGGATTGAGGATTGAGGTTTGAATATTGAGGATTGGGGATTGAGGATTGAGAATTGAAGATTGAGGATCGAGGATTGAGGATTGAGGATTGAGGATTGGAGATTGAGCATTGAGAATTGAAGGTTGATGATTGAGGGTTGAGGACTGAGGACAGAGGATAAAGGATAGAGGATGAGGACTGAGGGTTGAGGATTGAGGATTGAGGATTGTGGATTGAGGAATGACGTTTGAGGATTGGGGATTGAGGATTGTAGTATTGAAGATGGAGGATTGAGGTTTTATCACTAAGGATAGAGGATAGGGGACTGAGCGTCGAGGACTGAGTATTGAGGATTGAGGATTGAAGTCTGAGGATTGGGGACTGAGGATTGAGGCCTGAGGATTGAGGATTGAGGATTGAGGATTGAGGATTAACGTTTGATGGTTGAGGATGGAGGATTGAGGATTGAGGATTGAGGATTGAAGATTGAGGATTGAGGATTGAGGATTGAGGATTGAGGATTGAGGATTGAGGATTGGGGATTGAAGATAGAGTATTGAGTATTGATGACTGAGGATTGAGGATTGAGGATTGAGGATTGAGGACTGAGCTTTGAGGATTGAGTGTTGAGCACTGAGGATTGAGGATTGAGGATTGAGGATTTTGGACTGAGGATTGACGTTTGAGGATTGAGGATTGAGGATTGAAGATTGAGGTTTAGCGATTGAGGACTGAAGGTTGAGAGTTGAGGATTGAGGATTGATGATGGAGGATGAGGACTGAGGGTTGAGGATTGAGGTGTCAGGACTCAGGATCCAGGATTGTGGTTTGAGGATAGATGATTGAAGATTGAGTATTGAGGATTGAAGACTGAGGAATTAGGATTGAGGATTGAGGATTGAGGACTGAGGATTGAAGATTGAGTATTGGGTATTGACGGTTGAGGATTGAGGATTGAGTATTGAGGATTGAGGGTTGAGGATTGAAGATTGAGTATTGAGGGTTGAGGATTGAGTATTGAAGATTGAGGATGAGGACTGAGGGTTGAGGACTGAGGTTTGAGGACTGAGGATTGATGATTGATGTTTGAGGATTGATGGTTGGAGATTTAGTATTGAGGATTGAAGATTGAGGATTCAGGATTGAGGATTGAGGATTGAGGAATGAAGGTTGAGGATCGGGGACTGAGGATTGACGATTGAGGATTGAGGATTGAGGATTGAGGATTGAGGATTGAGGATTGAAGATTGAGTATTGGGTATTGAAGGTTGAGGATTGAGGATTGAGTGTTGAGGATTGAGGACGAGGGCTGAGAGTTGAGGATTGAGGATTGAGGATTGAGGATTGAGGATTCAGGATTGAAGATTGAGGGTTGGGGATTGAGGATTAACGTTTGAGGATTGAGGATTGAGGATTGAGGATTGGAGATTGAGTATTGAGAATTGAAGATTGAGGATTGAGGATTGAGGATTGAGGACAGAGGATAGAGGATAGAGGATGAGGACTGAGGCTTGAGGATTGAGGTTTGACGACTGAGGATAGAGGATTGAGGATTGTGGATTGAGGAATGACGTTTGAGGAGTGGGGATTAAGGATTGTAGTATTGAAGATGTAGGATTGAATGTTTTGTCATTAAGGACAGAGGATTGGGGACTGAGCGTCGAGGACTGAGTGTTGAGGATTGAGGATTGAAGTCTGAGGATTGGGGATTGAGGATTGGGGACTGAGGATTGAGGATTGAGGATTGAGGATTGAAGATTGAGTATTAGGTATTGACGGCTGAGGATTGGGGATTGAGTATTGAGGATTGAGGATGGAGGATTGAGGATTGAGGCTTGAGGATTGGAGATTGAGTATTGAGGATTGAATATTGAGGATTGAGGATTGAGGATTGAGGATTGAGGATTGAGGATTGATGAATGAGGATTGAGGATTGGGGACTGAGGATTGACGATTGAGGATTGAGGATTGAGGATTGAGGATTGAGGATTGAGGATTGGAGATTGAGTATTGAGGATTGAAGACTGAGGGCTAAGGATTGAGGATTGAGGATTGAGGATTGAAGATTGAGAATTGAGAATTGGGGATTGATGGTTGAGTATTGAGGATTGATGGTTTGGGTGTGTGTGTTGAATATTGAGGATTGAGGACTCAGGGTTGAGGATTGAGCGTTGTAGATTGAGGACTGAGGATAGAGGATTGAGGATTGAGGATTGAAGGTTGTGTATTGATGATTGAAGATTGAGGATTGAGGATTGAGTGTTGAGGATTGAGTACGAGGACTGAGGATTGAGGATTGAGGATTGAGGATTGAGGATTGAGGATTGAGGATTGAGGTTTGAATATTGAGGATTGGGGATTGAGGATTGAATATTGAGGGTTGAGGATTGTGGATTGAGGATTGAGGATTGAGGATTGGAGATTGCGTATTGAGAATTGAAGGTCGAGGATTGAGTGTTGAGGACTGAGGACAGAGGATAAAGGATAGAGGATGAGGACTGAGGGTTGAGGATTGAGGTTTGACGACTGAGGATTGAGGATTGAGGATTGTGGATTGAGGAATGACGTTTGAGGATTGGGGATTGAGGATTGTAGTATTGAAAATGGAGGATTGAGGTTTTATCATTCAGGATAGAGGATTGGGGACTGAGCGTCGAGGACAGAGTATTGAGGATTGAGGATTGAAGTCTGAGGATTGGGGACTGAGGATTGAGGACTGAGGATTGAGGATTGAGGATTGAGGATTGAGGATTAACGATTGAGGATTGAGGATGGAGGATTGAGGATTGAGGATTGAGGATTGAAGATTGGGGATTGAGGATTGAGGATTGAGGATTGAGGATTGAGGATAGAGGATTGAGGATTGAAGATAGAGTATTGAGGATTGATGACTGAGGATTGAGGATTGAGGATTGAGGATTGAGGACTGAGGTTTGGGAATTGAGTGTTGAGCACTGAGGATTGAGTATTGAGGATTGAGGATTGAGGATTTAGGACTGAGGATTGACGTTTGATGATTGAGGATTGAGGATTGAAGACTGAGGTTTGGCGATTGAGGACTGAAGGTTGAGAGTTGAGGATTGAGGATTGACGATGGAGGATGAGGACTGAGGGTTGAGGATTGACGTTTCAGGACTCAGGATTCAGGATTGAGGTTTGAGGATTGAGGATTGAAGATTGAGTATTGGGTATTGACGGTTGAGTATTGAGGATTGAGTATTGAGGATTGAGGATTGAGGATTGAAGATTGAGTATTGAGGGTTGAGGATTGAGGATTGAAGATTGAGGATGAGGACTGAGGGTTGAGGATTGAAGTTTGAGGACTGAGGATTGATGATTGATGTTTGAGGATTGAGGATTGGAGATTGAGTATTGAGGATTGAAGATTGAAGATAGAGTATTGAGGATTGATGACTGAGGATTGAGGATTGAGGATTGAGGACTGAGCTTTGAGGATTGAGTGTTGAGCACTGAGGATTGAGGATTGAGGATTGAGGATTGAGGATTGAGGATTGAGGATTGAGGTTTGAATATTGAGGATTGGGGATTGAGGATTGAATATTGAGGGTTGAGGATTGTGGATTGAGGATTGAGGATTGAGGATTGGAGATTGCGTATTGAGAATTGAAGGTCGAGGATTGAGTGTTGAGGACTGAGGACAGAGGATAAAGGATAGAGGATGAGGACTGAGGGTTGAGGATTGAGGTTTGACGACTGAGGATTGAGGATTGAAGATTGTGGATTGAGGAATGACGTTTGAGGATTGGGGATTGAGGATTGTAGTATTGAAAATGGAGGATTGAGGTTTTATCATTCAGGATAGAGGATTGGGGACTGAGCGTCGAGGACAGAGTATTGAGGATTGAGGATTGAAGTCTGAGGATTGGGGACTGAGGATTGAGGACTGAGGATAGAGGATTGAGGATTGAGGATTGAGGATTAACGATTGAGGATTGAGGATGGAGGATTGAGGATTGAGGATTGAGGATTGAAGATTGAGGATTGAGGATTGAGGATTGAGGATTGAGGATTGAGGATTGAGGATTGAGGATTGAAGATAGAGTATTGAGGATTGATGACTGAGCATTGAGGATTGAGGATTGAGGATTGAGGACTGAGGTTTGAGAATTGAGTGTTGAGCACTGAGGATTGAGGATTGAGGATTGAGGATTTAGGACTGAGGATTGACGTTTGATGATTGAGGATTGAGGATTGAAGACTGAGGTTTGGCGATTGAGGACTGAAGGTTGAGAGTTGAGGATTGAGGATTGACGATTGAGGATTGCGGATTGAGGATTGAGGATTGGAGATTGAGTATTGAGAATTGAAGATTGAGGATTGAGGATTGAGGATTGAGGACAGAGTATAGAGGATAGAGGATGAGGACTGAGGGTTGAGGATTGAGGTTTGACGACTGAGGATTGAGGATTGTGGATTGTGGATTGAGGAATGACGTTTGAGGATTGGGGATTGAGGATTGTAGTATTCAAGATGTAGGATTGAATGTTTTGTCATTAAGGATAGAGGATTGGGGACTGAGCGTCGAGGACTGAGTGTTGAGGATTGAGGATTGAAGTCTGAGGATTGGCGACTGAGGATTGAGGCCTGAGGATCGAGGATTGAGGATTGAGGATTGAGGATTAACGTTTGAGTGTTGAGGATGGAGGATTGAGGATTGAGCATTGAGGATTGAAGATTGAGGATTGAGGATTGAGGATTGAGGATTGAGGATTGAGGATTGAGGATTGGGGATTGAAGATAGAGTATTGAGGATTGATGACTGAGGATTGAGGATTGAGGATTGAGGACTGAGCTTTGAGGATTGAGTGTTGAGCACTGAGGATTGAGGATTGAGGATTGAGGATTTAGGACTGAGGATTGACGTTTGAGGATTGAGGATTGAGGATTGAAGATTGAGGTTTGGCGATTGAGGACTGAAGGTTGAGGGTTGCGGATTGAGGATTGATGATGGAGAATGAGGACTGAGGGTTGAGGATTGAGGTTTCAGGACTCAGGATTCAGGATTGTGGTTTGAGGATAGAGGATTGAAGATTGAGTATTGAGGATTGAAGATTGAGGAATTAGGACTGAGGATTGAGGATTGAGGATTGAGGATTGAAGATTGAGTATTGGGTATTGACGGTTGAGGATTGAGGATTGAGTGTTGAGGATTGAGGATTGAGGATCGAAGATTGAGTATTGAGGGTTGAGGATTGAGGATTGTAGATTGAGGATGAGGACTGAGGGTTGAGGATTGAGGTTTGAGGACAGAGGATTGATGATTGATGTTTGATGATTAAGGATTGGAGATTGAGTATTGAGGATTGAAGATTGAGGATTGAGGATTGAGGATTGAGGATTGAAGATTGAGTATTGATGGTTGAGGATTGAGGATTGAAGATTGAGGATGAGGACTGAGGGTTGAGGATTGAAGTTTGAGGACTGAGGATTGATGATTGATGTTTGAGGATTGAGGATTGGAGATTGAGTATTGAGGATTGAAGATTGAGTATTGAGGATTGAGGGTTGAGGATTGAGGAATGAAGATTGAGGATCGGGGACTGAGGATTGACGATTGAGGATTGAGGATTGAGGATTGAGGATTGAGGATTGAGGATTGAAGATTGAGTATTGGGTATTGAAGGTTGAGGATTGAGGATTGAGTGTTGAGGATTGAGGACGAGGACTGAGAGTTGAGGATTGGGGATTGAGGACTGAGGATTGAGAATTCAGGATTGAAGATTGAGGGTTGGGGATTGAGGACCGATGATTGGGGATTGAGGATTGAGGATTGAGGATTGCGGATTGAGGATTGAGGATTGGAGATTGAGTATTGAGAATTGAAGATTGAGGATTGAGGATTGAGGATTGAGGACAGAGTATAGAGGATAGAGGATGAGGACTGAGGGTTGAGGATTGAGGTTTGACGACTGAGGATTGAGGATTGTGGATTGTGGATTGAGGAATGACGTTTGAGGATTGGGGATTGAGGATTGTAGTATTCAAGATGTAGGATTGAATGTTTTGTCATTAAGGATAGAGGATTGGGGACTGAGCGTCGAGGACTGAGTGTTGAGGATTGAGGATTGAAGTCTGAGGATTGGCGACTGAGGATTGAGGCCTGAGGATCGAGGATTGAGGATTGAGGATTGAGGATTAACGTTTGAGTGTTGAGGATGGAGGATTGAGGATTGAGCATTGAGGATTGAAGATTGAGGATTGAGGATTGAGGATTGAGGATTGAGGATTGAGGATTGAGGATTGGGGATTGAAGATAGAGTATTGAGGATTGATGACTGAGGATTGAGGATTGAGGATTGAGGACTGAGCTTTGAGGATTGAGTGTTGAGCACTGAGGATTGAGGATTGAGGATTGAGGATTTAGGACTGAGGATTGACGTTTGAGGATTGAGGATTGAGGATTGAAGATTGAGGTTTGGCGATTGAGGACTGAAGGTTGAGAGTTGCGGATTGAGGATTGATGATGGAGAATGAGGACTGAGGGTTGAGGATTGAGGTTTCAGGACTCAGGATTCAGGATTGTGGTTTGAGGATAGAGGATTGAAGATTGAGTATTGAGGATTGAAGATTGAGGAATTAGGATTGAGGATTGAGGATTGAGGATTGAGGATTGAAGATTGAGTATTGGGTATTGACGGTTGAGGATTGAGGATTGAGTGTTGAGGATTGAGGATTGAGGATCGAAGATTGAGTATTGAGGGTTGAGGATTGAGGATTGTAGATTGAGGATGAGGACTGAGGGTTGAGGATTGAGGTTTGAGGACAGAGGATTGATGATTGATGTTTGATGATTAAGGATTGGAGATTGAGTATTGAGGATTGAAGATTGAGGATTGAGGATTCAGGATTGAGGATTGAGGAATGAAGACTGAGGATTGGCGACTGAGGATTGACGATTGAGGAATGAGGGTTGAGGATTGAGGATTGAGGATTGAGAATTGAAGATTGAGTATTGGGGATTGAAGGTTGAGGATTGAGGATTGAGTGTTGAGGATTGAGGACGAGGACTGAGAGTTGAGGATTGAGGAGTGAGGACCGAGGATTGAGGATTCAGGATTGAAGATTGATGGTTGGGGATTGAGGAACGATGATTGGGGATTGAGGATTGAGGATTGAGGATTGAGGATTGAGGATTGAGGATTGAGTATTGAAGATTGAGGACAGAGGGTTGAGGATTGAGGATTGATGTTTGAGGATTGAGATTTGATGATTGAATATTTTGGATTGAGTATTGTATCCTGAGAATTCAGGATATTGTATTGAATATTGAGAATTGATGGTTGATGGTTGATTATTGAGGATTGACGATTGATGGTAGTGTGTTGAATATTGAGGATTGAGGGTTCAGGATTGAGGATTGAGTATAGAAGGTTGAAAACTGAGGATTGAGGATTGAGGATAGACGATTGAGGATTGAAGTTTGAGTATTGATGATTGATGTTTGAGGATTGAGGATTGAGCGTTGAGGGTTGAGGACGAGGAGTGATGGATGGGGATTGAGGTTTGAGGACTGAGGATTGAGTATTCAGGATTGAGGATTTAGGATTGAGGTTTGAGGATTGAAGATTGGGTATTGAGGATTGAAGATTGACGATTGAGGATTGAGGATTGCGGATTGGAGATTGAGTATTGAGGATTGAAGATTGAGGGTTAAGGATTGAGGATTGAGGATTGAGGATTGAGGGTTGAGGATTGAAGATTGAGAATAGAGAATTGGGTATTGATGGCTGAGTATTGAGGATTGATGGTTCAGGTCTGTGTGTTGAATATTGAGGATTGAGGACTCAGGGTTGAGGATTGAGCATTGTCGATTGAGGACTGAGTATTGAGGATTGAGGATTGAGGATTGAATATTGTGTATTTATGATTGAAGATTGAGGATTGAGGTTTGAGTGTTGAGGATTGAGGACGAGGACTGAGGATAGAGGATTGAGGATTGTGGATTGAGGATTGAGGTTTGAATATTGAGGATTGGGGATTGAGGATTGAGAATTGAAGATTGAGTATTGAGGATTGAGGATTGAGGATTGAGGATTGGAGATTGAGCATTGAGAATTGAAGGTTGATGATTGAGGGTTGAGGACTGAGGACAGAGGATAAAGGATAGAGGATGAGGACTGAGGGTTGAGGATTGAGGATTGAGGATTGTGGATTGAGGAATGACGTTTGAGGATTGGGGATTGAGGATTGTAGTATTGAAGATGGAGGATTGAGGTTTTATCACTAAGGATAGAGGATAGGGGACTGAGCGTCGAGGACTGAGTATTGAGGATTGAGGATTGAAGTCTGAGGATTGGGGACTGAGGATTGAGGCCTGAGGATCGAGGATTGAGGATTGAGGATTGAGGATTAACGTTTGATGGTTGAGGATGGAGGATTGAGGATTGAGGATTGAGGATTGAAGATTGAGGATTGAGGATTGAGGATTGAGGATTGAGGATTGAGGATTGAGGATTGGGGATTGAAGATAGAGTATTGAGTATTGATGACTGAGGATTGAGGATTGAGGATTGAGGATTGAGGACTGAGCTTTGAGGATTGAGTGTTGAGCACTGAGGATTGAGGATTGAGGATTGAGGATTTTGGACTGAGGATTGACGTTTGAGGATTGAGGATTGAGGATTGAAGATTGAGGTTTAGCGATTGAGGACTGAAGGTTGAGAGTTGAGGATTGAGGATTGATGATGGAGGATGAGGACTGAGGGTTGAGGATTGAGGTGTCAGGACTCAGGATCCAGGATTGTGGTTTGAGGATAGATGATTGAAGATTGAGTATTGAGGATTGAAGACTGAGGAATTAGGATTGAGGATTGAGGATTGAGGACTGAGGATTGAAGATTGAGTATTGGGTATTGACGGTTGAGGATTGAGGATTGAGGGTTGAGGATTGAAGATTGAGTATTGAGGTTTGAGGATTGAGTATTGAAGATTGAGGATGAGGACTGAGGGTTGAGGACTGAGGTTTGAGGACTGAGGATTGATGATTGATGTTTGAGGATTGATGGTTGGAGATTTAGTATTGAGGATTGAAGATTGAGGATTCAGGATTGAGGATTGAGGATTGAGGAATGAAGGTTGAGGATCGGGGACTGAGGATTGACGATTGAGGATTGAGGATTGAGGATTGAGGATTGAGGATTGAGGATTGAAGATTGAGTATTGGGTATTGAAGGTTGAGGATTGAGGATTGAGTGTTGAGGATTGAGGACGAGGGCTGAGAGTTGAGGATTGAGGATTGAGGATTGAGGATTGAGGATTCAGGATTGAAGATTGAGGGTTGGGGATTGAGGATTAACGTTTGAGGATTGAGGATTGAGGATTGAGGATTGGAGATTGAGTATTGAGAATTGAAGATTGAGGATTGAGGATTGAGGATTGAGGACAGAGGATAGAGGATAGAGGATGAGGACTGAGGCTTGAGGATTGAGGTTTGACGACTGAGGATAGAGGATTGATGATTGTGGATTGAGGAATGACGTTTGAGGAGTGGGGATTAAGGATTGTAGTATTGAAGATGTAGGATTGAATGTTTTGTCATTAAGGACAGAGGATTGGGGACTGAGCGTCGAGGACTGAGTGTTGAGGATTGAGGATTGAAGTCTGAGGATTGGGGATTGAGGATTGGGGACTGAGGATTGAGGATTGAGGATTGAGGATTGAAGATTGAGTATTAGGTATTGACGGCTGAGGATTGGGGATTGAGTATTGAGGATTGAGGATGGAGGATTGAGGATTGAGGCTTGAGGATTGGAGATTGAGTATTGAGGATTGAATATTGAGGATTGAGGATTGAGGATTGAGGATTGAGGATTGAGGATTGATGAATGAGGATTGAGGATTGGGGACTGAGGATTGACGATTGAGGATTGAGGATTGAGGATTGAGGATTGAGGATTGAGGATTGGAGATTGAGTATTGAGGATTGAAGACTGAGGGCTAAGGATTGAGGATTGAGGATTGAGGATTGAAGATTGAGAATTGAGAATTGGGGATTGATGGTTGAGTATTGAGGATTGATGGTTTGGGTGTGTGTGTTGAATATTGAGGATTGAGGACTCAGGGTTGAGGATTGAGCATTGTAGATTGAGGACTGAGGATAGAGGATTGAGGATTGAGGATTGAAGGTTGTGTATTGATGATTGAAGATTGAGGATTGAGGATTGAGTGTTGAGGATTGAGTACGAGGACTGAGAATTGAGGATTGAGGATTGAGGATTGAGGATTGAGGATTGAGGATTGAGGTTTGAATATTGAGGATTGGGGATTGAGGATTGAATATTGAGGGTTGAGGATTGTGGATTGAGGATTGAGGATTGAGGATTGGAGATTGCGTATTGAGAATTGAAGGTCGAGGATTGAGTGTTGAGGACTGAGGACAGAGGATAAAGGATAGAGGATGAGGACTGAGGGTTGAGGATTGAGGTTTGACGACTGAGGATTGAGGATTGAGGATTGTGGATTGAGGAATGACGTTTGAGGATTGGGGATTGAGGATTGTAGTATTGAAAATGGAGGATTGAGGTTTTATCATTCAGGATAGAGGATTGGGGACTGAGCGTCGAGGACAGAGTATTGAGGATTGAGGATTGAAGTCTGAGGATTGGGGACTGAGGATTGAGGACTGAGGATTGAGGATTGAGGATTGAGGATTGAGGATTAACGATTGAGGATTGAGGATGGAGGATTGAGGATTGAGGATTGAGGATTGAAGATTGGGGATTGAGGATTGAGGATTGAGGATTGAGGATTGAGGATTGAGGATTGAGGATTGAAGATAGAGTATTGAGGATTGATGACTGAGGATTGAGGATTGAGGATTGAGGATTGAGGACTGAGGTTTGGGAATTGAGTGTTGAGCACTGAGGATTGAGTATTGAGGATTGAGGATTGAGGATTTAGGACTGAGGATTGACGTTTGATGATTGAGGATTGAGGATTGAAGACTGAGGTTTGGCGATTGAGGACTGAAGGTTGAGAGTTGAGGATTGAGGATTGACGATGGAGGATGAGGACTGAGGGTTGAGGATTGACGTTTCAGGACTCAGGATTCAGGATTGAGGTTTGAGGATTGAGGATTGAAGATTGAGTATTGAGGATTGAAGATTGAGGAATTAGGATTGAGGATTGAGTATTGAGCATTGAGGATTGAAGATTGAGTATTGGGTATTGACGGTTGAGTATTGAGGATTGAGTATTGAGGATTGAGGATTGAGGATTGAAGATTGAGTATTGAGGGTTGAGGATTGAGGATTGAAGATTGAGGATGAGGACTGAGGGTTGAGGATTGAAGTTTGAGGACTGAGGATTGATGATTGATGTTTGAGGATTGAGGATTGGAGATTGAGTATTGAGGATTGAAGATTGAAGATAGAGTATTGAGGATTGATGACTGAGGATTGAGGATTGAGGATTGAGGACTGAGCTTTGAGGATTGAGTGTTGAGCACTGAGGATTGAGGATTGAGGATTGAGGATTGAGGATTGAGGATTGAGGATTGAGGTTTGAATATTGAGGATTGGGGATTGAGGATTGAATATTGAGGGTTGAGGATTGTGGATTGAGGATTGAGGATTGAGGATTGGAGATTGCGTATTGAGAATTGAAGGTCGAGGATTGAGTGTTGAGGACTGAGGACAGAGGATAAAGGATAGAGGATGAGGACTGAGGGTTGAGGATTGAGGTTTGACGACTGAGGATTGAGGATTGAAGATTGTGGATTGAGGAATGACGTTTGAGGATTGGGGATTGAGGATTGTAGTATTGAAAATGGAGGATTGAGGTTTTATCATTCAGGATAGAGGATTGGGGACTGAGCGTCGAGGACAGAGTATTGAGGATTGAGGATTGAAGTCTGAGGATTGGGGACTGAGGATTGAGGACTGAGGATAGAGGATTGAGGATTGAGGATTGAGGATTAACGATTGAGGATTGAGGATGGAGGATTGAGGATTGAGGATTGAGGATTGAAGATTGGGGATTGAGGATTGAGGATTGAGGATTGAGGATTGAGGATTGAGGATTGAGGATTGAAGATAGAGTATTGAGGATTGATGACTGAGGATTGAGGATTGAGGATTGAGGATTGAGGACTGAGGTTTGGGAATTGAGTGTTGAGCACTGAGGATTGAGGATTGAGGATTGAGGATTGAGGATTTAGGACTGAGGATTGACGTTTGATGATTCAGGATTGAGGATTGAAGACTGAGGTTTGGCGATTGAGGACTGAAGGTTGAGAGTTGAGGATTGAGGATTGACGATGGAGGATGAGGACTGAGGGTTGAGGATTGACGTTTCAGGACTCAGGATTCAGGATTGAGGTTTGAGGATTGAGGATTGAAGATTGAGTATTGAGGATTGAAGATTGAGGAATTAGGATTGAGGATTGAGTATTGAGCATTGAGTATTGAGGATTGAGTATTGAGGATTGAGGATTGAGGATTGAAGATTGAGTATTGGGTATTGACGGTTGAGTATTGAGGATTGAGTATTGAGGATTGAGGATTGAGGATTGAAGATTGAGTATTGAGGGTTGAGGATTGAGGATTGAAGATTGAGGATGAGGACTGAGGGTTGAGGATTGAAGTTTGAGGACTGAGGATTGATGATTGATGTTTGAGGATTGAGGATTGGAGATTGAGTATTGAGGATTGAAGATTGAGGATTGAGGATTGAGGGTTGAGGATTGAGGAATGAAGATTGAGGATCGGGGACTGAGGATTGACGATTGAGGATTGAGGATTGAGGATTGAGGATTGAGGATTGAGGATTGAAGATTGAGTATTGGGTATTGAAGGTTGAGGATTGAGGACTGAGTGTTGAGGATTGAGGACGAGGACTGAGAGTTGAGGATTGGGGATTGAGGACTGAGGATTGAGAATTCAGGATTGAAGATTGAGGGTTGGGGATTGAGGATCGATGATTGGGGATTGAGGATTGAGGATTGAGGTTTGAATATTGAGAATTGGGGATTGAGGATTGAATATTGATGGTTGAGGTTTGTGGATTGAGGATTGAGCATTGAGGATTGGATGTTGCGTATTGAGAATTGAAGGTCGAGGATTGAGGTTTGAGGACTGAGGACAGAGGATAAAGGATAGAGGATGAGGACTGAGGGTTGAGGATTGAGGTTTGACGACTGAGGATTGAGGATTGAGGATTGTGGATTGAGGAATGACGTTTGAGGATTGGGGATTGAGGATTGTAGTATTGAAGATGTAGGATTGAGGTTTTATCATTAAGGATAGAGGATTGGGGACTGAGCGTCGAGGACTGAGTATTGAGGATTGAGGATTGAAGTCTGAGGATTGGGGATTGAGGATTGAGGATTGAGGATTGGAGTTTGAGTATTGAGGATTGAAGACTGAGGGCTAAGGATTGAGGATTGAGGATTGAGGATTGAAGATTGAGAATTGAGAATTGGGGATTGATGGTTGAGTATTGAGGATTGATGGTTTGGGTGTGTGTGTTGAATATTGAGGATTGAGGACTCAGGGTTGAGGATTGAGCATTGTAGATTGAGGACTGAGGATAGAGGATTGAGGATTGAGGATTGAAGGTTGTGTATTGATGATTGAAGATTGAGGATTGAGGATTGAGTGTTGAGGATTGAGTACGAGGACAGAGGATTGAGGATTGAGGATTGAGGATTGAGGATTGAGGATTGAGGATTGAGGTTTGAATATTGAGGATTGGGGATTGAGGATTGAATATTGAGGGTTGAGGATTGTGGATTGAGGATTGAGGATTGAAGTCTGGGGATTGGGGACTGAGGATTGAGGGCTGAGGATTGAGGATTGAGGATTGAGGATTGAGGATTAACGATTGAGGATTGAGGATGGAGGATTGAGGATTGAGGATTGAGGATTGAAGATTGGGGATTGAGGATTGAGGATTGAGGATTGAGGATTGAGGATTGAGGATTGAGGATTGAAGATAGAGTATTGAGGATTGATGACTGAGGATTGAGGATTGAGGATTGAGGATTGAGGACTGAGGTTTGGGAATTGAGTGTTGAGCACTGAGGATTGAGGATTGAGGATTGAGGATTGAGGATTTAGGACTGAGGATTGACGTTTGATGATTCAGGATTGAGGATTGAAGACTGAGGTTTGGCGATTGAGGACTGAAAGTTGAGAGTTGAGGATTGAGGATTGACGATGGAGGATGAGGACTGAGGGTTGAGGATTGACGTTTCAGGACTCAGGATTCAGGATTGAGGTTTGAGGATTGAGGATTGAAGATTGAGTGTTGAGGATTGAAGATTGAGGAATTAGGATTGAGGATTGAGTATTGAGCATTGAGGATTGAAGATTGAGTATTGGGTATTGACGGTTGAGTATTGAGGATTGAGTATTGAGGATTGAGGATTGAGGTTTGAAGATTGAGTATTGAGGGTTGAGGATTGAGGATTGAAGATTGAGGATGAGGACTGAGGGTTGAGGATTGAAGATTGAGGACTGAGGATTGATGATTGATGTTTGAGGATTGAGGATTGGAGATTGAGTATTGAGGATTGAAGATTGAAGATAGAGTATTGAGGATTGATGACTGAGGATTGAGGATTGAGGATTGAGGACTGAGCTTTGAGGATTGAGTGTTGAGCACTGAGGATTGAGGATTGAGGATTGAGGATTGAGGATTGAGGATTGAGGATTGAGGTTTGAATATTGAGAATTGGGGATTGAGGATTGAATATTGATGGTTGAGGTTTGTGGATTGAGGATTGAGCATTGAGGATTGGATGTTGCGTATTGAGAATTGAAGGTCGAGGATTGAGGGTTGAGGACTGAGGACAGAGGATAAAGGATAGAGGATGAGGACTGAGGGTTGAGGATTGAGGTTTGACGACTGAGGATTGAGGATTGAGGATTGTGGAATGAGGAATGACGTTTGAGGATTGGGGATTGAGGATTGTAGTATTGAAGATGTAGGATTGAGGTTTTATCATTAAGGATAGAGGATTGGGGACTGATCGTCGAGGACTGAGTATTGAGGATTGAGGATTGAGGATTGAGGATTGTGGATTAACGTTTGAGGATTGAGGATGGAGGATTGAGGATTGAGGATTGAGGATTGAAGATTGAGGATTGAGGATTGAGGATTGAGGATAGAGGATTGAGGATTGAGGATTGAAGATTGAGTATTGGGTATTGACGGTTGAGGATTGAGGATTGAGTATTGTGGATTGTGGATTGAGGAATGACGTTTGAGGATTGGGGATTGAGGATTGTAGTATTGAAGATGTAGGGTTGAGGTTTTATCATTAAGGATAGAGGATTGGGGACTGAGCGTCGAGGACTGAGTATTGAGGATTGAGGATTGAAGTCTGAGGATTGGGGACTGAGAATTGAGGACTGAGGATTGAGGATTGAGGATTGAGGATTGTGGATTAACGTTTGAGGATTGAGGATGGAGGATTGAGGATTGAGGATTGAGGATTGAAGATTGAGGATTGAGGATTGAGGATTGAGGATTGACGATTGAGGATTGAGGATTGAGGATTGAGGATTGAGGATTGGAGATTGAGTATTGAGGATTGAAGACTGAGGGCTAAGGATTGAGGATTGAGGATTGAGGATTGAAGATTGAGAATTGAGAATTGGGGATTGATGGTTGAGTATTGAGGATTGATGGTTTGGGTGTGTGTGTTGAATATTGAGGATTGAGGACTCAGGGTTGAGGATTGAGCATTGTAGATTGAGGACTGAGGATAGAGGATTGAGGATTGAGGATTGAAGGTTGTGTATTGATGATTGAAGATTGAGGATTGAGGATTGAGTGTTGAGGATTGAGTACGAGGACTGAGGATTGAGGATTGAGGATTGAGGATTGAGGATTGAGGATTGAGGATTGAGGATTGAGGTTTGAATATTGAGGATTGGGGATTGAGGATTGAATATTGAGGGTTGAGGATTGTGGATTGAGGATTGAGGATTGAGGATTGGAGATTGCGTATTGAGAATTGAAGGTCGAGGATTGAGTGTTGAGGACTGAGGACAGAGGATAAAGGATAGAGGATGAGGACTGAGGGTTGAGGGTTGAGGTTTGACGACTGAGGATTGAGGATTGAGGATTGTGGATTGAGGAATGACGTTTGAGGATTGGGGATTGAGGATTGTAGTATTGAAAATGGAGGATTGAGGTTTTATCATTCAGGATAGAGGATTGGGGACTGAGCGTCGAGGACAGAGTATTGAGGATTGAGGATTGAAGTCTGAGGAATGGGGACTGAGGATTGAGGACTGAGGATAGAGGATTGAGGATTGAGGATTGAGGATTAACGATTGAGGATTGAGGATGGAGGATTGAGGATTGAGGATTGAGGATTGAAGATTGAGGATTGAGGATTGAGGATTGAGGATTGAGGATTGAGGATTGAGGATTGAGGATTGAAGATAGAGTATCGAGGATTGATGACTGAGCATTGAGGATTGAGGATTGAGGATTGAGGACTGAGGTTTGAGAATTGAGTGTTGAGCACTGAGGATTGAGGATTGAGGATTGAGGATTTAGGACTGAGGATTGACGTTTGATGATTGAGGATTGAGGATTGAAGACTGAGGTTTGGCGATTGAGGACTGAAGGTTGAGAGTTGAGGATTGAGGATTGACGATGGAGGATGAGGACTGAGGGTTGAGGATTGAGGTTTCAGGACTCAGGATTCAGGATTGAGGTTTGAGGATTGAGGATTGAAGATTGAGTATTGAGGATTGAAGATTGAGGAATTAGGATTGAGGATTGAGTATTGAGCATTGAGGATTGAAGATTGAGTATTGGGTATTGACGGTTGAGTATTGAGGATTGAGTATTGAGGATTGAGGATTGAGGATTGAAGATTGAGTATTGAGGGTTGAGGATTGAGGATTGAAGATTGAGGATGAGGACTGAGGGTTGAGGATTGAAGTTTGAGGACTGAGGATTGATGATTGATGTTTGAGGATTGAGGATTGGAGATTGAGTATTGAGGATTGAAGATTGAGGATTGAGGATTGAGGGTTGAGGATTGAGGAATGAAGATTGAGGATCGGGGACTGAGGATTGACGATTGGGGATTGAGGATTGAGGATTGAGGATTGAGGATTGAGGATTGAAGATTGAGTATTGGGTATTGAAGGTTGAGGATTGAGGACTGAGTGTTGAGGATTGAGGACGAGGACTGAGAGTTGAGGATTGGGGATTGAGGACTGAGGATTGAGAATTCAGGATTGAAGATTGAGGGTTGGGGATTGAGGATCGATGATTGGGGATTGAGGATTGAGGATTGAGGATTGAGGATTGAGGATTGAGGTTTGAATATTGAGAATTGGGGATTGAGGATTGAATATTGATGGTTGAGGTTTGTGGATTGAGGATTGAGCATTGAGGATTGGATGTTGCGTATTGAGAATTGAAGGTCGAGGATTGAGGTTTGAGGACTGAGGACAGAGGATAAAGGATAGAGGATGAGGACTGAGGGTTGAGGATTGAGGTTTGACGACTGAGGATTGAGGATTGAGGATTGTGGATTGAGGAATGACGTTTGAGGATTGGGGATTGAGGATTGTAGTATTGAAGATGTAGGATTGAGGTTTTATCATTAAGGATAGAGGATTGGGGACTGAGCGTCGAGGACTGAGTATTGAGGATTGAGGATTGAAGTCTGAGGATTGGGGACTGAGAATTGAGGACTGAGGATTGAGGATTGAGGATTGAGGATTGTGGATTAACGTTTGAGGATTGAGGATGGAGGATTGAGGATTGAGGATTGAGGATTGAAGATTGAGGATTGAGGATTGAGGATTGAGGATAGAGGATTGAGGATTGAGGATTGAAGATTGAGTATTGGGTATTGACGGTTGAGGATTGAGGATTGAGTATTGTGGATTGTGGATTGAGGAATGACGTTTGAGGATTGGGGATTGAGGATTGTAGTATTGAAGATGTAGGATTGAGGTTTTATCATTAAGGATAGAGGATTGGGGACTGAGCGTCGAGGACTGAGTATTGAGGATTGAGGATTGAAGTCTGAGGATTGGGGACTGAGAATTGAGGACTGAGGATTGAGGATTGAGGATTGAGGATTGTGGATTAACGTTTGAGGATTGAGGATGGAGGATTGAGGATTGAGGATTGAGGATTGAAGATTGAGGATTGAGGATTGAGGATTGAGGATTGACGATTGAGGATTGAGGATTGAGGATTGAGGATTGAGGATTGGAGATTGAGTATTGAGGATTGAAGACTGAGGGCTAAGGATTGAGGATTGAGGATTGAGGATTGAAGATTGAGAATTGAGAATTGGGGATTGATGGTTGAGTATTGAGGATTGATGGTTTGGGTGTGTGTGTTGAATATTGAGGATTGAGGACTCAGGGTTGAGGATTGAGCATTGTAGATTGAGGACTGAGGATAGAGGATTGAGGATTGAGGATTGAAGGTTGTGTATCGATGATTGAAGATTGAGGATTGAGGATTGAGTGTTGAGGATTGAGTACGAGGACTGAGGATTGAGGATTGAGGATTGAGGATTGAGGATTGAGGATTGAGGATTGAGGTTTGAATATTGAGGATTGGGGATTGAGGATTGAATATTGAGGGTTGAGGATTGTGGATTGAGGATTGAGGATTGAGGATTGGAGATTGCGTATTGAGAATTGAAGGTCGAGGATTGAGTGTTGAGGACTGAGGACAGAGGATAAAGGATAGAGGATGAGGACTGAGGGTTGAGGGTTGAGGTTTGACGACTGAGGATTGAGGATTGAGGATTGTGGATTGAGGAATGACGTTTGAGGATTGGGGATTGAGGATTGTAGTATTGAAAATGGAGGATTGAGGTTTTATCATTCAGGATAGAGGATTGGGGACTGAGCGTCGAGGACAGAGTATTGAGGATTGAGGATTGAAGTCTGAGGAATGGGGACTGAGGATTGAGGACTGAGGATAGAGGATTGAGGATTGAGGATTGAGGATTAACGATTGAGGATTGAGGATGGAGGATTGAGGATTGAGGATTGAGGATTGAAGATTGAGGATTGAGGATTGAGGATTGAGGATTGAGGATTGAGGATTGAGGATTGAGGATTGACGATAGAGTATCGAGGATTGATGACTGAGCATTGAGGATTGAGGATTGAGGATTGAGGACTGAGGTTTGAGAATTGAGTGTTGAGCACTGAGGATTGAGGATTGAGGATTGAGGATTTAGGACTGAGGATTGACGTTTGATGATTGAGGATTGAGGATTGAAGACTGAGGTTTGGCGATTGAGGACTGAAGGTTGAGAGTTGAGGATTGAGGATTGACGATGGAGGATGAGGACTGAGGGTTGAGGATTGAGGTTTCAGGACTCAGGATTCAGGATTGAGGTTTGAGGATTGAGGATTGAAGATTGAGTATTGAGGATTGAAGATTGAGGAATTAGGATTGAGGATTGAGTATTGAGCATTGAGGATTGAAGATTGAGTATTGGGTATTGACGGTTGAGTATTGAGGATTGAGTATTGAGGATTGAGGATTGAGGATTGAAGATTGAGTATTGAGGGTTGAGGATTGAGGATTGAAGATTGAGGATGAGGACTGAGGGTTGAGGATTGAAGTTTGAGGACTGAGGATTGATGATTGATGTTTGAGGATTGAGGATTGGAGATAGAGTATTGAGGATTGAAGATTGAGGATTGAGGATTGAGGGTTGAGGATTGAGGAATGAAGATTGAGGATCGGGGACTGAGCTTTGAGGATTGAGTGTTGAGCACTGACGATTGAGGATTGAGGATTGAGGATGAGGACTGAGGGTTGAGAATTGAGGTTTGAGGACTGAGGATTGATGATTGATGTTTGAGGATTGAGGATTGGAGATTGAGTATTGAGGATTGAAGATTGAGTATTCAGGATTGAGGATTGATGATTGAGGATTGATGGTTGTGTATTGATGATTGAAGATTGAGGATTGAGGATTGAGTGTTGAGGATTGAGTATGAGGACTGAGGATTGAGGATTGAGGATTGAGGATTGAGGATTGAGGATTGAGGATTGAGGTTTGAATATTGAGAATTGGGGATTGAGGATTGAATATAGATGGTTGAGGTTTGTGGATTGAGGATTGAGCATTGAGGATTGGATGTTGCGTGTTGAGAATTGAAGGTCGAGGATTGAGGGTTGAGGACTGAGGACAGAGGATAAAGGATAGAGGATGAGGACTGAGGGTTGAGGATTGAGGTTTGACGACTGAGGATTGAGGATTGAGGATTGTGGATTGAGGAATGACGTTTGAGGATTGGGGATTGAGGATTGTAGTATTGAAGATGTAGGATTGAGGTTTTATCATTAAGGATAGAGGATTGGGGACTGAGCGTCGAGGACCGAGTATTGAGGATTGAGGACTGAAGTCTGAGGATTGGGGACTGAGAATTGAGGACTGAGGATTGAGGATTGAGGATTGAGGATTGTGGATTAACGTTTGAGGATTGAGGATGGAGGATTGAGGATTGAGGATTGAGGATTGAAGATTGAGGATTGAGGATTGAGGATTGAGGATAGAGGATTGAGGATTGAGGATTGAAGATTGAGTATTGGGTATTGACGGTTGAGGATTGAGGATTGAGTATTGTGGATTGTGGATTGAGGAATGACGTTTGAGGATTGGGGATTGAGGATTGTAGTATTGAAGATGTAGGATTGAGGTTTTATCATTAAGGATAGAGGATTGGGGACTGAGCGTCGAGGACTGAGTATTGAGGATTGAGGATTGAAGTCTGAGGATTGGGGACTGAGAATTGAGGACTGAGGATTGAGGATTGAGGATTGAGGATTGTGGATTAACGTTTGAGGATTGAGGATGGAGGATTGAGGATTGAGGTTTGGCGATTGAGGACTGAAGGTTGAGAGTTGAGGATTGAGGATTGACGATGGAGGATGAGGACTGAGGGTTGAGGATTGAGGTTTCAGGACTCAGGATTCAGGATTGAGGTTTGAGGATTGAGGATTGAAGATTGAGTATTGAGGATTGAAGATTGAGGAATTAGGATTGAGGATTGAGTATTGAGCATTGAGGATTGAAGATTGAGTATTGGGTATTGACGGTTGAGTATTGAGGATTGAGTATTGAGGATTGAGGATTGAGGATTGAAGATTGAGTATTGAGGGTTGAGGATTGAGGATTGAAGATTGAGGATGAGGACTGAGGGTTGAGGATTGAAGTTTGAGGACTGAGGATTGATGATTGATGTTTGAGGATTGAGGATTGGAGATTGAGTATTGAGGATTGAAGATTGAGGATTGAGGATTGAGGGTTGAGGATTGAGGAATGAAGATTGAGGATCGGGGACTGAGGATTGACGATTGAGGATTGAGGATTGAGGATTGAGGATTGAGGATTGAGGATTGAAGATTGAGTATTGGGTATTGAAGGTTGAGGATTGAGGACTGAGTGTTGAGGATTGAGGACGAGGACTGAGAGTTGAGGATTGGGGATTGAGGACTGAGGATTGAGAATTCAGGATTGAAGATTGAGGGTTGGGGATTGAGGATCGATGATTGGGGATTGAGGATTGAGGATTGAGGATTGCGGATTGAGGATTGAGGATTGGAGATTGAGTATTGAGAATTGAAGATTGAGGATTGAGGATTGAGGATTGAGGACAGAGTATAGAGGATAGAGGATGAGGACTGAGGGTTGAGGATTGAGGTTTCAGGACTCAGGATTCAGGATTGAGGTTTGAGGATTGAGGATTGAAGATTGAGTATTGAGGATTGAAGCTTGAGGAATTAGGATTGAGGATTGAGTATTGAGCATTGAGGATTGAAGATTGAGTATTGGGTATTGACGGTTGAGTATTGAGGATTGAGTATTGAGGATTGAGGATTGAGGATTGAAGATTGAGTATTGAGGGTTGAGGATTGAGGATTGAAGATTGAGGATGAGGACTGAGGGTTGAGGATTGAAGTTTGAGGACTGAGGATTGATGATTGATGTTTGAGGATTGAGGATTGGAGATTGAGTATTGAGGATTGAAGATTGAGGATTGAGGATTGAGGGTTGAGGATTGAGGAATGAAGATTGAGGATCGGGGACTGAGGATTGACGATTGAGGATTGAGGATTGAGGATTGAGGATTGGGGATTGAGGATTGAAGATTGAGTATTGGGTATTGAAGGTTGAGGATTGAGGACTGAGTGTTGAGGATTGAGGACGAGGACTGAGAGTTGAGGATTGGGGATTGAGGACTGAGGATTGAGAATTCAGGATTGAAGATTGAGGGTTGGGGATTGAGGATCGATGATTGGGGATTGAGGATTGAGGATTGAGGATTGCGGATTGAGGATTGAGGATTGGAGATTGAGTATTGAGAATTGAAGATTGAGGATTGAGGATTGAGGATTGAGGACAGAGTATAGAGGATAGAGGATGAGGACTGAGGGTTGAGGATTGAGGTTTGACGACTGAGGATTGAGGATTGTGGATTGTGGATTGAGGAATGACGTTTGAGGATTGGGGATTGAGGATTGTAGTATTCAAGATGTAGGATTGAAATTTTTGTCATTAAGGATAGAGGATTGGGGACTGAGCGTCGAGGACTGAGTGTTGAGGATTGAGGATTGAAGTCTGAGGATTGGCGACTGAGGATTGAGGCCTGAGGATCGAGGATTGAGGATTGAGGATTGAGGATTAACGTTTGAGGGTTGAGGATGGAGGATTGAGGATTGAGGATTGAGGATTGAAGATTGAGGATTGAGGATTGAGGATTGAGGATTGAGGATTGAAGATTGAGTATTGGGTATTGACGGTTGAGGATTGAGGATTGAGTGTTGAGGATTGAGGATTGAGGATCGAAGATTGAGTATTGAGGGTTGAGGATTGAGGATTGTAGATTGAGGATGAGGACTGAGGGTTGAGGATTGAGGTTTGAGGACAGAGGATTGATGATTGATGTTTGATGATTAAGGATTGGAGATTGAGTATTGAGGATTGAAGATTGAGGATTGAGGATTGAGGATTGAGGATTGAGGAATGAAGATTGAGGATCGGGGACTGAGGATTGACGATTGAGGATTGAGGATTGAGGATTGAGGATTGAGGATTGAGGATTGAAGATTGAGTATTGGGTATTGAAGGTTGAGGATTGAGGACTGAGTGTTGAGGATTGAGGACGAGGACTGAGAGTTGAGGATTGGGGATTGAGGACTGAGGATTGAGAATTCAGGATTGAAGATTGAGGGTTGGGGATTGAGGATCGATGATTGGGGATTGAGGATTGAGGATTGAGGATTGAGGATTGAGGATTGAGGTTTGAATATTGAGAATTGGGGATTGAGGATTGAATATTGATGGTTGAGGTTTGTGGATTGAGGATTGAGCATTGAGGATTGGATGTTGCGTATTGAGAATTGAAGGTCGAGGATTGAGGTTTGAGGACTGAGGACAGAGGATAAAGGATAGAGGATGAGGACTGAGGGTTGAGGATTGAGGTTTGACGACTGAGGATTGAGGATTGAGGATTGTGGATTGAGGAATGACGTTTGAGGATTGGGGATTGAGGATTGTAGTATTGAAGATGTAGGATTGAGGTTTTATCATTAAGGATAGAGGATTGGGGACTGAGCGTCGAGGACTGAGTATTGAGGATTGAGGATTGAAGTCTGAGGATTGGGGACTGAGAATTGAGGACTGAGGATTGAGGATTGAGGATTGAGGATTGTGGATTAACGTTTGAGGATTGAGGATGGAGGATTGAGGATTGGGGACTGAGAATTGAGGACTGAGGATTGAGGATTGAGGATTGAGGATTGTGGATTAACGTTTGAGGATTGAGGATGGAGGATTGAGGATTGAGGATTGAGGATTGAAGATTGAGGATTGAGGATTGAGGATTGAGGATTGACGATTGAGGATTGAGGATTGAGGATTGAGGATTGAGGATTGGAGATTGAGTATTGAGGATTGAAGACTGAGGACTAAGGATTGAGGATTGAGGATTGAGGATTGAGGATTGAGGATTGAGGATTGAGGATTGAAGATAGAGTATTGAGGATTGATGACTGAGGATTGAGGATTGAGGATTGAGGATTGAGGACTGAGGTTTGAGAATTGAGTGTTGAGCACTGAGGATTGAGGATTGAGGATTGAGGATTTAGGACTGAGGATTGACGTTTGATGATTGAGGATTGAGGATTGAAGACTGAGGTTTGGCGATTGAGGACTGAAGGTTGAGAGTTGAGGATTGAGGATTGACGATGGAGGATGAGGACTGAGGGTTGAGGATTGAGGTTTCAGGACTCAGGATTCAGGATTGAGGTTTGAGGATTGAGGATTGAAGATTGAGTATTGAGGATTGAAGATTGAGGAATTAGGATTGAGGATTGAGTATTGAGCATTGAGGATTGAAGATTGAGTATTGGGTATTGACGGTTGAGTATTGAGGATTGAGTATTGAGGATTGAGGCTTGAGGATTGAAGATTGAGTATTGAGGGTTGAGGATTGAGGATTGAAGATTGAGGATGAGGACTGAGGGTTGAGGATTGAAGTTTGAGGACTGAGGATTGATGATTGATGTTTGAGGATTGAGGATTGGAGATTGAGTATTGAGGATTCAAGATTGAAGATAGAGTATTGAGGATTGATGACTGAGGATTGAGGATTGAGGATTGAGGACTGAGCTTTGAGGATTGAGTGTTGAGCACTGAGGATTGAGGATTGAGGATTGAGGATGAGGACTGAGGGTTGAGAATTGAGGTTTGAGGACTGAGGATTGATGATTGATGTTTGAGGATTGAGGATTGGAGATTGAGTATTGAGGATTGAAGATTGAGTATTCAGGATTGAGGATTGATGATTGAGGATTGATGGTTGTGTATTGATGATTGAAGATTGAGGATTGAGGATTGAGTGTTGAGGATTGAGTATGAGGACTGAGGATTGAGGATTGAGGATTGAGGATTGAGGATTGAGGATTGAGGATTGAGGTTTGAATATTGAGAATTGGGGATTGAGGATTGAATATTGATGGTTGAGGTTTGTGGATTGAGGATTGAGCATTGAGGATTGGATGTTGCGTGTTGAGAATTGAAGGTCGAGGATTGAGGGTTGAGGACTGAGGACAGAGGATAAAGGATAGAGGATGAGGACTGAGGGTTGAGGATTGAGGTTTGACGACTGAGGATTGAGGATTGAGGATTGTGGATTGAGGAATGACGTTTGAGGATTCGGGATTGAGGATTGTAGTATTGAAGATGTAGGATTGAGGTTTTATCATTAAGGATAGAGGATTGGGGACTGAGCGTCGAGGACCGAGTATTGAGGATTGAGGACTGAAGTCTGAGGATTGGGGACTGAGAATTGAGGACTGAGGATTGAGGATTGAGGATTGAGGATTGTGGATTAACGTTTGAGGATTGAGGATGGAGGATTGAGGATTGAGGATTGAGGATTGAAGATTGAGGATTGAGGATTGAGGATTGAGGATAGAGGATAGAGGATTGAGGATTGAGGATTGAAGATTGAGTATTGGGTATTGACGGTTGAGGATTGAGGATTGAGTATTGTGGATTGTGGATTGAGGAATGACGTTTGAGGATTGGGGATTGAGGATTGTAGTATTGAAGATGTAGGATTGAGGTTTTATCATTAAGGATAGAGGATTGGGGACTGAGCGTCGAGGACTGAGTATTGAGGATTGAGGATTGAAGTCTGAGGATTGGGGACTGAGAATTGAGGACTGAGGATTGAGGATTGAGGATTGAGGATTGTGGATTAACGTTTGAGGATTGAGGATGGAGGATTGAGGATTGAGGATTGAGGATTGAAGATTGAGGATTGAGGATTGAGGATTGAGGATTGACGATTGAGGATTGAGGATTGAGGATTGAGGATTGAGGATTGGAGATTGAGTATTGAGGATTGAAGACTGAGGGCTAAGGATTGAGGATTGAGGATTGAGGATTGAAGATTGAGAATTGAGAATTGGGGATTGATGGTTGAGTATTGAGGATTGATGGTTTGGGTGTGTGTGTTGAATATTGAGGATTGAGGACTCAGGGTTGAGGATTGAGCATTGTAGATTGAGGACTGAGGATAGAGGATTGAGGATTGAGGATTGAAGGTTGTGTATCGATGATTGAAGATTGAGGATTGAGGATTGAGTGTTGAGGATTGAGTACGAGGACTGAGGATTGAGGATTGAGGATTGAGGATTGAGGATTGAGGATTGAGGATTGAGGTTTGAATATTGAGGATTGGGGATTGAGGATTGAATATTGAGGGTTGAGGATTGTGGATTGAGGATTGAGGATTGAGGATTGGAGATTGCGTATTGAGAATTGAAGGTCGAGGATTGAGTGTTGAGGACTGAGGACAGAGGATAAAGGATAGAGGATGAGGACTGAGGGTTGAGGGTTGAGGTTTGACGACTGAGGATTGAGGATTGAGGATTGTGGATTGAGGAATGACGTTTGAGGATTGGGGATTGAGGATTGTAGTATTGAAAATGGAGGATTGAGGTTTTATCATTCAGGATAGAGGATTGGGGACTGAGCGTCGAGGACAGAGTATTGAGGATTGAGGATTGAAGTCTGAGGAATGGGGACTGAGGATTGAGGACTGAGGATAGAGGATTGAGGATTGAGGATTGAGGATTAACGATTGAGGATTGACGATGGAGGATTGAGGATTGAGGATTGAGGATTGAAGATTGAGGATTGAGGATTGAGGATTGAGGATTGAGGATTGAGGATTGAGGATTGAGGATTGAAGATAGAGTATCGAGGATTGATGACTGAGCATTGAGGATTGAGGATTGAGGATTGAGGACTGAGGTTTGAGAATTGAGTGTTGAGCACTGAGGATTGAGGATTGAGGATTGAGGATTTAGGACTGAGGATTGACGTTTGATGATTGAGGATTGAGGATTGAAGACTGAGGTTTGGCGATTGAGGACTGAAGGTTGAGAGTTGAGGATTGAGGATTGACGATGGAGGATGAGGACTGAGGGTTGAGGATTGAGGTTTCAGGACTCAGGATTCAGGATTGAGGTTTGAGGATTGAGGATTGAAGATTGAGTATTGAGGATTGAAGATTGAGGAATTAGGATTGAGGATTGAGTATTGAGCATTGAGGATTGAAGATTGAGTATTGGGTATTGACGGTTGAGTATTGAGGATTGAGTATTGAGGATTGAGGATTGAGGATTGAAGATTGAGTATTGAGGGTTGAGGATTGAGGATTGAAGATTGAGGATGAGGACTGAGGGTTGAGGATTGAAGTTTGAGGACTGAGGATTGATGATTGATGTTTGAGGATTGAGGATTGGAGATTGAGTATTGAGGATTGAAGATTGAGGATTGAGGATTGAGGGTTGAGGATTGAGGAATGAAGATTGAGGATCGGGGACTGAGCTTTGAGGATTGAGTGTTGAGCACTGAGGATTGAGGATTGAGGATTGAGGATGAGGACTGAGGGTTGAGAATTGAGGTTTGAGGACTGAGGATTGATGATTGATGTTTGAGGATTGAGGATTGGAGATTGAGTATTGAGGATTGAAGATTGAGTATTCAGGATTGAGGATTGATGATTGAGGATTGATGGTTGTGTATTGATGATTGAAGATTGAGGATTGAGGATTGAGTGTTGAGGATTGAGTATGAGGACTGAGGATAGAGGATTGAGGATTGAGGATTGAGGATTGAGGATTGAGGATTGAGGTTTGAATATTGAGAATTGGGGATTGAGGATTGAATATTGATGGTTGAGGTTTGTGGATTGAGGATTGAGCATTGAGGATTGGATGTTGCGTGTTGAGAATTGAAGGTCGAGGATTGAGGGTTGAGGACTGAGGACAGAGGATAAAGGATAGAGGATGAGGACTGAGGGTTGAGGATTGAGGTTTGACGACTGAGGATTGAGGATTGAGGATTGTGGATTGAGGAATGACGTTTGAGGATTGGGGATTGAGGATTGTAGTATTGAAGATGTAGGATTGAGGTTTTATCATTAAGGATAGAGGATTGGGGACTGAGCGTCGAGGACCGAGTATTGAGGATTGAGGACTGAAGTCTGAGGATTGGGGACTGAGAATTGAGGACTGAGGATTGAGGATTGAGGATTGAGGATTGTGGATTAACGTTTGAGGATTGAGGATGGAGGATTGAGGATTGAGGATTGAGGATTGAAGATTGAGGATTGAGGATTGAGGATTGAGGATTGACGATTGAGGATTGAGGATTGAGGATTGAGGATTGAGGATTGGAGATTGAGTATTGAGGATTGAAGACTGAGGGCTAAGGATTGAGGATTGAGGATTGAGGATTGAAGATTGAGAATTGAGAATTGGGGATTGATGGTTGAGTATTGAGTATTGATGGTTTGGGTGTGTGTGTTGAATATTGAGGATTGAGGACTCAGAGTTGAGGATTGAGCATTGTAGATTGAGGACTGAGGATAGAGGATTGAGGATTGAGGATTGAAGGTTGTGTATCGATGATTGAAGATTGAGGATTGAGGATTGAGTGTTGAGGATTGAGTACGAGGACTGAGGATTGAGGATTGAGGATTGAGGATTGAGGATTGAAGATTGAGGATTGAGGTTTGAATATTGAGGATTGGGGATTGAGGATTGAATATTGAGGGTTGAGGATTGTGGATTGAGGATTGAGGATTGAGGATTGGAGATTGCGTATTGAGAATTGAAGGTCGAGGATTGAGTGTTGAGGACTGAGGACAGAGGATAAAGGATAGAGGATGAGGACTGAGGGTTGAGGGTTGAGGTTTGACGACTGAGGATTGAGGATTGAGGATTGTGGATTGAGGAATGACGTTTGAGGATTGGGGATTGAGGATTGTAGTATTGAAATTGGAGGATTGAGGTTTTATCATTCAGGATAGAGGATTGGGGACTGAGCGTCGAGGACAGAGTATTGAGGATTGAGGATTGAAGTCTGAGGAATGGGGACTGAGGATTGAGGACTGAGGATAGAGGATTGAGGATTGAGGATTGAGGATTAACGATTGAGGATTGAGGATGGAGGATTGAGGATTGAGGATTGAGGATTGAAGATTGAGGATTGAGGATTGAGGATTGAGGATTGAGGATTGAGGATTGAGGATTGAGGATTGAAGATAGAGTATCGAGGATTGATGACTGAGCATTGAGGATTGAGGATTGAGGATTGAGGACTGAGGTTTGAGAATTGAGTGTTGAGCACTGAGGATTGAGGATTGAGGATTGAGGATTTAGGACTGAGGATTGACGTTTGATGATTGAGGATTGAGGATTGAAGACTGAGGTTTGGCGATTGAGGACTGAAGGTTGAGAGTTGAGGATTGAGGATTGACGATGGAGGATGAGGACTGAGGGTTGAGGATTGAGGTTTCAGGACTCAGGATTCAGGATTGAGGTTTGAGGATTGAGGATTGAAGATTGAGTATTGAGGATTGAAGATTGAGGAATTAGGATTGAGGATTGAGTATTGAGCATTGAGGATTGAAGATTGAGTATTGGGTATTGACGGTTGAGTATTGAGGATTGAGTATTGAGGATTGAGGATTGAGGATTGAAGATTGAGTATTGAGGGTTGAGGATTGAGGATTGAAGATTGAGGATGAGGACTGAGGGTTGAGGATTGAAGTTTGAGGACTGAGGATTGATGATTGATGTTTGAGGATTGCGGATTGGAGATTGAGTACTGAGGATTGAAGATTGAGGATTGAGGATTGAGGGTTGAGGATTGAGGAATGAAGATTGAGGATCGGGGACTGAGGATTGACGATTGAGGATTGAGGATTGAGGATTGAGGATTGAGGATTGAGGATTGAAGATTGAGTATTGGGTATTGAAGGTTGAGGATTGAGGACTGAGTGTTGAGGATTGAGGACGAGGACTGAGAGTTGAGGATTGGGGATTGAGGACTGAGGATTGAGAATTCAGGATTGAAGATTGAGGGTTGGGGATTGAGGATCGATGATTGGGGATTGAGGATTGAGGATTGAGGATTGCGGATTGAGGATTGAGGATTGGAGATTGAGTATTGAGAATTGAAGATTGAGGATTGAGGATTGAGGATTGAGGACAGAGTATAGAGGATAGAGGATGAGGACTGAGGGTTGAGGATTGAGGTTTGACGACTGAGGATTGAGGATTGTGGATTGTGGATTGAGGAATGACGTTTGAGGATTGGGGATTGAGGATTGTAGTATTCAAGATGTAGGATTGAATGTTTTGTCATTAAGGATAGAGGATTGGGGACTGAGCGTCGAGGACTGAGTGTTGAGGATTGAGGATTGAAGTCTGAGGATTGGCGACTGAGGATTGAGGCCTGAGGATCGAGGATTGAGGATTGAGGATTGAGGATTAACGTTTGAGGGTTGAGGATGGAGGATTGAGGATTGAGGATTGAGGATTGAAGATTGAGGATTGAGGATTGAGGATTGAGGATTGAGGATTGAAGATTGAGTATTGGGTATTGACGGTTGAGGATTGAGGATTGAGTGTTGAGGATTGAGGATTGAGGATCGAAGATTGAGTATTGAGGGTTGAGGATTGAGGATTGTAGATTGAGGATGAGGACTGAGGGTTGAGGATTGAGGTTTGAGGACAGAGGATTGATGATTGATGTTTGATGATTAAGGATTGGAGATTGAGTATTGAGGATTGAAGATTGAGGATTGAGGATTGAGGATTGAGGATTGAGGAATGAAGATTGAGGATCGGGGACTGAGGATTGACGATTGAGGATTGAGGATTGAGGATTGAGGATTGAGGATTGAGGATTGAAGATTGAGTATTGGGTATTGAAGGTTGAGGATTGAGGACTGAGTGTTGAGGATTGAGGACGAGGACTGAGAGTTGAGGATTGGGGATTGAGGACTGAGGATTGAGAATTCAGGATTGAAGATTGAGGGTTGGGGATTGAGGATCGATGATTGGGGATTGAGGATTGAGGATTGAGGATTGAGGATTGAGGATTGAGGTTTGAATATTGAGAATTGGGGATTGAGGATTGAATATTGATGGTTGAGGTTTGTGGATTGAGGATTGAGCATTGAGGATTGGATGTTGCGTATTGAGAATTGAAGGTCGAGGATTGAGGTTTGAGGACTGAGGACAGAGGATAAAGGATAGAGGATGAGGACTGAGGGTTGAGGATTGAGGTTTGACGACTGAGGATTGAGGATTGAGGATTGTGGATTGAGGAATGACGTTTGAGAATTGGGGATTGAGGATTGTAGTATTGAAGATGTAGGATTGAGGTTTTATCATTAAGGATAGAGGATTGGGGACTGAGCGTCGAGGACTGAGTATTGAGGATTGAGGATTGAAGTCTGAGGATTGGGGACTGAGAATTGAGGACTGAGGATTGAGGATTGAGGATTGAGGATTGTGGATTAACGTTTGAGGATTGAGGATGGAGGATTGAGGATTGAGGATTGAGGATTGAAGATTGAGGATTGAGGATTGAGGATTGAGGATAGAGGATTGAGGATTGAGGATTGAAGATTGAGTATTGGGTATTGACGGTTGAGGATTGAGGATTGAGTATTGTGGATTGTGGATTGATGAATGACGTTTGAGGATTGGGGATTGAGGATTGTAGTATTGAAGATGTAGGATTGAGGTTTTATCATTAAGGATAGAGGATTGGGGACTGAGCGTCGAGGACTGAGTATTGAGGATTGAGGATTGAAGTCTGAGGATTGGGGACTGAGAATTGAGGACTGAGGATTGAGGATTGAGGATTGAGGATTGTGGATTAACGTTTGAGGATTGAGGATGGAGGATTGAGGATTGAGGATTGAGGATTGAAGATTGAGGATTGAGGATTGAGGATTGAGGATTGACGATTGAGGATTGAGGATTGAGGATTGAGGATTGAGGATTGGAGATTGACTATTGAGGATTGAAGACTGAGGGCTAAGGATTGAGGATTGAGGATTGGGGATTGAGGACTGAGGATTGAGAATTCAGGATTGAAGATTGAGGGTTGGGGATTGAGGATCGATGATTGGGGATTGAGGATTGAGGATTGAGGATTGCGGATTGAGGATTGAGGATTGGAGATTGAGTATTGAGAATTGAAGATTGAGGATTGAGGATTGAGGATTGAGGACAGAGTATAGAGGATAGAGGATGAGGACTGAGGGTTGAGGATTGAGGTTTGACGACTGAGGATCGAGGATTGTGGATTGTGGATTGAGGAATGACGTTTGAGGATTGGGGATTGAGGATTGTAGTATTCAAGATGTAGGATTGAATGTTTTGTCATTAAGGATAGAGGATTGGGGACTGAGCGTCGAGGACTGAGTGTTGAGGATTGAGGATTGAAGTCTGAGGATTGGAGACTGAGGATTGAGGCCTGAGGATCGAGGATTGAGGATTGAGGATTGAGGATTAACGTTTGAGGGTTGAGGATGGAGGATTGAGGATTGAGGATTGAGGATTGAAGATTGAGGATTGAGGATTGAGGATTGAGGATTGAGGATTGAAGATTGAGTATTGGGTATTGACGGTTGAGGATTGAGGATTGAGTGTTGAGGATTGAGGATTGAGGATCGAAGATTGAGTATTGAGGGTTGAGGATTGAGGATTGTAGATTGAGGATGAGGACTGAGGGTTGAGGATTGAGGTTTGAGGACAGAGGATTGATGATTGATGTTTGATGATTAAGGATTGGAGATTGAGTATTGAGGATTGAAGATTGAGGATTGAGGATTGAGGATTGAGGATTGAGGAATGAAGATTGAGGATCGGGGACTGAGGATTGACGATTGAGGATTGAGGATTGAGGATTGAGGATTGAGGATTGAGGATTGAAGATTGAGTATTGGGTATTGAAGGTTGAGGATTGAGGACTGAGTGTTGAGGATTGAGGACGAGGACTGAGAGTTGAGGATTGGGGATTGAGGACTGAGGATTGAGAATTCAGGATTGAAGATTGAGGGTTGGGGATTGAGGATCGATGATTGGGGATTGAGGATTGAGGATTGAGGATTGAGGATTGAGGATTGAGGTTTGAATATTGAGAATTGGGGATTGAGGATTGAATATTGATGGTTGAGGTTTGTGGATTGAGGATTGAGCATTGAGGATTGGATGTTGCGTATTGAGAATTGAAGGTCGAGGATTGAGGTTTGAGGACTGAGGACAGAGGATAAAGGATAGAGGATGAGGACTGAGGGTTGAGGATTGAGGTTTGACGACTGAGGATTGAGGATTGAGGATTGTGGATTGAGGAATGACGTTTGAGGATTGGGGATTGAGGATTGTAGTATTGAAGATGTAGGATTGAGGTTTTATCATTAAGGATAGAGGATTGGGGACTGAGCGTCGAGGACTGAGTATTGAGGATTGAGGATTGAAGTCTGAGGATTGGGGACTGAGAATTGAGGACTGAGGATTGAGGATTGAGGATTGAGGATTGTGGATTAACGTTTGAGGATTGAGGATGGAGGATTGAGGATTGAGGATTGAGGATTGAAGATTGAGGATTGAGGATTGAGGATTGAGGATAGAGGATTGAGGATTGAGGATTGAAGATTGAGTATTGGGTATTGACGGTTGAGGATTGAGGATTGAGTATTGTGGATTGTGGATTGATGAATGACGTTTGAGGATTGGGGATTGAGGATTGTAGTATTGAAGATGTAGGATTGAGGTTTTATCATTAAGGATAGAGGATTGGGGACTGAGCGTCGAGGACTGAGTATTGAGGATTGAGGATTGAAGTCTGAGGATTGGGGACTGAGAATTGAGGACTGAGGATTGAGGATTGAGGATTGAGGATTGTGGATTAACGTTTGAGGATTGAGGATGGAGGATTGAGGATTGAGGATTGAGGATTGAAGATTGAGGATTGAGGATTGAGGATTGAGGATTGACGATTGAGGATTGAGGATTGAGGATTGAGGATTGAGGATTGGAGATTGAGTATTGAGGATTGAAGACTGAGGGCTAAGGATTGAGGATTGAGGATTGAGGATTGAGGATTGAGGATTGAGGATTGAGGATTGAAGATAGAGTATTGAGGATTGATGACTGAGGATTGAGGATTGAGGATTGAGGATTGAGGACTGAGGTTTGAGAATTGAGTGTTGAGCACTGAGGATTGAGGATTGAGGATTGAGGATTTAGGACTGAGGATTGACGTTTGATGATTGAGGATTGAGGATTGAAGACTGAGGTTTGGCGATTGAGGACTGAAGGTTGAGAGTTGAGGATTGAGGATTGACGATGGAGGATGAGGACTGAGGGTTGAGGATTGAGGTTTCAGGACTCAGGATTCAGGATTGAGGTTTGAGGATTGAGGATTGAAGATTGAGTATTGAGGATTGAAGATTGAGGAATTAGGATTGAGGATTGAGTATTGAGCATTGAGGATTGAAGATTGAGTATTGGGTATTGACGGTTGAGTATTGAGGATTGAGTATTGAGGATTGAGGATTGAGGATTGAAGATTGAGTATTGAGGGTTGAGGATTGAGGATTGAAGATTGAGGATGAGGACTGAGGGTTGAGGATTGAAGTTTGAGGACTGAGGATTGATGATTGATGTTTGAGGATTGAGGATTGGAGATTGAGTATTGAGGATTCAAGATTGAAGATAGAGTATTGAGGATTGATGACTGAGGATTGAGGATTGAGGATTGAGGACTGAGCTTTGAGGATTGAGTGTTGAGCACTGAGGATTGAGGATTGAGGATTGAGGATGAGGACTGAGGGTTGAGAATTGAGGTTTGAGGACTGAGGATTGATGATTGATGTTTGAGGATTGAGGATTGGAGATTGAGTATTGAGGATTGAAGATTGAGTATTCAGGATTGAGGATTGATGATTGAGGATTGATGGTTGTGTATTGATGATTGAAGATTGAGGATTGAGGATTGAGTGTTGAGGATTGAGTATGAGGACTGAGGATTGAGGATTGAGGATTGAGGATTGAGGATTGAGGATTGAGGATTGAGGTTTGAATATTGAGAATTGGGGATTGAGGATTGAATATTGATGGTTGAGGTTTGTGGATTGAGGATTGAGCATTGAGGATTGGATGTTGCGTGTTGAGAATTGAAGGTCGAGGATTGAGGGTTGAGGACTGAGGACAGAGGATAAAGGATAGAGGATGAGGACTGAGGGTTGAGGATTGAGGTTTGACGACTGAGGATTGAGGATTGAGGATTGTGGATTGAGGAATGACGTTTGAGGATTGGGGATTGAGGATTGTAGTATTGAAGATGTAGGATTGAGGTTTTATCATTAAGGATAGAGGATTGGGGACTGAGCGTCGAGGACCGAGTATTGAGGATTTAGGACTGAAGTCTGAGGATTGGGGACTGAGAATTGAGGACTGAGGATTGAGGATTGAGGATTGAGGATTGTGGATTAACGTTTGAGGATTGAGGATGGAGGATTGAGGATTGAGGATTGAGGATTGAAGATTGAGGATTGAGGATTGAGGATTGAGGATAGAGGATTGAGGATTGAGGATTGAAGATTGAGTATTGGGTATTGACGGTTGAGGATTGAGGATTGAGTATTGTGGATTGTGGATTGAGGAATGACGTTTGAGGATTGGGGATTGAGGATTGTAGTATTGAAGATGTAGGATTGAGGTTTTATCATTAAGGATAGAGGATTGGGGACTGAGCGTCGAGGACTGAGTATTGAGGATTGAGGATTGAAGTCTGAGGATTGGGGACTGAGAATTGAGGACTGAGGATTGAGGATTGAGGATTGAGGATTGTGGATTAACGTTTGAGGATTGAGGATGGAGGATTGAGGATTGAGGATTGAGGATTGAAGATTGAGGATTGAGGATTGAGGATTGAGGATTGACGATTGAGGATTGAGGATTGAGGATTGAGGATTGAGGATTGGAGATTGAGTATTGAGGATTGAAGACTGAGGGCTAAGGATTGAGGATTGAGGATTGAGGATTGAAGATTGAGAATTGAGAATTGGGGATTGATGGTTGAGTATTGAGGATTGATGGTTTGGGTGTGTGTGTTGAATATTGAGGATTGAGGACTCAGGGTTGAGGATTGAGCATTGTAGATTGAGGACTGAGGATACAGGATTGAGGATTGAGGATTGAAGGTTGTGTATCGATGATTGAAGATTGAGGATTGAGGATTGAGTGTTGAGGATTGAGTACGAGGACTGAGGATTGAGGATTGAGGATTGAGGATTGAGGATTGAGGATTGAGGATTGAGGTTTGAATATTGAGGATTGGGGATTGAGGATTGAATATTGAGGGTTGAGGATTGTGGATTGAGGATTGAGGATTGAGGATTGGAGATTGCGTATTGAGAATTGAAGGTCGACGATTGAGTGTTGAGGACTGAGGACAGAGGATAAAGGATAGAGGATGAGGACTGAGGATTGAGGACTGAGGTTTGAGAATTGAGTGTTGAGCACTGAGGATTGAGGATTGAGGATTGAGGATTTAGGACTGAGGATTGACGTTTGATGATTGAGGATTGAGGATTGAAGACAGAGGTTTGGCGATTGAGGACTGAAGGTTGAGAGTTGAGGATTGAGGATTGACGATGGAGGATGAGGACTGAGGGTTGAGGATTGAGGTTTCAGGACTCAGGATTCAGGATTGAGGTTTGAGGATTGAGGATTGAAGATTGAGTATTGAGGATTGAAGATTGAGGAATTAGGATTGAGGATTGAGTATTGAGCATTGAGGATTGAAGATTGAGTATTGGGTATTGACGGTTGAGTATTGAGGATTGAGTATTGAGGATTGAGGATTGAGGATTGAAGATTGAGTATTGAGGGTTGAGGATTGAGGATTGAAGATTGAGGATGAGGACTGAGGGTTGAGGATTGAAGTTTGAGGACTGAGGATTGATGATTGATGTTTGAGGATTGAGGATTGGAGATTGAGTATTGAGGATTGAAGATTGAGGATTGAGGATTGAGGGTTGAGGATTGAGGAATGAAGATTGAGGATCGGGGACTGAGGATTGACGATTGAGGATTGAGGATTGAGGATTGAGGATTGAGGATTGAGGATTGAAGATTGAGTATTGGGTATTGAAGGTTGAGGATTGAGAACTGAGTGTTGAGGATTGAGGACGAGGACTGAGAGTTGAGGATTGGGGATTGAGGACTGAGGATTGAGAATTCAGGATTGAAGATTGAGGGTTGGGGATTGAGGATCGATGATTGGGGATTGAGGATTGAGGATTGAGGATTGCGGATTGAGGATTGAGGATTGGAGATTGAGTATTGAGAATTGAAGATTGAGGATTGAGGATTGAGGATTGAGGACAGAGTATAGAGGATAGAGGATGAGGACTGAGGGTTGAGGATTGAGGTTTGACGACTGAGGATTGAGGTTTGTGGATTGTGGATTGAGGAATGACGTTTGAGGATTGGGGATTGAGGATTGTAGTATTCAAGATGTAGGATTGAATGTTTTGTCATTAAGGATAGAGGATTGGGGACTGAGCGTCGAGGACTGAGTGTTGAGGATTGAGGATCGAAGATTGAGTATTGAGGGTTGAGGATTGAGGATTGTAGATTGAGGATGAGGACTGAGGGTAGAGGATTGAGGTTTGAGGACAGAGGATTGATGATTGATGTTTGATGATTAAGAATTGGAGATTGAGTATTGAGGATTGAAGATTGAGGATTGAGGATTGAGGATTGAGGATTGAGGAATGAAGATTGAGGATCGGGGACTGAGGATTGACGATTGAGGATTGAGGATTGAGGATTGAGGATTGAGGATTGAGGATTGAAGATTGAGTATTGGGTATTGAAGGTTGAGGATTGAGGACTGAGTGTTGAGGATTGAGGACGAGGACTGAGAGTTGAGGATTGGGGATTGAGGACTGAGGATTGAGAATTCAGGATTGAAGATTGAGGGTTGGGGATTGAGGATCGATGATTGGGGATTGAGGATTGAGGATTGAGGATTGAGGATTGAGGATTGAGGTTTGAATATTGAGAATTGGGGATTGAGGATTGAATATTGATGGTTGAGGTTTGTGGATTGAGGATTGAGCATTGAGGATTGGATGTTGCGTATTGAGAATTGAAGGTCGAGGATTGAGGTTTGAGGACTGAGGACAGAGGATAAAGGATAGAGGATGAGGACTGAGGGTTGAGGATTGAGGTTTGACGACTGAGGATTGAGGATTGAGGATTGTGGATTGAGGAATGACGTTTGAGGATTGGGGATTGAGGATTGTAGTATTGAAGATGTAGGATTGAGGTTTTATCATTAAGGATAGAGGATTGGGGACTGAGCGTCGAGGACCGAGTATTGAGGATTGAGGACTGAAGTCTGAGGATTGGGGACTGAGAATTGAGGACTGAGGATTGAGGATTGAGGATTGAGGATTGTGGATTAACGTTTGAGGATTGAGGATGGAGGATTGAGGATTGAGGATTGAGGATTGAAGATTGAGGATTGAGGATTGAGGATTGAGGATAGAGGATTGAGGATTGAGGATTGAAGATTGAGTATTGGGTATTGACGGTTGAGGATTGAGGATTGAGTATTGTGGATTGTGGATTGATGAATGACGTTTGAGGATTGGGGATTGAGGATTGTAGTATTGAAGATGTAGGATTGAGGTTTTATCATTAAGGATAGAGGATTGGGGACTGAGCGTCGAGGACTGAGTATTGAGGATTGAGGATTGAAGTCTGAGGATTGGGGACTGAGAATTGAGGACTGAGGATTGAGGATTGAGGATTGAGGATTGTGGATTAACGTTTGAGGATTGAGGATGGAGGATTGAGGATTGAGGATTGAGGATTGAAGATTGAGGATTGAGGATTGAGGATTGAGGATTGACGATTGAGGATTGAGGATTGAGGATTGAGGATTGAGGATTGGAGATTGAGTATTGAGGATTGAAGACTGAGGGCTAAGGATTGAGGATTGAGGATTGAGGATTGAAGATTGAGAATTGAGAATTGGGGATTGATGGTTGAGTATTGAGGATTGATGGTTTGGGTGTGTGTGTTGAATATTGAGGATTGAGGACTCAGGGTTGAGGATTGAGCATTGTAGATTGAGGACTGAGGATAGAGGATTGAGGATTGAGGATTGAAGGTTGTGTATCGATGATTGAAGATTGAGGATTGAGGATTGAGTGTTGAGGATTGAGTACGAGGACTGAGGATTGAGGATTGAGGATTGAGGATTGAGGGTTGAGGATTGAGGATTGAGGTTTGAATATTGAGGATTGGGGATTGAGGATTGAATATTGAGGGTTGAGGATTGTGGATTGAGGATTGAGGATTGAGGATTGGAGATTGAGTATTGAGATTTGAAGATTGAGGATTGAGTGTTGAGGATTGAGGACAGAGTATAGAGGATAGAGGATGAGGACTGAGGGTTGAGGATTGAGGTTTGACGACTGAGGATTGAGGATTGTGGATTGTGGATTGAGGAATGACGTTTGAGGATTGGGGATTGAGGATTGTAGTATTCAAGATGTAGGATTGAATGTTTTGTCATTAAGGATAGAGGATTGGGGACTGAGCGTCGAGGACTGAGTGTTGAGGATTGAGGATTGAAGTCTGAGGATTGGCGACTGAGGATTGAGGCCTGAGGATCGAGGATTGAGGATTGAGAATTGAGGATTAACGTTTGAGGATTGAGGATGGAGGATTGAGGATTGAGGATTGAGGGTTGAGGATTGAGGATTGAGTTTTGAATATTGAGGATTGGGGATTGAGGATTGAGGATTGGGGATTGAAGATAGAGTATTGAGGATTGATGACTGAGGATTGAGGATTGAGGATTGAGGACTGAGCTTTGAGGATTGAGTGTTGAGCACTGCGGATTGAGGATTGAGGATTGAGGATTGAGGATTGAGGATTGAAGATTGAGTATTGGGTATTGAAGGTTGAGGATTGAGGATTGAGTGTTGAGGATTGAGGACGAGGACTGAGAGTTGAGGATTGGGGATTGAGGACTGAGGATTGAGAATTCAGGATTGAAGATTGAGGGTTGGGGATTGAGGATGGAGGATTGAGGATTGAGGATTGAGGGTTGAGGATTGAGGATTGAGTTTTGAATATTGAGGATTGGGGATTGAGGATTGAAGATTGAGGGTTGAGGATTGTGGATTGAGGATTGAGGATTGAGGATTGGAGATTGAGCATTGAGAATTGAAGGTTGATGATTGAGGGTTGAGGACTGAGGACAGAGGATAAAGGATAGAGGATGAGGACTGAGGGTTGAGAATTGAGGATTGAGGATTGTGGATTGAGGAATGACGTTTGAGGATTGGGGATTGAGGATTGTAGTATTGAAGATGGAGGATTGAGGTTTTATCATTAATGATAGAGGATTGGGGACTGAGCGTCGAGGTCTGAGTATTGAGGATTCGGGATTGAAGTCTGAGGATTGTGGACTGAGGATTGAGGACTGAGGATTGAGGATTGAAGATTGAGGATTGAGGATTGAGGATTGAGGATTGAGGATTGAGGATTGAGGTTTGAATATTGAGGATTGGGGATTGAGGATTGAAGATTGAGGGCTAAGGATTGAGGATTGAGGATTGAGGATTGAGGGTTGAGGATTGAGGATTGAGAATTGAGAATTGGGGATTGATGGTTGAGTGTTGAGGATTGATGGTTGAGGTCTGTGTGTTGAATATTGAGGATTGAGGACTCAGGGTTGAAGATTGAGCATTGTAGATTGAGGACTGAGTATTGAGGATTGAGGATTGAGTATTGAAGGTTGTGTATTGATGATTGAAGATTGAGGATTGAGGATTGAGTGCTGAGGATTGAGTACGAGGACTGAGGATTGAGGATTGAGGATTGAGGTTTGAGGATTGAGGATTGAGGATTGAGGATTGAGGTTTGAATATTGAGGATTGGGGATTGAGGATTGAATATTGAGGGTTGAGGATTGTGGATTGAGGATTAAGTATTGAGGATTGGAGATTGAGTATTGAGTATTGAAGGTTGAGGATTGAGGGTTGAGGACTGAGGACAGAGGATAAAGGATAGAGGATGAGGACTGAGGGTTGAGGATTGAGGTTTGACGTCTGAGGATTGACGATTGATGATTGTGGATTGAGGAATGACGTTTGAGGATTGGGGATTGAGGATTGTAGTATTCAAGATGTAGGATTGAATGTTTTGTCATTAAGGATAGAGGATTGGGGACTGAGCGTCGAGGACTGAGTGTTGAGGATTGAGGATTGAAGTCTGAGGATTGGCGACTGAGGATTGAGGCCTGAGGATCGAGGATTGAGGATTGAGGATTGAGGATTAACGTTTGAGGGTTGAGGATGGAGGATTGAGGATTGAGGATTGAGGATTGAAGATTGAGGATTGAGGATTGAGGATTGAGGATTGAGGATTGAGGATTGGGGATTGAAGATAGAGCATTGAGGATTGATGATTGAGGATTGAGTATTGAGTATTGATGATTGAGCATTGAGGATTGAGTATTGAAGATTGAGGACTGAGTGTTGAGGATTGAAGATTGAGCATTGAGGATTGAGGATCGAAGATTGAGGATTGAGGATTGAGGATTGAGGAATGTGGATTGAGGATTTAGAAGTGGAGATTGGGTATTGAGGACTGACGGTTGAGGATTGAGGATTGAGTGTTGAGGATTGAAGATTGAGGATTGAGGATTGAGGATTGAGGACAGAGGATAGAGGATAGAGGATGAGGACTGAGGGTTGAGGATTGAGGTTTGACGACTGAGGATTGTGGATTGAGGATTGTGGATTGAGGAATGACGTTTGAGGTTTGGGGATTGAGGATTGTAGTATTGAAGATGTAGGATTGAACGTTTTGTCATTAAGGATAGAGGATTGGGGACTGAGCGTCGAGGACTGAGTGTTGAGGATTGAGGATTGAAGTCTGAGGATTGGGGATTGAGGATTGAGGACTGAGGATTGAGGATTGAGGATTGAGAATTGAGGATTAACGTTTGAGGATTGAGGATGGAGGATTGAGGATTGAGGATTGAGGGTTGAGGATTGAGGATTGAGTTTTGAATATTGAGGATTGGGGATTGAGGATTGAAGATTGAGGGTTGAGGATTGTGGATTGAGGATTGAGGATTGAGGATTGGAGATTGAGCATTGAGAATTGAAGGTTGATGATTGAGGGTTGAGGGCTGAGGACAGAGGATAAAGGATAGAGGATGAGGACTGAGGGTTGAGGATTGAGGATTGAGGATTGTGGATTGAGGAATGACGTTTGAGGATTGGGGATTGAGGATTGTAGTATTGAAGATGGAGGATTGAGGTTTTATCACTAAGGATAGAGGATAGGGGACTGAGCGTCGAGGACTGAGTATTGAGGATTGAGGATTGAAGTCTGAGGATTGGGGACTGAGGATTGAGGCCTGAGGATCGAGGATTGAGGATTGAGGATTGAGGATTAACGTTTGATGGTTGAGGATGGAGGATTGAGGATTGAGGATTGAGGATTGAAGATTGAGGATTGAGGATTGAGGATTGAGGATTGAGGATTGAGGATTGAGGATTGGGGATTGAAGATAGAGTATTGAGTATTGATGACTGAGGATTGAGGATTGAGGATTGAGGATTGAGGACTGAGCTTTGAGGATTGAGTGTTGAGCACTGAGGATTGAGGATTGAGGATTGAGGATTTTGGACTGAGGATTGACGTTTGAGGATTGAGGATTGAGGATTGAAGATTGAGGTTTAGCGATTGAGGACTGAAGGTTGAGAGTTGAGGATTGAGGATTGATGATGGAGGATGAGGACTGAGGGTTGAGGATTGAGGTGTCAGGACTCAGGATCCAGGATTGTGGTTTGAGGATAGATGATTGAAGATTGAGTATTGAGGATTGAAGATTGAGGAATTAGGATTGTGGATTGAGGATTGAGGATTGAGGATTGAAGATTGAGTATTGGGTATTGACGGTTGAGGATTGAGGATTGAGTATTGAGGATTGAGGATTGAGGATTGAAGATTGAGTATTGAGGGTTGAGGATTGAGGATTGTAGATTGAGGATGAGGACTGAGGGTTGAGGATTGAGGTTTGAGGACAGAGGATTGATGATTGATGTTTGATGATTGAGGATTGGAGATTGAGTATTGAGGATTGAAGATTGAGGATCGGGGACTGAGGATTGACGATTGAGGATTGAGGATTGAGGATTGAGGATTGAGGATTGAGGATTGAAGATTGAGTATTGGGTATTGAAGGTTGAGGATTGAGGATTGAGTGTTGAGGATTGAGGACGAGGACTGAGAGTTGAGGATTGGGGATTGAGGACTGAGGATTGAGAATTCAGGATTGAAGATTGAGGGTTGGGGATTGAGGATGGATGATTGGGGATTGAGGATTGAGGATTGAGGATTGCGGATTGAGGATTGAGGATTGGAGATTGAGTATTGAGAATTGAAGATTGAGGATTGATGATTGAGGATTGAGGACAGAGTATAGAGGATAGAGGATGAGGACTGAGGGTTGAGGATTGAGGTTTGACGACTGAGGATTGAGGATTGTGGATTGTGGATTGAGGAATGACGTTTGAGGATTGGGGATTGAGGATTGTAGTATTCAAGATGTAGGATTGAATGTTTTGTCATTAAGGATAGAGGATTGGGGACTGAGCGTCGAGGACTGAGTGTTGAGGATTGAGGATTGAAGTCTGAGGATTGGCGACTGAGGATTGAGGCCTGAGGATCGAGGATTGAGGATTGAGAATTGAGGATTAACGTTTGAGGATTGAGGATGGAGGATTGAGGATTGAGGATTGAGGGTTGAGGATTGAGGATTGAGTTTTGAATATTGAGGATTGGGGATTGAGGATTGAAGATTGAGGGTTGAGGATTGTGGATTGAGGATTGAGGATTGAGGATTGGATATTGAGCATTGAGAATTGAAGGTTGATGATTGAGGGTTGAGGACTGAGGACAGAGGATAAAGGATAGAGGATGAGGACTGAGGGTTGAGGATTGAGGATTGAGGATTGTGGATTGAGGAATGACGTTTGAGGATTGGGGATTGAGGATTGTAGTATTGAAGATGGAGGATTGAGGTTTTATCACTAAGGATAGAGGATAGGGGACTGAGCGTCGAGGACTGAGTATTGAGGATTGAGGATTGAAGTCTGAGGATTGGGGACTGAGGATTGAGGCCTGAGGATCGAGGATTGAGGATTGAGGATTGAGGATTAACGTTTGATGGTTGAGGATGGAGGATTGAGGATTGAGGATTGAGGATTGAAGATTGAGGATTGAGGATTGAGGATTGAGGATTGAGGATTGAGGATTGAGGATTGGGGATTGAAGATAGAGTATTGAGTATTGATGACTGAGGATTGAGGATTGAGGATTGAGGACTGAGCTTTGAGGATTGAGTGTTGAGCACTGAGGATTGAGGATTGAGGATTGAGGATTTTGGACTGAGGATTGACGTTTGAGGATTGAGGATTGAGGATTGAAGATTGAGGTTTAGCGATTGAGGACTGAAGGTTGAGAGTTGAGGATTGAGGATTGATGATGGAGGATGAGGACTGAGGGTTGAGGATTGAGGTGTCAGGACTCAGGATCCAGGATTGTGGTTTGAGGATAGATGATTGAAGATTGAGTATTGAGGATTGAAGATTGAGGAATTAGGATTGAGGATTGAGGATTGAGGATTGAGGATTGAAGATTGAGTATTGGGTATTGACGGTTGAGGATTGAGGATTGAGTATTGAGGATTGAGGATTGAGGATTGAAGATTGAGTATTGAGGGTTGAGGATTGAGGATTGTAGATTGAGGATGAGGACTGAGGGTTGAGGATTGAGGTTTGAGGACAGAGGATTGATGATTGATGTTTGATGATTGAGGATTGGAGATTGAGTATTGAGGATTGAAGATTGAGGATCGGGGACTGAGGATTGACGATTGAGGATTGAGGATTGAGGATTGAGGATTGAGGATTGAGGATTGAAGATTGAGTATTGGGTATTGAAGGTTGAGGATTGAGGATTGAGTGTTGAGGATTGAGGACGAGGACTGAGAGTTGAGGATTGGGGATTGAGGACTGAGGATTGAGAATTCAGGATTGAAGATTGAGGGTTGGGGATTGAGGATGGATGATTGGGGATTGAGGATTGAGGATTGAGGATTGCGGATTGAGGATTGAGGATTGGAGATTGAGTATTGAGGATTGAAGATTGAGGATTGAGGATTGAGGATTGAGGACAGAGTATAGAGGATAGAGGATGAGGACTGAGGGTTGAGGATTGAGGTTTGACGACTGAGGATTGAGGATTGTGGATTGTGGATTGAGGAATGACGTTTGAGGATTGGGGATTGAGGATTGTAGTATTCAAGATGTAGGATTGAATGTTTTGTCATTAAGGATAGAGGATTGGGGACTGAGCGTCGAGGACTGAGTGTTGAGGATTGAGGATTGAAGTCTGAGGATTGGCGACTGAGGATTGAGGCCTGAGGATCGAGGATTGAGGATTGAGGATTGAGGATTAACGTTTGAGGGTTGAGGATGGAGGATTGAGGATTGAGGATTGAGGATTGAAGATTGAGGATTGAGGATTGAGGATTGAGGATTGAGGATTGAGGATTGGGGATTGAAGATAGAGTATTGAGGATTGATGACTGAGGATTGAGGATTGAGGATTGAGGACTGAGCTTTGAGGATTGAGTGTTGAGCACTGAGGATTGAGGGTTGAGGATTGAGGATTGAGGATTGAGGATTGAAGATTGAGTATTGGGTATTGAAGGTTGAGGATTGAGGATTGAGTGTTGAGGATTGAGGACGAGGACTGAGAGTTGAGGATTGGGGATTGAGGACTGAGGATTGAGAATTCAGGATTGAAGATTGAGGGTTGGGGATTGAGGATGGAGGATTGAGGATTGAGGATTGAGGGTTGAGGATTGAGGATTGAGTTTTGAATATTGAGGATTGGGGATTGAGGATTGAAGATTGAGGGTTGAGGATTGTGGATTGAGGATTGAGGATTGAGGATTGGAGATTGAGCATTGAGAATTGAAGGTTGATGATTGAGGGTTGAGGGCTGAGGACAGAGGATAAAGGATAGAGGATGAGGACTGAGGGTTGAGAATTCAGGATTGAGGATTGTGGATTGAGGAATGACGTTTGAGGATTGGGGATTGAGGATTGTAGTATTGAAGATGGAGGATTGAGGTTTTATCATTAATGATAGAGGATTGGGGACTGAGCGTCGAGGTCTGAGTATTGAGGATTCGGGATTGAAGTCTGAGGATTGTGGACTGAGGATTGAGGACTGAGGATTGAGGATTGAAGATTGAGGATTGAGGATTGAGGATTGAGGATTGAGGATTGAGGATTGAGGTTTGAATATTGTGGATTGGGGATTGAGGATTGAAGATTGAGGGCTAAGGATTGAGGATTGAGGATTGAGGATTGAGGGTTGAGGATTGAGGATTGAGAATTGAGAATTGGGGATTGATGGTTGAGTGTTGAGGATTGATGGTTGAGGTCTGTGTGTTGAATATTGAGGATTGAGGACTCAGGGTTGAAGATTGAGCATTGTAGATTGAGGACTGAGTATTGAGGATTGAGGATTGAGGATTGAAGGTTGTGTATTGATGATTGAAGATTGAGGATTGAGGATTGAGTGCTGAGGATTGAGTACGAGGACTGAGGATTGAGGATTGAGGATTGAGGTTTGAGGATTGAGGATTGAGGATTGAGGATTGAGGTTTGAATATTGAGGATTGGGGATTGAGGATTGAATATTGAGGGTTGAGGATTGTGGATTGAGGATTAAGTATTGAGGATTGGAGATCGAGTATTGAGTATTGAAGGTTGAGGATTGAGGGTTGAGGACTGAGGACAGAGGATAAAGGATAGAGGATGAGGACTGAGGGTTGAGGATTGAGGTTTGACGTCTGAGGATTGACGATTGATGATTGTGGATTGAGGAATGACGTTTGAGGATTGGGGATTGAGGATTGTAGTATTCAAGATGTAGGATTGAATGTTTTGTCATTAAGGATAGAGGATTGGGGACTGAGCGTCGAGGACTGAGTGTTGAGGATTGAGGATTGAAGTCTGAGGATTGGCGACTGAGGATTGAGGCCTGAGGATCGAGGATTGAGGATTGGGGATTGAGGATTAACGTTTGAGGGTTGAGGATGGAGGATTGAGGATTGAGGATTGAGGATTGAAGATTGAGGATTGAGGATTGAGGATTGAGGATTGAGGATTGAGGATTGGGGATTGAAGATAGAGCATTGAGGATTGATGATTGAGGATTGAGTATTGAGTATTGATGATTGAGCATTGAGGATTGAGTATTGAAGATTGAGGACTGAGTGTTGAGGATTGAAGATTGAGCATTGAGGATTGAGGATCGAAGATTGAGGATTGAGGATTGAGGATTGAGGAATGTGGATTGAGGAATGTGCATTGAGGATTTAGAAGTGGAGATTGGGTATTGAGGATTGACGGTTGAGGATTGAGGATTGAGTGTTGAGGATTGAAGATTGAGGATTGAGGATTGAGGATTGAGGACAGAGGATAGAGGATAGAGGATGAGGACTGAGGGTTGAGGATTGAGGTTTGACGACTGAGGATTGTGGATTGAGGATTGTGGATTGAGGAATGACGTTTGAGGTTTTGGGATTGAGGATTGTAGTATTGAAGATGTAGGATTGAACGTTTTGTCATTAAGGATAGAGGATTGGGGACTGAGCGTCGAGGACTGAGTGTTGAGGATTGAGGATTGAAGTCTGAGGATTGGGGATTGAGGATTGAGGACTGAGGATTGAGGATTGAGGATTGAGAATTGAGGATTAACGTTTGAGGATTGAGGATGGAGGATTGAGGATTGAGGATTGAGGGTTGAGGATTGAGGATTGAGTTTTGAATATTGAGGATTGGGGATTGAGGATTGAAGATTGAGGGTTGAGGATTGTGGATTGAGGATTGAGGATTGAGGATTGGAGATTGAGCATTGAGAATTGAAGGTTGATGATTGAGGGTTGAGGACTGAGGACAGAGGATAAAGGATAGAGGATGAGGACTGAGGGTTGAGGATTGAGGATTGAGGATTGTGGATTGAGGAATGACGTTTGAGGATTGGGGATTGAGGATTGTAGTATTGAAGATGGAGGATTGAGGTTTTATCACTAAGGATAGAGGATAGGGGACTGAGCGTCGAGGACTGAGTATTGATGACTGAGGATTGAGGATTGAGGATTGAGGATTGAGGACTGAGGACTGAGCTTTGAGGATTGAGTGTTGAGCACTGAGGATTGAGGATTGAGGATTGAGGATTTTGGACTGAGGATTGACGTTTGAGGATTGAGGATTGAGGATTGAAGATTGAGGTTTAGCGATTGAGGACTGAAGGTTGAGAGTTGAGGATTGAGGATTGATGATGGAGGATGAGGACTGAGGGTTGAGGATTGAGGTGTCAGGACTCAGGATCCAGGATTGTGGTTTGAGGATAGATGATTGAAGATTGAGTATTGAGGATTGAAGATTGAGGAATTAGGATTGAGGATTGAGGATTGAGGATTGAGGATTGAAGATTGAGTATTGGGTATTGACGGTTGAGGATTGAGGATTGAGTATTGAGGATTGAGGATTGAGGATTGAAGATTGAGTATTGAGGGTTGAGGATTGAGGATTGTAGATTGAGGATGAGGACTGAGGGTTGAGGATTGAGGTTTGAGGACAGAGGATTGATGATTGATGTTTGATGATTGAGGATTGGAGATTGAGTATTGAGGATTGAAGATTGAGGATCGGGGACTGAGGATTGACGATTGAGGATTGAGGATTGAGGATTGAGGATTGAGGATTGAGGATTGAAGATTGAGTATTGTGTATTGAAGGTTGAGGATTGAGGATTGAGTGTTGAGGATTGAGGACGAGGACTGAGAGTTGAGGATTGGGGATTGAGGACTGAGGATTGAGAATTCAGGATTGAAGATTGAGGGTTGGGGATTGAGGATGGATGATTGGGGATTGAGGATTGAGGATTGAGGATTGCGGATTGAGGATTGAGGATTGGAGATTGAGTATTGAGAATTGAAGATTGAGGATTGAGGATTGAGGATTGAGGACAGAGTATAGAGGATAGAGGATGAGGACTGAGGGTTGAGGATTGAGGTTTGACGACTGAGGATTGAGGATTGTGGATTGTGGATTGAGGAATGACGTTTGAGGATTGGGGATTGAGGATTGTAGTATTCAAGATGTAGGATTGAATGTTTTGTCATTAAGGATAGAGGATTGGGGACTGAGCGTCGAGGACTGAGTGTTGAGGATTGAGGATTGAAGTCTGAGGATTGGCGACTGAGGATTGAGGCCTGAGGATCGAGGATTGAGGATTGAGGATTGAGGATTAACGTTTGAGGGTTGAGGATGGAGGATTGAGGATTGAGGATTGAGGATTGAAGATTGAGGATTGAGGATTGAGGATTGAGGATTGAGGATTGAGGATTGGGGATTGAAGATAGAGTATTGAGGATTGATGACTGAGGATTGAGGATTGAGGATTGAGGACTGAGCTTTGAGGATTGAGTGTTGAGCACTGAGGATTGAGGATTGAGGATTGAGGATTGAGGATTGAGGATTGAAGATTGAGTATTGGGTATTGAAGGTTGAGGATTGAGGATTGAGTGTTGAGGATTGAGGACGAGGACTGAGAGTTGAGGATTGGGGATTGAGGACTGAGGATTGAGAATTCAGGATTGAAGATTGAGGGTTGGGGATTGAGGATGGAGGATTGAGGATTGAGGATTGAGGGTTGAGGATTGAGGATTGAGTTTTGAATATTGAGGATTGGGGATTGGGGATTGAAGATTGAGGGTTGAGGATTGTGGATTGAGGATTGAGGATTGAGGATTGGAGATTGAGCATTGAGAATTGAAGGTTGATGATTGAGGGTTGAGGACTGAGGACAGAGGATAAAGGATAGAGGATGAGGACTGAGGGCTGAGGATTGAGGATTGAGGATTGTGGATTGAGGAATGACGTTTGAGGATTGGGGATTGAGGATTGTAGTATTGAAGATGGAGGATTGAGGTTTTATCATTAATGATAGAGGATTGGGGACTGAGCGTCGAGGTCTGAGTATTGAGGATTCGGTATTGAAGTCTGAGGATTGTGGACTGAGGATTGAGGACTGAGGATTGAGGATTGAAGATTGAGGATTGAGGATTGAGGATTGAGGATTGAGGATTGAGGATTGAGGTTTGAATATTGAGGATTGGGGATTGAGGATTGAAGATTGAGGGCTAAGGATTGAGGATTGAGGATTGAGGATTGAGGGTTGAGGATTGAGGATTGAGAATTGAGAATTGGGGATTGATGGTTGAGTGTTGAGGATTGATGGTTGAGGTCTGTGTGTTGAATATTGAGGATTGAGGACTCAGGGTTGAAGATTGAGCAATGTAGATTGAGGACTGAGTATTGAGGATTGAGGATTGAGGATTGAAGGTTGTGTATTGATGATTGAAGATTGAGGATTGAGGATTGAGTGCTGAGGATTGAGTACGAGGACTGAGGATTGAGGATTGAGGATTGAGGTTTGAGGATTGAGGATTGAGGATTGAGGATTGAGGTTTGAATATTGAGGATTGGGGATTGAGGATTGAATATTGAGGGTTGAGGATTGTGGATTGAGGATTAAGTATTGAGGATTGGAGATTGAGTATTGAGTATTGAAGGTTGAGGATTGAGGGTTGAGGACTGAGGACAGAGGATAAAGGATAGAGGATGAGGACTGAGGGTTGAGGATTGAGGTTTGACGTCTGAGGATTGACGATTGATGATTGTGGATTGAGGAATGACGTTTGAGGATTGGGGATTGAGGATTGTAGTATTCAAGATGTAGGATTGAATGTTTTGTCATTAAGGATAGAGGATTGGGGACTGAGCGTCGAGGACTGAGTGTTGAGGATTGAGGATTGAAGTCTGAGGATTGGCGACTGAGGATTGAGGCCTGAGGATCGAGGATTGAGGATTGAGGACTGAGGATTAACGTTTGAGGGTTGAGGATGGAGGATTGAGGATTGAGGATTGAGGATTGAAGATTGAGGATTGAGGATTGAGGATTGAGGATTGAGGATTGAGGATTGGGGATTGAAGATAGAACATTGAGGATTGATGACTGAGGATTGAGGATTGAGGATTGAGGACTGAGCTTTGAGGATTGAGTGTTGAGCACTGAGGATTGAGGATTGAGGATTGAGGATTGAGGGTTGAGGATTGAAGATTGAGTATTGGGTATTCAAGGTTGAGGATTGAGGATTGAGTGTTGAGGATTGAGGACGAGGACTGAGAGTTGAGGATTGGGGATTGAGGACTGAGGATTGAGAATTCAGGATTGAAGAGTGAGGGTTGGGGATTGAGGATGGAGGATTGAGGATTGAGGATTGAGGGTTGAGGATTGAGGATTGAGTTTTGAATATTGAGGATTGGGGATTGAGGATTGAAGATTGAGGGTTGAGGATTGTGGATTGAGGATTGAGGATTGAGGATTGGAGATTGAGCATTGAGAATTGAAGGTTGATGATTGAGGGTTGAGGACTGAGGACAGAGGATAAAGGATAGAGGATGAGGACTGAGGGTTGAGGATTGAGGATTGAGGATTGTGGATTGAGGAATGACGTTTGAGGATTGGGGATTGAGGATTGTAGTATTGAAGATGGAGGATTGAGGTTTTATCATTAATGATAGAGGATTGGGGACTGAGCGTCGAGGTCTGAGTATTGAGGATTCGGGATTGAAGTCTGAGGATTGTGGACTGAGGATTGAGGACTGAGGATTGAGGATTGAAGATTGAGGATTGAGGATTGAGGATTGAGGATTGAGGATTGAGGATTGAGGTTTGAATATTGAGGATTGGGGATTGAGGATTGAAGATTGAGTATTGGGTATTGACGGTTGAGGATTGAGGATTGAGTATTGAGGATTGAGGATTGAGGATTGAAGATTGAGTATTGAGGGTTGAGGATTGAGGATTGTAGATTGAGGATGAGGACTGAGGGTTGAGGATTGAGGTTTGAGGACAGAGGATTGATGATTGATGTTTGATGATTGAGGATTGGAGATTGAGTATTGAGGATTGAAGATTGAGGATTGAGGATTGAGGATTGAGGATTGAGGAATGAAGACTGAGGATTGGGGACTGAGGATTGACGATTGAGGATTGAGGGTTGAGGATTGAGGATTGAGGATTGAGGATTGAAGATTGAGTATTGGGGATTGAAGGTTGATGATTGAGGAACGATGATTGGGGATTGAGGATTGAGGATTGAGGATTGAGGATTGAGGATTGAGGATTGAGTATCGAAGATTGAGGACAGAGGGTTGAGGATTGAGGATTGATGTTTGAGGATTGAGATTTGATGATTGAATATTTTGGATTGAGTATTGTATCCTGAGAATTCAGGATATTGTATTGAATATTGAGAATTGATGGTTGATGGTTGATTATTGAGGATTGATGATTGATGGTAGTGTGTTGAATATTGAGGATTGAGTATTCAGGATTGAGGATTTAGGATTGAGGGTTGAGGATTGAAGATTGGGTATTGAGGATTGAAGATTGACGATTGAGGATTGAGGATTGAGGATTGGAGATTGAGTATTGAGGATTGAAGATTGAAGGTTAAGGATTGAGGATTGAGGATTGAGGATTGAGGGTTGAGGATTGAAGATTGAGAATTGAGAATTGGGTATTGATGGCTGAGTATTGAGGATTGATGGTTGAGGTCTGTGTGTTGAATATTGAGGATTGAGGACTCAGGGTTGAGGATTGAGCATTGTCGATTGAGGACTGAGTATTGAGGATTGAGGATTGAGGATTGAGGATTGAATATTGTGTATTTATGATTGAAGATTGAGGATTGAGGATTGAGTGTTGAGGATTGAGGACGAGGACTGAGGATAGAGGATTGAGGATTGTGGATTGAGGATTGAGGTTTGAATATTGAGGATTGGGGATTGAGGATTGAGAATTGAAGATTGAGGATTGAGGATTGAGGATTGAGGATTGAGGATAGAGGATAGAGGATAGAGGATGAGGACTCAGGGTTGAGGATTGAGGTTTGATGACTGAGGATTGAGGATTGAGGATTGTGGATTGAGGAATTACGTTTGAGGATTGGGGACTGAGGATTGTAGTATTGAAGACGGAGGATTGAGGTTTGATCATTAAGGATAGAGGATTGGGGACTGAGCGTCGAGGACTGAGTATTGAGGATTGAGGATTGAAGACTGAGGATTGGGGATTGAGGATTTAGGACTGAGGATTGAGGATTGAGGATTGCGGATTGAGGATTAACCTTTGAGCATTGAGAATGGAGGATTGAGGATTGAGGATTGTGGTTTGAGGATAGATGATTGGAGATTGAGTATTGAGGATTGAAGATTGAGGAATTAGGATTGAGGATTGAGGATTGAGGATTGAGGATTGAAGATTGAGTATTGGGTATTGACGGTTGAGGATTGAGAATTGAGTATTGAGGATTGAGGATTGAGGATTGAAGATTGAGTAATGAGGGTTGAGGATTGAGGATTGTAGATTGAGGATGACGACTGAGGGTTGAGGATTGAGGTTTGAGGACAGAGGATTAATGATTGATGTTTGATGATTGAGGATTGGAGATTGAGTATTGAGGATTGAAGATTGAGGATTGAGGATTGAGGATTGAGGATTGAGGAATGAAGATTGAGGATCGGGGACTGAGGAATGACGATTGAGGATTGAGGATTGAGGATTGAGGATTGAGGATTGAGGATTGAAGATTGAGTATTGGGTATTGAATGTTGAGGATTGAGGATTGAGTGTTGAGGATTGAGGACGAGGACTGAGAGTTGAGGATTGAGGATTGAGGACTGAGGATTGAGGATTCAGGATTGAAGATTGAGGGTTGGGGATTGAGGATCGATGATTGGGGATAGAGGATTGAGGATTGAGGATTGAGGATTGAGGATTGAGGATTGGAGATTGAGTATTGAGAATTGAAGATTGAGGATTGAGGATTGAGGATTGAGGACAGAGGATAGAGGATAGAGGATGAGGACTGAGGGTTGAAGATTGAGGTTTGACGACTGAGGATTGAGGATTGAGGATTGTGGATTGAGGAATGACGATTGAGGATTGGGGATTGAGGATTGTAGTATTGAAGATGTAGGATTGAATGTTTTGTCATTAAGGATAGAGGATTGGGGACTGAGCGTCGAGGACTGAGTGTTGAGGATTGAGGATTGAAGTCTGAGGATTGGGGATTGAGGATTGAGGACTGAGGATTGAGGATTGATGATTGAGGATTGAGGGTTGAGGATTGAGGATTGAGGATTGAGGATTGAGGATTGAAGATTGAAGATGGAGTATTGAGGATTGATGACTGAGGATTGAGGATAGAGGATTGAGGATTGGGGATTGAGGATTGAGGATTGAGGATTGAGGATTGAGGATTGGAGATTGAGTATTGAGGATTGAAGATTGAGGGCTAAGGATTGAGGATTGAGGATTGAGGATTGAAGATTGAGAATTGAGAATTGGGGATTGATGGTTGAGTATTGAGGATTGATGGTTTGGGTGTGTGTGTTGAATATTGAGGATTGAGGACTCAGGGTTGAGGATTGAGCATTGTAGATTGAGGACTGAGGATAGAGGATTGAGGATTGAGGATTGAAGGTTGTGTATTGATGACTGAAGATTGAGGATTGAGGATTGAGTGTTGAGGATTGAGTACGAGGACTGAGGATTGAGGATTGAGGATTGAGGATTGAGGATTGAGGATTGAGGATTGAGGTTTGAATATTGAGGATTGGGGATTGAGGATTGAATATTGAGGGTTGAGGATTGTGAATTGAGGATTGAGGATTCAGGATTGGAGATTGCGTATTGAGAATTGAAGGTCGAGGATTGAGTGTTGAGGACTGAGGACAGAGGATAAAGGATAGAGGATGAGGACTGAGGGTTGAGGATTGAGGTTTGACGACTGAGGATTGAGGATTGAGGATTGTGGATTGAGGAATGACGTTTGAGGATTGGGGATTGAGGATTGTAGTATTGAAAATGGAGGATTGAGGTTTTATCATTAAGGATAGAGGATTGGGGACTGAGCGTCGAGGACAGAGTATTGAGGATTGAGGATTGAAGTCTGAGGATTGGGGACTGAGGATTGAGGACTGAGGATTGAGGATTGAGGATTGAGGATTGAGGATTAACGATTGAGGATTGAGGATGGAGGATTGAGGATTGAGGATTGAGGATTGAAGATTGAGGATTGAGGATTGAGGATTGAGGATTGAGGATTGAGGATTGAGGATTGAGGATTGAGAATTGAAGATAGAGTATTGAGGATTGATGACTGAGGACTGAGGATTGAGGATTGAGGATTGAGGACTGAGGTTTGAGGATTGAGTGTTGAGCACTGAGGATTGAGGATTGAGGATTGAGGATTTAGGACTGAGGATTGACGTTTGATGATTGAGGATTGAGGATTGAAGATTGAGGTTTGGCGATTGAGGACTGAAGGTTGAGAGTTGAGGATTGAGGATTGACGATGGAGGGTGAGGACTGAGGGTTGAGGATTGAGGTTTCAGGACTCAGGATTCAGGATTGAGGTTTGAGGATTGAGGATTGAAGATTGAGTATTGAGGATTGAAGATTGAGGAATTAGGATTGAGGATTGAGTATTGAGTATTGAGGATTGAAGATTGAGTATTGGGTATTGACGGTTGAGTATTGAGGATTGAGTATTGAGGATTGAGGATTGAGGATTGAAGATTGAGTATTGAGGGTTGAGGATTGAGGATTGAAGATTGAGGATTGAGGATTGCGGATTGAGGATTGAGGATTGAGGAATGAAGATTGAGGACCTGGGACTGAGGATTGACGATTGAGGATTGAGGATTGAGGATTGAGGATTGAAGATTGAGTATTGGGTATTGAAGGTTGAGGATTGAGGATTGAGTGTTGAGGATTGAGGACGAGGACTGAGAGTTGAGGATTGAGGATCGAGGACTGAGGATTGAGAATTCAGGATTGAAGATTGAGGGTTGGGGATTGAGGATCGATGATTGGGGATTGAGGATTGAGGATTCAGGATTGCGGATTGAGGATTGAGGATTGGAGATTGAGTATTGAGAATTGAAGATTGAGGATTGAGGATTGAGGATTGAGGACAGAGTATAGAGGATAGAGGATGAGGACTGAGGGTTGAGGATTGAGGTTTGACGACTGAGGATTGAGGATTGTGGATTGTGGATTGAGGAATGACGTTTGAGGATTGGGGATTGAGGATTGTAGTATTCAAGATGTAGGATTGAATGTTTTGTCATTAAGGATAGAGGATTGGGGACTGAGCGTCGAGGACTGAGTGTTGAGGATTGAGGATTGAAGTCTGAGGATTGGGGACTGAGGATTGAGGCCTGAGGATCGAGGATTGAGGATTGAGGATTGAGGATTAACGTTTGAGGGTTGAGGATGGAGGATTGAGGATTGAGGACTGAGGGTTGAGGGTTGAGGTTTGAGGACTGAGGATTGATGATTGATGTTTGAGGATTGAGGATTGGAGATTGAGTATTGAGGATTGAATATTGAGGATTCAGGATTGAGGATTGAGGATTGAGGAATGAAGATTGAGGATTGGGGACTGAGCATTGACGATTGAGGATTCAGGATTGAGGATTGAGGATTGAGGATTGAGGATTTAGGACTGAGTATTGACGTTTGAGGATTGAGGATTGAGGATTGAAGATTGAGGTTTGGCGATTGAGGACTGAAGGTTGAGAGTTGAGGATTGAGGATTGATGATGGAGGATGAGGACTGAGGGTTGAGGATTGAGGTTTCAGGACTCAGGATTCAGGATTGAGGTTTGAGGATTGAGGATTGAAGATTGAGTATTGAGGATTGAAGATTGAGGATTTAGGATTGAGGATTGAGGATTGAGGATTGAGGATTGAAGATTGAGTATTGGGTATTGACGGTTGAGAATTGAGGATTGAGTATTGAGGATTGAGGATTGAGGATTGAATATTGAGTATTGAGGGTTGAGGTTTGAGGATTGAAGATTGAGGATGAGGACTGAGGGTTGAGGGTTGAGGTTTGAGGACTGAGGATTGATGATTGATGTTTGAGGATTGAGGATTGGAGATTGAGTATTGAGGATTGAATATTGAGGATTGAGGATTGAGGATTGAGGATTGAGGAATGAAGATTGAGGATTGGGGACTGAGCATTGACGATTGAGGATTGAGGATTGAGGATTGAGGATTGAGGATTGAGGATTGAAGATTGAGTATTGGGGATTGAAGGTTGAGGATTGAGGATTGAGGATTGAGGATAGAGGATTACAGATTGAGGATTTGGGACTGAGGATTGAAGATTGAGGATTGAGGAGTGAGGACTGGGGATTGAGGATTCAGGATTGAAGATTGATGGTTGGGGATTGAGGAACGATGATTGGGCATTGAGGATTGAGGATTGAGGATTGAGGATTGAGGATTGAGGATTGAGAATTGAGTATTGAAGATTGAGGACAGAGGGTTGAGGATTGAGGATTGATGTTTGAGGATTGAGAATTGATGATTGAATATTTTCGATTGAGTATTGTATCCTGAGAATTCAGGATATTCTATTGAATATTGAGAATTGATGGTTGATGGTTGATTATTGATGATTGATGATTGATGGTAGTGTGTTGAATATTGAGGATTGAGGGTTCAGGATTGAGGATTGAGTATAGAAGGTTGAAAACTGAGGATTCAGGATTGAGGATAGACGATTGAGGATTGAAGTTTGAGTATTGATGATTGACGTTTGAGGATAGAGGATTGAGCGTTGAGGGTTGAGGACGAGGAGTGATGGATGGGGATTGAGGTTTGAGGACTGAGGATTGAGTATTCAGGATTGAGGATTTAGGATTGAGGGTTGAGGATTGAAGATTGGGTATTGAGGATTGAAGATTGAGGATTGAGGATTGAGGATTGAGGATTGGAGATTGAGTATTGAGGATTGATGATTGAGGGTTAAGGATTGAGGATTGAGGATTGAGGATTGAGGATTGAGGATTAACGATTGAGGATTGAGGATGGAGGATTGAGGATTGAGGATTGAGGATTGAAGATTGAGGACTGAGGATTGAGGATTGAGGATTGAGGATTGAGGATTGAGGATTGAGGATTGAGAATTGAAGATAGAGTATTGAGGATTGATGACTGAGGACTGAGGATTGAGGATTGAGGATTGAGGACTGAGGTTTGAGGATTGAGTGTTGAGCACTGAGGATTGAGGATTGAGGATTGAGGATTTAGGACTGAGGATTGACGTTTGATGATTGAGGATTGAGGATTGAGGATTGAGGATTGAGGATTGAGGAATGAAGATTGAGGACCTGGGACTGAGGATTGACGATTGAGGATTGAGGATTGAGGATTGAGGATTGAAGATTGAGTATTGGGTATTGAAGGTTGAGGATTGAGGATTGAGTGTTGAGGATTGAGGACGAGGACTGAGAGTTGAGGATTGAGGATCGAGGACTGAGGATTGAGAATTCAGGATTGAAGATTGAGGGTTGGGGATTGAGGATCGATGATTGGGGATTGAGGATTGAGGATTCAGGATTGCGGATTGAGGATTGAGGATTGGAGATTGAGTATTGAGAATTGAAGATTGAGGATTGAGGATTGAGGATTGAGGACAGAGTATAGAGGATAGAGGATGAGGACTGAGGGTTGAGGATTGAGGTTTGACGACTGAGGATTGAGGATTGTGGATTGTGGATTGAGGAATGACGTTTGAGGATTGGGGATTGAGGATTGTAGTATTCAAGATGTAGGATTGAATGTTTTGTCATTAAGGATAGAGGATTGGGGACTGAGCGTCGAGGACTGAGTGTTGAGGATTGAGGATTGAAGTCTGAGGATTGGGGACTGAGGATTGAGGTCTGAGGATCGAGGATTGAGGATTGAGGATTGAGGATTAACGTTTGAGGGTTGAGGATGGAGGATTCAGGATTGAGGACTGAGGGTTGAGGGTTGAGGTTTGAGGACTGAGGATTGATGATTGATGTTTGAGGATTGAGGATTGGAGATTGAGTATTGAGGATTGAATATTGAGGATTCAGGATTGAGGATTGAGGATTGAGGAATGAAGATTGAGGATTGGGGACTGAGCATTGACGATTGAGGATTGAGGATTGAGGATTGAGGATTGAGGATTGAGGATTTAGGACTGAGTATTGACGTTTGAGGATTGAGGATTGAGGATTGAAGATTGAGGTTTGGCGATTGAGGACTGAAGGTTGAGAGTTGAGGATTGAGGATTGATGATGGAGGATGAGGACTGAGGGTTGAGGATTGAGGTTTCAGGACTCAGGATTCAGGATTGAGGTTTGAGGATTGAGGATTGAAGATTGAGTATTGAGGATTGAAGATTGAGGAATTAGGATTGAGGATTGAGGATTGAGGATTGAGGATTGAAGATTGAGTATTGGGTATTGACGGTTGAGAATTGAGGATTGAGTATTGCGGATTGAGGATTGAGGATTGAATATTGAGTATTGAGGGTTGAGGTTTGAGGATTGAAGATTGAGGATGAGGACTGAGGGTTGAGGGTTGAGGTTTGAGGACTGAGGATTGATGATTGATGTTTGAGGATTGAGGATTGGAGATTGAGTATTGAGGATTGAATATTGAGGATTGAGGATTGAGGATTGAGGATTGAGGAATGAAGATTGAGGATTGGGGACTGAGCATTGACGATTGAGGATTGAGGATTGAGGATTGAGGATTGAGGATTGAGTATTGAAGATTGAGTATTGGGGATTGAAGGTTGAGGATTGAGGATTGAGGATTGAGGATAGAGGATTACAGATTGAGGATTTGGGACTGAGGATTGAAGATTGAGGATTGAGGAGTGAGGACTGGGGATTGAGGATTCAGGATTGAAGATTGATGGTTGGGGATTGAGGAACGATGATTGGGGATTGAGGATTGAGGATTGAGGATTGAGGATTGAGGATTGAGGATTGAGAATTGAGTATTGAAGATTGAGGACAGAGGGTTGAGGATTGAGGATTGATGTTTGAGGATTGAGAATTGATGATTGAATATTTTCGATTGAGTATTGTATCCTGAGAATTCAGGATATTCTATTGAATATTGAGAATTGATGGTTGATGGTTGATTATTGATGATTGATGATTGATGGTAGTGTGTTGAATATTGAGGATTGAGGGTTCAGGATTGAGGATTGAGTATAGAAGGTTGAAAACTGAGGATTCAGGATTGAGGATAGACGATTGAGCATTGAAGTTTGAGTATTGATGATTGACGTTTGAGGATAGAGGATTGAGCGTTGAGGGTTGAGGACGAGGAGTGATGGATGGGGATTGAGGTTTGAGGACTGAGGATTGAGTATTCAGGATTGAGGATTTAGGATTGAGGGTTGAGGATTGAAGATTGGGTATTGAGGATTGAAGATTGAGGATTGAGGATTGAGGATTGAGGATTGGAGATTGAGTATTGAGGATTGAAGATTGAGGGTTAAGGATTGAGGATTGAGGATTGAGGATTGAGGATTGAGGATTAACGATTGAGGATTGAGGATGGAGGATTGAGGATTGAGGATTGAGGATTGAAGATTGAGGACTGAGGATTGAGGATTGAGGATTGAGGATTGAGGATTGAGGATTGAGAATTGAAGATAGAGTATTGAGGATTGATGACTGAGGACTGAGGATTGAGGATTGAGGATTGAGGACTGAGGTTTGAGGATTGAGTGTTGAGCACTGAGGATTGAGGATTGAGGATTGAGGATTTAGGACTGAGGATTGACGTTTGATGATTGAGGATTGAGGATTGAAGATTGAGGTTTGGCGATTGAGGACTGAAGGTTGAGAGTTGAGGATTGAGGATTGACGATGGAGGGTGAGGACTGAGGGTTGAGGATTGAGGTTTCAGGACTCAGGATTCAGGATTGAGGTTTGAGGATTGAGGATTGAAGATTGAGTATTGAGGATTGAAGATTGAGGAATTAGGATTGAGGATTGAGTATTGAGTATTGAGGATTGAAGATTGAGTATTGGGTATTGACGGTTGAGTATTGAGGATTGAGTATTGAGGATTGAGGATTGAGGATTGAAGATTGAGTATTGAGGGTTGAGGATTGAGGATTGAAGATTGAGGATTGAGGATTGAGGATTGAGGATTGAGGATTGAGGAATGAAGATTGAGGATCGGGGACTGAGGATTGACGATTGAGGATTGAGGATTGAGGATTGAGGATTGAGGATTGAGGATTGAAGATTGAGTATTGGGTATTGAAGGTTGAGGATTGAGGATTGAGTGTTGAGGATTGAGGACGAGGACTGAGAGTTGAGGATTGAGGATTGAGGACTGAGGATTGAGAATTCAGGATTGAAGATTGAGGGTTGGGGATTGAGGATCGATGATTGGGGATTGAGGATTGAGGATTCAGGATTGCGGATTGAGGATTGAGGATTGGAGATTGAGTATTGAGAATTGAAGATTGAGGATTGAGGATTGAGGATTGAGGACAGAGTATAGAGGATAGAGGATGAGGACTGAGGGTTGAGGATTGAGGTTTGACGACTGAGGATTGAGGATTGTGGATTGTGGATTGAGGAATGACGTTTGAGGATTGGGGATTGAGGATTGTAGTATTCAAGATGTAGGATTGAATGTTTTGTCATTAAGGATAGAGGATTGGGGACTGAGCGTCGAGGACTGAGTGTTGAGGATTGAGGATTGAAGTCTGAGGATTGGGGACTGAGGATTGAGGCCTGAGGATCGAGGATTGAGGATTGAGGATTGAGGATTAACGTTTGAGGGTTGAGGATGGAGGATTGAGGATTGAGGACTGAGGATTGAAGATTGAGGATTGAGGATTGAGGATTGAGGATTGAGGATTGAGGATTGGGGATTGAAGATAGAGTATTGAGGATTGATGACTGAGGATTGAGGATTGAGGATTGAGGACTGAGCTTTGAGGATTGAGTGTTGAGCATTGAGGATTGAGGATTGAGGATTGAGGATTTAGGACTGAGGATTGACGTTTGAGGGTTGAGGATTGAGGATTGAGGGTTGAGGATTGAGGATTGAAGATTGAGGATTGAGGATTGAGGATTGAGTATTGAAGATTGAGGACAGAGGGTTGAGGATTGAGGATTGATGTTTGAGGATTCAGATTTGATGATTGAATATTTTGGATTGAGTATTGTATCCTGAGAATTCAGGATATTCTATTGAATATTGAGAATTGATGGTTGATGGTTGATTATTGAGGATTGATGATTGATGGTAGTGTGTTGAATATTGAGGATTGAGGGTTCAGGATTGAGGATTGAGTATAGAAGGTTGAAATCTGAGGATTGAGGATTGAGGATAGACGATTGAGGATTGAAGTTTGAGTATTGATGATTGACGTTTGAGGATTGAGGATTGAGCGTTTAGGGTTGAGGACGAGGAGTGATGGATGGGGATTGAGGTTTGAGGACTGAGGATTGAGTATTCAGGGTTGAGGATTTAGGATTGAGGGTTGAGGATTGAAGATTGAGGATTGGGGATTGAGGATTGAGGATTGAGGATTGAGGATTGAGGATTGAGTATTGAGTATTGATGATTGAGGATTGAGGATTGAGTTTTGAATATTGAGGATTGGGGATTGAGGATTGAAGATTGAGGGTTGAGGATTGTGGATTGAGGATTGAGGATTGAGGATTGGAGTTTGAGCATTGAGAATTGAAGGTTGATGATTGAGGGTTGAGGACTGAGGACAGAGGATAAAGGATAGAGGATGAGGACTGAGGGTTGAGGATTGAGGATTGAGGATTGTGGATTGAGGAATGACGTTTGAGGATTGGGGATTGAGGATTGTAGTATTGAAGATGGAGGATTGAGGTTTTATCATTAGGGATAGAGGATTGGGGACTGAGCGTCGAGGTCTGAGTATTGAGGATTGGGGATTGAAGTCTGAGGATTGTGGACTGAGGATTGACGATTGAGGATTGAGGATTGAGGATTGAGGATTGAGGATTGAGGATTGAAGATTGAGTATTGGGTATTGAAGGTTGAGGATTGAGGATTGAGTGTTGAGGATTGAGGACGAGGACTGAGAGTTGAGGATTGAGGATTGAGGACTGAGGATTGAGGATTCAGGATTGAAGATTGAGGGTTGGGGATTGAGGATCGATGATTGGGGATTGAGGATTGAGGAATTAGGATTGAGGACTGAGGATTGAAGATGGAGTATTGAGGATTGATGACTGAGGATTGAGGATTGAGGATTGAGGATTGGGGATTGAGGATTGAGGATTGAGGATTGAGGATTGAGGGTTGAAGATTGAGTATTGGGTATTGACGGTTGAGTATTGAGGATTGAGTATTGAGGATTGCGGATTGAGGATTGAAGATTGAGTATTGAGGGTTGAGGATTGAGGATTGAAGATTGAGGATTGAGGATTGAGGATTGAGGATTGAGGATTGAGGAATGAAGATTGAGGATCGGGGACTGAGGATTGACGATTGAGGATTGAGGATTGAGGATTGAGGATTGAGGATTGAGGATTGAAGATTGAGTATTGTGTATTGAAGGTTGAGGATTGAGGATTGAGGATTGAGGATTGAGGACAGAGTATAGAGGATAGAGGATGAGGACTGAGGGTTGAGGATTGAGGTTTGACGACTGAGGATTGAGGATTGTGGTATGTGGATTGAGGAATGACGTTTGAGGATTGGGGATTGAGGATTGTAGTATTCAAGATGTAGGATTGAATGTTTTGTCATTAAGGATAGAGGATTGGGGACTGAGCGTCGAGGACTGAGTGTTGAGTATTGAGGATTGAAGGCTGAGGATTGGGGACTGAGGATTGAGGCCTGAGGATCGAGGATTGAGGATTGAGGATTGAGGATTAACGTTTAGGGTTGAGGACGAGGAGTGATGGATGGGGATTGAGGTTCGAGGACTGAGGATTGAGGATTGAGGATTGAGGATTGAGGATTGAGGATTGGGGATTGAAGATAGAGTATTGAGGATTGATGACTGAGGATTGAGGATTGAGGATTGAGGGTTGAGGATTGAAGATTGAGAATTGAGAATTTGGTATTGATGGCTGAGTATTGAGGATGGATGGTTGAGGTCTGTGTGTTGAATATTGAGGATTGAGGACTCAGGGTTGAGGATTGAGCATTGTAGATTGAGGACTGAGGATTGAGGGTTGAGGATTGAGGATTGAATATTGTGAATTGATGATTGAAGATTGAGGATTGAGGATTGAGTGTTGAGGATTGAGGACGAGGACTGAGGATTGAGGATTGAGGATTGAGGATTGAGGATTGAGGATTGAGGATTGATGATTGAAGATTGAGTATTGAGTATTGATGATTGAGGATTGAGGATTGAGTATTGAAGATTGAGGACTGAGTGTTGAGGATTGAAGATTGAGCATTGAGGATTGAGGATCGAAGATTGAGGATTGAGGATTGAGGATTGAGGAATGTGGATTGAGGATTTAGAATTGGAGATTGGGTATTGAGGATTGAAGGTTGAGGATTGAGGATTGAGTGTTGAGGATTGAAGATTGAAGATTGAGGATTGAGGATTGAGGACAGAGGATAGAGGATAGAGGATGAGGACTGAGGGTTGAGGATTGAGGTTTGACGACTGAGGATTGAGGATTGAGGATTGTGGATTGAAGAATGACGTTTGAGGATTGGGGATTGAGGATTGTAGTATTGAAGATGTAGGATTGAACGTTTTGTCATTAAGGATAGAGGATTGGGGACTGAGCGTCGAGGACTGAGTGTTGAGGATTGAGGATTGAAGTCTGAGGATTGGGGATTGAAGATTGAGGACTGAGGATTGAGGATTGAGGATTGAGGATTGAGGATTAACGTTTGAGGATTGAGGATGGAGGATTGAGCATTGAGGATTGAGGATTGAGGATTGAGGATTGAGGTTTGAATATTGAGGATTGGGGATTGAGGATTGAAGGTTGAGGGTTGAGGATTGTGGATTGAGGATTGAGGATTGAGGATTGGAAATTGAGCATTGAGTATTGAAGGTTGATGATTGAGGGTTGAGGACTGAGGACAGAGGATACAGGATAGAGGATCAGGACTGAGGGTTGAGAATTGAGGTTTGAGGATTGTGGATTGAGGAATGACGTTTGAGGATTGGGGATTGAGGATTGTAGTATTGAAAATGGAGGATTGAGGTTTTATCATTAAGGATAGAGGATTGAGGATTGAGCGTCGAGGTCTGAGTATTGAGGCTTGGGGATTGAAGTCTGAGGATTGTGGACTGTGGATTGAGGACTGAGGATTGAGGATTGAGGATTGAGGATTGAGGATTAACGTTTGAGGATTGAGGATGGAGGATTGAGGATTGAGGATTGAGGATTGTGGATTGAAGATTGAGGATTGAGGATTGAGGGTTGAGGATTGAGGATTGAGGATTGAGGTTTGAATATTGAGGATTGGGGTTTGAGGATTGAAGATTGAGGGCTAAGGATTGAGGATTGAGGACTGAGGATTGAGGATTGAGGATTGAGGATTGAGGATTGAGGATTGAGGATTGAGGATTGAGGATTGAGGATTGAGGATTGAGGATTTAGGACTGAGTATTGACGTTTGAGGATTGAGGATTGAGGATTGAAGATTGAGGTTTGGCGATTGAGGACTGAAGGTTGAGAGTTGAGGATTGAGGATTGATGATGGAGGATGAGGACTGAGGGTTGAGGATTGAGGTTTCAGGACTCAGGATTCAGGATTGAGGTTTGAGGATTGAGGATTGAAGATTGAGTATTGAGGATTGAAGATTGAGGAATTAGGATTGAGGACTGAGGATTGAGGATTGAGGATTGAAGATTGAGTATTGGGTATTGACGGTTGAGAATTGAGGATTGAGTATTGAGGATTGAGGATTGAGGATTGAATATTGAGTATTGAGGGTTGAGGTTTGAGGATTGAAGATTGAGGATGAGGACTGAGGGTTGAGGGTTGAGGTTTGAGGACTGAGGATTGATGATTGATGTTTGAGGATTGAGGATTGGAGATTGAGTATTGAGGATTGAATATTGAGGATTGAGGATTGAGGATTGAGGATTGAGGAATGAAGATTGAGGATTGGGGACTGAGCATTGACGATTGAGGATTGAGGATTGAGGATTGAGGATTGAGGATTGAGGATTGAAGATTGAGTATTGGGGATTGAAGGTTGAGGATTGAGGATTGAGGATTGAGGATAGAGGATTACAGATTGAGGATTTGGGACTGAGGATTGAAGATTGAGGATTGAGGAGTGAGGACTGAGGATTGAGGATTCAGGATTGAAGATTGATGGTTGGGGATTGAGGAACGATGATTGGGGATTGAGGATTGAGGATTGAGGATTGAGGATTGAGAATTGAGTATTGAAGATTGAGGACAGAGGGTTGAGGATTGAGGATTGATGTTTGAGGATTGAGAATTGATGATTGAATATTTTCGATTGAGTATTGTATCCTGAGAATTCAGGATATTCTATTGAATATTGAGAATTGATGGTTGATGGTTGATTATTGATGATTGATGATTGATGGTAGTGTGTTGAATATTGAGGATTGAGGGTTCAGGATTGAGGATTGAGTATAGAAGGTTGAAAACTGAGGATTCAGGATTGAGGATAGACGATTGAGGATTGAAGTTTGAGTATTGATGATTGACGTTTGAGGATAGAGGATTGAGCGTTGAGGGTTGAGGACGAGGAGTGATGGATGGGGATTGAGGTTTGAGGACTGAGGATTGAGTATTCAGGATTGAGGATTTAGGATTGAGGGTTGAGGATTGAAGATTGGGTATTGAGGATTGAAGATTGAGGATTGAGGATTGAGGATTGAGGATTGGAGATTGAGTATTGAGGATTGAAGATTGAGGGTTAAGGATTGAGGATTGAGGCTTGAGGATTGAGGGTTGAGGATTGAAGATTGAGAATTGAGAATTTGGTATTGATGGCTGAGTATTGAGGATTGATGGTTGAGGTCTGTGTGTTGAATATTGAGGATTGAGGACTCAGGGTTGAGGATTGAGCATTGTAGATTGAGGACTGAGGATTGAGGGTTGAGGATTGAGGATTGAATATTGTGAATTGATGATTGAAGATTGAGGATTGAGGATTGAGTGTTGAGGATTGAGGACGAGGACTGAGGATTGAGGATTGAGGATTGAGGATTGAGGATTGAGGATTGAGGATTGATGATTGAAGATTGAGTGTTGAGGATTGAAGATTGAGCATTGAGGATTGAGGATCGAAGATTGAGGATTGAGGATTGAGGATTGAGGAATGTGGATTGAGGATTTAGAATTGGAGATTGGGTATTGAGGATTGAAGGTTGAGGATTGAGGATTGAGTGTTGAGGATTGAAGATTGAAGATTGAGGATTGAGGATTGAGGACATAGGATAGAGGATAGAGGATGAGGACTGAGGGTTGAGGATTGAGGTTTGACGACTGAGGATTGAGGATTGAGGATTGTGGATTGAAGAATGACGTTTGAGGATTGGGGATTGAGGATTGTAGTATTGAAGATGTAGGATTGAACGTTTTGTCATTAAGGATAGAGGATTGGGGACTGAGCGTCGAGGACTGAGTGTTGAGGATTGAGGATTGAAGTCTGAGGATTGGGGATTGAAGATTGAGGACTGAGGATTGAGGATTGAGGATTGAGGATTGAGGATTAACGTTTGAGGATTGAGGATGGAGGATTGGGCATTGAGGATTGAGGATTGAGGATTGAGGATTGAGGTTTGAATATTGAGGATTGGGGATTGAGGATTGAAGGTTGAGGGTTGAGGATTGTGGATTGAGGATTGAGGATTGAGGATTGGAAATTGAGCATTGAGTATTGAAGGTTGATGATTGAGGGTTGAGGACTGAGGACAGAGGATACAGGATAGAGGATCAGGACTGAGGGTTGAGGATTGAGGTTTGAGGATTGTGGATTGAGGAATGACGTTTGAGGATTGGGGATTGAGGATTGTAGTATTGAAAATGGAGGATTGAGGTTTTATCATTAAGGATAGAGGATTGAGGATTGAGCGTCGAGGTCTGAGTATTGAGGCTTGGGGATTGAAGTCTGAGGATTGTGGACTGTGGACTGAGGACTGAGGATTGAGGATTGAGGATTGAGGATTGAGGATTAACGTTTGAGGATTGAGGATGGAGGATTGAGGATTGAGGATTGAGGATTGTGGATTGAAGATTGAGGATTGAGGATTGAGGGTTGAGGATTGAGGATTGAGGATTGAGGTTTGAATATTGAGGATTGGGGTTTGAGGATTGAAGATTGAGGGCTAAGGATTGAGGATTGAGGATTGAGGATTTAGGACTGAGGATTGACGTTTGATGATTGAGGATTGAGGATTGAAGATTGAGGTTTGGCGATTGAGGACTGAAGGTTGAGAGTTGAGGATTGAGGATTGACGATGGAGGGTGAGGACTGAGGGTTGAGGATTGAGGTTTCAGGACTCAGGATTCAGGATTGAGGTTTGAGGATTGAGGATTGAAGATTGAGTATTGAGGATTGAAGATTTAGGAATTAGGATTGAGGATTGAGTATTGAGTATTGAGGATTGAAGATTGAGTATTGGGTATTGACGGTTGAGTATTGAGGATTGAAGATTGAGGATTGAGGATTGAGGATTGAGGATTGAGGATTGAGGAATGAAGATTGAGGATCGGGGACTGAGGATTGACGATTGAGGATTGAGGATTGAGGATTGAGGATTGAGGATTGAGGATTGAAGATTGAGTATTGGGTATTGAAGGTTGAGGATTGAGGATTGAGTGTTGAGGATTGAGGACGAGGACTGAGAGTTGAGGATTGAGGATCGAGGACTGAGGATTGAGAATTCAGGATTGAAGATTGAGGGTTGGGGATTGAGGATCGATGTTTGGGGATTGAGGATTGAGGATTCAGGATTGCGGATTGAGGATTGAGGATTGGAGATTGAGTATTGAGAATTGAAGATTGAGGATTGAGGATTGAGGATTGAGGACAGAGTATAGAGGATAGAGGATGAGGACTGAGGGTTGAGGATTGAGGTTTGACGACTGAGGATTGAGGATTGTGGATTGTGGATTGAGGAATGACGTTTGAGGATTGGGGATTGAGGATTGTAGTATTCAAGATGTAGGATTGAATGCTTTGTCATTAAGGATAGAGGATTGGGGACTGAGCGTCGAGGACTGAGTGTTGAGGATTGAGGATTGAAGTCTGAGGATTGGGGACTGAGGATTGAGGCCTGAGGATCGAGGATTGAGGATTGAGGATTGAGGATTAACGTTTGAGGGTTGAGGATGGAGGATTGAGGATTGAGGACTGAGGGTTGAGGGTTGAGGTTTGAGGACTGAGGATTGATGATTGATGTTTGAGGATTGAGGATTGGAGATTGAGTATTGAGGATTGAATATTGAGGATTCAGGATTGAGGATTGAGGATTGAGGAATGAAGATTGAGGATTGGGGACTGAGCATTGACGATTGAGGATTGAGGATTGAGGATTGAGGATTGAGGATTGAGGATTTAGGACTGAGTATTGACGTTTGAGGATTGAGGATTGAGGATTGAAGATTGAGGTTTGGCGATTGAGGACTGAAGGTTGAGAGTTGAGGATTGAGGATTGATGATGGAGGATGAGGACTGAGGGTTGAGGATTGAGGTTTCAGGACTCAGGATTCAGGATTGAGGTTTGAGGATTGAGGATTGAAGATTGAGTATTGAGGATTGAAGATTGAGGAACTAGGATTGAGGATTGAGGATTGAGGATTGAGGATTGAAGATTGAGTATTGGGTATTGACGGTTGAGAATTGAGGATTGAGTATTGAGGATTGAGGATTGAGGATTGAATATTGAGTATTGAGGGTTGAGATTTGAGGATTGAAGATTGAGGATGAGGACTGAGGGTTGAGGGTTGAGGTTTGAGGACTGAGGATTGATGATTGATGTTTGAGGATTGAGGATTGGAGATTGAGTATTGAGGATTGAATATTGAGGATTGAGGATTGAGGATTGAGGATTGAGGAATGAAGATTGAGGATTGGGGACTGAGCATTGACGATTGAGGATTGAGGATTGAGGATTGAGGATTGAGGATTGAGGATTGAAGATTGAGTATTGGGGATTGAAGGTTGAGGATTGAGGATTGAGGATTGAGGATAGAGGATTACAGATTGAGGATTTGGGACTGAGGATTGAAGATTGAGGATTGAGGAGTGAGGACTGGGGATTGAGGATTCAGGATTGAAGATTGATGGTTGGGGATTGAGGAACGATGATTGGGGATTGAGGATTGAGGATTGAGGATTGAGGATTGAGGATTGAGGATTGAGAATTGAGTATTGAAGATTGAGGACAGAGGGTTGAGGATTGAGGATTGATGTTTGAGGATTGAGAATTGATGATTGAATATTTTCGATTGAGTATTGTATCCTGAGAATTCAGGATATTCTATTGAATATTGAGAATTGATGGTTGATGGTTGATTATTGATGATTGATGATTGATGGTAGTGTGTTGAATATTGAGGATTGAGGGTTCAGGATTGAGGATTGAGTATAGAAGGTTGAAAACTGAGGATTCAGGATTGAGGATAGACGATTGAGGATTGAAGTTTGAGTATTGATGATTGACGTTTGAGGATAGAGGATTGAGCGTTGAGGGTTGAGGACGAGGAGTGATGGATGGGGATTGAGGTTTGAGGACTGAGGATTGAGTATTCAGGATTGAGGATTTAGGATTGAGGGTTGAGGATTGAAGATTGGGTATTGAGGATTGAAGATTGAGGATTGAGGATTGAGGATTGAGGATTGGAGATTGAGTATTGAGGATTGAAGATTGAGGGTTAAGGATTGAGGATTGAGGATTGACGATTGAGGATTGAGGATTAACGATTGAGGATTGAGGATGGAGGATTGAGGATTGAGGATTGAGGATTGAAGATTGAGGATTGAGGATTGAGGATTGAGGATTGATGATTGAGGATTTAGGACTGAGGATTGACGTTTGATGATTGAGGATTGAGGATTGAAGATTGAGGTTTGGCGATTGAGGACTGAAGGTTGAGAGTTGAGGATTGAGGATTGACGATGGAGGGTGAGGACTGAGGGTTGAGGATTGAGGTTTCAGGACTCAGGATTCAGGATTGAGGTTTGAGGATTGAGGATTGAAGATTGAGTATTGAGGATTGAAGATTGAGGAATTAGGATTGAGGATTGAGTATTGAGTATTGAGGATTGAAGATTGAGTATTGGGTATTGACGGTTGAGTATTGAGGATTGAGTATTGAGGATTGAGGATTGAGGATTGAAGATTGAGTATTGAGGGTTGAGGATTGAGGATTGAAGATTGAGGATTGAGGATTGAGGATTGAGGATTGAGGATTGAGGAATGAAGATTGAGGATCGGGGACTGAGGATTGACGATTGAGGATTGAGGATTGAGGATTGAGGATTGAGGATTGAGGATTGAAGATTGAGTATTGGGTATTGAAGGTTGAGGATTGAGGATTGAGTGTTGAGGATTGAGGACGAGGACTGAGAGTTGAGGATTGAGGATTGAGGACTGAGGATTGAGAATTCAGGATTGAAGATTGAGGGTTGGGGATTGAGGATCGATGATTGGGGATTGAGGATTGAGGATTCAGGATTGCGGATTGAGGATTGAGGATTGGAGATTGAGTATTGAGAATTGAAGATTGAGGATTGAGGAATGAGGATTGAGGACAGAGTATAGAGGATAGAGGATGAGGACTGAGGGTTGAGGATTGAGGTTTGACGACTGAGGATTGAGGATTGTGGATTGTGGATTGAGGAATGACGTTTGAGGATTGGGGATTGAGGATTGTAGTATTCAAGATGTAGGATTGAATGTTTTGTCATTAAGGATAGAGGATTGGGGACTGAGCGTCGAGGACTGAGTGTTGAGGATTGAGGATTGAAGTCTGAGGATTGGGGACTGAGGATTGAGGCCTGAGGATCGAGGATTGAGGATTGAGGATTGAGGATTAACGTTTGAGGGTTGAGGATGGAGGATTGAGGATTGAGGACTGAGGATTGAAGATTGAGGATTGAGGATTGAGGATTGAGGATTGATGATTGAGGATTGGGGATTGAAGATAGAGTATTGAGGATTGATGACTGAGGATTGAGGATTGAGGATTGAGGACTGAGCTTTGAGGATTGAGTGTTGAGCATTGAGGATTGAGGATTGAGGATTGAGGATTTAGGACTGAGGATTGACGTTTGAGGGTTGAGGATTGAGGATTGAGGGTTGAGGATTGAGGATTGAAGATTGAGGATTGAGGATTGAGGATTGAGTATTGAAGATTGAGGACAGAGGGTTGAGGATTGAGGATTGATGTTTGAGGATTCAGATTTGATGATTGAATATTTTGGATTGAGTATTGTATCCTGAGAATTCAGGATATTCTATTGAATATTGAGAATTGATGGTTGATGGTTGATTATTGAGGATTGATGATTGATGGTAGTGTGTTGAATATTGAGGATTGAGGGTTCAGGATTGAGGATTGAGTATAGAAGGTTGAAATCTGAGGATTGAGGATTGAGGATAGACGATTGACGATTGAAGTTTGAGTATTGATGATTGACGTTTGAGGATTGAGGATTGAGCGTTTAGAGTTGAGGACGAGGAGTGATGGATGGGGATTGAGGTTTGAGTACTGAGGATTGAGTATTCAGGGTTGAGGATTTAGGATTGAGGGTTGAGGATTGAAGATTGAGGATTGGGGATTGAGGATTGAGGATTGAGGATTGAGGATTGAGGATTGAGTATTGAGTATTGATGATTGAGGATTGAGGATTGAGTTTTGAATATTGAGGATTGGGGATTGAGGATTGAAGATTGAGCGTTGAGGATTGTGGATTGAGGATTGAGGATTGGAGATTGAGCATTGAGAATTGAAGGTTGATGATTGAGGGTTGAGGACTGAGGACAGAGGATAAAGGATAGAGGATGAGGACTGAGGGTTGAGGATTGAGGATTGAGGATTGTGGATTGAGGAATGACGTTTGAGGATTGGGGATTGAGGATTGTAGTATTGAAGATGGAGGATTGAGGTTTTATCATTAGGGATTGAGGATTGGGGACTGAGCGTCGAGGTCTGAGTATTGAGGATTGGGGATTGAAGTCTGAGGATTGTGGACTGAGGATTGAGGACTGAGGATTGAGGATTGAGGATTGAGGATTGAGGATTAACGTTTGAGGATTGAGGATGGAGGATTGAGAATTGAGGATTGAGGATTGAAGATTGAGGATTGAGGATTGAGGATTGAGGATTGAGGATTGAGGATTGAGGATTGAGGATTGAGGATTGAGGATTTAGGACTGAGTATTGACGTTTGAGGATTGAGGATTGAGGATTGAAGATTGAGGTTTGGCGATTGAGGACTGAAGGTTGAGAGTTGAGGATTGAGGATTGATGATGGAGGATGAGGACTGAGGGTTGAGGATTGAGGTTTCAGTACTCAGGATTCAGGATTGAGGTTTGAGGATTGAGGATTGAAGATTGAGTATTGAGGATTGAAGATTGAGGAATTAGGATTGAGGACTGAGGATTGAGGATTGAGGATTGAAGATTGAGTATTGGGTATTGACGGTTGAGAATTGAGGATTGAGTATTGAGGATTGAGGATTGAGGATTGAATATTGAGTATTGAGGGTTGAGGTTTGAGGATTGAAGATTGAGGATGAGGACTGAGGGTTGAGGGTTGAGGTTTGAGGACTGAGGATTGATGATTGATGTTTGAGGATTGAGGATTGGAGATTGAGTATTGAGGATTGAATATTGAGGATTGAGGATTGAGGATTGAGGATTGAGGAATGAAGATTGAGGATTGGGGACTGAGCATTGACGATTGAGGATTGAGGATTGAGGATTGAGGATTGAGTATTGAGGATTGAAGATTGAGTATTGGGGATTGAAGGTTGAGGATTGAGGATTGAGGATTGAGGATTGAGGAATGAAGATTGAGGATCGGGGACTGAGGATTGACGATTGAGGATTGAGGATTGAGGATTGAGGATTGAGGATTGAGGATTGAAGATTGAGTATTGGGTATTGAAGGTTGAGGATTGAGGATTGAGTGTTGAGGATTGAGGACGAGGACTGAGAGTTGAGGATTGAGGATTGAGGACTGAGGATTGAGAATTCAGGATTGAAGATTGAGGGTTGGGGATTGAGGATCGATGATTGGGGATTGAGGATTGAGGATTCAGGATTGCGGATTGAGGATTGAGGATTGGAGATTGAGTATTGAGAATTGAAGATTGAGGATTGAGGATTGAGGATTGAGGACAGAGTATAGAGGATAGAGGATGAGGACTGAGGGTTGAGGATTGAGGTTTGACGACTGAGGATTGAGGATTGTGGATTGTGGATTGAGGAATGACGTTTGAGGATTGGGGATTGAGGATTGTATTATTCAAGATGTAGGATTGAATGTTTTGTCATTAAGGATAGAGGATTGGGGACTGAGCGTCGAGGACTGAGTGTTGAGGATTGAGGATTGAAGTCTGAGGATTGGGGACTGAGGATTGAGGCCTGAGGATCGAGGATTGAGGATTGAGGATTGAGGATTAACGTTTGAGGGTTGAGGATGGAGGATTGAGGATTGAGGACTGAGGATTGAAGATTGAGGATTGAGGATTGAGGATTGAGGATTGAGGATTGAGGATTGGGGATTGAAGATAGAGTATTGAGGATTGATGACTGAGGATTGAGGATTGAGGATTGAGGACTGAGCTTTGAGGATTGAGTGTTGAGCATTGAGGATTGAGGATTGAGGATTGAGGATTTAGGACTGAGGATTGACGTTTGAGGGTTGAGGATTGAGGATTGAGGGTTGAGGATTGAGGATTGAAGATTGAGGATTGAGGATTGAGGATTGAGTATTGAAGATTGAGGACAGAGGGTTGAGGATTGAGGATTGATGTTTGAGGATTCAGATTTGATGATTGAATATTTTGGATTGAGTATTGTATCCTGAGAATTCAGGATATTCTATTGAATATTGAGAATTGATGGTTGATGGTTGATTATTGAGGATTGATGATTGATGGTAGTGTGTTGAATATTGAGGATTGAGGGTTCAGGATTGAGGATTGAGTATAGAAGGTTGAAATCTGAGGATTGAGGATTGAGGATAGACGATTGAGGATTGAAGTTTGAGTATTGATGATTGACGTTTGAGGATTGAGGATTGAGCGTTTAGGGTTGAGGACGAGGAGTGATGGATGGGGATTGAGGTTTGAGGACTGAGGATTGAGTATTCAGGGTTGAGGATTTAGGATTGAGGGTTGAGGATTGAAGATTGAGGATTGGGGATTGAGGATTGAGGATTGAGGATTGAGGATTGAGGATTGAGTATTGAGTATTGATGATTGAGGATTGAGGATTGAGTTTTGAATATTGAGGATTGGGGATTGAGGATTGAAGATTGAGGGTTGAGGATTGTGGATTGAGGATTGAGGATTGAGGATTGGAGTTTGAGCATTGAGAATTGAAGGTTGATGATTGAGGGTTGAGGACTGAGGACAGAGGATAAAGGATAGAGGATGAGGACTGAGGGTTGAGGATTGAGGATTGAGGATTGTGGATTGAGGAATGACGTTTGAGGATTGGGGATTGAGGATTGTAGTATTGAATATGGAGGATTGAGGTTTTATCATTAGGGATAGAGGATTGGGGACTGAGCGTCGAGGTCTGAGTATTGAGGATTGGGGATTGAAGTCTGAGGATTGTGGACTGAGGATTGACGATTGAGGATTGAGGATTGAGGATTGAGGATTGAGGATTGAGGATTGAAGATTGAGTATTGGGTATTGAAGGTTGAGGATTGAGGATTGAGTGTTGAGGATTGAGGACGAGGACTGAGAGTTGAGGATTGAGGATTGAGGACTGAGGATTGAGGATTCAGGATTGAAGATTGAGGGTTGGGGATTGAGGATCGATGATTGGGGATTGAGGATTGAGGATTGAGGATTGAGGATTGAGGATTGAGTATTGGAGATTGAGTGTTGAGGATTGAAGATTGAGGATTGAGGATTGAGGATTGAGGACAGAGTATAGAGGATAGAGGATGAGGACTGAGGGTTGAGGATTGAGGTTTGACGACTGAAGATTGAGGATTGAGGATTGTGGATTGAGGAATGACGTTTGAGGATTGGGGATTGAGGATTGTAGTATTGAAGATGTAGGATTGAATGTTTTGTCATTAAGGATAGAGGATTGGGGACTGAACGTCGAGGACTGAGTGTTGAGGATTGAGGATTGAAGTCTGAGCATTGGGGATTGAGGATTGAGGACTGAGGATTGAGGATTGATGATTGAGGATTGAGGATGGAGGATTGAGGATTGAGGATTGAGGATTGAGGATTGAGGGTTGAGGATTGAGGATTGAGGATTGAGGATTGAGGATTGAGGATTGAAGATGGAGTATTGAGGATTGATGACTGAGGATTGAGGATTGAGGATTGAGGATTGGGGATTGAGGATTGAGGATTGAGGATTGAGGATTGAGGATTGGAGATTGAGTATTGAGGATTGAAGATAGAGGGCTAAGGATTGAGGATTGAGGATTGAGGATTGAAGATTGAGAATTGAGAATTGGGGATTGATGGTTGAGTATTGAGGATTGATGGTTTTGGTGTGTGTGTTGAATATTGAGGATTGAGGACTCAGGGTTGAGGATTGAGCATTGTAGATTGAGGACTGAGGATAGAGGATTGAGGATTGAGGATTGAAGGTTGTGTATTGATGACTGAAGATTGAGGATTGAGGATTGAGTGTTGAGGATTGAGTACGAGGACTGAGGATTGAGGATTGAGGATTGAGGATTGAGGATTGAGGATTGAGGATTGAGGATTGAGGTTTGAATATTGAGGATTGGGGATTGAGGATTGAATATTGAGGGTTGAGGATTGTGAATTGAGGATTGAGGATTGAGGATTGGAGATTGCGTATTGAGAATTGAAGGTCGAGGATTGAGGACTGAGGATTGAGGATTGAGGATTGAGGATTGAAGATGGAGTATTGAGGATTGATGACTGAGGATTGAGGATTGAGGATTGAGGATTGGGGATTGAGGATTGAGGATTGAGGATTGAGGATTGAGGATTGAAGATTGAGTATTGGGTATTGACGGTTGAGTATTGAGGATTGAGTATTGAGGATTGCGGATTGAGGATTGAAGATTGAGTATTGAGGGTTGAGGATTGAGGATTGAAGATTGAGGATTGAGGATTGAGGATTGAGGATTGAGGATTGAGGAATGAAGATTGAGGATCGGGGACTGAGGATTGACGATTGAGGATTGAGGATTGAGGATTGAGGATTGAGGATTGAGGATTGAAGATTGAGTATTGTGTATTGAAGGTTGAGGATTGAGGATTGAGGATTGAGGATTGAGGACAGAGTATAGAGGATAGAGGATGAGGACTGAGGGTTGAGGATTGAGGTTTGACGACCGAGGATTGAGGATTGTGGATTGTGGATTGAGGAATGACGTTTGAGGATTGGGGATTGAGGATTGTAGTATTCAAGATGTAGGATTGAATGTTTTGTCATTAAGGATAGAGGATTGGGGACTGAGCGTCGAGGACTGAGTGTTGAGTATTGAGGATTGAAGGCTGAGGATTGGGGACTGAGGATTGAGGCCTGAGGATCGAGGATTGAGGATTGAGGATTGAGGATTAACGTTTGAGGGTTGAGGATGGAGGATTGAGGATTGAGGATTGAGGATTGAAGATTGAGGATTGAGGATTGAGGATTGAGGATTGAGGATTGAGGATTGGGGATTGAAGATAGAGTATTGAGGATTGATGACTGAGGATTGAGGATTGAGGATTGAGGACTGAGCTTTGAGGATTGAGTGTTGAGCATTGAGGATTGAGGATTGAGGATTGAGGATTTAGGACTGAGGATTGACGTTTGAGGATTGAGGATTGAGGATTGAGGGTTGAGGATTGAGGATTGAAGATTGAGGATTGAGGATTGAGGATTGAGTATAGAAGGTTGAAATCTGAGGATTGAGGATTGAGGATAGACGATTGAGGATTGAAGTTTGAGTATTGATGATTGACGTTTGAGGATTGAGGATTGAGCGTTTATGGTTGAGGACGAGGAGTGATGGATGGGGATTGAGGTTTGAGGACTGAGGATTGAGTATTCAGGGTTGAGGATTTAGGATTGAGGGTTGAGGATTGAAGATTGAGGATTGGGGATTGAGGATTGAGGATTGAGGATTGAGGATTGAGGATTGAGTATTGAGTATTGATGATTGAGGATTGAGGATTGAGTTTTGGATATTGAGGATTGGGGATTGAGGATTGAAGATTGAGGGTTGAGGATTGTGGATTGAGGATTGAGGATTGGAGATTGAGCATTGAGAATTGAAGGTTGATGATTGAGGGTTGAGGACTGAGGACAGAGGATAAAGGATAGAGGATGAGGACTGAGGGTTGAGGATTGAGGATTGAGGATTGTGGATTGAGGAATGACGTTTGAGGATTGGGGATTGAGGATTGTAGTATTGAAGATGGAGGATTGAGGTTTTATCATTAGGGATTGAGGATTGGGGACTGCGCGTCGAGGTCTGAGTATTGAGGATTGGGGATTGAAGTCTGAGGATTGTGGACTGAGGATTGAGGACTGAGGATTGAGGATTGAGGATTGAGGATTGAGGATTAACGTTTGAGGATTGAGGATGGAGGATTGAGAATTGAGGATTGAGGATTGAAGATTGAGGATTGAGGATTGAGGATTGAGGATTGAGGATTGAGGATTGAGGATTGAGGATTGAGGATTGAGGATTTAGGACTGAGTATTGACGTTTGAGGATTGAGGATTGAGGATTGAAGATTGAGGTTTGGCGATTGAGGACTGAAGGTTGAGAGTTGAGGATTGAGGATTGATGATGGAGGATGAGGACTGAGGGTTGAGGATTGAGGTTTCAGGACTCAGGATTCAGGATTGAGGTTTGAGGATTGAGGATTGAAGATTGAGTATTGAGGATTGAAGATTGAGGAATTAGGATTGAGGACTGAGGATTGAGGATTGAGGATTGAAGATTGAGTATTGGGTATTGACGGTTGAGAATTGAGGATTGAGTATTGAGGATTGAGGATTGAGGATTGAATATTGAGTATTGAGGGTTGAGGTTTGAGGATTGAAGATTGAGGATGAGGACTGAGGGTTGAGGGTTGAGGTTTGAGGACTGAGGATTGATGATTGATGTTTGAGGATTGAGGATTGGAGATTGAGTATTGAGGATTGAATATTGAGGATTGAGGATTGAGGATTGAGGATTGAGGAATGAAGATTGAGGATTGGGGACTGAGCATTGACGATTTAGGATTGAGGATTGAGGATTGAGGATTGAGGACTGAGGATTGAAGATTGAGTATTGGGGATTGAAGGTTGAGGATTGAGGATTGAGGATTGAGGATAGAGGATTACAGATTGAGGATTTGGGACTGAGGATTGAAGATTGAGGATTGAGGAGTGAGGACTGAGGATTGAGGATTCAGGATTGAAGATTGATGGTTGGGGATTGAGGAACGATGATTGGGGATTGAGGATTGAGGATTGAGGATTGAGGATTGAGGATTGAGGATTGAGAATTGAGTATTGAAGATTGAGGACAGAGGGTTGAGGATTGAGGATTGATGTTTGAGGATTGAGAATTGATGATTGAATATTTTCGATTGAGTATTGTATCCTGAGAATTCAGGATATTCTATTGAATATTGAGAATTGATGGTTGATGGTTGATTATTGATGATTGATGATTGATGGTAGTGTGTTGAATATTGAGGATTGAGGGTTCAGGATTGAGGATTGAGTATAGAAGGTTGAAAACTGAGGATTCAGGATTGAGGATAGACGATTGAGGATTGAAGTTTGAGTATTGATGATTGACGTTTGAGGATAGAGGATTGAGCGTTGAGGGTTGAGGACGAGGAGTGATGGATGGGGATTGAGGTTTGAGGACTGAGGATTGAGTATTCAGGATTGAGGATTTAGGATTGAGGGTTGAGGATTGAAGATTGGGTATTGAGGATTGAAGATTGAGGATTGAGGATTGAGGATTGAGGATTGGAGATTGAGTATTGAGGATTGAAGATTGAGGGTTAAGGATTGAGGATTGAGGCTTGAGGATTGAGGGTTGAGGATTGAAGATTGAGAATTGAGAATTTGGTATTGATGGCTGAGTATTGAGGATTGATGGTTGAGGTCTGTGTGTTGAATATTGAGGATTGAGGACTCAGGGTTGAGGATTGAGCATTGTAGATTGAGGACTGAGGATTGAGGGTTGAGGATTGAGGATTGAATATTGTGAATTGATGATTGAAGATTGAGGATTGAGGATTGAGTGTTGAGGATTGAGGACGAGGACTGAGGATTGAGGATTGAGGATTGAGGATTGAGGATTGAGGATTGAGGATTGATGATTGAAGATTGAGTATTGAGTATTGATGATTGAGGATTGAGGATTGAGTATTGAAGATTGAGGACTGAGTGTTGAGGATTGAAGATTGAGCATTGAGGATTGAGGATCGAAGATTGAGGATTGAGGATTGAGGATTGAGGAATGTGGATTGAGGATTTAGAATTGGAGATTGGGTATTGAGGATTGAAGGTTGAGGATTGAGGATTGAGTGTTGAGGATTGAAGATTGAAGATTGAGGATTGAGGATTGAGGACAGAGGATAGAGGATAGAGGATGAGGACTGAGGGTTGAGGATTGAGGTTTGACGACTGAGGATTGAGGATTGAGGATTGTGGATTGAAGAATGACGTTTGAGGATTGGGGATTGAGGATTGTAGTATTGAAGATGTAGGATTGAACGTTTTGCCATTAAGGATAGAGGATTGGGGACTGAGCGTCGAGGACTGAGTGTTGAGGATTGAGGATTGAAGTCTGAGGATTGGGGATTGAAGATTGAGGACTGAGGATTGAGGATTGAGGATTGAGGATTGAGGATTAACGTTTGAGGATTGAGGATGGAGGATTGAGCATTGAGGATTGAGGATTGAGGATTGAGGATTGAGGTTTGAATATTGAGGATTGGGGATTGAGGATTGAAGGTTGAGGGTTGAGGATTGTGGATTGAGGATTGAGGATTGAGGATTGGAAATTGAGCATTGAGTATTGAAGGTTGATGATTGAGGGTTGAGGACTGAGGACAGAGGATACAGGATAGAGGATCAGGACTGAGGGTTGAGGATTGAGGTTTGAGGATTGTGGATTGAGGAATGACGTTTGAGGATTGGGGATTGAGGATTGTAGTATTGAAAATGGAGGATTGAGGTTTTATCATTAAGGATAGAGGATTGAGGATTGAGCGTCGAGGTCTGAGTATTGAGGCTTGGGGATTGAAGTCTGAGGATTGTGGACTGTGGATTGAGGACTGAGGATTGAGGATTGAGGATTGAGGATTGAGGATTAACGTTTGAGGATTGAGGATGGAGGATTGAGGATTGAGGATTGAGGATTGTGGATTGAAGATTGAGGATTGAGGATTGAGGGTTGAGGATTGAGGATTGAGGATTGAGGTTTGAATATTGAGGATTGGGGTTTGAGGATTGAAGATTGAGGGCTAAGGATTGAGGATTGAGGATTGAGGATTGAGGGTTGAGGATTGAAGATCGAGAATTGAGAATTGGGGATTGATGGTTGAGTATTGAGGATTGATCGTTGAGGTCTGTGTGTTGAATATTGAGGATTGAGGACTCAGGGTTGAGGATTGAGCATTGTAGATTGAGGACTGAGGATTGAGGATTGAGGATTGAGGATTGAGGATTGAGGATTGAGGATTGAGGATTGAGGATTGAGGATTGAGGATTGAGGATTTAGGACTGAGTATTGACGTTTGAGGATTGAGGATTGAGGATTGAAGATTGAGGTTTGGCGATTGAGGACTGAAGGTTGAGAGTTGAGGATTGAGGATTGATGATGGAGGATGAGGACTGAGGGTTGAGGATTGAGGTTTCAGGACTCAGGATTCAGGATTGACGTTTGAGGATTGAGGATTGAAGATTGAGTATTGAGGATTGAAGATTGAGGAATTAGGATTGAGGACTGAGGATTGAGGATTGAGGATTGAAGATTGAGTATTGGGTATTGACGGTTGAGAATTGAGGATTGAGTATTGAGGATTGAGGATTGAGGATTGAATATTGAGTATTGAGGGTTGAGGTTTGAGGATTGAAGATTGAGGATGAGGACTGAGGGTTGAGGGTTGAGGTTTGAGGACTGAGGATTGATGATTGATGTTTGAGGATTGAGGATTGGAGATTGAGTATTGAGGATTGAATATTGAGGATTGAGGATTGAGGATTGAGGACTGAGGAATGAAGATTGAGGATTGGGGACTGAGCATTGACGATTGAGGATTGAGGATTGAGGATTGAGGATTGAGGATTGAGGATTGAAGATTGAGTATTGGGGATTGAAGGTTGAGGATTGAGGATTGAGGATTGAGGATAGAGGATTACAGATTGAGGATTTGGGACTGAGGATTGAAGATTGAGGATTGAGGAGTGAGGACTGAGGATTGAGGATTCAGGATTGAAGATTGATGGTTGGGGATTGAGGAACGATGATTGGGGATTGAGGATTGAGGATTGAGGATTGAGGATTGAGGATTGAGGATTGAGAATTGAGTATTGAAGATTGAGGACAGAGGGTTGAGGATTGAGGATTGATGTTTGAGGATTGAGAATTGATGATTGAATATTTTCGATTGAGTATTGTATCCTGAGAATTCAGGATATTCTATTGAATATTGAGAATTGATGGTTGATGGTTGATTATTGATGATTGATGATTGATGGTAGTGTGTTGAATATTGAGGATTGAGGGTTCAGGATTGAGGATTGAGTATAGAAGGTTGAAAACTGAGGATTCAGGATTGAGGATAGACGATTGAGGATTGAAGTTTGAGTATTGATGATTGACGTTTGAGGATAGAGGATTGAGCGTTGAGGGTTGAGGACGAGGAGTGATGGATGGGGATTGAGGTTTGAGGACTGAGGATTGAGTATTCAGGATTGAGGATTTAGGATTGAGGGTTGAGGATTGAAGATTGGGTATTGAGGATTGAAGATTGAGGATTGAGGATTGAGGATTGAGGATTGGAGATTGAGTATTGAGGATTGAAGATTGAGGGTTAAGGATTGAGGATTGAGGCTTGAGGATTGAGGGTTGAGGATTGAAGATTGAGAATTGAGAATTTGGTATTGATGGCTGAGTATTGAGGATTGATGGTTGAGGTCTGTGTGTTGAATATTGAGGATTGAGGACTCAGGGTTGAGGATTGAGCATTGTAGATTGAGGACTGAGGATTGAGGGTTGAGGATTGAGGATTGAATATTGTGAATTGATGATTGAAGATTGAGGATTGAGGATTGAGTGTTGAGGATTGAGGACGAGGACTGAGGATTGAGGATTGAGGATTGAGGATTGAGGATTGAGGATTGAGGATTGATGATTGAAGATTGAGTGTTGAGGATTGAAGATTGAGCATTGAGGATTGAGGATCGAAGATTGAGGATTGAGGATTGAGGATTGAGGAATGTGGATTGAGGATTTAGAATTGGAGATTGGGTATTGAGGATTGAAGGTTGAGGATTGAGGATTGAGTGTTGAGGATTGAAGATTGAAGATTGAGGATTGAGGATTGAGGACAGAGGATAGAGGATAGAGGATGAGGACTGAGGGTTGAGGATTGAGGTTTGACGACTGAGGATTGAGGATTGAGGATTGTGGATTGAAGAATGACGTTTGAGGATTGGGGATTGAGGATTGTAGTATTGAAGATGTAGGATTGAACGTTTTGTCATTAAGGATAGAGGATTGGGGACTGAGCGTCGAGGACTGAGTGTTGAGGATTGAGGATTGAAGTCTGAGGATTGGGGATTGAAGATTGAGGACTGAGGATTGAGGATTGAGGATTGAGGATTGAGGATTAACGTTTGAGGATTGAGGATGGAGGATTGGGCATTGAGGATTGAGGATTGAGGATTGAGGATTGAGGTTTGAATATTGAGGATTGGGGATTGAGGATTGAAGGTTGAGGGTTGAGGATTGTGGATTGAGGATTGAGGATTGAGGATTGGAAATTGAGCATTGAGTATTGAAGGTTGATGATTGAGGGTTGAGGACTGAGGACAGAGGATACAGGATAGAGGATCAGGACTGAGGGTTGAGGATTGAGGTTTGAGGATTGTGGATTGAGGAATGACGTTTGAGGATTGGGGATTGAGGATTGTAGTATTGAAAATGGAGGATTGAGGTTTTATCATTAAGGATAGAGGATTGAGGATTGAGCGTCGAGGTCTGAGTATTGAGGCTTGGGGATTGAAGTCTGAGGATTGTGGACTGTGGATTGAGGACTGAGGATTGAGGATTGAGGATTGAGGATTGAGGATTAACGTTTGAGGATTGAGGATGGAGGATTGAGGATTGAGGATTGAGGATTGTGGATTGAAGATTGAGGATTGAGGATTGAGGGTTGAGGATTGAGGATTGAGGATTGAGGTTTGAATATTGAGGATTGGGGTTTGAGGATTGAAGATTGAGGGCTAAGGATTGAGGATTGAGGATTGAGGATTGAGGGTTGAGGATTGAAGATCGAGAATTGAGAATTGGGGATTGATGGTTGAGTATTGAGGATTGATCGTTGAGGTCTGTGTGTTGAATATTGAGGATTGAGGACTCAGGGTTGAGGATTGAGCATTGTAGATTGAGGACTGAGGATTGAGGATTGAGGATTGAGGATTGAGGATTGAAGGTTGTGTATTGATGATTGAAGATTGAGGATTGAGGATTGAGTGCTGAGGATTGAGTACGAGGACTGAGGATTGAGGATTCAGGATTGAGGATTGAGGATTGAGGATTGAGGATTGAGGATTGAGGATTGAAGATTGAGTATTGGGGATTGAAGGTTGAGGATTGAGGATTGAGTGTTGAGGATTGAGGACGAGGACTGAGAGTTGAGGATTGAGGAGTGAGGACTGAGGATTGAGGATTCAGGATTGAAGATTGAGGGTTGGGGATTGAGGATCGATGATTGGCGATTGAGGATTCAGGATTGAGGGTTGAGGATTGAGTATTGAAGATTGAGGACAGAGGGTTGAGGATTGAGGATTGATGTTTGAGGATTGAGATTTGATGATTGAATATTTTGGATTGAGTATTGTATCCTGAGAATTCAGGATATTCTATTGAATATTGAGAATTGATGGTTGATGGTTGATTATTGAGGATTGATGATTGGTGGTAGTGTGTTGAATATTGAGGATTGAGGGTTCAGGATTGAGGATTGAGTATAGAAGGTTGAAAACTGAGGATTGAGGATTGAGGATAGACGATTGAGGATTGAAGTTTGAGTATTGATGATTGACGTTTGAGGATTGAGGATTGAGCGTTGAGGGTTGAGGACGAGGAGTGATGGTTGGGGATTGAGGTTTGAGGACTGAGGATTGAGTATTCAGGATTGAGGATTTAGGATTGAGGGCTGAGGATTGAAGATTCGGTATTGAGGATTGAAGATTGACGATCGAGGAATGAGGATTGAGGATTGGAGATTGAGTATTGAGGATTGAAGATTGAGGGTTAAGGATTGAGGATTGAGGATTGAGGATTGAGGGTTGAGGATTGAAGATTGAGAATTGAGAATTGAGAATTGGGTATTGATGGCTGAGTATTGAGGATTGATGGTTGAGGTCTGTGTGTTGAATATTGAGGATTGAGGACTCAGGGTTGAGGATTGAGCATTGTAGATTGAGGACTGAGTATTGAGGATTGAGGATTGAGGATTGAATATTGTGTATTGATGATTGAAGATTGAGGATTGAGGATTGAGTGTTGAGGATTGAGGACGAGGACTGAGGATAGAGGATTGAGGATTGTGGATTGAGGATTGAGGTTTGAATACTGAGGATTGGGGATTGAGGACTGAGAATTGAAGATTGAGGATTGAGGATTGAGGATTGAGGATTGAGGATAGAGGATAGAGGATAGAGGATGAGGACTCAGGGTTGAGGATTGAGGTTTGATGACTGAGGATTGAGGATTGAGGATTGTGGATTGAGGAATGACGTTTGAGGATTGGGGACTGAGGACTGTAGTATTGAAGACGGAGGATTGAGGTTTGATCATTAGGGATAGAGGATTGGGGACTGAGCGTCGAGGACTGAGTATTGAGGATTGAGGATTGAAGACTGAGGATTGGGGATTGAGGATTTAGGACTGAGGATTGAGGATTGAGGATTGCGGATTGAGGATTAACCTTTGAGCATTGAGGATGGAGGATTGAGGATTGAGGATTGAGGATTGAAGACTGAGGATTGAGGATTGAGGATTGAGGATTGAGGACTGAGGATTGATGATTGAGGATTGAGCATTGAGTATTGATGATTGAGGATTGAGGACTGAGTATTGAAGATTGAGGACTGAGTGTTGAGGATTAAAGATTGAGCATTGAGGATTGAGGATCGAAGATTGAGTATTGAGGATTGAAGATTGAGGAATGTGGATTGAGTATTTAGAATTGGAGATTGGGTATTGAGGATTGAAGATTGAGTATTGGGTATTGAAGGTTGAGGATTGAGGATTGAGTGTTGAGGATTGAGGACGAGGACTGAGAGTTGAGGATTGAGGATTGAGGACTGAGGATTGAGGATTCAGGATTGAAGATTGAGGGTTGGGCATTGAGGATCGATGATTGGCGATTGAGGATTGAGGATTGAGGATTGAGGATTGAGGATTGAGGATTGGAGATTGAGTGTTGAGGATTGAAGATTGAGGATTGAGGATTGAGGATTGAGGACAGAGTATAGAGGATAGAGGATGAGGACTGAGGGTTGAGGATTGAGGTTTGACGACTGAAGATTGAGGATTGAGGATTGTGGATTGAGGAATGACGTTTGAGGATTGGGGATTGAGGATTGTAGTATTGAAGATGTAGGATTGAATGTTTTGTCATTAAGGATAGAGGATTGGGGACTGAGCGTCGAGGACTGAGTGTTGAGGATTGAGGATTGAAGTCTGAGCATTGGGGATTGAGGATTGAGGACTGAGGATTGAGGATTGATGATTGAGGATTGAGGATGGAGGATTGAGGATTGAGGATTGAGGATTGAGGATTGAGGGTTGAGGATTGAGGATTGAGGATTGAGGATTGAGGATTGAGGATTGAAGATGGAGTATTGAGGATTGATGACTGAGGATTGAGGATTGAGGATTGAGGATTGGGGATTGAGGATTGAGGATTGAGGATTGAGGATTGAGGATTGGAGATTGAGTATTGAGGATTGAAGATTGAGGGCTAAGGATTGAGGATTGAGGATTGAGGATTGAAGATTGAGAATTGAGAATTGGGGATTGATGGTTGAGTATTGAGGATTGATGGTTTGGGTGTGTGTGTTGAATATTGAGGATTGAGGACTCAGGGTTGAGGATTGAGCATTGTAGATTGAGGACTGAGGATAGAGGATTGAGGATTGAGGATTGAAGGTTGTGTATTGATGACTGAAGATTGAGGATTGAGGATTGAGGGTTGAGGATTGAGGATTGAGGATTGAGGATTGAGGTTTGAATATTGAGGATTGGGGATTGAGGATTGAATATTGAGGGTTGAGGATTGGGGATTGAGGATTGAATATTGAGGGTTGAGGATTGTGAATTGAGGATTGAGGATTGAGGATTGGAGATTGCGTATTGAGAATTGAAGGTCGAGGATTGAGTGTTGAGGACTGAGGACAGAGGATAAAGGATAGAGGATGAGGACTGAGGGTTGAGGATTGAGGTTTGACGACTGAGGATTGAGGATTGAGGATTGTGGATTGAGGAATGACGTTTGAGGATTGGGGATTGAGGATTGTAGTATTGAAAATGGAGGATTGAGGTTTTATCATTAAGGATAGAGGATTGGGGACTGAGCGTCGAGGACAGAGTATTGAGGATTGAGGATTGAAGTCTGAGGATTGGGGACTGAGGATTGAGGACTGAGGATTGAGGATTGAGGATTGAGGATTGAGGATTAACGATTGAGGATTGAGGATGGAGGATTGAGGATTGAGGATTGAGGATTGAAGATTGAGGATTGAGGATTGAGGATTGAGGATTGAGGATTGAGGATTGAGGATTGAGAATTGAAGATAGAGTATTGAGGATTGATGACTGAGGACTGAGGATTGAGGATTGAGGATTGAGGACTGAGGTTTGAGGATTGAGTGTTGAGCACTGAGGATTGAGGATTGAGGATTGAGGATTTAGGACTGAGGATTGACGTTTGATGATTGAGGATTGAGGATTGAAGATTGAGGTTTGGCGATTGAGGACTGAAGGTTGAGAGTTGAGGATTGAGCATTGACGATGGAGGGTGAGGACTGAGGGTTGAGGATTGAGGTTTCAGGACTCAGGATTCAGGATTGAGGTTTGAGGATTGAGGATTGAAGATTGAGTATTGAGGATTGAAGATTTAGGAATTAGGATTGAGGATTGAGTATTGAGTATTGAGGATTGAAGATTGAGTATTGGGTATTGACGGTTGAGTATTGAGGATTGAGTATTGAGGATTGAGGATTGAGGATTGAAGATTGAGTATTGAGGGTTGAGGATTGAGGATTGAAGATTGAGGATTGAGGATTGAGGATTGAGGATTGAGGATTGAGGAATGAAGATTGAGGATCGGGGACTGAGGATTGACGATTGAGGATTGAGGATTGAGGATTGAGGATTGAGGATTGAGGATTGAAGATTGAGTATTGGGTATTGAAGGTTGAGGATTGAGGATTGAGTGTTGAGGATTGAGGACGAGGACTGAGAGTTGAGGATTGAGGATTGAGGACTGAGGATTGAGAATTCAGGATTGAAGATTGAGGGTTGGGGATTGAGGATCGATGATTGGGGATTGAGGATTGAGGATTCAGGATTGCGGATTGAGGATTGAGGATTGGAGACTGAGTATTGAGAATTGAAGATTGAGGATTGAGGATTGAGGATTGAGGACAGAGTATAGAGGATAGAGGATGAGGACTGAGGGTTGAGGATTGAGGTTTGACGACTGAGGATTGAGGATTGTGGATTGTGGATTGAGGAATGACGTTTGAGGATTGGGGATTGAGGATTGTAGTATTCAAGATGTAGGATTGAATGTTTTGTCATTAAGGATAGAGGATTGGGGACTGAGCGTCGAGGACTGAGTGTTGAGGATTGAGGATTGAAGTCTGAGGATTGGGGACTGAGGATTGAGGCCTGAGGATCGAGGATTGAGGATTGAGGATTGAGGATTAACGTTTGAGGTTTGAGGATGGAGGATTGAGGATTGAGGACTGAGGATTGAAGATTGAGGATTGAGGATTGAGGATTGAGGATTGAGGATTGAGGATTGGGGATTGAAGATAGAGTATTGAGGATTGATGACTGAGGATTGAGGATTGAGGATTGAGGACTGAGCTTTGAGGATTGAGTGTTGAGCATTGAGGATTGAGGATTGAGGATTGAGGATTTAGGACTGAGGATTGACGTTTGAGGGTTGAGGATTGAGGATTGAGGGTTGAGGATTGAGGATTGAAGATTGAGGATTGAGGATTGAGGATTGAGTATTGAAGATTGAGGACAGAGGGTTGAGGATTGAGGATTGATGTTTGAGGATTCAGATTTGATGATTGAATATTTTGGATTGAGTATTGTATCCTGAGAATTCAGGATATTCTATTGAATATTGAGAATTGATGGTTGATGGTTGATTATTGAGGATTGATGATTGATGGTAGTGTGTTGAATATTGAGGATTGAGGGTTCAGGATTGAGGATTGAGTATAGAAGGTTGAAATCTGAGGATTGAGGATTGAGGATAGACGATTGAGGATTGAAGTTTGAGTATTGATGATTGACGTTTGAGGATTGAGGATTGAGCGTTTAGGGTTGAGGACGAGGAGTGATGGATGGGGATTGAGGTTTGAGGACTGAGGATTGAGTATTCAGGGTTGAGGATTTAGGATTGAGGGTTGAGGATTGAAGATTGAGGATTGGGGATTGAGGATTGAGGATTGAGGATTGAGGATTGAGGATTGAGTATTGAGTATTGATGATTGAGGATTGAGGATTGAGTTTTGAATATTGAGGATTGGGGATTGAGGATTGAAGATTGAGGGTTGAGGATTGTGGATTGAGGATTGAGGATTGAGGATTGGAGTTTGAGCATTGAGAATTGAAGGTTGATGATTGAGGGTTGAGGACTGAGGACAGAGGATAAAGGATAGAGGATGAGGCCTGAGGGTTGAGGATTGAGGATTGAGGATTGTGGATTGAGGAATGACGTTTGAGGATTGGGGATTGAGGATTGTAGTATTGAAGATGGAGGATTGAGGTTTTATCATTAGGGATAGAGGATTGGGGACTGAGCGTCGAGGTCTGAGTATTGAGGAATGGGGATTGAAGTCTGAGGATTGTGGACTGAGGATTGAGGACTGAGGATTGAGGATTGAGGATTGAGGATTGAGGATTAACGTTTGAGGATTGAGGATGGAGGATTGAGAATTGAGGATTGAGGATTGAAGATTGAGGATTGAGGATTGAGGAGTGAGGATTGAGGATTGAGGATTGAGGATTGAGGATTGAGGATTGAGGATTTAGGACTGAGTATTGACGTTTGAGGATTGAGGATTGAGGATTGAAGATTGAGGTTTGGCGATTGAGGACTGAATGTTGAGAGTTGAGGATTGAGGATTGATGATGGAGGATGAGGACTGAGGGTTGAGGATTGAGGTTTCAGGACTCAGGATTCAGGATTGAGGTTTGAGGATTGAGGATTGAAGATTGAGTATTGAGGATTGAAGATTGAGGAATTAGGATTGAGGATTGAGGATTGAGGATTGAGGATTGAAGATTGAGTATTGGGTATTGACGGTTGAGAATTGAGGATTGAGTATTGAGGATTGAGGATTGAGGATTGAATATTGAGTATTGAGGGTTGAGGTTTGAGGATTGAAGATTGAGGATGAGGACTGAGGGTTGAGGGTTGAGGTTTGAGGACTGAGGATTGATGATTGATGTTTGAGGATTGAGGATTGGAGATTGAGTATTGAGGATTGAATATTGAGGATTGAGGATTGAGGATTGAGGATTGAGGAATGAAGATTGAGGATTGGGGACTGAGCATTGACGATTGAGGATTGAGGATTGAGGATTGAGGATTGAGTATTGAGGATTGAAGATTGAGTATTGGGGATTGAAGGTTGAGGATTGAGGATTGAGGATTGAGGATAGAGGATTACAGATTGAGGATTTGGGACTGAGGATTGAAGATTGAGGATTGAGGAGTGAGGACTGAGGATTGAGGATTCAGGATTGAAGATTGATGGTTGGGGATTGAGGAACGATGATTGGGGATTGAGGATTGAGGATTGAGGATTGAGGATTGAGGATTGAGGATTGTGAATTGAGTATTGAAGATTGAGGACAGAGGGTTGAGGATTGAGGATTGATGTTTGAGGATTGAGAATTGATGATTGAATATTTTCGATTGAGTATTGTATCCTGAGAATTCAGGATATTCTATTGAATATTGAGAATTGATGGTTGATGGTTGATTATTGATGATTGATGATTGATGGTAGTGTGTTGAATATTGAGGATTGAGGGTTCAGGATTGAGGATTGAGTATAGAAGGTTGAAAACTGAGGATTCAGGATTGAGGATAGACGATTGAGGATTGAAGTTTGAGTATTGATGATTGACGTTTGAGGATAGAGGATTGAGCGTTGAGGGTTGAGGACGAGGAGTGATGGATGGGGATTGAGGTTTGAGGACAGAGGATTGAGTATTCAGGATTGAGGATTTAGGATTGAGGGTTGAGGATTGAAGATTGGGTATTGAGGATTGAAGATTGAGGATTGAGGATTGAGGATTGAGGATTGGAGATTGAGTATTGAGGATTGAAGATTGAGGGTTAAGGATTGAGGATTGAGGCTTGAGGATTGAGGGTTGAGGATTGAAGATTGAGAATTGAGAATTTGGTATTGATGGCTGAGTATTGAGGATTGATGGTTGAGGTCTGTGTGTTGAATATTGAGGATTGAGGACTCAGGGTTGAGGATTGAGCATTGTAGATTGAGGACTGAGGATTGAGGGTTGAGGATTGAGGATTGAATATTGTGTATTGATGATTGAAGATTGAGGATTGAGGATTGAGTGTTGAGGATTGAGGACGAGGACTGAGGATTGAGGATTGAGGATTGAGGATTGAGGATTGAGGATTGAGGATTGATGATTGAAGATTGAGTATTGAGTATTGATGATTGAGGATTGAGGATTGAGTATTGAAGATTGAGGACTGAGTGTTGAGGATTGAAGATTGAGCATTGAGGATTGAGGATCGAAGATTGAGGATTGAGGATTGAGGATTGAGGAATGTGGATTGAGGATTTAGAATTGGAGATTGGGTATTGAGGATTGAAGGTTGAGGATTGAGGATTGAGTGTTGAGGATTGAAGATTGAAGATTGAGGATTGAGGATTGAGGACAGAGGATAGAGGATAGAGGATGAGGACTGAGGGTTGAGGATTGAGGTTTGATGACTGAGGATTGAGGATTGAGGATTGTGGATTGAGGAATGACGTTTGAGGATTGGGGACTGAGGACTGTAGTATTGAAGACGGAGGATTGAGGTTTGATCATTAGGGATAGAGGATTGGGGACTGAGCGTCGAGGACTGAGTATTGAGGATTGAGGATTGAAGACTGAGGATTGGGGATTGAGGATTTAGGACTGAGGATTGAGGATTGAGGATTGCGGATTGAGGATTAACCTTTGAGCATTGAGGATGGAGGATTGAGGATTGAGGATTGAGGATTGAAGACTGAGGATTGAGGATTGAGGATTGAGGATTGAGGACTGAGGATTGATGATTGAGGATTGAGCATTGAGTATTGATGATTGAGGATTGAGGACTGAGTATTGAAGATTGAGGACTGAGTGTTGAGGATTAAAGATTGAGCATTGAGGATTGAGGATCGAAGATTGAGTATTGAGGATTGAATATTGAGGAATGTGGATTGAGTATTTAGAATTGGAGATTGGGTATTGAGGATTGAAGATTGAGTATTGGGTATTGAAGGTTGAGGATTGAGGATTGAGTGTTGAGGATTGAGGACGAGGACTGAGAGTTGAGGATTGAGGATTGAGGACTGAGGATTGAGGATTCAGGATTGAAGATTGAGGGTTGGGGATTGAGGATCGATGATTGGCGATTGAGGATTGAGGATTGAGGATTGAGGATTGAGGATTGAGGATTGGAGACTGAGTATTGAGAATTGAAGATTGAGGATTGAGGATTGAGGATTGAGGACAGAGTATAGAGGATAGAGGATGAGGACTGAGGGTTGAGGATTGAGGTTTGACGACTGAGGATTGAGGATTGTGGATTGTGGATTGAGGAATGACGTTTGAGGATTGGGGATTGAGGATTGTAGTATTCAAGATGTAGGATTGAATGTTTTGTCATTAAGGATAGAGGATTGGGGACTGAGCGTCGAGGACTGAGTGTTGAGGATTGAGGATTGAAGTCTGAGGATTGGGGACTGAGGATTGAGGCCTGAGGATCGAGGATTGAGGATTGAGGATTGAGGATTAACGTTTGAGGTTTGAGGATGGAGGATTGAGGATTGAGGACTGAGGATTGAAGATTGAGGATTGAGGATTGAGGATTGAGGATTGAGGATTGAGGATTGGGGATTGAAGATAGAGTATTGAGGATTGATGACTGAGGATTGAGGATTGAGGATTGAGGACTGAGCTTTGAGGATTGAGTGTTGAGCATTGAGGATTGAGGATTGAGGATTGAGGATTTAGGACTGAGGATTGACGTTTGAGGGTTGAGGATTGAGGATTGAGGGTTGAGGATTGAGGATTGAAGATTGAGGATTGAGGATTGAGTATTGAGTATTGAAGATTGAGGACAGAGGGTTGAGGATTGAGGATTGATGTTTGAGGATTCAGATTTGATGATTGAATATTTTGGATTGAGTATTGTATCCTGAGAATTCAGGATATTCTATTGAATATTGAGAATTGATGGTTGATGGTTGATTATTGAGGATTGATGATTGATGGTAGTGTGTTGAATATTGAGGATTGAGGGTTCAGGATTGAGGATTGAGTATAGAAGGTTGAAATCTGAGGATTGAGGATTGAGGATAGACGATTGAGGATTGAAGTTTGAGTATTGATGATTGACGTTTGAGGATTGAGGATTGAGCGTTTAGGGTTGAGGACGAGGAGTGATGGATGGGGATTGAGGTTTGAGGACTGAGGATTGAGTATTCAGGGTTGAGGATTTAGGATTGAGGGTTGAGGATTGAAGATTGAGGATTGGGGATTGAGGATTGAGGATTGAGGATTGAGGATTGAGGATTGAGTATTGAGTATTGATGATTGAGGATTGAGTTTTGAATATTGAGGATTGGGGATTGAGGATTGAAGATTGAGGGTTGAGGATTGTGGATTGAGGATTGAGGATTGAGGATTGGAGTTTGAGCATTGAGAATTGAAGGTTGATGATTGAGGGTTGAGGACTGAGGACAGAGGATAAAGGATAGAGGATGAGGACTGAGGGTTGAGGATTGAGGATTGAGGATTGTGGATTGAGGAATGACGTTTGAGGATTGGGGATTGAGGATTGTAGTATTGAAGATGGAGGATTGAGGTTTTATCATTAGGGATAGAGGATTGGGGACTGAGCGTCGAGGTCTGAGTATTGAGGAATGGGGATTGAAGTCTGAGGATTGTGGACTGAGGATTGAGGACTGAGGATTGAGGATTGAGGATTGAGGATTGAGGATTAACGTTTGAGGATTGAGGATGGAGGATTGAGAATTGAGGATTGAGGATTGAAGATTGAGGATTGAGGATTGAGGAGTGAGGATTGAGGATTGAGGATTGAGGATTGAGGATTGAGGATTGAGGATTTAGGACTGAGTATTGACGTTTGAGGATTGAGGATTGAGGATTGAAGATTGAGGTTTGGCGATTGAGGACTGAAGGTTGAGAGTTGAGGATTGAGGATTGATGATGGAGGATGAGGACTGAGGGTTGAGGATTGAGGTTTCAGGACTCAGGATTCAGGATTGAGGTTTGAGGATTGAGGATTGAAGATTGAGTATTGAGGATTGAAGATTGAGGAATTAGGATTGAGGATTGAGGATTGAGGATTGAGGATTGAAGATTGAGTATTGGGTATTGACGGTTGAGAATTGAGGATTGAGTATTGAGGATTGAGGATTGAGGATTGAATATTGAGTATTGAGGGTTGAGGTTTGAGGATTGAAGATTGAGGATGAGGACTGAGGGTTGAGGGTTGAGGTTTGAGGACTGAGGATTGATGATTGATGTTTGAGGATTGAGGATTGGAGATTGAGTATTGAGGATTGAATATTGAGGATTGAGGATTGAGGATTGAGGATTGAGGAATGAAGATTGAGGATTGGGGACTGAGCATTGACGATTGAGGATTGAGGATTGAGGATTGAGGATTGAGTATTGAGGATTGAAGATTGAGTATTGGGGATTGAAGGTTGAGGATTGAGGATTGAGGATTGAGGATAGAGGATTACAGATTGAGGATTTGGGACTGAGGATTGAAGATTGAGGATTGAGGAGTGAGGACTGAGGATTGAGGATTCAGGATTGAAGATTGATGGTTGGGGATTGAGGAACGATGATTGGGGATTGAGGATTGAGGATTGAGGATTGAGGATTGAGGATTGAGGATTGTGAATTGAGTATTGAAGATTGAGGACAGAGGGTTGAGGATTGAGGATTGATGTTTGAGGATTGAGAATTGATGATTGAATATTTTCGATTGAGTATTGTATCCTGAGAATTCAGGATATTCTATTGAATATTGAGAATTGATGGTTGATGGTTGATTATTGATGATTGATGATTGATGGTAGTGTGTTGAATATTGAGGATTGAGGGTTCAGGATTGAGGATTGAGTATAGAAGGTTGAAAACTGAGGATTCAGGATTGAGGATAGACGATTGAGGATTGAAGTTTGAGTATTGATGATTGACGTTTGAGGATAGAGGATTGAGCGTTGAGGGTTGAGGACGAGGAGTGATGGATGGGGATTGAGGTTTGAGGTCAGAGGATTGAGTATTCAGGATTGAGGATTTAGGATTGAGGGTTGAGGATTGAAGATTGGGTATTGAGGATTGAAGATTGAGGATTGAGGATTGAGGATTGAGGATTGGAGATTGAGTATTGAGGATTGAAGATTGAGGGTTAAGGATTGAGGATTGAGGCTTGAGGATTGAGGGTTGAGGATTGAAGATTGAGAATTGAGAATTTGGTATTGATGGCTGAGTATTGAGGATTGATGGTTGAGGTCTGTGTGTTGAATATTGAGGATTGAGGACTCAGGGTTGAGGATTGAGCATTGTAGATTGAGGACTGAGGATTGAGGGTTGAGGATTGAGGATTGAATATTGTGTATTGATGATTGAAGATTGAGGATTGAGGATTGAGTGTTGAGGATTGAGGACGAGGACTGAGGATTGAGGATTGAGGATTGAGGATTGAGGATTGAGGATTGAGGATTGATGATTGAAGATTGAGTATTGAGTATTGATGATTGAGGATTGAGGATTGAGTATTGAAGATTGAGGACTGAGTGTTGAGGATTGAAGATTGAGCATTGAGGATTGAGGATCGAAGATTGAGGATTGAGGATTGAGTTTTGAATATTGAGGATTGGGGATTGAGGATTGAAGATTGAGGGTTGAGGATTGTGGATTGAGGATTGAGGATTGAGGATTGGAGTTTGAGCATTGAGAATTGAAGGTTGATGATTGAGGGTTGAGGACTGAGGACAGAGGATAAAGGATAGAGGATGAGGACTGAGGGTTGAGGATTGAGGATTGAGGATTGTGGATTGAGGAATGACGTTTGAGGATTGGGGATTGAGGATTGTAGTATTGAAGATGGAGGATTGAGGTTTTATCATTAGGGATAGAGGATTGGGGACTGAGCGTCGAGGTCTGAGTATTGAGGAATGGGGATTGAAGTCTGAGGATTGTGGACTGAGGATTGAGGACTGAGGATTGAGGATTGAGGATTGAGGATTGAGGATTAACGTTTGAGGATTGAGGATGGACGATTGAGAATTGAGGATTGAGGATTGAAGATTGAGGATTGAGGATTGAGGAGTGAGGATTGAGGATTGAGGATTGAGGATTGAGGATTGAGGATTGAGGATTTAGGACTGAGTATTGACGTTTGAGGATTGAGGATTGAGGATTGAAGATTGAGGTTTGGCGATTGAGGACTGAAGGTTGAGAGTTGAGGATTGAGGATTGATGATGGAGGATGAGGACTGAGGGTTGAGGATTGAGGTTTCAGGACTCAGGATTCAGGATTGAGGTTTGAGGATTGAGGATTGAAGATTGAGTATTGAGGATTGAAGATTGAGGAATTAGGATTGAGGATTGAGGATTGAGGATTGAGGATTGAAGATTGAGTATTGGGTATTGACGGTTGAGAATTGAGGATTGAGTATTGAGGATTGAGGATTGAGGATTGAATATTGAGTATTGAGGGTTGAGGTTTGAGGATTGAAGATTGAGGATGAGGACTGAGGGTTGAGGGTTGAGGTTTGAGGACTGAGGATTGATGATTGATGTTTGAGGATTGAGGATTGGAGATTGAGTATTGAGGATTGAATATTGAGGATTGAGGATTGAGGATTGAGGATTGAGGAATGAAGATTGAGGATTGGGGACTGAGCATTGACGATTGAGGATTGAGGATTGAGGATTGAGGATTGAGTATTGAGGATTGAAGATTGAGTATTGGGGATTGAAGGTTGAGGATTGAGGATTGAGGATTGAGGATAGAGGATTACAGATTGAGGATTTGGGACTGAGGATTGAAGATTGAGGATTGAGGAATGAGGACTGAGGATTGAGGATTCAGGATTGAAGATTGATGGTTGGGGATTGAGGAACGATGATTGGGGATTGAGGATTGAGGATTGAGGATTGAGGATTGAGGATTGAGGATTGTGAATTGAGTATTGAAGATTGAGGACAGAGGGTTGAGGATTGAGGATTGATGTTTGAGGATTGAGAATTGATGATTGAATATTTTCGATTGAGTATTGTATCCTGAGAATTCAGGATATTCTATTGAATATTGAGAATTGATGGTTGATGGTTGATTATTGATGATTGATGATTGATGGTAGTGTGTTGAATATTGAGGATTGAGGGTTCAGGATTGAGGATTGAGTATAGAAGGTTGAAAACTGAGGATTCAGGATTGAGGATAGACGATTGAGGATTGAAGTTTGAGTATTGATGATTGACGTTTGAGGATAGAGGATTGAGCGTTGAGGGTTGAGGACGAGGAGTGATGGATGGGGATTGAGGTTTGAGGTCAGAGGATTGAGTATTCAGGATTGAGGATTTAGGATTGAGGGTTGAGGATTGAAGATTGGGTATTGAGGATTGAAGATTGAGGATTGAGGATTGAGGATTGAGGATTGGAGATTGAGTATTGAGGATTGAAGATTGAGGGTTAAGGATTGAGGATTGAGGCTTGAGGATTGAGGGTTGAGGATTGAAGATTGAGAATTGAGAATTTGGTATTGATGGCTGAGTATTGAGGATTGATGGTTGAGGTCTGTGTGTTGAATATTGAGGATTGAGGACTCAGGGTTGAGGATTGAGCATTGTAGATTGAGGACTGAGGATTGAGGGTTGAGGATTGAGGATTGAATATTGTGTATTGATGATTGAAGATTGAGGATTGAGGAATGAGTGTTGAGGATTGAGGACGAGGACTGAGGATTGAGGATTGAGGATTGAGGATTGAGGATTGAGGATTGAGGATTGATGATTGAAGATTGAGTATTGAGTATTGATGATTGAGGATTGAGGATTGAGTATTGAAGATTGAGGACTGAGTGTTGAGGATTGAAGATTGAGCATTGAGGATTGAGGATCGAAGATTGAGGATTGAGGATTGAGGATTGAGGAATGTGGATTGAGGATTTAGAATTGGAGATTGGGTATTGAGGATTGAAGGTTGAGGATTGAGGATTGAGTGTTGAGGATTGAAGATTGAAGATTGAGGATTGAGGATTGAGGACAGAGGATAGAGGATAGAGGATGAGGACTGAGGGTTGAGGATTGAGGTTTGACGACTGAGGATTGAGGATTGAGGATTGTGGATTGAAGAATGACGATTGAGGATTGGGGATTGAGGATTGTAGTATTGAAGATGTAGGATTGAACGTTTTGTCATTAAGGATATAGGATTGGGGACTGAGCGTCGAGGACTGAGTGTTGAGGATTGAGGATTGAAGTCTGAGGATTGGGGATTGAAGATTGAGGACTGAGGATTGAGGATTGAGGATTGAGGATTGAGGATTAACGTTTGAGGATTGAGGATGGAGGATTGAGCATTGAGGATTGAGGATTGAGGATTGAGGATTGAGGTTTGAATATTGAGGATTGGGGATTGAGGATTGAAGGTTGAGGGTTGAGGATTGTGGATTGAGGATTGAGGATTGAGGATTGGAAATTGAGCATTGAGAATTGAAGGTTGATGATTGAGGGTTGAGGACTGAGGACAGAGGATAAAGGATAGAGGATGAGGACTGAGGGTTGAGGATTGAGGTTTGAGGATTGTGGATTGAGGAATGACGTTTGAGGATTGGGGATTGAGGATTGTAGTATTGAAGATGGAGGATTGAGGTTTTATCATTAAGGATAGAGGATTGAGGATTGAGCGTCGAGGTCTGAGTATTGAGGCTTGGGGATTGAAGTCTGAGTATTGTGGACTGAGGATTGAGGACTGAGGATTGAGGATTGAGGATTGAGGATTGAGGATTGAGGATTAACGTTTGAGGATTGAGGATGGAGGATTGAGGATTGAGGATTGAGGATTGTGGATTGAAGATTGAGGATTGAGGATTGAGGGTTGAGGATTGAGGATTGAGGATTGAGGTTTGAATATTGAGGATTGGGGTTTGAGGATTGAAGATTGAGGGCTAAGGATTGAGGATTGAGGATTGAGGATTGAGGGTTGAGGATTGAAGATCGAGAATTGAGAATTGGGGATTGATGGTTGAGTATTGAGGATTGATCGTTGAGGTCTGTGTGTTGAATATTGAGGATTGAGGACTCAGGGTTGAGGATTGAGCATTGTAGATTGAGGATTGAGGATTGAGGATTGAGGATTGAGGATTGAGGATTGAGGTTTGAATATTGAGGATTGGGGATTGAGGATTGAATATTGAGGGTTGAGGATTGTGGATTGAGGATTAAGTATTGAGGATTGGAGATTGAGTATTGAGAATTGAAGGTTGAGGATTGAGGGTTGAGGACTGAGGACAGAGGATAAAGGATTGAGGATGAGGACTGAGGGTTGAGGATTGAGGTTTGACGACTGAGGATTGAGGATTGATGATTGTGGATTGAGGAATGACGTTTGAGGATTGGGGATTGAGGATTGTAGTATTGAAAATGGAGGATTGAGGTTTTATCATTAAGGATAGAGGATTGGGGACTGAGCTTCGAGGACTGAGTATTGAGGATTGACGATTGAAGTCTGAGGATTGAGGATTGAGGATTGAGGATTGAGGATTGAGGATTGAGGATTGAGGATTGAGGTTTGAATATTGAGGATTGGGGATTGAGGATTGAATATTGAGGGTTGAGGATTGTGGATTGAGGATTGAGGATTGAGGATTGGAGATTGAGTATTGGGAAATGAAGGTTGAGGATTGAGGGTTGAGGACTGAGGACTGAGGATAAAGGATAGAGGATGAGGACTGAGGGTTGAGGATTGAGGTTTGACGACTGAGGATTGAGGATTGAGGATTGAGGATTGTGGATTGAGGAGTGACGTTTGAGGATTGGTGATGGAGGATTGAGGATTGAGGATTGAGGATTGAAGATTGAGGATTGAGGATTGAGGATTGAGGATTGAGGATTGAGGATTGAGGATTGAGGATTCAGGACTGAGGATTGACGTTTGAGGATTGAGGATTGAGGATTGAAGATTGAGGTTTGGCGTTTGAGGACTGAAGGTTGAGAGTTGAGGATTGAGGATTGATGATGGAGGATGAGGACTGAGGGTTGAGGATTGAGGTTTCAGGATTCAGGCTTCAGGAATGAGGTTTGAGGATTGAGGATTGAAGATTGAGTATTGAGGATTGAAGATTGAGGAATTAGGATTGAGGATTGAGGATTGAGGATTGAGGATTGAGGATTGAAGATTGAGTATTGGGTATTGACGGTTGAGGATTGAGGATTGAGTATTGAGGATTGAGGATTGAGGATTGAAGATTGAGTATTGAGGGTTGAGGATTGAGGATTGAAGATTGAAGATGAGGACCGAGGGTTGAGGATTGAGGTTTGAGGACTGAGGATTGATGATTGATGTTTGAGGATTGAGGATTGGGGATTGAGGATTGAGGATTGAGGCTTGAATATTGAGGATTGGGGATTGAGGATTGAAGATTGAGGGCTAAGGATTGAGGATTGAGGATTGAGGATTGAGGGTTGAGGATTGAAGATTGAGAATTGAGAATTGGGAATTGATGGTTGAGTATTGAGGATTGATGGTTGAGGTCTGTGTGTTGAATATTGAGGATTGAGGACTCAGGGTTGAGGATTGAGCATTGTAGATTGAGGACTGAGGATTGAGGATTGAGGATTGAGGATTGAAGGTTGTGTATTGATGATTGAAGATTGAGGATTGAGGATTGAGTGCTGAGGATTGAGTACGAGGACTGAGGATTGAGGATTGAGGATTGAGGATTGAGGATTGAGGATTGAGGATTGAGGTTCGAATATTCAGGATTGGGGTTTAAGGATTGAATATTGAGGGTTGAGGATTGTGGATTGAGGATTGAGGATTGAGGATTGGAGATTGAGTATTGAGAATTGAAGGTTGAGGATTGAGGGTTGAGGACTGAGCACTGAGGATAAAGGATAGAGGATGAGGACTGAGGGTTGAGGATTGTGGTTTGACGACTGAGGATTGAGGATTGAGGATTGTGGATTGAGGAGTGAGGAATGGAGATTGAGGATCGGGGACTGAGGATTGACGATTGAGGATTGAGGATTGAGGATTGAGGATTGAGGATTGAAGATTGAGTATTGGGTATTGAAGGTTGAGGATTGAGTATTGAGTGTTGAGGATTGAGGACGAGGACTGAGAGTTGAGGATTGAGGATTGAGGACTGAGGATTGAGGATTCAGTATTGAAGATTGTTGGTTGGGGATTGAGGATCGATGATTGGGGATTGAGGATTGAGGATTGAGGATTGAGGATTGAGGATTGAGGATTGGAGATTGATTATTGAGAATTGAAGATTGAGGATTGAGGATTGAGGATTGAGGACAGAGGATAGAGGATAGAGGATGAGGACTGAGGGTTGAGGATTGAGGTTTGACGACTGAGGATTGAGGATTGAGGATTGTGGATTGAGGAATGACGTTTGAGGATTGGGGATTGAGGATTGTAGTATTGAAGATGTAGGATTGAATGTTTTGTCATTAAGGATAGAGGATTGGGGACTGAGCGTCGATGACTGAGTTCTGAGGATTGAGGATTGAAGTCTGAGGATTGGGGATTGAGGATTGAGGACTGAGGATTGAGGATTGAGGATTGAGGATTGAGGACTAGCGTTTGAGGATTGAGGAAGGAGGATTGGGGATTGAGGATTGAGGATTGAGGATTGAGGATTGAGGATTGAAGATTGAGGACAGAGGGTTGAGGTTTGAGGAATGATGTTTGAGGATTGAGATTTGATGATTGAATAGTTTGGATTGAGTATTGTATCCTGAGAATTCAGGATATTCTATTGAATATTGAGAATTGATGGTTGATGGTTGAGTATTGAGGATTGATGGTTGATGGTCGTGTGTTGAATATTGAGGATTGAGGACTCAGGGTTGAGGATTGAGCATTGTAGATTGAGGACTGAGGATTGAGTATTGAGGATTGAGGATTGAAGGTTGTGTATTGATGATTGAAGATTGAGGATCGAGGATTGAGTGTTGAGGATTGAGAACGAGGACAGAGGATTGAGGATTGAGGATTGAGGATTGAGGATTGAGGTTTGAATATTGAGGATTGGGGATTCAGGATTGAATATTGAGGGTTGAGTATTGTGGATTGAGGATTGAGGATTGAGGATTGGAGATTGAGTATTGAGAATTGAAGGTTGAGGATTGAGGGTTGAGGACTGAGGACTGAGGATAAAGGATAGAGGATGAGGACTGAGGGTTGAGGACTGAGGTTTGACGACTGAGGATTGAGGATTGAAGATTGTGGATTGAGGAATGACGTTTGAGGATTGGGGATGGAGGATTGAGGATTGAGGATTGAGGATTGAAGATTGAGGATTGAGGATTGAGGAATGAGTATTGAGGATTGAGGATTGAGGATTGAAGATAGAGTATTGAGGATTGATGACTGAGGATTGAGGATTGAGGATTGAGGATTGAGGACTGAGGTTTGAGGATTGAGTATTGAGCACTGAGGATTGAGGATTGAAGATTGAGGATTTAGGACTGAGTATTGACGTTTGAGGATTGAGGATTGAGGATTGAAGATTGAGGTTTGGCGATTGAGGACTGAAGGTTGAGAGTTGAGGATTGAGGATTGATGATGGAGGATGAGGACTGAGTGCTGAGGATTGAGGTTTCAGGACTCAGGATTCTGGATTCAGGATTGAGGTTTGAGGATTGAGGATTGAAGATTGAGTATTGAGGATTGAAGATTAAGGATTGAGGATTGAGGATTGAGGATTGAGGATTGAAGATTGAGGATTGGGGATTGAGGCTTGACCATTGAGGATTGAGGATTGATGATTGAGGATTGAGGATGGAGGATTGAGGATTGAGGGTTGAGGATTGAGGATTGAAGATTGAGGATGAGGACTGAGGGTTGAGGATTGAGGTTTGAGGACTGAGGGTTGATGATTGATGTTTGAGGATTGAGGGTTGGAGATTGAGTATTGAGGATTGAATATTGAGGTTTGAGGATTGAGGATTGAGGATTGAGGAATGAAGATTGAGTATTGGGGACTGAGGATTGACGATTGAGGATTGAGGATTGAGGATTGAAGATTGAGTATAGGGGATTGAAGGCTGAGGATTGAGGATTGACTGTTGAGGATTGATGACGAGGACTGAGAGCTGAGGATTGGGGAGTGAGGACTGAGGATTGAGGATTGAGGATTGAGGATTGAGGATTGAGGATTGAGGTTTGAATATTGAGGATTGGGGATTGAGGACTGAAGATTGAGGGTTGAGGATTGTGGATTGAGGATTGAGGATTGAGGATTGGAGATTGAGTATTGAGAATTGAAGGTTGAGGATTGAGGGTTGAGGACTGAGGACAGAGGATAAAGGATAGAGGATGAGGACTGAGGGTTGAGGATTGAGGTTTGACGACTGAGGATTGAGGATTGAGGATTGTGGATTGAGGAATGACGTTTGAGGATTGGCGATTGAGGATTGTAGTATTGAAGATGGAGGATTGAGGTTTTATCATTAAGGATAGACGATTGGGGACTGAGCGTCGAGGGCTGTGTAGTGAGGATTGAGGATTGAAGTCTTAGGATTGGGGACTGAGGATTGAGGACTGAGCACTGAGGATTGAGGATTGAGGATTGAGGATTAACGTTTGAGGATTGGGGATTGAGGATTGAATATTGAGGGTTGAGGATTGTGGATTGAGGATTGAGGATTGAGGATTGGAGATTGAGTATTGAGAATTGAAGGTTGAGGATTGAGGGTTGAGGACTGAGGACTGAGGATAAAGGATAGAGGAAGAGGACTGAGGGTTGAGGATTGAGGTTTGACGACTGAGGATTGAGGATTGAGGATTGAGGATTGAAGATTGAGGATGAGGACCGAGGGTTGAGGATTGAGGTTTGAGGACTGAGGATTGATGATTGATGTTTGAGGATTGAGGATTGGGGATTGAGGATTGAGGATTGAGGCTTGAATATTGAGGATTGGGGATTGAGGGTTGAAGATTGAGGGCTAAGGATTGAGGATTGAGGATTGAGGATTGAGGGTTGAGGATTGAAGATTGAGAATTGAGAATTGGGGATTGATGGTTGAGTATTGAGGATTGATGGTTGAGGTCTGTGTGTTGAATATTGAGGATTGAGGACTCAGGGTTGAGGATTGAGCATTGTAGATTGAGGACTGAGGATTGAGGATTGAGGATTGAGGATTGAAGGTTGTGTATTGATGATTGAAGATTGAGGATTGAGGATTGAGTGCTGAGGATTGAGTACGAGGACTGAGGATTGAGGATTGAGGATTGAGGTTCGAATATTGAGGATTGGGGTTTAAGGATTGAATATTGAGGGTTGAGGATTGTGGATTGAGGATTGAGGATTGAGGATTGGAGATTGAGTATTGAGAATTGAAGGTTGAGGATTGAGGGTTGAGGACTGAGCACTGAGGATAAAGGATAGAGGATGAGGACTGAGGGTTGAGGATTGTGGTTTGACGACTGAGGATTGAGGATTGAGGATTGTGGATTGAGGAGTGAGGAATGAAGATTGAGGATCGGGGACTGAGGATTGACGATTGAGGATTGAGGATTGAGGATTGAGGATTGAGGATTGAAGATTGAGTATTGGGTATTGAAGGTTGAGGATTGAGTATTGAGTGTTGAGGATTGAGGACGAGGACTGAGAGTTGAGGATTGAGGATTGAGGTCTGAGGATTGAGGATTCAGGATTGAAGATTGAGGGTTGGGGATTGAGGATCGATGATTGGGGATTGAGGATTGAGGATTGAGGATTGAGGATTGAGGATTGAGGATTGGAGATTGATTATTGAGAATTGAAGATTGAGGATTGAGGATTGAGGATTGAGGACAGAGGATAGAGGATAGAGGATGAGGACTGAGGGTTGAGGATTGAGGTTTGACGACTGAGGATTGAGGATTGAGGATTGTGGATTGAGGAATGACGTTTGAGGATTGGGGATTGAGGATTGTAGTATTGAAGATGTAGGATTGAATGTTTTGTCATTAAGGATAGAGGATTGGGGACTGAGCGTCGATGACTGAGTTCTGAGGATTGAGGATTGAAGTCTGAGGATTGGGGATTGAGGATTGAGGACTGAGGATTGAGGATTGAGGATTGAGGATTGAGGATTAGCGTTTGAGGATTGAGGAAGGAGGATTGAGGATTGAGGATTGAGGATTGAGGATTGAGGATTGAGGATTGAGGTTTGAATATTGAGGATTGGGGATTGAGGACTGAAGATTGAGGGTTGAGGATTGTGGATTGAGGATTGAGGATTGAGGATTGGAGATTGAGTATTGAGAATTGAAGGTTGAGGATTGAGGGTTGAGGACTGAGGACAGAGGATAAAGGATAGAGGATGAGGACTGAGGGTTGAGGATTGAGGTTTGACGACTGAGGATTGAGGATTGAGGATTGTGGATTGAGGAATGACGTTTGAGGATTGGCGATTGAGGATTGAAGATAGAGTATTGAGGATTGATGACTGTGGATTGAAGATTGAGTACTGAGGATTGAGGACTGAGGTTTGAGGATTGAGTGTTGAGCACTGAGGATTGAGGATTGAGGATTGAGGATTTAGGACTGAGGATTGACGTTTTGAGGATTGAGGACTGAGGATTGAAGATTGAGGTTTGGCGATTGAGGACTGAAGGTTGAGAGTTGAGGATGGAGGATTGATGATGGAGGTTGAGGACTGAGGGTTGAGGATTGAGGTTTCAGGACTCAGGATTCAGGATTCAGGATTGAGGTTTGAGGATTGAGAATTGAAGATTGAGTATTGAGGACTGAAGATTGAGGATTGAGGATTGAGGATTGTGGATTGGAGATTGAGTATTGAGGATTGAAGATTATGGGCTAAGGATTGAGGATTGAGGATTGAGGATTGAGGGTTGAGGATTGAAGATTGAGAATTGAGAATTGGGGATTGATGGTTGAGTATTGAGGATTGATGGTTGAGGTCTGTGTGTTGAATATTGAGGATTGAGGACTCAGGGTTGAGGATTGAGCATTGTAGATTGAGGACTGAGGATTGAGTATTGAGGATTGAGGATTGAAGGTTGTGTATTGATGATTAAAGATTGAGGATTGAGGATTGAGTGTTGAGGATTGAGTACGAGGACTGAGGATTGAGGATTGAGGATTGAGGATTGAGGATTGAGGATTGAGGATTGAGGTTTGAATATTGAGGTTTGGGGATTGAGGATTGAATATTGAGGGTTGAGAATTGTGGATTGAGGATTGAGGATTGAGGATTGGAGATTGAGTATTGAGAATTGAAGGTTGAGGATTGAGGGTTGAGGACTGAGAACTGAGGATAAAGGATAGAGGATGAGGACTGAGGGTTGAGGATTGAGGTTTGACGACTGAGGATTGAGGATTGAGGATTGAGGATTGTGGATTGAGGAGTGACGTTTGAGGATTGGGGATGGAGGATTGAGGATTGAGGATTGAGTATTGAAGATTGAGGATTGAGGATTGAGGATTGAAGATTGAGGATTGAGGATTGAGGATTCAGGACTGAGGATTGACGTTTGGGGATTGAGGATTGAGGATTGAAGATTGAGGTTTGGCGATTGAGGACTGAAGGTTGAGAGTTGAGGATTGAGGATTGATGATGGAGGATGAGGACTGAGGGTTGAGGATTGAGGTTTCAGGATTCAGGCTTCTGGAATGAGGTTTGAGGATTGAGGATTGAAGATTGAGTATTGAGGATTGAAGATTGAGGAATTAGGATTGAGGATTGAGGATTGAGGATTGAGGATTGAGGATTGAAGATTGAGTATTGGGTATCAACGGTTGAGGATTGACGATTGAGTATTGAGGATTGAGGATTGAGGATTGAAGATTGAGTATTGAGGGTTGAGGATTGAGGATTGAAGATTGAGGATGAGGACCGAGGGTTGAGGATTGAGGTTTGAGGACTGAGGATTGATGATTGATGTTTGAGGATTGAGGATTGGGGATTGAGGATTGAGGATTGAGGCTTGAATATAGAGGATTGGGGATTGAGGATTGAAGATTGAGGGCTAAGGATTGAGGATTGAGGATTGAGGATTGAGGGTTGAGGATTGAAGATTGAGAATTGAGAATTGGGGATTGATGGTTGAGTATTGAGGATTGATGGTTGAGGTGTGTGTGTTGAATATTGAGGATTGAGGACTCAGGGTTGAGGATTGAGCATTGTAGATTGAGGACTGAGGATTGAGAATTGAGGATTGAGGATTGAAGGTTGTGTATTGATGATTGAAGATTGAGGATTGAGGATTGAGTGCTGAGGATTGAGTACGAGGACTGAGGATTGAGGATTGAGGATTGAGGATTGAGGATTGAGGATTGAGGATTGAGTATTCAGGACTGAGGATTGACGTTTGAGGATTGAGGATTGAGGATTGAAGATTGAGGTTTGGCGATTGAGGACTGAAGGTTGAGAGTTGAGGATTGAGGATTGATGATGGAGGATGGGGACTGAGGGTTGAGGATTGAGGTTTCAGGACTCAGGCTTCAGGATTGAGGTTTGAGGATTGAGGATTGAAGATTGAGTATTGAGGATTGAAGATTGAGGACTTAGGATTGAGGATTGAGGATTGAGGATTGAGGATTGAGGATTGAGGATTGAGGATTGAAGATTGAGTATTGGGTATTGAAGGTTGAGGATTGAGGATTGAGTGTTGAGGATTGAGGACGAGGACTGAGAGTTGAGGATTGAGGATTGAGGACTGAGGATTGAGAATTCAGGATTGAAGATTCAGGGTTGGGGATTGAGGATCGATGATTGGGGATTGAGGATTGAGGATTGAGGATTGGAGATTGAGTATTGAGAATTGAAGGTTGAGGATTGAGGGTTGAGGACTCAGGACAGAGGATAAAGGATAGAGGATGAGGACTGAGGGTTGAGGATTGAGGATTGAGGATTGTGGATTGAGGAATGACGTTTGAGGATTGGGGATTGAGGATTGTAGTATTGAAGATGGAGGTTTGAGGTTTTATCATTAAGGATGAGGATTGGGGACTGAGCGTCGAGGCCTGAGTATTGAGGATTGAGGATTGAAGTCTGATGATTGTGGACTGAGGATTGAGGACTGAGGATTGAGGATTGAGGATTGAGGATTGAGGATTGAGGATTAACGTTTGAGGATTGAGGATGGAGGATTGAGGATTGAGGATTGAGGATTGAAGATTGAGGATTGAGGATTGCGGATTGAGGATTGAGGATTGAGGATTGAGGATTGAAGATAGAGTATTGAGGATTGAAGGCTGAGGATTGAGGATTGAGGATTGAGGACTGTGGTTTGAGGATTGAGTGTTGAGCACTGAGGATTGAGGATTGAGGTTTGAGGACTTAGTACTGAGGATTGACGTTTGAGGATTGAGGATTGAGGATTGATGATTGAGGTTTGGCGATTGAGGACTGAAGGTTGAGAGTTGAGGGTTGAGGATTGAGGTTTCAGGACTCAGGATTCAGGATTCAGGATTGAGGTTTGAGGATTGAGGATTGAAGATTGAGTATTGAGGATTGAAGATTAAGGATTGAGGATTGAGGATTGACGATTGAGGATTGAAGATTGAGGATTGGGCATTGAGGCTTGACGACTGAGGATTGAGGATTGATGATTGAGGATTGAGGATTGAGGACTGAGTGCTGAAGATTGAGTGTTGGGAATTGAAGGTTGAGGATGAGGACTGAGGGTTGAGGATTGAGGTTTGAGGACTGAGGATTGAGGGCTAAGGATTGAGGATTGAGGATTGAGGATTGAGGGTTGAGGATTGAAGATTGAGGATTGAGAATTGGGGCTTGATGGTTGAGTATTGAGGATTGATGGTTGAGGTCTGTGTGTTGAATATTGAGGATTGAGGGTTGAGGATTGAGTGTTGAGGATTGAGTACGAGGACTGAGGATTGAGGATCGAGGATTGAGGATTGAGGGTTGAGGATTGAGGATTGAGGATTGAGGTTTGAATATTGAGGATTGGGGATTGAGGATTGAATATTGAGGGTTGAGGATTGTGGATTGAGGATTGAGGATTTAGGATTGGAGATTGAGTATTCAGAATTGAAGATTGAGGATTGAGGGTTGAGGACTGAGGACAGAGGATAAAGGATAGAGGATGAGGACCGAGGGTTGAGGATTGAGGTTTGACGACTGAGGATTGAGGATTGATGATTGTGGATTGAGGAATGACGTTTGAGGATTGGGGATTGAGGATTGTAGTATTGAAGATGGAGGATTGAGGTTTTATCATAAAGGATAGAGGATTGGGGACTAAGCGTCGAGGACTGAGTATTGAGGATTGAGGATTGAAGTCTGAGGATTGGGGCTGAGGATTGAGGCCTGAGGATCGAGGATTGAGGATTGAGGATTGAGGATTAACGTTTGAGGGTTGAGGATGGAGGATTGAGGATTGAGGATTGAGGATTGAAGATTGAGGATTGAGGATTGAGGATTGAGGATTGAGGATTGAGTATTGGGGATTGAAGATAGAGTATTGAGGAATGATGACTGAGGACTGAGGATTGAGGATTGAGGATTGAGGACTGAGCTTTGAGGATTGAGTGTTGAGCACTGAGGATTGAGGATTGAGGATTGAGGATTTAGGACTGAGGATTGACGTTTGAGGATTGAGGATTGAGGATTGAAGATTGAGGTTTGGCGATTGAGGACTGAAGGTTGAGAGTTGAGGATTGAGGATTGATGATGGAGGATGAGGACTGAGGGTTGAGGATTGATGTTTCAGGACTCAGGATTCAGGATTGTGGTTTGAGAATAGAGGATTGAAGATTGAGTATTGAGGATTGAAGATTGAGGAATTAGGATTGAGGATTGAGGATTGAGGATTGAGGATTGAAGATTGAGTATTGGGTATTGACGGTTGAGGATTGAGGATTGAGGATTGAGGATTGAGGATTGAGGATTGAGGTTTGAATATTGAGGATTGGGGATTGAGGACTGCAGATTGAGGGTTGAGGATTGTGGATTGAGGATTGAGGATTGAGGATTGGAGATTGAGTATTGAGAATTGAAGGTTGAGGATTAAGGGTTGAGGACTGAGGACAGAGGATAAAGGATAGAGGATGAGGACTGAGGGTTGAGGATTGAGGTTTGACGACTGAGGATTGAGGATTGAGGATTGTGGATTGAGGAATGACGTTTGAGGATTGGCGATTGAGGATTGTAGTATTGAAGATGGAGGATTGAGGTTTTATCATTAAGGATAGACGATTGGGGACTGAGCGTCGAGGGCTGTGTATTGAGGATTGAGGATTGAAGTCTGAGGATTGGGGACTGAGGATTGAGGACTGAGGACTGAGGATTGAGGATTGAGGATTGAGGATTAACGTTTGAGGATTGAGGATTGAGGATTGAAGATAGAGTATTGAGGATTGATGACTGAGGATTGAAGATTGAGTATTGAGGATTGAGGACTGAGTTTTGAGGATTGAGTGTTGAGCACTGAGGATTGAGGATTGAGGATTGAGGATTGAGGATTTAGGACTGAGGATTGACGTTTGAGGATTGAGGATTGAGGATTGAAGATTGAGGTTTGGCGATTGAGGACTGAAGGTTGAGAGTTGAGAATGGAGGATTGATGATGGAATTTGAGGACTGAGGGTTGAGGATTGAGGTTTCAGGACTCAGGATTCAGGATCCAGGATTGAGGTTTGAGGATTGAGGATTGAAGATTGAGTATTGAGGATTGAAGATTAAGGATTGAGGATTGAGGATTGAGGATTGAGGATTGAAGATTGAGGATTGGGGATTGAGGCTTGACGATTGAGGATTGAGGATTGATGATTGAGGATTGAGGATTGAGGATTGAGGATTGAGGATTGAGGATTGAGGATTCAGGATTGAGGATTGAGTATTGAAGATTGAGCACAGAGGGTTGAGGATTGAGGAATGATGTTTGAGGATTGAGATTTGACGATTGAATAGTTTGGATTGAGTATTGTATCCTGAGAATTCAGGATATTCTATTGAATATTGAGAATTGATGGTTGATGGTTGAGTATTGACGATTGATGGTTGATGGTCGTGTGTTGAATATTGAGGATTGAGGATTCAGGATTGAGGATTGTGTATAGAAGATTGAAAACTGAGGATTGCGGATTGAGGATTGACGATTGAGGGTTGAAGATTGAGTATTGATGATTGAAGATTGAGGATTGAGGATTGAGTGTTGAGGATTGAGTACGAGGACTGAGGATTGAGGATTGAGGATTGAGGATTGAGGATTGAGGATTGAGGATTGAGGATTGAGGTTTGAATATTGAGGATTGGGGATTGAGGATTGAATATTGAGGGTTGAGGATTGTGGATTGAGGATTGAGGATTGAGGATTGGAGATTGAGTATTGAGAATTGAAGGTTGAGGATTGAGGGTTGAGGACTGAGGACGAGGACTGAGAGTTGAGGATTGAGGATTGAGGATTGAGGATTGAGGATTGAGGATTGAAGATTGAGGATTGAGGATTGAGGATTGAGGATTGAGGATTGAGGATTGAGGATTGATGATTGAAGATTGAGTATTGAGTATTGATGGTTGAGGATTGAGGATTGAGTATTGAAGATTGAGGACTGAGTGTTGAGGATTGAAGATTGAGCATTGAGGATTCAGGATCGAAGATTGAGGATTGAGGATAGAAGATTGAGGAATGTGGATTGAGGATTTAGAATTGGAGATTGGGTATTGAGGATTGAAGGTTGAGTATTGAGGATTAAGTGTTGAGGATTGAAGATTGAGGATTGAGGATTGAGGATTGAGGACAGAGGATAGAGGATAGAGGATGAGGACTGAGGGTTGAGGATTGAGGTTTGACGACTGAGGATTGAGGATTGAGGATTGTGGATTGAGGAATGACGTTTGAGGATTGGGGATTGAGGATTGTAGTATTGAAGATGTAGGATTGAACGTTTTGTCATTAAGGATAGATGATTGGGGACTGAGCGTCGAGGACTGAGTGTTGAGGACTGAGGATTGAAGTCTGAGGATTGGGGATTGAGGATTGAGAACTGAGGATTGAGGATTGATGATTGAGGATTGAGGATTAACGTTTGAGGATTGAGGATGGAGGATTGAGGATTGAGGATAGAGGATTGAGGATTGAGGATTGAGGTTTGAATATTGAGGATTGGGGATTGAGGATTGAAGATTGAGGGTTGAGGATTGTGGATTGAGGATTGAGGATTGAGGATTGGAGATTGAGCTTTGAGGTTTGAGGGTTGATGATTGAGGGTTGAGGACTGAGGACAGAGGATAAAGGATAGAGGATGAGGACTGAGGGTTGAGGATTGAGGATTGAGGATTGTGGATTGAGGAACGACGTTTGAGGGTTGGGGATTGAGGATTGTAGTATTGAAGATGGAGGATTGAGGTTTTATCATTAAGGATAGAGGATTGGGGACTGAGCGTCGAGGTCTGAGTATTGAGGATTGGGGATTGAAGTCTGAGGATTGTGGACTGAGGATTGAGGACTGAGCATTGAGGATTGAGGATTGACGATTGAGGATTAACGTTTGAGGATTGAGGATGGAGGATTGAGGATTGAGGATTGAGGATTGAAGATTGAGGATTGAGGATTGAGGATTGAGGATTGAGGATTGAGGATTGATGTTTGAATATTGAGGATTGGGGATTGAGGATTGAAGATTGAGGGCTAAGGATTGAGGATTGAGGATTGAGGATTGAGGGTTGAGGATTGAAGATTGAGAATTGAGAATTGGGGATTGATGGTTGAGTATTGAGGATTGATGGTTGAGGTGTGTGTGTTGAATATTGAGGATTGAGGATTCAGGGTTGAGGATTGAGCATTGTAGATTGAGGACTGAGGATTGAGGATTGAGGATTGAGGATTGAAGGTTGTGTATTGATGATTGAAGATTGAGGATTGAGGATTGAGTGCTGAGGATTGAGTACGAGGACTGAGGATTGAGGATTGAGGATTGAGGATTGAAGATTGAGGATTGGGGATTGAGGCTTGACGATTGAGGATTGAGGCTTGATGATTGAGGATTGAGGATTGAGGATTGAGGGTTGAAGATTGAGTATTGGGGACTGAAGGTTGAGGATTGAGGATTGAGTGTTGAGGATTGAGGACGAGGACTGAGAGTTGAGGATTGAGGATTGAGGACTGAGGATTGAGGATTCAGGATTGAAGATTGAGGGTTGGGGATTGAGGATCGATGATTGAGGATTGAGGATTGAGGATTGAGGATTGAGGATTGAGGATTGAGGATTGAGGATTGAGGATTGAAGATTGAGGACAGAGGGTTGAGGTTTGAGGAATGATGTTTGAGGATTGAGATTTGATGATTGAATAGTTTGGATTGAGTATTGTATCCTGAGAATTCAGGATATTCTATTGAATATTGAGAATTGATGGTTGATGGTTGAGTATTGAGGATTGATGGTTGATGGTCGTGTGTTGAATATTGAGGATTGAGGACTCAGGGTTGAGGATTGAGCATTGTAGATTGAGGACTGAGGATTGAGTATTGAGGATTGAGGATTGAAGGTTGTGTATTGATGATTGAAGATTGAGGATCGAGGATTGAGTGTTGAGGATTGAGTACGAGGACAGAGGATTGAGGATTGAGGATTGAGGATTGAGGATTGAGGTTTGAATATTGAGGATTGGGGATTCAGGATTGAATATTGAGGGTTGCGTATTGTGGATTGAGGATTGAGGATTGAGGATTGGAGATTGAGTATTGAGAATTGAAGGTTGAGGATTGAGGGTTGAGGACTGAGGACTGAGGATAAAGGATAGAGGATGAGGACTGAGGGTTGAGGACTGAGGTTTGACGACTGAGGATTGAGGATTGAAGATTGTGGATTGAGGAATGACGTTTGAGGATTGGGGATGGAGGATTGAGGATTGAGGATTGAGGATTGAAGATTGAGGATTGAGGATTGAGGAATGAGGATTGAGGATTGAGGATTGAGGATTGAAGATAGAGTATTGAGGATTGATGACTGAGGATTGAGGATTGAGGATTGAGGATTGAGGACTGAGGTTTGGGGATTGAGTATTGAGCACTGAGGATTGAGGATTGAAGATTGAGGATTTAGGACTGAGTATTGACGTTTGAGGATTGAGGATTGAGGATTGAAGATTGAGGTTTGGCGATTGAGGACTGAAGGTTGAGAGTTGAGGATTGAGGATTGATGATGGAGGATGAGGACTGAGTGCTGAGGATTGAGGTTTCAGGACTCAGGATTCAGGATTCAGGATTGAGGTTTGAGGATTGAGGATTGAAGATTGAGTATTGAGGATTGAAGATTAAGTATTGAGGATTGAGGATTGAGGATTGAGGATTGAAGATTGAGGATTGGGGATTGAGGCTTGACCATTGAGGATTGAGGATTGATGATTGAGGATTGAGGATGGAGGATTGAGGATTGAGGGTTGAGGATTGAGGATTGAAGATTGAGGATGAGGACTGAGGGTTGAGGATTGAGGTTTGAGGACTGAGGGTTGATGATTGATGTTTGAGGATTGAGGGTTGGAGATTGAGTATTGAGGATTGAATATTGAGGTTTGAGGATTGAGGATTGAGGATTGAGGAATGAAGATTGAGTATTGGGGACTGAGGATTGACGATTGAGGATTGAGGATTGAGGATTGAAGATTGAGTATAGGGGATTGAAGTCTGAGGATTGAGGATTGAAGATTGAGTATAGGGGATTGAAGGCTGAGGATTGAGGATTGACTGTTGAGGATTGATGACGAGGACTGAGAGCTGAGGATTGGGGAGTGAGGACTGAGGATTGAGGATTGAGGATTGAGGATTGAGGATTGAGGATTGAGGTTTGAATATTGAGGATTGGGGATTGAGGACTGAAGATTGAGGGTTGAGGATTGTGGATTGAGGATTGAGGATTGAGGATTGGAGATTGAGTATTGAGAATTGAAGGTTGAGGATTGAGGGTTGAGGACTGAGGACAGAGGATAAAGGATAGAGGATGAGGACTGAGGGTTGAGGATTGAGGTTTGACGACTGAGGATTGAGGATTGAGGATTGTGGATTGAGGAATGACGTTTGAGGATTGGCGATTGAGGATTGTAGTATTGAAGATGGAGGATTGAGGTTTTATCATTAAGGATAGACGATTGGGGACTGAGCGTCGAGGGCTGTGTATTGAGGATTGAGTATTGAAGTCTGAGGATTGGGGACTGAGGGTTGAGGACTGAGGACTGAGGATTGAGGATTGAGGATTGAGGATTAACGTTTGAGGATTGAGGATTGAGGATTGAAGATAGAGTATTGAGGATTGATGACTGAGGATTGAAGATTGAGTATTGAGGATTGAGGACTGAGGTTTGAGGATTGAGTGTTGAGCACTGAGGATTGAGGATTGAGGATTGAGGATTTAGGACTGAGGATTGACGTTTGAGGATTGAGGATTGAGGATTGAAGATTGAGGTTTGGCGATTGAGGACTGAAGGTTGAGAGTTGAGGATGGAGGATTGATGATGGAATTTGAGGACTGAGGGTTGAGGATTGAGGTTTCAGGACTCAGGATTCAGGATCCATGATTGAGGTTTGAGGATTGAGGATTGAAGATTGCGTATTGAGGATTGAAGATTAAGGATTGAGGATTGAGGATTGAGGATTGAGGATTGAAGATTGAGGATTGGGGATTGAGGCTTGACGATTGAGGATTGAGGATTGATGATTGAGGATTGAGGATTGAGGATTGAGGATTGAGGATTGAGGATTGAGGATTGAGGATTGAGGATTGAGTATTGAAGATTGAGCACAGAGGCTTGAGGATTGAGGAATGATGTTTGAGGATTGAGATTTGACGATTGAATAGTTTGGATTGAGTATTGTATCCTGAGAATTCAGGATATTCTATTGAATATTGAGAATTGATGGTTGATGGTTGAGTATTGACGATTGATGGTTGATGGTCGTGTGTTGAATATTGAGGATTGAGGATTCAGGATTGAGGATTGTGTATAGAAGATTGAAAACTGAGGATTGCGGATTGAGGATTGACGATTGAGGGTTGAAGATTGAGTATTGATGATTGAAGATTGAGGATTGAGGATTGAGTGTTGAGGATTGAGTACGAGGACTGAGGATTGAGGATTGAGGATTGAGGATTGAGGATTGAGGATTGAGGATTGAGGATTGAGGTTTGAATATTGAGGATTGGGGATTGAGGATTGAATATTGAGTGTTGAGGATTGTGGATTGAGGATTGAGGATTGAGGATTGAGGATTGTGCATTCAGGAGTGACGTTTGAGGATTGGGGATGGAGGATTGAGGATTGAGGATTGAGGATTGAAGATTGAGGATTGAGGATTGAGGATTGAGGATTGAGGATTGAGGATTGAGGATTGAAGATAGAGTATTGAGGATTGATGACTGAGGATTGAGGATTGAGGATTGAGGATTGAGGACTGAGGTTTGAGGATTGAGTGTTGAGCACAGAGGATTGAGGATTGAGGATTGAGTATTCAGGACTGAGGATTGACGTTTGAGGATTGAGGATTGAGGATTGAAGATTGAGGTTTGGCGATTGAGGACTGAAGGTTGAGAGTTGAGGATTGAGGATTGATGATGGAGGATGAGGACTGAGGGTTGAGGATTGAGGTTTCAGGACTCAGGCTTCAGGATTGAGGTTTGAGGATTGAGGATTGAAGACTGAGTATTGAGGATTGAAGATTGAGGAATTAGGATTGAGGATTGAGGATTGAGGATTGAGGATTGAAGATTGAGTATTGGGTATTGACGGTTGAGGATTGAGGATTGAGTATTGAGGATTGAGGATTGAGGATTGAAGATTGAGTATTGAGGGTTGAGGATTGAGGATTGAAGATTGAGGATGAGGACCGAGGGTTGAGGATTGAGGTTTGAGGACTGAGGATTGATGATTGATGTTTGAGGATTGAGGATTGGGGATTGAGGATTGAGGATTGAGGCTTGAATATTGAGGATTGGGGATTGAGGATTGAAGATTGAGGGCTAAGGATTGAGGATTGAGGATTGAGGATTGAGGGTTGAGGATTGAAGATTGACAATTGAGAATTGGGGATTGATGGTTGAGTATTGAGGATTGATGGTTGAGGTGTGTGTGTTGAATATTGAGGATTGAGGACTCAGGGTTGAGGATTGAGCATTGTAGATTGAGGACTGAGGATTGAGGATTGAGGATTGAGGATTGAAGGTTGTGTATTGATGATTGAAGATTGAGGATTGAGGACTGAGGATTGAAGATTGAGGTTTGGCGATTGAGGACTGAAGGTTGAGAGTTGAGGATGGAGGATTGATGATGGAGGTTGAGGACTGAGGGTTGTGGATTGAGGTTTCAGGACTCAGGATTCAGGATTCAGGATTGAGGTTTGAGGATTGAGAATTGAAGATTGAGTATTGAGGACTGAAGATTGAGGGTTGAGGATTGAAGATTGACAATTGAGAATTGGGGATTGATGGTTGAGTATTGAGGATTGATGGTTGAGGTCTGTGTGTTGAATATTGAGGATTGAGGACTCAGGGTTGAGGACTGAGCATTGTAGATTGAGGACTGAGGATTGAGGATTGAGGATTGAGGATTGAAGGTTGTGTATTGATGATTGAAGATTGAGGATTGAGGACTGAGGATTGAAGATTGAGGTTTGGCGATTGAGGACTGAAGGTTGAGAGTTGAGGATGGAGGATTGATGATGGAGGTTGAGGACTGAGGGTTGAGGATTGAGGTTTCAGGACTCAGGATTCAGGATTCAGGATTGAGGTTTGAGGATTGAGAATTGAAGATTGAGTATTGAGGACTGAAGATTGAGGATTGAGGATTGAGGATTGTGGATTGGAGATTGAGTATTGAGGATTGAAGATTATGGGCTAAGGATTGAGGACTGAGGATTGAGGATTGAGGATTGAGGATTGAGGATTAACGTTTGAGGATTGAGGATTGAGGATTGAAGATAGAGTATTGAGGATTGATGACTGAGGATTGAAGATTGAGTATTGAGGATTGAGGACTGAGGTTTGAGGATTGAGTGTTGAGCACTGAGGATTGAGGATTGAGGATTGAGGATTTAGGACCGAGGATTGACGTTTGAGGATTGAGGACTGAGGATTGAAGATTGAGGTTTGGCGATTGAGGACTGAAAGTTGAGAGTTGAGGATGGAGGATTGATGATGGAGGTTGAGGACTGAGGGTTGAGGATTGAGGTTTCAGGACTCAGGATTCAGGATTCAGGATTGAGGTTTGAGGATTGAGAATTGAAGATTGAGTATTGAGGACTGAAGATTGAGGATTGAGGATTGTGGATTGGAGATTGAGTATTGAGGATTGAAGATTATGGGCTAAGGATTGAGGATTGAGGATTGAGGATTGAGGGTTGAGGATTGAAGATTGACAATTGAGAATTGGGGATTGATGGTTGAGTATTGAGGATTGATGGTTGAGGTCTGTGTGTTGAATATTGAGGATTGAGGACTCAGGGTTGAGGATTGAGCATTGTAGATTGAGGACTGAGGATTGAGTATTGAGGATTGAGGATTGAAGGTTGTGTATTGATGATTGAAGATTGAGGATTGAGGATTGTGTGTTGAGGATTGAGTACGAGGACTGAGGATTGAGGATTGAGGATTGAGGATTGAGGATTGAGGATTGAGGATTGAGGTTTGAATATTGAGGATTGGGGATTGAGGATTGAATATTGAGGGTTGACGATTGTGGATTGAGGATTGAGGATTGAGGATTGGAGATTGAGTATTGAGAATTGAAGGTTGAGGATTGAGGGTTGAGGACTGAGGACTGAGGATAAAGGATAGAGGATGAGGACTTAGGGTTGAGGATTGAGGTTTGACGACTGAGGATTGAGGATTGAGGATTGAGGATTGTGCATTCAGGAGTGACGTTTGAGGATTGGGGATGGAGGATTGAGGATTGAGGATTGAGGATTGAAGATTGAGGATTGAGGATTGAGGATTGAGGATTGAGGATTGAGGATTGAGGATTGAAGATAGAGTATTGAGGATTGATGACTGAGGATTGAGGATTGAGGATTGAGGATTGAGGACTGAGGTTTGAGGATTGAGTGTTGAGCACAGAGGATTGAGGATTGAGGATTGAGTATTCAGGACTGAGGATTGACGTTTGAGGATTGAGGATTGAGGATTGAAGATTGAGGTTTGGCGATTGAGGACTGAAGGTTGAGAGTTGAGGATTGAGGATTGATGATGGAGGATGAGGACTGAGGGTTGAGGATTGAGGTTTCAGGACTCAGGCTTCAGGATTGAGGTTTGAGGATTGAGGATTGAAGATTGAGTATTGAGGATTGAAGATTGAGGAATTAGGATTGAGGATTGAGGATTGAGGATTGAGGATTGAAGATTGAGTATTGGGTATTGACGGTTGAGGATTGAGGATTGAGTATTGAGGATTGAGGATTGAGGATTGAAGATTGAGTATTGAGGGTTGAGGATTGAGGATTGAAGATTGAGGATGAGGACCGAGGGTTGAGGATTGAGGTTTGAGGACTGAGGATTGATGATTGATGTTTGAGGATTGAGGATTGGGGATTGAGGATTGAGGATTGAGGCTTGAATATTGAGGATTGGGGATTGAGGATTGAAGATTGAGGGCTAAGGATTGAGGATTGAGGATTGAGGATTGAGGGTTGAGGATTGAAGATTGACAATTGAGAATTGGGGATTGATGGTTGAGTATTGAGGATTGATGGTTGAGGTCTGTGTGTTGAATATTGAGGATTGAGGACTCAGGGTTGAGGATTGAGCATTGTAGATTGAGGACTGAGGATTGAGGATTGAGGATTGAGGATTGAAGGTTGTGTATTGATGATTGAAGATTGAGGATTGAGGACTGAGGATTGAAGATTGAGGTTTGGCGATTGAGGACTGAAGGTTGAGGGTTGAGGATGGAGGATTGATGATGGAGGTTGAGGACTGAGGGTTGAGGATTGAGGTTTCAGGACTCAGGATTCAGGATTCAGGATTGAGGTTTGAGGATTGAGAATTGAAGATTGAGTATTGAGGACTGAAGATTGAGGATTGAGGATTGAGGATTGTGGATTGGAGATTGAGTATTGAGGATTGAAGATTATGGGCTAAGGATTGAGGATTGAGGATTGAGGATTGAGGGTTGAGGATTGAAGATTGAGAATTGAGAATTGGGGATTGATGGTTGAGTATTGAGGATTGATGGTTGAGGTCTGTGTGTTGAATATTGAGGATTGAGGACTCAGGGTTGAGGATTGAGCATTGTAGATTGAGGACTGAGGATTGAGTATTGAGGATTGAGGATTGAAGGTTGTGTATTGATGATTAAAGATTGAGGATTGAGGATTGAGTGTTGAGGATTGAGTACGAGGACTGAGGATTGAGGATTGAGGATTGAGGATTGAGGATTGAGGATTGAGGATTGAGGTTTGAATATTGAGGATTGGGGATTGAGGATTGAATATTGAGGGTTGAGAATTGTGGATTGAGGATTGAGGATTGAGGATTGGAGATTGAGTATTGAGAATTGAAGGTTGAGGATTGAGGGTTGAGGACTGAGAACTGAGGATAAAGGATAGAGGATGAGGACTGAGGGTTGAGGATTGAGGTTTGACGACTGAGGATTGAGGATTGAGGATTGAGGATTGTGGATTGAGGAGTGACGTTTGAGGATTGGGGATGGAGGATTGAGGATTGAGGAATGAGTATTGAAGATTGAGGATTGAGGATTGAGGATTGAAGATTGAGGATTGAGGATTGAGTGCTGAGGATTGAGTACGAGGACTGAGGATTGAGGATTGAGGATTGAGGATTGAGGATTGAGGATTGAGGATTGAGTATTCAGGACTGAGGATTGACGTTTGAGGATTGAGGATTGAGGATTGAAGATTGAGGTTTGGCGATTGAGGACTGAAGGTTGAGAGTTGAGGATTGAGGATTGATGATGGAGGATGGGGACTGAGGGTTGAGGATTGAGGTTTCAGGACTCAGGCTTCAGGATTGAGGTTTGAGGATTGAGGATTGAAGATTGAGTATTGAGGATTGAAGATTGAGGAATTAGGATTGAGGATTGAGGATTGAGGATTGAGGATTGAAGATTGAGTATTGGGTATTGACGGTTGAGGATTGAGGATTGAGTATTGAGGATTGAGGATTGAGGATTGAAGATTGAGTATTGAGGGTTGAGGATTGAGGATTGAAGATTGAGGATGAGGACTGAGGGTTGAGGATTGAGGTTTGAGGACTGAGGATTGATGATTGATGTTTGAGGATTGAGGATTGGAGATTGAGTATTGAGGATTGAAGATTGAGGACTGAGGATTGAGGATTGAGGATTGAGGATTGAGGATTGAGGATTGAGGATTGAGGAATGAAGATTGAGGATCGGGGACTGAGGATTGACGATTGAGGATTGAGGATTGAGGATTGAGGATTGAGGATTGAGGATTGAAGATTGAGTATTGGGTATTGAAGGTTGAGGATTGAGTATTGAGTGTTGAGGATTGAGGACGAGGACTGAGAGTTGAGGATTGAGGATTGAGGACTGAGGATTGAGGATTCAGGATTGAAGATTGAGGGTTGGGGATTGAGGATCGATGATTGGGGATTGAGGATTGAGGATTGAGGATTGAGGATTGAGGATTGAGGATTGGAGATTGAGTATTGAGAATTGAAGATTGAGGATTGAGGATTGAGGATTGAGGACAGAGGATAGAGGATAGAGGATGAGGACTGAGGGTTGAGGATTGAGGTTTGACGACTGAGGATTGAGGATTGAGGATTGTGGATTGAGGAATGACGTTTGAGGATTGGGGATTGAGGATTGTAGTATTGAAGATGTAGGATTGAATGTTTTGTCATTAAGGATAGAGGATTGGGGACTGAGCGTCGATGACTGAGTTTTGAGGATTGAGGATTGAAGTCTGAGGATTGGGGATTGAGGATTGAGGGCTGAGGATTGAGGATTGAGGATTGAGGATTGAGGATTAGCGTTTGAGGATTGAGGAAGGAGGGTTGAGGATTGAGGATTGAGGATTGAGGATTGAGGATTGAGGTTTGAATATTGAGGATTGGGGATTGAGGACTGAAGATTGAGAGTTGAGGATTGTGGATTGAGGATTGAGGATTGAGGATTGGAGATTGAGTATTGAGAATTGAAGGTTGAGGATTGAGGGTTGAGGACTGAGGACAGATGATAAAGTATAGAGGATGAGGACTGAGGGTTGAGGATTGAGGTTTGACGACTGAGGATTGAGGATTGAGGATTGTGGATTGAGGAATGACGTTTGAGGATTGGCGATTGAGGATTGTAGTATTGAAGATGGAGGATTGAGGTTTTATCATTAAGGATAGACGATTGGGGACTGAGCGTCGAGGGCTGTGTATTGAGGATTGAGGATTGAAGTCTGAGGATTGGGGACTGAGGATTGAGGACTGAGGATTGAGGATTGAGGATTGAGGATTGAGGATTAACGTTTGAGGATTGAGGATTGAGGATTGAAGATAGAGTATTGAGGATTGATGACTGAGGATTGAAGATTGAGTATTGAGGATTGAGGACTGAGGTTTGAGGATTGAGTGTTGAGCACTGAGGATTGAGGATTGAGGATTGAGGATTTAGGACCGAGGATTGACGTTTGAGGATTGAGGACTGAGGATTGAAGATTGAGGTTTGGCGATTGAGGACTGAAAGTTGAGAGTTGAGGATGGAGGATTGATGATGGAGGTTGAGGACTGAGGGTTGAGGATTGAGGTTTCAGGACTCAGGATTCAGGATTCAGGATTGAGGTTTGAGGATTGAGAATTGAAGATTGAGTATTGAGGACTGAAGATTGAGGATTGAGGATTGAGGATTGAGGATTGAGGATTGAAGATTGAGTATTGGGTATTGAAGGTTGAGGATTGAGTATTGAGTGTTGAGGATTGAGGACGAGGACTGAGAGTTGAGGATTGAGGATTGAGGACTGAGGATTGAGGATTCAGGATTGAAGATTGAGGGTTGGGGATTGAGGATCGATGATTGGGGATTGAGGATTGAGGATTGAGGATTGAGGATTGAGGATTGAGGATTGGAGATTGAGTATTGAGAATTGAAGATTGAGGATTGAGGATTGAGGATTGAGGACAGAGGATAGAGGATAGAGGATGAGGACTGAGGGTTGAGGATTGAGGTTTGACGACTGAGGATTGAGGATTGAGGATTGTGGATTGAGGAATGACGTTTGAGGATTGGGGATTGAGGATTGTAGTATTGAAGATGTAGGATTGAATGTTTTGTCATTAAGGATAGAGGATTGGGGACTGAGCGTCGATGACTGAGTTTTGAGGATTGAGGATTGAAGTCTGAGGATTGGGGATTGAGGATTGAGGGCTGAGGATTGAGGATTGAGGATTGAGGATTGAGGATTAGCGTTTGAGGATTGAGGAAGGAGTATTGAGGATTGAGGATTGAGGATTGAGGATTGAGGATTGAGGTTTGAATATTGTGGATTGGGGATTGAGGACTGAAGATTGAGAGTTGAGGATTGTGGATTGAGGATTGAGGATTGAGGATTGGAGATTGAGTATTGAGAATTGAAGGTTGAGGATTGAGGGTTGAGGACTGAGGACAGATGATAAAGTATAGAGGATGAGGACTGAGGGTTGAGGATTGAGGTTTGACGACTGAGGATTGAGGATTGAGGATTGTGGATTGAGGAATGACGTTTGAGGATTGGCGATTGAGGATTGTAGTATTGAAGATGGAGGATTGAGGTTTTATCATTAAGGATAGACGATTGGGGACTGAGCGTCGAGGGCTGTGTATTGAGGATTGAGGATTGAAGTCTGAGGATTGGGGACTGAGGATTGAGGACTGAGGATTGAGGATTGAGGATTGAGGATTGAGGATTAACGTTTGAGGATTGAGGATTGAGGATTGAAGATAGAGTATTGAGGATTGATGACTGAGGATTGAAGATTGAGTATTGAGGATTGAGGACTGAGGTTTGAGGATTGAGTGTTGAGCACTGAGGATTGAGGATTGAGGATTGAGGATTTAGAACCGAGGATTGACGTTTGAGGATTGAGGACTGAGGATTGAAGATTGAGGTTTGGCGATTGAGGACTGAAAGTTGAGAGTTGAGGATGGAGGATTGATGATGGAGGTTGAGGACTGAGGGTTGAGGATTGAGGTTTCAGGACTCAGGATTCAGGATTCAGGATTGAGGTTTGAGGATTGAGAATTGAAGATTGAGTATTGAGGACTGAAGATTGAGGATTGAGGATTGTGGATTGGAGATTGAGTATTGAGGATTGAAGATTATGGGCTAAGGATTGAGGATTGAGGATTGAGGATTGAGGGTTGAGGATTGAAGATTGACAATTGAGAATTGGGGATTGATGGTTGAGTATTGAGGATTGATGGTTGAGGTCTGTGTGTTGAATATTGAGGATTGAGGACTCAGGGTTGAGGATTGAGCATTGTAGATTGAGGACTGAGGATTGAGTATTGAGGATTGAGGATTGAAGGTTGTGTATTGATGATTGAAGATTGAGGATTGAGGATTGTGTGTTGAGGATTGAGTACGAGGACTGAGGATTGAGGATTGAGGATTGAGGATTGAGGATTGAGGATTGAGGATTGAGGTTTGAATATTGAGGATTGGGGATTGAGGATTGAATATTGAGGGTTGAGGATTGTGGATTGAGGATTGAGGATTGAGGATTGGAGATTGAGTATTGAGAATTGAAGGTTGAGGATTGAGGGTTGAGGACTGAGGACTGAGGATAAAGGATAGAGGATGAGGACTGAGGGTTGAGGATTGAGGTTTGACGACTGAGGATTGAGGATTGAGGATTGAGGATTGTGCATTCAGGAGTGACGTTTGAGGATTGGGGATGGAGGATTGAGGATTGAGGATTGAGGATTGAAGATTGAGGATTGAGGATTGAGGATTGAGGATTGAGGATTGAGGATTGAGGATTGAAGATAGAGTATTGAGGATTGATGACTGAGGATTGAGGATTGAGGATTGAGGATTGAGGACTGAGGTTTGAGGATTGAGTGTTGAGCACAGAGGATTGAGGATTGAGGATTGAGTATTCAGGACTGAGGATTGACGTTTGAGGATTGAGGATTGAGGATTGAAGATTGAGGTTTGGCGATTGAGGACTGAAGGTTGAGAGTTGAGGATTGAGGATTGATGATGGAGGATGAGGACTGAGGGTTGAGGATTGAGGTTTCAGGACTCAGGCTTCAGGATTGAGGTTTGAGGATTGAGGATTGAAGACTGAGTATTGAGGATTGAAGATTGAGGAATTAGGATTGAGGATTGAGGATTGAGGATTGAGGATTGAAGATTGAGTATTGGGTATTGACGGTTGAGGATTGAGGATTGAGTATTGAGGATTGAGGATTGAGGATTGAAGATTGAGTATTGAGGGTTGAGGATTGAGGATTGAAGATTGAGGATGAGGACCGAGGGTTGAGGATTGAGGTTTGAGGACTGAGGATTGATGATTGATGTTTGAGGATTGAGGATTGGGGATTGAGGATTGAGGATTGAGGCTTGAATATTGAGGATTGGGGATTGAGGATTGAAGATTGAGGGCTAAGGATTGAGGATTGAGGATTGAGGATTGAGGGTTGAGGATTGAAGATTGACAATTGAGAATTGGGGATTGATGATTGAGTATTGAGGATTGATGGTTGAGGTGTGTGTGTTGAATATTGAGGATTGAGGACTCAGGGTTGAGGATTGAGCATTGTAGATTGAGGACTGAGGATTGAGGATTGAGGATTGAGGATTGAAGGTTGTGTATTGATGATTGAAGATTGAGGATTGAGGACTGAGGATTGAAGATTGAGGTTTGGCGATTGAGGACTGAAGGTTGAGAGTTGAGGATGGAGGATTGATGATGGAGGTTGAGGACTGAGGGTTGTGGATTGAGGTTTCAGGACTCATGATTCAGGATTCAGGATTGAGGTTTGAGGATTGAGAATTGAAGATTGAGTATTGAGGACTGAAGATTGAGGGTTGAGGATTGAAGATTGACAATTGAGAATTGGGGATTGATGGTTGAGTATTGAGGATTGATGGTTGAGGTCTGTGTGTTGAATATTGAGGATTGAGGACTCAGGGTTGAGGATTGAGCATTGTAGATTGAGGACTGAGGATTGAGGATTGAGGATTGAGGATTGAAGGTTGTGTAGTGATGATTGAAGATTGAGGATTGAGGACTGAGGATTGAAGATTGAGGTTTGGCGATTGAGGACTGAAGGTTGAGAGTTGAGGATGGAGGATTGATGATGGAGGTTGAGGACTGAGGGTTGAGGATTGAGGTTTCAGGACTCAGGATTCAGGATTCAGGATTGAGGTTTGAGGATTGAGAATTGAAGATTGAGTATTGAGGACTGAAGATTGAGGATTGAGGATTGAGGATTGTGGATTGGAGATTGAGTATTGAGGATTGAAGATTATGGGCTAAGGATTGAGGACTGAGGATTGAGGATTGAGGATTGAGGATTGAGGATTAACGTTTGAGGATTGAGGATTGAGGATTGAAGATAGAGTATTGAGGATTGATGACTGAGGATTGAAGATTGAGTATTGAGGATTGAGGACTGAGGTTTGAGGATTGAGTGTTGAGCACTGAGGATTGAGGATTGAGGATTGAGGATTTAGGACCGAGGATTGACGTTTGAGGATTGAGGACTGAGGATTGAAGATTGAGGTTTGGCGATTGAGGACTGAAAGTTGAGAGTTGAGGATGGAGGATTGATGATGGAGGTTGAGGACTGAGGGTTGAGGATTGAGGTTTCAGGACTCAGGATTCAGGATTCAGGATTGAGGTTTGAGGATTGAGAATTGAAGATTGAGTATTGAGGACTGAAGATTGAGGATTGAGGATTGTGGATTGGAGATTGAGTATTGAGGATTGAAGATTATGGGCTAAGGATTGAGGATTGAGGATTGAGGATTGAGGGTTGAGGATTGAAGATTGACAATTGAGAATTGGGGATTGATGGTTGAGTATTGAGGATTGATGGTTGAGGTCTGTGTGTTGAATATTGAGGATTGAGGACTCAGGGTTGAGGATTGAGCATTGTAGATTGAGGACTGAGGATTGAGTATTGAGGATTGAGGATTGAAGGTTGTGTATTGATGATTGAAGATTGAGGATTGAGGATTGTGTGTTGAGGATTGAGTACGAGGACTGAGGATTGAGGATTGAGGATTGAGGATTGAGGATTGAGGATTGAGGATTGAGGTTTGAATATTGAGGATTGGGGATTGAGGATTGAATATTGAGGGTTGACGATTGTGGATTGAGGATTGAGGATTGAGGATTGGAGATTGAGTATTGAGAATTGAAGGTTGAGGATTGAGGGTTGAGGACTGAGGACTGAGGATAAAGGATAGAGGATGAGGACTTAGGGTTGAGGATTGAGGTTTGACGACTGAGGATTGAGGATTGAGGATTGAGGATTGTGCATTCAGGAGTGACGTTTGAGGATTGGGGATGGAGGATTGAGGATTGAGGATTGAGGATTGAAGATTGAGGATTGAGGATTGAGGATTGAGGATTGAGGATTGAGGATTGAGGATTGAAGATAGAGTATTGAGGATTGATGACTGAGGATTGAGGATTGAGGATTGAGGATTGAGGACTGAGGTTTGAGGATTGAGTGTTGAGCACAGAGGATTGAGGATTGAGGATTGAGTATTCAGGACTGAGGATTGACGTTTGAGGATTGAGGATTGAGGATTGAAGATTGAGGTTTGGCGATTGAGGACTGAAGGTTGAGAGTTGAGGATTGAGGATTGATGATGGAGGATGAGGACTGAGGGTTGAGGATTGAGGTTTCAGGACTCAGGCTTCAGGATTGAGGTTTGAGGATTGAGGATTGAAGATTGAGTATTGAGGATTGAAGATTGAGGAATTAGGATTGAGGATTGAGGATTGAGGATTGAGGATTGAAGATTGAGTATTGGGTATTGACGGTTGAGGATTGAGGATTGAGTATTGAGGATTGAGGATTGAGGATTGAAGATTGAGTATTGAGGGTTGAGGATTGAGGATTGAAGATTGAGGATGAGGACCGAGGGTTGAGGATTGAGGTTTGAGGACTGAGGATTGATGATTGATGTTTGAGGATTGAGGATTGGGGATTGAGGATTGAGGATTGAGGCTTGAATATTGAGGATTGGGGATTGAGGATTGAAGATTGAGGGCTAAGGATTGAGGATTGAGGATTGACGATTGAGGGTTGAGGATTGAAGATTGACAATTGAGAATTGGGGATTGATGGTTGAGTATTGAGGATTGATGGTTGAGGTCTGTGTGTTGAATATTGAGGATTGAGGACTCAGGGTTGAGGATTGAGCATTGTAGATTGAGGACTGAGGATTGAGGATTGAGGATTGAGGATTGAAGGTTGTGTATTGATGATTGAAGATTGAGGATTGAGGACTGAGGATTGAAGATTGAGGTTTGGCGATTGAGGACTGAAGGTTGAGAGTTGAGGATGGAGGATTGATGATGGAGGTTGAGGACTGAGGGTTGAGGATTGAGGTTTCAGGACTCAGGATTCAGGATTCAGGATTGAGGTTTGAGGATTGAGAATTGAAGATTGAGTATTGAGGACTGAAGATTGAGGATTGAGGATTGAGGATTGTGGATTGGAGATTGAGTATTGAGGATTGAAGATTATGGGCTAAGCATTGAGGATTGAGGATTGAGGATTGAGGGTTGAGGATTGAAGATTGAGAATTGAGAATTGGGGATTGATGGTTGTGTATTGAGGATTGATGGTTGAGGTCTGTGTGTTGAATATTGAGGATTGAGGACTCAGGGTTGAGGATTGAGCATTGTAGATTGAGGACTGAGGATTGAGAATTGAGGATTGAGGATTGAAGGTTGTGTATTGATGATTGAAGATTGAGGATTGAGGATTGAGTGCTGAGGATTGAGTACGAGGACTGAGGATTGAGGATTGAGGATTGAGGATTGAGGATTGAGGATTGAGGATTGAGTATTCAGGACTGAGGATTGACGTTTGAGGATTGAGGATTGAGGATTGAAGATTGAGGTTTGGCGATTGAGGACTGAAGGTTGAGAGTTGAGGATTGAGGATTGATGATGGAGGATGGGGACTGAGGGTTGAGGATTGAGGTTTCAGGACTCAGGCTTCAGGATTGAGGTTTGAGGATTGAGGATTGAAGATTGAGTATTGAGGATTGAAGATTGAGGAATTAGGATTGAGGATTGAGGACTGAGGATTGAGGATTGAAGATTGAGTATTGGGTATTGACGGTTGAGGATTGAGGATTGAGTATTGAGGATTGAGGATTGAGGATTGAAGATTGAGTATTGAGGGTTGAGGATTGAGGATTGAAGATTGAGGATGAGGACTGAGGGTTGAGGATTGAGGTTTGAGGACTGAGGATTGATGATTGATGTTTGAGGATTGAGGATTGGAGATTGAGTATTGAGGATTGAAGATTGAGGACTGAGGATTGAGGATTGAGGATTGAGGATTGAGGAATGAAGATTGAGGATCGGGGACTGAGGATTGACGATTGAGGATTGAGGATTGAGGATTGAGGATTGAGGATTGAGGATTGAGGATTGAAGATTGAGTATTGGGTATTGAAGGTTGAGGATTGAGTATTGAGTGTTGAGGATTGAGGACGAGGACTGAGAGTTGAGGATTGAGGATTGAGGACTGAGGATTGAGGATTCAGGATTGAAGATTGAGGGTTGGGGATTGAGGATCGATGATTGGGGATTGAGGATTGAGGATTGAGGATTGAGGATTGAGGATTGAGGATTGGAGATTGAGTATTGAGAATTGAAGATTGAGGATTGAGGATTGAGGATTGAGGACAGAGGATAGAGGATAGAGGATGAGGACTGAGGGTTGAGGATTGAGGTTTCACGACTGATGATTGAGGATTGAGGATTGTGGATTGAGGAATGACGTTTGAGGATTGGGGATTGAGGATTGTAGTATTGAAGATGTAGGATTGAATGTTTTGTCATTAAGGATAGAGGATTGGGGACTGAGCGTCGATGACTGAGTTTTGAGGATTGAGGATTGAAGTCTGAGGATTGGGGATTGAGGATTGAGGGCTGAGGATTGAGGATTGAGGATTGAGGATTGAGGATTAGCGTTTGAGGATTGAGGAAGGAGGATTGAGGATTGAGGATTGAAGATTGAGTATTGGTTGTTGACGGTTGAGTATTGAGGATTGAGTATTGAGGATTGAGGGTTGAGGATTGAAGATTGAGTATTGAGGGTTGAGTATTGAGGATTGAAGATTGAGGATGAGGACTGAGGGTTGAGGATTGAGGTTTGAGGACTGAGGATTGATGATTGATGTTTGAGGATTGAGGATTGGAGATTGAGTATTGAGGATTGAAGGTTAAGGATTGAGGATTGCGGATTGAGGATTGAGGAATGAAGATTGAGGATCGGGGACTGAGGATTGACGATTGTGGATTGAGGATTGAGGTTTGAGGATTGAGGATTGAGAATTGAAGATTGAGTATTGGTTATTGAAGGTTGAGGATTGAGGATTGAGTGTTGAGCATTGAGGACGAGGACTGAGAGTTTAGGATTGAGGATTGAGTACGAGGACTGAGGATTGAGGGTTGAGGATTGAGGTTTGACGACTGAGGATTGAGGATTGAGGATTGTGGATTGAGGAATGACGTTTGAGGATTGGGGATTGACGATTGTAGTACTGAAGGTGGAGGATTGAGGTTTTATCATTAACGATAGAGGATTGGGGTCTGAGCGTCGAGGACTGAGTATTGAGGATTGAGGATTGAAGTCTGAGGATTGGGGACTGAGGATTGAGGACTGAGGATTGAGGATTGAGGATTGAGGATTGAGGATTAACGTTTGAGGATTGAGAATGGAGGATTGACGATTGAGGATTGAGGATTGAGGATTGAGGATTGAGGATTGAGGATTGGAGATTGAGTATTGAGGAATGAAGATTGAGGGCTAAGGATTGAGGATTGAGGATTGAGGGTTGAGGATTGAGGATTGAGAATTGAGAATTGGGGATTGATGGTTGAGTATTGAGGATTGATGGTTGACGTCTGTGTGTTGAATATTGAGGATTGAGGACTCAGGGTTGAGGATTGAGCATTGTAGATTGAGGACTGAGGATTGAGGATTGAGGATTGAGGATTGAAGGTTGTGTATTGATGATTGATGATCGAGGATTGAGGATTGAGTGTTGAGGATTGAGTACGAGGACTGAGGATTGAGGATTGAGGATTGAGGATTGAGGATTGAGGATTGAGGATTGAGGTTTGAATATTGAGGGTTGGGGATTGAGGATTGACGATTGAGGATTGAGGATTGAGGATTGAGGATTGAGGATTGAGGATTGAAGATTGAGTATTGGGTATTGAAGGTTGAGGATTGAGGATTGAGTGTTGAGGATTGAGGACGAGGACTGAGAGTTGAGGATTGAGGATTGAGGACTGAGGATTGAGAATTCAGGATCGAAGATTGAGGGTTGGGGATTGAGGATCGATGATTGGGGATTGAGGATTGACGATTGAGGATTGAGGATTGAGGATTGAGGATTGGAGATTGAGTATTGAGAATTGAAGATTGAGAATTGAGGATTGAGGATTGAGGACAGAGGATAGAGTATAGAGGATGAGGACTGAGGGTTGAGGATTGAGGTTTGACGACTGAGGATTGAGGATTGAGGATTATGGATTGAGGAATGACGTTTGAGGATTGGGGATTGAGGATTGTAGTATTGAAGATGTAGGATTGAATGTTTTGTCATTAAGGATAGAGGATTGGGTACTGAGCGTCGAGGACTGAGTGTTGAGGATTGAGGACTGAAGTCTGAGGATTGGGGATTGAGGATTGAGGACTGAGGATTGAGGATTGAGGATGAGGATTGTGGATTAACGCTTGAGGATTGAGGATGGAGGATAGAGGATTGAGGATTGAGGATTGAGGATTGAGGATTGAGGTTTGAATATTGAGGATTGGGGATTGAGGATTGAAGATTGAGTATTGAGAATTGAAGGTTGAGGATTGAGTGTTGAGGACTGAGGACAGAGGATAAAGGATAGAGGATGAGGTCTGAGGGTTGAGGATTGAGGTTTGAGGATTGTGGATTGAGGAATGACGATTGAGGTTTGGGGATTGAGGATTGTAGTATTGAAGATGGAGGATTGAGGTTTTATCATTAAGGATAGAGGATTGGGGACTGAGCGTCGAGGTCTGAGCATTGAGGATTGAGGATTGAAGTCTGAGGATTGGGGACTGTGGATTCAGGACTGAGGATTGAGGATTGAGGATTGAGGATTGAGGATTGAGGATTGAGGACTGAGGATTGAGGATTGAGGATTGAGGATTGAGGTTTGAATATTGAGGATTGGGGATTGAGGATTGAATATTGAGGTCTAATGATTGAGGATTGAGGATTGAGGATTGAGGGTTGAGGATTGAAGATTGAGAATTGAGAATTGGGGATTAATGGTTGAGTATTGAGGATTGATGGTTGAGGTGTGTGTGTTGAATATTGAGGATTGAGGGCACAGGGTTGAGGATTGAGCATTGTAGATTGAGGACTGAGTATTGAGGATTGAGGATTGAGGATTGAGGATTGAAGGTTGTGTATTGATGATTGAAGATTGAAGATTGAGGATTGAGTGTTGAGGATTGAGTACGAGGACTGAGGATTGAGGATTGAGGATTGAGGATTGAGGATTGAGGATTGAGGATTGAGGTTTGAATATTGAGGATTGGGGATTGAGGATTGAATATTGAGGGTTGAGGATTGTGGATTGAGGATTGAGGATTGAGGATTGAGGAATGAGGATTGAGGATTGAAGATTGAGGATTGGGTATTGAGGATTGGAGAATGAGGATTGAGGATTGAGTATTGAGGATTGAGGATTGGAGATTGAGTATTGAGAATTGAAGATTGAGGATTGAGGATTGAGGATTGAGGACAGAGGATAGAGGATAGAGGATGAGGACTGAGGGTTGAGGATTGAGGTTTGACGACTGAGGATTGAGGATTGAGGATTGAGGCTTGGAGATTGAGTATTGAGAATTGAAGATTGAGGATTGAGGATTGAGGATTGAGGACAGAGGATTGAGGATTGAGGATTGAAGATTGAGTATTGGGTATTGACGGTTGAGTATTGAGGATTGAGTATTGAGGATTGAGGATTGAGGATTGAAGATTGAGTATTGAGGGTTGAGGATTGTGGATTGAGGATTGAGGATTAACGTTTGAGGATTGAGGATGGAGGATTGAGGATTGAGGATTGAGGATTGGGGATTGAGGATTGAGGTTTGAATATTGAGGATTGGGGATTGAGGATTGAATATTGAGAGTTGAGGATTGAGGATTGATGATGGAGGATGAGGACTAAGGGTTGAGGATTGAGGCTTGAGGACTCAGGATTCAGGATTGAGGTTTGAGGATTGAGGATTGATTATTGAGTATTGAGGATTGATGATTGAGGATTGAGGATTAAGGATTGAGGATTGAGGTTTGAATATTGAGGATTGGGGATTGAGGATTGAATATTGAGGGTTGAGGATTGTGGATTGAGGATTGAGGATTGAGGATTGGAGATTGCGTATTGAGAATTGAAGGTCGAGGATTGAGGGTTGAGGACTGAGGACAGAGGATAAAGGATAGAGGATGAGGACTGAGGGTTGAGGATTGAGGTTTGACGACTGAGGATTGAGAATTGAGGATTGTGGATTGAGGAATGACGTTTGAGGATTGGGGATTGAGGATTGTAGTAATGAAGATGGAGGATTGAGGTTTTATCATTAAGGATAGAGGATGGGGACTGAGCGTCGAGGACTGAGTATTGAGGATTGAGGATTGAAGTCTGAGGATTGGGGACTGAGGATTGAGGACTGAGGATTGAGGATTGAGGATTGAGGATTGAGGATTAACGTTTGAGGATTGAGGATGGAGGATTGAGGATTGAGGATGAGGTTGAAGATTGAGGATTGAGGATTGAGGATTGAGGATTGAGGATTGATGATTGAGGATTGAAGATAGAGTATTGAGGATTGATGACTGAGGATTGAGGATTGAGGATTGAGGATTGAGGACTGAGGTTTGAGGATTGAGTGTTGAGCACTGAGGATTGAGGGTTGAGGATTGAGGATTTAGGACTGAGTATTGACGTTTGAGGATTGAGGATTGAGGATTGAAGATTGAGGTTTGGCGATTGAGGACTGAAGGTTGAGAGTTGAGGATTGAGGATTGATGATGGAGGATGGGGACTGAGGGTTGAGGATTGAGGTTTCAGGACTCAGGATTCAGGATTGAGGTTTGAGGATTGAGGATTGAAGATTGAGTATTGAGGATTGAAGATTGAGGAATTAGGATTGAGGATTGAGGATTGAGGATTGAGGATTGAAGATTGAGTATTGGGTATTGACGGTTGAGTATTGAGGATTGAGTATTGAGGATTGAGGATTGAGGATTGAAGATTGAAAATTGAGTATTGAGGGTTGAGGATTGAGGATTGAAGATTGAGGATGAGGACTGAGGGTTGAGGATTGAGGTTTGAGGACTGAGGATTGAGGATTGAGGATTGAGGAATGAGGATTAACGTTTGAGGATTGAGGATGGAGGATTGAGGATTGAGGATTGAGGATTGAGGATTGAGGATTGAGGTTTGAATATTGAGGATTGGGGATTGAGGATTGCAGATTGAGGGTTGAGGATTGTGGATTGAGGATTGAGGATTGAGGATTGGAGATTGAGTATTGAGGATTGAAGGTTGAGGATTGAGGGTTGAGGACTGAGGACAGAGGATAAAGGATAGAGGATGAGGTCTGAGGGTTGAGGATTGAGGTTTGAGGATTGTGGATTTAGGAATGACGATTGAGGATTGGGGATTGAGGATTGTAGTATTGAAGATGGATGATTGAGGTTTTATCATTAAGGATAGAGGATTGGGGACTGAGCGTCGAGGTCTGAGCATTGAGGATTGAGGATTGAAGTCTGAGGATTGGGGACTGTGGATTGAGGACTGAGGATTGAGGATTGAGGATTGAGGATTGAAGATTAACGTTTGAGGATTGAGGATGGAGCATTGAGGACTGAGGATTGAGGATTGAGGATTGAGGATTGAGGATTGAGGATTGAGGATTGAGGATTGAGGACTGAGGATTGAGGATTGAGGATTGAGGTTTGATTATTGAGGATTGGGGATTGAGGATTGAATATTGAGGGTTGAGGATTGTGGATTGAGGATTGAGGATTGAGGAATGAGGATTGAGGATTGAAGATTGAGGATTGGGTATTGAGGATTGGAGAATGAGGATTGAGGATTGAGGATTGAGGATTGAGGATTGGAGATTGAGTATTGAGAATTGAAGATTGAGGATTGAGGATTGAGGATTGAGGACAGAGGATAGAGGATAGAGGATGAGGACTGAGGGTTGAGGATTGAGGATTGAGGATTGAAGGTTGTGTATTGATGATTGAAGGTTGAAGATTGAGGATTGAGTGTTGAGGATTGAGGACGAGGACTGAGGATTGAGGATTGAGGATTGAGGATTGAGGATTGAGGATTGAGGATTGAGGTTTGAATATTGAGGATTGGGGATTGAGGATTGAATATTGAGGGTTGAGGATTGTGGATTGAGGATTGAGGATTGAGGATTGAGGAATGAGGATTGAGGATTGAAGATTGAGGATTGGGTATTGAGGATTGGAGAATGAGGATTGAGGATTGAGGATTGAGGACTGAGGATTGGAGATTGAGTATTGAGAATTGAAGATTGAGGATTGAGGATTGAGGATTGAGGACAGAGGATAGAGGATAGAGGATGAGGACTGAGGGTTGAGGATTGAGGTTTGACGACTGAGGATTGAGGATTGAGGATTGAGGATTGGAGATTGAGTATTGAGAATTGAAGATTGAGGATTGAGGATTGAGGATTGAGGACAGAGGATTGAGGATTGAGGATTGAGGATTGAGGACAGAGGATTGAGGATTGAGGATTGAAGATTGAGTATTGGGTATTGACGGTTGAGTATTGAGGATTGAGTATTGAGGATTGAGGATTGAGGATTGAAGATTGAGTATTGAGGGTTGACGATTGAGGATTGAGGATTGAGGATTAACGTTTGAGGATTGAGGATGGAGGATTGAAGATTGAGGTTTGGCGATTGAGGACTGAAGGTAGAGGGTTGAGGATTGAGGATTGAGGATTGAGGACAGAGGATTGAGGATTGAGGATTGAGGATTGAGGATTGAGGATTGAGGATTGAGGATTGAGGATTGAGTATTGAAGATTGAGGACAGAGGGTTGAGGATTGAGGAATAATGTTTGAGGATTGAGATTTGATGATTGAATAGTTTGGATTGAGTATTGTATCCTGAGAATTCAGAATATTCTATTGAATATTGAGGATTGATGGTTGATGGTTGAGTATTGACGATTGATGGTTGATGGTCGTGTGTTGAATATTGAGGATTGAGGATTCAGGATTGAGGATTGTGTATAGAAGATTGAAAACTGAGGATTGAGGATAGAGGATTGACGATTGAGTATTGGGTATTGAAGGTTGAGGATTGAGGATTGAGTGTTGAGGATTGAGGACCAGGACTGAGAGTTGAGGATTGAGGATTGAGGATTAACGTTTGAGGATTGAGGATGGAGGATTGAGGATTGAGGATTGAGGATGGAGGATTGAGGATTGAGGATTGAGGATTGGAGATTCAGTATTGAGGATTGAATATTGAGGATTGAGGATTGAGGATTGAGGATTGAGGAATGAGGATTGAGGATTGGGGACTGAGGATTGACGATTGAGGATTGAGGATTGAGGATTGAGGATTGAGGATTGAGGATTGGAGATTGAGTATTGAGGAATGAAGATTGAGGGCTAACGATTGAGGATTGAGGACTGAGGATTGAGGATTGAGGATTGAGGATTGAGGATTAACGTTTGAGGATTGAGGATGGAGGATTGAGGATTGAGGATTGAGGATTGAAGATTGAGGATTGAGGATTGAGGATTGAGTATTGAGGATTTAGGATTGAGGTTTGAAGATAGAATATTGAGGACTGATGACTGAGGATTGAGGATTGAGGATTGAGGATTGAGGACTGAGGTTTGAGGATTGAGTGTTGAGCACTGAGGATTGAGGATTGAGGATTGAGGGTTTAGGACTGAGTATTGACGTTTGAGGATTGAGGATTGAGGATTGAAGATTGAGGTTTGGCGATTGAGGACTGAAGGTTGAGAGTAGAGGATTGAGGATTGATGATGGAGGATGAGGACTGAGGGTTGAGGATTGAGGTTTCAGGACTCAGGATTCAGGGTTGATGTTTGAGGATTGAGGATTGAAGATTGAGTATTGAGGGTTGAGGATTGAGGATTGAAGATTGAGGATGAGGACTGAGGGTTGAGGATTGAGGTTTGAGGACTGAGGATTGATGATTGATGTTTGAGGGTTGAGGATTGGAGGTTGAGTATTGAGTATTGAAGTTTGAGGATTCAGAATTGAGGACTGAGGATTGAGGAATGAAGATTGAGGATCGGGGACTGAGGATTGACGATTGAGGATTGAGGATTCAGGATTGAGGATTGAGGATTGAGGATTGAAGATTGAGTATTGGGTATTGAAGGTTGAGGATTGAGGATTGAGTGTTGAGGATTGAAGACCAGGACTGAGAGTTGAGGATTGAGGATTGAGGAATCAGGATTGAGGATTCAGGATTGAAGATTGAGGGTTGGGGATTGTGGATCGATGATTGGGGATTGAGGATTGAAGATTGAGGATTGAGGATTGAGGATTGGAGATTGAGTATTGAGAATTGAAGATTGAGGATTGAGGACTGAGGATTGAGGATTGAGGATTGAAGGTTGAGTATTGGGTATTGACGATTGAGGATTGAGGATTGAGTATTGAGGATTGAGGATTGAGGATTGAAGATTGAGTATTGAGGGTTGAGGAATGAGGATTGAAGATTGAGGATGAGGACTGAGGGTTGAGGATTGAGGATTGAGGACTCTGGATTGATGATTGATGTTTGAGGATTGAGGATTGGAGATTGAGTATTGAGGATTGAAGATTGAGGATTGAGGATTGAGGATTGAGGAATGTGGAATGAAGATTGAGTATCGGGGATTGAGGATCGATGATTCGGGATTGAGGATTGAGGATTGAGTATTGAGGATTGGGGATTGAGGATTGGAGATTGAGTATTGAGAATTGAAGATTGAGGATTGAGGATTGAGGATTGAGGACAGAGGATAGAGGATAGAGGATGAGGACTGAGGATTGAGGATTGAGGTTTGACGACTGAGGATTGAGGATTGAGGATTGTGGATTGAGGAATGTCGTTTGAGGATTGGGGATTGAGGATTGTAGTATTGAAGATGTAGGATTGAATGTTTTGTCATTAAGGATAGAGGATTGGGGACTGAGCGTCGAGGACTGAGTGTTGAGGATTGAGCATTGAAGTCTGAGGATTGAGGATTGAGGGTTGAGGATTGAAGATTGAGAATTGAGAATTGGGGTTGATGGTTGAGTATTGAGGATTGATGGTTGAGGTCTGTGTGTTGAATATTGAGGATTGGGGATTCAGGGTTGAGGATTGAGCATTGTTGATTGAGGACTGAGGATTGAGAATTGAGGATTGAGGATTGAAGGTTGTGTATTGATGATTGAAGATTGAGGATTGAGGATTGAGTGTTGAGGATTGAGTACGAGGACTGAGGATTGAGGATTGAGGATTGAGGATTGCGGATTGAGGATTGAGGATTGAGGTTTGAATATTGAGGATTGGGGATTGAGGATTGAATATTGAGGGTTGAGGATTGTGGATTGAGGATTGAGGATTGAGGATTGGAGATTGAGTATTGAGAATTGAAGGTTGACGATTGAGGGTTGAGGACTGAGGACTGAGGAAAACGGATAGAGGATGAGGACTGAGGTTTGAGGATTGAGGTTTGACGACTGAGGATTGAGGATTGAGGATTGAGGATTGAGGATTGAGGACTGAGGTTTGAGGATTGAGTGTAGAGCACTGAGGATTGAGGATTGAGGATTGAGGATTTAGAACTGAGGATTGACATTTGAGGATTGAGGATTGAGGATTGAAGGTTGAGGTTTGGCGATTGAGGACTGAAGGTTGAGAGTTGAGGATTGAGAATTGATGATGGAGGATGAGGACTGAGGGTTGAGGATTGAGGTTTCAGGACTCAGGACTCAGGATTCAGGATTGAGGTTTGAGGATTGAGGATTGAAGATTGAGTATTGAGGATTGAAGATTGAGGAATTAGGATTGAGGATTGAGGATTGAGGATTGAGGATTGAAGATTGAGTATTGGTTATTGACGGTTGAGTATTGAGGATTGAGTATTGAGGATTGAGGGTTGAGGATTGAAGATTGAGTATTGAGGGTTGAGTATTGAGGATTGAAGATTGAGGATGAGGACTGAGGGTTGAGGATTGAGGTTTGAGGACTGAGGATTGATGATTGATGTTTGAGGATTGAGGATTGGAGATTGAGTATTGAGGATTGAAGGTTAAGGATTGAGGATTGCGGATTGAGGATTGAGGAATGAAGATTGAGGATCGGGGACTGAGGATTGACGATTGTGGATTGAGGATTGAGGTTTGAGGATTGAGGATTGAGTATTGAAGATTGAGTATTGGTTATTGAAGGTTGAGGATTGAGGATTGAGTGTTGAGCATGGAGGACGAGGACTGAGAGTTTAGGATTGAGGATTGAGTACGAGGACTGAGGATTGAGGGTTGAGGATTGAGGTTTGACGACTGAGGATTGAGGATTGAGGATTGTGGATTGAGGAATGACGTTTGAGGATTGGGGATTGACGATTGTAGTACTGAAGGAGGAGGATTGAGGTTTTATCATTAAGCATAGAGGATTGGGGTCTGAGCGTCGAGGACTGAGTATTGAGGATTGAGGATTGAAGTCTGAGGATTGGGGACTGAGGATTGAGGACTGAGGATTGAGGATTGAGGATTGAGGATTGAGGATTAACGTTTGAGGATTGAGGATGGAGGATTGACGATTGAGGATTGAGGATTGAGGATTGAGGATTGAGGATTGAGGATTGGAGATTGAGTATTGAGGAATGAAGATTGAGGGCTAAGGATTGAGGATTGAGGATTGAGGGTTGAGGATTGAGGATTGAGAATTGAGAATTGGGGATTGATGGTTGAGTATTGAGGATTGATGGTTGACGTCTGTGTGTTGAATATTGAGGATTGAGGACTCAGGGTTGAGGATTGAGCATTGTAGATTGAGGACTGAGGATTGAGGATTGAGGATTGAGGATTGAAGGTTGTGTATTGATGATTGAAGATCGAGGATTGAGGATTGAGTGTTGAGGATTGAGTACGAGGACTGAGGATTGAGGATTGAGGATTGAGGATTGAGGATTGAGGATTGAGGATTGAGGTTTGAATATTGAGGGTTGGGGATTGAGGATTGACGATTGAGGATTGAGGATTGAGGATTGAGGATTGAGGATTGAGGATTGAAGATTGAGTATTGGGTATTGAAGGTTGAGGATTGAGGATTGAGTGTTGAGGATTGAGGACGAGGACTGAGAGTTGAGGATTGAGGATTGAGGACTGAGGATTGAGAATTCAGGATCGAAGATTGAGGGTTGGGGATTGAGGATCGATGATTGGGGATTGAGGATTGACGATTGAGGATTGAGGATTGAGGATTGAGGATTGGAGATTGAGTATTGAGAATTGAAGATTGAGAATTGAGGATTGAGGATTGAGGACAGAGGATAGAGGATAGAGGATGAGGACTGAGGGTTGAGGATTGAGGTTTGACGACTGAGGATTGATGATTGAGGATTATGGATTGAGGAATGACGTTTGAGGATTGGGGATTGAGGATTGTAGTATTGAAGATGTAGGATTGAATGTTTTGTCATTAAGGATAGAGGATTGGGTACTGAGCGTCGAGGACTGAGTGTTGAGGACTGAGGACTGAAGTCTGAGGATTGGGGATTGAGGATTGAGGACTGAGGATTGAGGATTGAGGATGAGGATTGAGGATTAACGTTTGAGGATTGAGGATGGAGGATAGAGGATTGAGGATTGAGGATTGAGGATTGAGGATTGAGGTTTGAATATTGAGGATTGGGGATTGAGGATTGAAGATTGAGTATTGAGAATTGAAGGTTGAGGATTGAGTGTTGAGGACTGAGGACAGAGGATAAAGGATAGAGGATGAGGTCTGAGGGTTGAGGATTGAGGTTTGAGGATTGTGGATTGAGGAATGACGATTGAGGTTTGGGGATTGAGGATTGTAGTATTGAAGATGGAGGATTGAGTTTTTATCATTAAGGATAGAGGATTGGGGACTGAGCGTCGAGGTCTGAGCATTGAGGATTGAGGATTGAAGTCTGAGGATTGGGGACTGTGGATTCAGGACTGAGGATTGAGGATTGAGGATTGAGGATTGAGGATTGAGGATTGAGGACTGAGGATTGAGGATTGAGGATTGAGGATTGAGGTTTGAATATTGAGGATTGGGGATTGAGGATTGAATATTGAGGTCTAATGATTGAGGATTGAGGATTGAGGATTGAGGGTTGAGGATTGAAGATTGAGAATTGAGAATTGGGGATTAATGGTTGAGTATTGAGGATTGATGGTTGAGGTGTGTGTGTTGAATATTGAGGATTGAGGGCACAGGGTTGAGGATTGAGCATTGTAGATTGAGGACTGAGTATTGAGGATTGAGGATAGAGGATTGAGGATTGAAGGTTGTGTATTGATGATTGAAGATTGAAGATTGAGGATTGAGTGTTGAGGATTGAGTACGAGGACTGAGGATTGAGGATTGAGGATTGAGGATTGAGGATTGAGGATTGAGGATTGAGGTTTGAATATTGAGGATTGGGGATTGAGGATTGAATATTGAGGGTTGAGGATTGTGGATTGAGGATTGAGGATTGAGGATTGAGGAATGAGGATTGAGGATTGAAGATTGAGGATTGGGTATTGAGGATTGGAGAATGAGGATTGAGGATTGAGGATTGAGGATTGAGGATTGGAGATTGAGTATTGAGAATTGAAGATTGAGGATTGAGGATTGAGGATTGAGGACAGAGGATAGAGGATAGAGGATGAGGACTGAGGGTTGAGGATTGAGGTTTGACGACTGAGGATTGAGGATTGAGGATTGAGGCTTGGAGATTGAGTATTGAGAATTGAAGATTGAGGATTGAGGATTGAGGATTGAGGACAGAGGATTGAGGATTGAGGATTGAAGATTGAGTATTGGGTATTGACGGTTGAGTATTGAGGATTGAGTATTGAGGATTGAGGATTGAGGATTGAAGATTGAGTATTGAGGGTTGAGGATTGTGGATTGAGGATTGAGGATTAACGTTTGAGGATTGAGGATGGAGGATTGAGGATTGAGGATTGAGGATTGGGGATTGAGGATTGAGGTTTGAATATTGAGGATTGGGGATTGAGGATTGAGGATTGAGGATTGAAGATTGAGTATTGAGGGTTGAGGATTGTGGATTGAGGATTGAGGATTAACGTTTGAGGATTGAGGATGGAGGATTGAGGATTGAGGATTGAGGATTGGGGATTGAGGATTGAGGATTGAAGGTTGAGGTTTGGCGATTGAGGACTGAAGGTTGAGAGTTGAGGATTGAGAATTGATGATGGAGGATGAGGACTGAGGGTTGAGGATTGAGGTTTCAGGACTCAGGACTCAGGATTCAGGATTTTGGTTTGAGGATTGAGGATTGAAGATTGAGTATTGAGGATTGAAGATTGAGGAATTAGGATTGAGGATTGAGGATTGAGGATTGAGTATTGAAGATTGAGTATTGGTTATTGAAGGTTGAGGATTGAGGATTGAGTGTTGAGCATGGAGGACGAGGACTGAGAGTTTAGGATTGAGGATTGAGTACGAGGACTGAGGATTGAGGGTTGAGGATTGAGGTTTGACGACTGAGGATTGAGGATTGAGGATTGTGGATTGAGGAATGACGTTTGAGGATTGGGGATTGACGATTGTAGTACTGAAGGTGGAGGATTGAGGTTTTATCATTAAGCATAGAGGATTGGGGTCTGAGCGTCGAGGACTGAGTATTGAGGATTGAAGTCTGAGGATTGGGGACTGAGGATTGAGGACTGAGGATTGAGGATTGAGGATTGAGGATTGAGGATTAACGTTTGAGGATTGAGGATGGAGGATTGACGATTGAGGATTGAGGATTGAGGATTGAGGATTGAGGATTGAGGATTGAGGATTGGAGATTGAGTATTGAGGAATGAAGATTGAGGGCTAAGGATTGAGGATTGAGGATTGAGGGTTGAGGATTGAGGATTGAGAATTGAGAATTGGGGATTGATGGTTGAGTATTGAGGATTGATGGTTGACGTCTGTGTGTTGAATATTGAGGATTGAGGACTCAGGGTTGAGGATTGAGCATTGTAGATTGAGGACTGAGGATTGAGGATTGAGGATTGAGGATTGAAGGTTGTGTATTGATGATTGAAGATCGAGGATTGAGGATTGAGTGTTGAGGATTGAGTACGAGGACTGAGGATTGAGGATTGAGGATTGAGGATTGAGGATTGAGGATTGAGGATTGAGGTTTGAATATTGAGGGTTGGGGATTGAGGATTGACGATTGAGGATTGAGGATTGAGGATTGAGGATTGAGGATTGAGGATTGAAGATTGAGTATTGGGTATTGAAGGTTGAGGATTGAGGATTGAGTGTTGAGGATTGAGGACGAGGACTGAGAGTTGAGGATTGAGGATTGAGGACTGAGGATTGAGAATTCAGGATCGAAGATTGAGGGTTGGGGATTGAGGATCGATGATTGGGGATTGAGGATTGACGATTGAGGATTGAGGATTGAGGATTGAGGATTGGAGATTGAGTATTGAGAATTGAAGATTGAGAATTGAGGATTGAGGATTGAGGACAGAGGATAGAGGATAGAGGATGAGGACTGAGGGTTGAGGATTGAGGTTTGACGACTGAGGATTGAGGATTGAGGATTATGGATTGAGGAATGACGTTTGAGGATTGGGGATTGAGGATTGTAGTATTGAAGATGTAGGATTGAATGTTTTGTCATTAAGGATAGAGGATTGGGTACTGAGCGTCGAGGACTGAGTGTTGAGGATTGAGGACTGAAGTCTGAGGATTGGGGATTGAGGATTGAGGACTGAGGATTGAGGATTGAGGATGAGGATTGAGGATTAACGTTTGAGGATTGAGGATGGAGGATAGAGGATTGAGGATTGAGGATTGAGGATTGAGGATTGAGGTTTGAATATTGAGGATTGGGGATTGAGGATTGAAGATTGAGTATTGAGAATTGAAGGTTGAGGATTGAGTGTTGAGGACTGAGGACAGAGGATAAAGGATAGAGGATGAGGTCTGAGGGTTGAGGATTGAGGTTTGAGGATTGTGGATTGAGGAATGACGATTGAGGTTTGGGGATTGAGGATTGTAGTATTGAAGATGGAGGATTGAGGTTTTATCATTAAGGATAGAGGATTGGGGACTGAGCGTCGAGGTCTGAGCATTGAGGATTGAGGATTGAAGTCTGAGGATTGGGGACTGTGGATTCAGGACTGAGGATTGAGGATTGAGGATTGAGGATTGAGGATTGAGGATTGAGGACTGAGGATTGAGGATTGAGGATTGAGGATTGAGGTTTGAATATTGAGGATTGGGGATTGAGGATTGAATATTGAGGTCTAATGATTGAGGATTGAGGATTGAGGATTGAGGGTTGAGGATTGAAGATTGAGAATTGAGAATTGGGGATTAATGGTTGAGTATTGAGGATTGATGGTTGAGGTGTGTGTGTTGAATATTGAGGATTGAGGGCACAGGGTTGAGGATTGAGCATTGTAGATTGAGGACTGAGTATTGAGGATTGAGGATTGAGGATTGAGGATTGAAGGTTGTGTATTGATGATTGAAGATTGAAGATTGAGGATTGAGTGTTGAGGATTGAGTACGAGGACTGAGGATTGAGGATTGAGGATTGAGGATTGAGGATTGAGGATTGAGGATTGAGGTTTGAATATTGAGGATTGGGGATTGAGGATTGAATATTGAGGGTTGAGGATTGTGGATTGAGGATTGAGGATTGAGGATTGAGGAATGAGGATTGAGGATTGAAGATTGAGGATTGGGTATTGAGGATTGGAGAATGAGGATTGAGGATTGAGGATTGAGGATTGAGGATTGGAGATTGAGTATTGAGAATTGAAGATTGAGGATTGAGGATTGAGGATTGAGGACAGAGGATAGAGGATAGAGGATGAGGACTGAGGGTTGAGGATTGAGGTTTGACGACTGAGGATTGAGGATTGAGGATTGAGGCTTGGAGATTGAGTATTGAGAATTGAAGATTGAGGATTGAGGATTGAGGATTGAGGACAGAGGATTGAGGATTGAGGATTGAAGATTGAGTATTGGGTATTGACGGTTGAGTATTGAGGATTGAGTATTGAGGATTGAGGATTGAGGATTGAAGATTGAGTATTGAGGGTTGAGGATTGTGGATTGAGGATTGAGGATTAACGTTTGAGGATTGAGGATGGAGGATTGAGGATTGAGGATTGAGGATTGGGGATTGAGGATTGAGGTTTGAATATTGAGGATTGGGGATTGAGGATTGAGGATTGAGGATTGAAGATTGAGTATTGAGGGTTGAGGATTGTGGATTGAGGATTGAGGATTAACGTTTGAGGATTGAGGATGGAGGATTGAGGATTGAGGATTGAGGATTGGGGATTGAGGATTGAGGATTGAAGGTTGAGGTTTGGCGATTGAGGACTGAAGGTTGAGAGTTGAGGATTGAGAATTGATGATGGAGGATGAGGACTGAGGGTTGAGGATTGAGGTTTCAGGACTCAGGACTCAGGATTCAGGATTGAGGTTTGAGGATTGAGGATTGAAGATTGAGTATTGAGGATTGAAGATTGAGGAATTAGGATTGAGGATTGAGGATTGAGGATTGAGGATTGAAGATTGAGTATTGGTTATTGACGGTTGAGTATTGAGGATTGAGTATTGAGGATTGAGGGTTGAGGATTGAAGATTGAGTATTGAGGGTTGAGTATTGAGGATTGAAGATTGAGGATGAGGACTGAGGGTTGAGGATTGAGGTTTGAGGACTGAGGATTGATGATTGATGTTTGAGGATTGAGGATTGGAGATTGAGTATTGAGGATTGAAGCTTAAGGATTGAGGATTGCGGATTGAGGATTGAGGAATGAAGATTGAGGATCGGGGACTGAGGATTGACGATTGTGGATTGAGGATTGAGGTTTGAGGATTGAGGATTGAGTATTGAAGATTGAGTATTGGTTATTGAAGGTTGAGGATTGAGGATTGAGTGTTGAGCATGGAGGACGAGGACTGAGAGTTTAGGATTGAGGATTGAGTACGAGGACTGAGGATTGAGGGTTGAGGATTGAGGTTTGACGACTGAGGATTGAGGATTGAGGATTGTGGATTGAGGAATGACGTTTGAGGATTGGGGATTGAGGATTGTGGTATTGAAGATGGAGGATTGAGGTTTTATCATTAAGGATAGAGGATTGGGGACTGAGCGTCGAGGACTGAGTATTGAGGATTGAGGATTGAGGTCTGAGGATTGGGGACTGAGGATTGAGGACTGAGGATTGAGGATTGAGGATTGAGGATTGAGGATTAACGTTTGAGGATTGAGGATGGAGGATTGACGATTGGGGATTGAGGATTGAGGATTGAGGATTGAGGATTGGAGATTGAGTATTGAGGAATGAAGATTGAGGGCTAAGGATTGAGGATTGAGGATTGAGGGTTGAGGATTGAGGATTGAGAATTGAGAATTGGGGATTGATGGTTGAGTATTGAGGATTGATGGTTGACGTCTGTGTGTTGAATATTGAGGATTGAGGACTCAGGGTTGAGGATTGAGCATTGTAGATTGAGGACTGAGGATTGAGGATTGAGGATCGAGGATTGAAGGTTGTGTATTGATGATTGAAGATCGAGGATTGAGGATTGAGTGTTGAGGATTGAGTACGAGGACTGAGGATTGAGGATTGAGGATTGAGGATTGAGGATTGAGGATTGAGGATTGAGGTTTGAATATTGAGGGTTGGGGATTGAGGATTGACGATTGAGGATTGAGGATTGAGGATTGAGGATTGAGGATTGAGGATTGAAGATTGAGTATTGGGTATTGAAGGTTGAGGATTGAGGATTGAGTGTTGAGGATTGAGGACGAGGACTGAGAGTTGAGGATTGAGGATTGAGGACTGAGGATTGAGAATTCAGGATCGAAGATTGAGGGTTGGGGATTGAGGATCGATGATTGGGGATTGAGGATTGACGATTGAGGATTGAGGATTGAGGATTGAGGATTGGAGATTGAGTATTGAGAATTGAAGATTGAGAATTGAGGATTGAGGATTGAGGACAGAGGATAGAGGATAGAGGATGAGGACTGAGGGTTGAGGATTGAGGTTTGACGACTGAGGATTGAGGATTGAGGATTATGGATTGAGGAATGACGTTTGAGGATTGGGGATTGAGGATTGTAGTATTGAAGATGTAGGATTGAATGTTTTGTCATTAAGGATAGAGGATTGGGTACTGAGCGTCGAGGACTGAGTGTTGAGGATTGAGGACTGAAGTCTGAGGATTGGGGATTGAGGATTGAGGACTGAGGATTGAGGATTGAGGATGAGGATTGAGGATTAACGTTTGAGGATTGAGGATGGAGGATAGAGGATTGAGGATTGAGGATTGAGGATTGAGGATTGAGGTTTGAATATTGAGGATTGGGGATTGAGGATTGAAGATTGAGTATTGAGAATTGAAGGTTGAGGATTGAGTGTTGAGGACTGAGGACAGAGGATAAAGGATAGAGGATGAGGTCTGAGGGTTGAGGATTGAGGTTTGAGGATTGTGGATTGAGGAATGACGATTGAGGTTTGGGGATTGAGGATTGTAGTATTGAAGATGGAGGATTGAGGTTTTATCATTAAGGATAGAGGATTGGGGACTGAGCGTCGAGGTCTGAGCATTGAGGATTGAGGATTGAAGTCTGAGGATTGGGGACTGTGGATTCAGGACTGAGGATTGAGGATTGAGGATTGAGGATTGAGGATTGAGGATTGAGGACTGAGGATTGAGGATTGAGGATTGAGGATTGAGGTTTAAATATTGAGGATTGGGGATTGAGGATTGAATATTGAGGTCTAATGATTGAGGATTGAGGATTGAGGATTGAGGGTTGAGGATTGAAGATTGAGAATTGAGAATTGGGGATTAATGGTTGAGTATTGAGGATTGATGGTTGAGGTGTGTGTGTTGAATATTGAGGATTGAGGGCACAGGGTTGATGATTGAGCATTGTAGATTGAGGACTGAGTATTGAGGATTGAGGATTGAGGATTGAGGATTGAAGGTTGTGTATTGATGATTGAAGATTGAAGATTGAGGATTGAGTGTTGAGGATTGAGTACGAGGACTGAGGATTGAGGATTGAGGATTGAGGATTGAGGATTGAGGATTGAGGATTGAGGTTTGAATATTGAGGATTGGGGATTGAGGATTGAATATTGAGGGTTGAGGATTGTGGATTGAGGATTGAGGATTGAGGATTGAGGAATGAGGATTGAGGATTGAAGATTGAGGATTGGGTATTGAGGATTGGAGAATGAGGATTGAGGATTGAGGATTGAGGATTGAGGATTGGAGATTGAGTATTGAGAATTGAAGATTGAGGATTGAGGATTGAGGATTGAGGACAGAGGATAGAGGATAGAGGATGAGGACTGAGGGTTGAGGATTGAGGTTTGACGACTGAGGATTGAGGATTGAGGATTGAGGCTTGGAGATTGAGTATTGAGAATTGAAGATTGAGGATTGAGGATTGAGGATTGAGGACAGAGGATTGAGGATTGAGGATTGAAGATTGAGTATTGGGTATTGACGGTTGAGTATTGAGGATTGAGTATTGAGGATTGAGGATTGAGGATTGAGGATTGAAGACTGAGTATTGAGGATTGAAGATTGAGGATTGAGGATTGAGGATTGAGGATTGAGGATTGAGGATTGAGTACTGAGGATTGAAGGTTGAGGATTGAGGATTGAGGATTAAGGATTAAGGCTTGAGGATTGAGGATTGAAGATCGAGTATTGAGGGTATTCTGTTGAGGATTGAGCATTGACAATTGATTGTTGAGGACAGAGGGCTGAAGACTGAGGATTCAGGATTGAGGATTCGGGTTTGTGGTTTGAGGACTGACGATTGAGGGTTGAGGATTGAGGATTGAGGATTGACGGTTGAGGATTGAGGATTGAGGATGGAGGATTGAAGAGAGAGGACTGAGTGTTTAGGATTGAGTGTTGAGAATTGATGTTTGAGGATTGAGATTTGATTATTGAATATTGTGGATTCAGTATTGAACCATGAGAATTCACGATATTCTATTGAGTATTGAGAATTGAGGATTGATGGTTGAGTATTGAGGATTGATGTTAGAGAGTTGTGTGTTGAATATTGAGGATTGAGGATTGAGGATTCAGGATTGAGGATTCAGGATTGAAGACTGAGTATTGATGATTGAGTATTGAGGGTTGAGGATTGAGGATTGAGGATTGAGGATCGAAGGTTGAAGATTGAGTATTGAGGATTGAAGATTGAGGATTGAGGATAGAGTATCGAGGATGGAGGATGAGGGCTGAGTATAGAATCCTGCAAATTCAGGATATTCTATTGAATATTGAGGATTGTAGACTGAGGATTGATGACTGAGGATTGAGGATTGAGGATTGAGGATTGAGGATTGAGGATTGAGGATTGAGGATTGAAGATTGAGTATTGAGGTTTGAAGATTGAGTATTGAGGATTGAAGATTGAATATTGACGATTGAGGATTGAGGATTGAGTGTTGAGGATTGAGGACGAGGACTGAGGATTGAGGATTGAGGATTAAGGGTTGAGGCTTGAGGATTGAGGATTGAAGATCGAGTATTGAGGGTATTCTATTGATGATTGAGCATTGACAATTGATTGTTGAGGACTGAGGGCTGAAGACTGAGGATTCAGGATTGAGGATTCGGGTTTGTGGTTTGAGGACTGACGATTGAGGGTTGAGGATTGAGGATTGAGGATTGACGGTTGAGGATTGAGGATTGAGGATGGAGGATTGAAGAGAGAGGACTGAGCGTTTAGGATTGAGTGTTGAGAATTGATGTTTGAGGATTGAGATTTGATTATTGAATATTGTGGATTCAGTATTGAACCATGAGTATTCACGATATTCTATTCAGTATTGAGAATTGGGGATTGATGGTTGAGTATTGAGGATTGATGTTAGAGTGTTGTGTGTTGAATATTGAGGATTGAGGATTGAGGATTGAGGATCGAGGATGGAGGATGAAGGCTGAGTATAGAATCCTGCAAATTCAGGATATTCTATTGAATATTGAGGATTGTAGACTGAGGATTGATGACTGAGGATTGAGGATTGAGGATTGAGGGTTGAGGATTGAGGATTGAGGATTGAAGATTGAGTATTGAGGATTGAAGACTGGCGATTGAGGATTGAGGATTGAGGATTGAGGATTGAGGATTGGGTATTGAGGATTGAAGATTGAGTATTGAAGATTGAAGATTGAATATTGACGATTGAGGATTGAGGGTTGAGGATTGAAGATTGAGGATTTGGTACTGAGTGTTGAGGGTTGAGTGATGAGAATTGATGTTTGTGGATAGAGATTTGAAGATTGCAGATTGAGTATTGAGTATTGAAAACTGTGAATTGAGGATATTCTGTTGAGGACTGAGGATTGACAACTGATTGTTGAGGACTCAGGGCTGAAGGATGAGGATTCAGGATTGTGGATTCAGGATTGAGCTTTGAGGACTGAGGACTGAGGATTGAGGATTGAGGATTGAGTATTGAGGATTGAAGATTGAGGATTGGGTATTGAGGATTGAACATTGAGGATTGAGGATTGAGGATTGAAGATTGAGGATTGAGGATTGAGGGTTGAAGATTGAGTATTGAGGATTGAAGACTGAGGATTGAGGGTTGAGGATTGAGGATTGAGGACTCAGGATTGAAGATTGAGGATTGGGGACTGAGATTTGAAGATTGAGGATTGAGGCCTGAGGATTGAGGATTGAGGATTGAGGATTGAAGATTGAGTATAGAGGATTGAAGATTGAGGATTGAGGATTGAGGATCGAAGTTTGAGGACTGAGTGTTGAGGGTTGATTGATGAGAATTGATGTTTGTGTATAGAGATTTGAAGATTGAAGGTTTGGGATTGAGTATTGAAAACTGTGAATTGAGGATATTCTGTTGAGGATTGAGGATTGACAATTGAATGTTGATGACTGAGGTCTGAAGACTGAGGATTCAGGATTGAGGATTCGGGTTTGAGGTTTGAGGACTGAGGATTGAGGTTTGGGGATTGAGCATTGAGGATTGACGGTTGAGGATTGAGGATTGAGGATGGAGGATTGAAGAGAGAGGACTGAGTGTTGAGGATTGAGTGTTGAGTATTGATGTTTGAGGATTGAGATTTGATTATTGAATATTATGGATTCAGTATTGAACCATGAGAATTCAGGATATTCTATTGAGTATTGAGAATTGAGGATTGATGGTTGAGTATTGAGGATTGATGGTTGAGGGTTGTGTGTTGAATATTGAGAATTGAGAATTGAGGATTGAGGATTGAGGATTGAGGATTGAAAATTGTGTGGTGATGATTGAGTATTGAGGGTTGAGGATTGAGGACGAGGACTGACGGTTGAGGATTGAGGTTTGAGGATTGAGGATTGAGGATTGAGGTCTGAAGATTGATGATTTTGGATTGAGCATTGAGGATTGAAGATTGAGGGCTGGGGATTGAGGATTGACGATTGAAGATTGAGTATTGAGGATTGAAGATTGAGGATTGAGGACTGAGGATCGAGGATGGAGGATGAGGGTTGAGGGTTGAGGATTGAGGTTTAGAGTATTGAATCCTGCGAGTTCAGGATATTCTATAGAGTATCGAGTATTGTGGGTTGATGGTTGAGTATTGGGGATTGAGAATTGAGGATTGAGGATTGAGTATTGAAGATTGAGGATTGATGATTGAGGATTGAGGATTGAGGATTGAGGATTGAGGATTGAGGATTGAGGATTGAAGATTGAGTATTGAGGATTGGGGGTTGAGGAATGGGGATTGAGTATTGAGGATTGAGGATTGAGGTTTGAAGATAGAGGATTTGGTACTGAGGATTGATGATTCAGGATTGGGGATTGAGAATTGAGGATTGAGGATTGAGGATGGAGGATTGAAGAGAGAGGACTGAGTGTTGAGGATTGAGTGTTGAGGATTGATGTTTGAGGATTGAGATTTGACTATTGAATATTGTGGATTCAGTATTGAACCATGAGAATTCAGGATATTCTATTGAGTATTGAGAATTGAGGATTGATGGTTGAGTATTGAGGATTGATGGTTGAGGGTTGTGTGTTGAATATTGAGGATTGAGGATTGAGGATTGAAGACTGAGTATTTATGATTGAGTATTGAGGGTTGAGTATTGAGGATTGAAGATTGAGTATTGAGGATTGTAGACTGGCGATTGAGGA